>NW_027361775.1:14765000-15967500 GCF_039654945.1 Dendrobates tinctorius | reverse complement strand
GAAAACGCTGAACAGTCTGGACGTGTTCTGCTGTGGAATAGGTCATTAAATGAAATGGTTCGGCGCTGCCTGGTGGCTCATTGTTCATAAGAGGGTTTTTTTTTTTTTTGCACAAGGGAGCTCTCTGGAGCAGGGTGGTATGAGGGGGCAGCGTGGTGGAAAGAGCCGAAAACAGAATATGAATTGTTCCCATCAAAGCTCCCTTGTCACTGGTGCTTGACACACTCTGAGGCCTTCATGAAAAGGAAAGATTATTTAAAATGGCAGGCCGCACAGCTCATCCAACATAAATGCATATGACAATAGTTGGATTGAGGAGACGGACATGCTTTTTTACCAGGCCGTTTTTTAAACATGTGGTTTTACAATTCATCCCTTTGTCTATTATGTGCAGACATATCATTATGGCATGAATATTATATATAAGAATTATAACTAGATGTGTATTTCCTGAAGGAAGTACAGATAGTGATTTGAAATGCTGCCCATGCTGCCCCTTTAAGAGAGACTTGCCTGCTGCACCTGCAAGACTTTCAACTCGGGATCCGTTTTAACTGTGGGTGCCTCTCAGGGGCCACTTTGGCCTCAGGGTCCGATTTTGTGGGTGGGGCCCTCAGGGCCCGATTTTGTGGGTGGGGCACCTCAGGGTCAGATTTGGTGGGTGGGGCCCCTCAGGGTCCGATTTGGTGGCCAGGTCCCCTCAGGGGCTGATTTGGTGGGTGGGGCCCCTAAGGGTCCGATTTTGTGGCTGGGGCCACTCAGGGTCTGATTTGGTGGTTGGGGCCCCTCAGGGTCCGATCTTGTGGCCGGGGCCCCTCAGGGTCCAATTTAGTGGGTGGGGCCCCTCAGGGTCCGATTTTGTGGCCGGGCCCCTCAGGGTCCGATTTGGTGGGTGGGGCCCCTCAGGGTCTGATTTGGTGAGCGGGGCCCCTCAGGGTCTGATTTGTTGAGAGGGGCCCCTCAGGGTCCGATTTGGTGAGCGGGGCCCCTCAGAGTCTGATTTGGTGGGCGGGGACCCTCGGGGTCCGATTTGGTGGGCGGGATCCCTCGGGGTCCGATTTGGTGGGCGGGGCCCATCGGGGTCCGATTTGGTGGGTGGGGACCCTCGGGGTCTGATTTGGTGGGTGGGGCCCCTCGGGGTCCGATTTGGTGAGCAGGGCCACTCTAGGTCTGATTTGGTAGGCGGGCCACTCTGGGTCCGATTTGGTGGGCGGTGCCCCTCAGAGTTCAATTTGGTCAGCGGGGCCCCTCAGGGTCCGATTTTGTGGTTGGGGCCTTTCAGAATCCGATTTGGTGGGCGGGGCCCCTCAGGGTCCGATTTGGTGGGCGGGGCCCCTCAGGGTCCGATTTTGTGGCCGGGTCCCCTCAGGGTCTGGATTTGTGGGTGGGGCCCCTCAGGGTCTGATTTTGTGGGTGGGGCCCCTCAGTCCGATTTTGTGGCTGGGGCCCCTCAGGGTCTGATTTTGTGTCTGGGGCCCCTCAGGGTCTGATTTTGTGTCTGGGGCCCCTCAGGGTCTGATTTTGTGTCTGGGGCCCCTCAGGGTCTGATTTTGTGGCTGGGGCCCCTCAGGGTCTGGATTTGTGGGTGGGGCCCCTCAGGGTCTGATTTTGTGGGTGGGGCCCCTCAGTCCGATTTTGTGGCTGGGGCCCCTCAGGGTCTGATTTTGTGGCTGGGGCCCCTCAGGGTCTGATTTTGTGGCTGGGGCCCCTCAGGGTCTGATTTTGTGGCTGGGGCCCCTCAGGGTCTGATTTTGTGGCTGGGGCCCCTCAGGGTCCGATTTTGTGGGTGGGGCCCCTCAGGGTCTGATTTTATGGTTGGGGCCTTTCAGAATCCGATTTAGTGGGCGGGGCCCCTCAGGGTCCGATTTGGTGGGCGGGGCCCCTCAGGGTCCGATTTGGTGGGCGGGGCCCCTCAGGGTCCAATTTGGTGGGCGGGGCCCCTCAGGGTCCAATTTGGTGGGCGGGGCCCCTCAGGGTCCAATTTGGTGGGCGGGGCCCCTCAGGGTCCAATTTGGTGGGCGGGGCCCCTCAGGGTCCAATTTGGTGGGCGGGGACCCTCAGGGTCCAATTTGGTGGGCGGGGACCCTCAGGGTCCAATTTGGTGGGCGGGACCCTCAGGGTCCGATTTGGTGGGCGGGGCCACTCTGGGTCTGATTTGGTGGGCGGGGCCACTTTGGGTCCGATTTGGTGGACTGGGCCCTTCAGGGTCCAATTTGGTGGGCGGGGACACTGAGTCTGATTTTGTGGTCGGGGTCCCTCAGGGTCCGATTTTGTGTCCGGGGCTCCTCAGGGTCCGATTTTGTAGCCGGTGCCTCTCAGAGTCCGATTTTGTGGTTGGGGCCCCTCAGGGTCCGATTTTTGGGGCCGGGGCCCCTCAGGGTCCGATTTTGTGGGTGGAGCCCCTCGGTCCGATTTTGCGGGTGGGGCCCCTTGGGGTCCGATTGTGTGGCCGGGGCCCCTTGGGGTCCGATTGTGTGGCCGGGGACCCTTGGGGTCCGATTGTGTGGCCGGGGCCCCTCAGGGTCCGATTTTGTGGGTGGGGCCCCTCAGGGTCCGATTTTGTGGGTGGGGCCCCTCAGGGTCCGATTTTGTGGCCGGGGCCCCTCAGGGTCCGATTTTGTGGCCGGGGCCCCTCAGGGACCGATTTTGAGGGTGGGGCCCATCAGGGTCTAATTTGGTGGGCGGGGCCCCTCAGGGTCCGATTTTGTGGGTGGGGCCCCTCAGGGTACGATTTTGTGGCTGGGGTCCCTCAGGGTCCGATTGTGTGGCCGGGGCCCCTTGGGGTCTGATTGTGTGGCCGGGGACCCTTAGGGTCCGATTGTGTGGCTGGGGCCCCTCAGGGTCCGATTTTGTGGGTGGGGCCCCTCAGGGTCCGATTTTGTGGGTGGGGCCCCTCAGGGTCCGATTTTGTGGCCGGGGCCCCTCAGGGTCCGATTTTGTGGCCGGGGCCCCTCAGGGACTGATTTTGAGGGTGGGGCCCATCAGGGTCTAATTTGGTGGGCGGGGCCCCTCAGGGTCCGATTTTGTGGGTGGGGCCCCTCAGGGTCCGATTTTGTGGCTGGGGTCCCTCAGGGTCCGATTTTGTGGCTGGGGTCCCTCAGGGTCCGATTTTGTGGCTGGGGTCCCTCAGGGTCTGATTTTGTGGCTGGGGTCCCTCAGGGTCTGATTTTGTGGGTGGGGCCCCTCGGGGTCCGATTTTTGTGGTCGGGGCCCCTCAGGGTCTGATTTTGTGGTCGGGGCTCCTCAGGGTCCGATTTTGTGGCCGGAGTCTCTCAGGGTCCGATTTTGTGGCCGGGGCCCCTCAGGGTCTGGATTTGTGGGTGGGGCCCCTCAGGGTCCGATTTTGTGGCTGGGGCCCCTCAGGGTCCGATTTTGTGGCTGGGGCCCCTCATGGTCTGATTTTGTGGCTGTGGCCCCTCAGGGTCTGATTTTGAGGGTGGGGCCCCTCAGGGTCTAATTTGGTGGGCGGGGCCCCTCAGGGTCCGATTTTGTGGGTGGGGCCCCTCAGGGTCTGATTTTGTGGGTGGGGCCCTTCTGGGTCTGATTTTATGGTTGGGGCCTTTCAGAATCCGATTTAGTGGGCGGGGCCCCTCAGGGTCCGATTTGGTGGGCGGGGCCCCTCGGGGTCCGATTTGGTGGGCGGGGCCCCTCGGGGTCCGATTTGGTGGGCGGGGCCCCTCGGGGTCCGATTTGGTGGGCGGGGCCCCTCAGGGTCCGATTTGGTGGGCGGGGCCCCTCAGGGTCCAATTTGGTGGGCGGGGACCCTCAGGGTCCGATTTGGTGGGCGGGGCCCCTCAGGGTCCAATTTGGTGGGCGGGGCCCCTCAGGGTCCAATTTGGTGGGCGGGGCCCCTCAGGGTCCAATTTGGTGGGCGGGGCCCCTCAGGGTCCAATTTGGTGGACGGGGACCCTCAGGGTCCAATTTGGTGGGCGGGGACCCTCAGGGTCCGATTTGGTGGGCGGGGCCACTCTGGGTCTGATTTGGTGGGCGGGGCCACTTTGGGTCCGATTTGGTGGACAGGGCCCTTCAGGGTCCAATTTGGTGGGCGGGGACACTGAGTCTGATTTTGTGGTCGGGGTCCCTCAGGGTCCGATTTTGTGTCCGGGGCTCCTCAGGGTCCGATTTTGTAGCCGGTGCCTCTCAGAGTCCGATTTTGTGGTTGGGGCCCCTCAGGGTCCGATTTTTGGGGCCGGGGCCCCTCAGGGTCCGATTTTGTGGGTGGAGCCCCTCGGTCCGATTTTGCGGGTGGGGCCCCTCAGGGTCCGATTGTGTGGCCGGGGACCCTCAGGATCCGATTGTGTGGCCGGGGCCCCTCAGGGTCCGATTTTGTGGGTGGGGCCCCTCAGGGTCCGATTTTGTGGCCGGGGCCCCTCAGGGTCCGATTTTGTGGCCGGGGCCCCTCAGGGACCGATTTTGAGGGTGGGGCCCATCAGGGTCTAATTTGGTGGGCGGGGCCCCTCAGGGTCCGATTTTGTGGGTGGGGCCCCTCAGGGTACGATTTTGTGGCTGGGGTCCCTCAGGGTCCGATTGTGTGGCCGGGTCCCCTTGGGGTCTGATTGTGTGGCCGGGGACCCTTAGGGTCCGATTGTGTGGCCGGGGCCCCTCAGGGTCCGATTTTGTGGGTGGGGCCCCTCAGGGTCCGATTTTGTGGGTGGGGCCCCTCAGGGTCCGATTTTGTGGGTGGGGCCCCTCAGGGTCCGATTTTGTGGGTGGGGCCCCTCAGGGTCCGATTTTGTGGGTGGGGCCCCTCAGGGTCCGATTTTGTGGGTGGGGCCCCTCAGGGTCCGATTTTGTGGCCGGGGCCCCTCAGGGACTGATTTTGAGGGTGGGGCCCATCAGGGTCTAATTTGGTGGGTGGGGCCCCTCAGGGTCCGATTTTGTGGGTGGGGCCCCTCAGGGTCCGATTTTGTGGGTGGGGCCCCTCAGGGTCCGATTTTGTGGGTGGGGCCCCTCAGGGTCCGATTTTGTGGCTGGGGTCCCTCAGGGTCCGATTTTGTGGCTGGGGTCCCTCGGGGTCTGATTTTGTGGCTGGGGTCCCTCAGGGTCTGATTTTGTGGGTGGGGCCCCTCGGGGTCCGATTTTGTGGTCGGGGCCCCTCAGGGTCTGATTTTGTGGTCGGGGCTCCTCAGGGTCCGATTTTGTGGCCGGGGTCTCTCAGGGTCCGATTTTGTGGCCGGGGCCCCTCAGGGTCTGGATTTGTGGGTGGGGCCCATCAGGGTCCGATTTTGTGGGTGGGGCCCCTCAGGGTCCGATTTTGTGGCTGGGGCCCCTCATGGTCTGATTTTGTGGCTGTGGCCCCTCAGGGTCTGATTTTGAGGGTGGGGCCCCTCAGGGTCTAATTTGGTGGCCGGGGTCTCTCAGGGTCCGATTTTGTGGGTGGGGCCCCTCAGCGACCGATTTTGTGGGTGGGGCCCCTCAGGGTCTAATTTGGTGGGCGGGGCCCCTCAGGGTCCGATTTTGTGGGTGCAGTCCCTCATGGTCTGATTTTGTGGGTGGGGCCCCTCAGGTTCTGATTTTGTGGTTGGGGCCCCTCAGGTTCTGATTTTGTGGCTGGGGTCCCTCAGGGTCCGATTTTGTGACTGGGGCCCCTCAGGGTCTGATTTTGTGGTTGGGGCCCCTCAGGGTCCGATTTTGTGGCCGAGGTCTCTCAGGGTCCGATTTTGTGGCCGGGTCCCCTCAGGGTCCGGATTTGTGGGTGGGGCCCCTCAGGGTCCGACTTTGTGGGTGGGGCCCCTCAGGGTCCGATTTTGTGGGTGGGGCCCCTCAGAGTCCGATTTTGTGGCTGGGGCCCCTCAGGGTCTGATTTTGTGGCTGGGTCCCCTCAGGGTCTGATTTTGAGGGTGGGGCCCCTCAGGGTCTAATTTGGTGGGCGGGGCCCCTCTGGGTCTGATTTTGTGGGTGGGGCCCCTCAGGGTCCGATTTCGTGACCTGGGCCCCTTAGGGTCTGATTTTGTGACTGGAGCCCCTCTGGGTTCGATTTTGTGGCCGGGGTGTCTCAGGGTCTGGTTTTGTGGGTGGGGCCCCTCAGGGTCTGGTTTTGTGGGTGGGGCCCCTCAGGGTCTGATTTTGTGGGTGGGGCCCCTCAGGGTCCAATTTTGTGACCGGGGCACCTCGGGGTCTGATTTTGTAGTTGGGGCCCCTGAGGGTCCTAGTTTGTGACTGGGGCCCCTCTAGGTTCGATTTTGTGGCCGGGGTCTCTCAGGGTCCGATTTTGTGGTTGGGGGCCCCTCAGGGTCTGATTTTGTGGCCGGGCCCACTCAGGGTCCGATTTTGTGGGTGGGGCCCCTTAGGGTCTGATTTTGTGGGTGGAGCCCCCTGGGTCCATTTTGGTGGGCGGGGCCCTTCAGGGTCCGATTTGGTGGGCGGGGCACCTCTGGGTCCGATTTGGTGGGCGGGGCCCTTCAGGGTCCGATTTGGTGGGCGGGGTCTATCTGGGTCCGATTTGGTGGGCGGGGCCCCTCAGGTTCCAATTTGGTGGGCGGGGCCCCTCAGGGTCCGATTTGATGGGCGGGGCCCCTCTGGGTCCGATTTGGTGGGCGGGGCCACTTTGGGTCCGATTTGATGGGCGGGGCCCTTCAGAGTCCGATTTGGTGGGTGGGGTCACTCTGGGTCCGATTTGGTGGGTGGGGCTTCTCAGGGTCTGATTTGGTGGGCGGGGCTCCTCAGGGTCCGATTTGGTGGACGGGGCCCTTCAGGGTCCGATTTGGTGGGCGGGGCCCTTCAGGGTCCGATTTGGTGGGCGGGGCTCCTCAGGGTCCGATTTGGTGGACGGGCCCTTTAGGGTCCGATTTGGTGGGCGGGGCCACTCGGAGTCTGATTTGGTGGGCGGGGCCCCTCAGGATCCGATTTGGTGGGCTGTGCTACTCTGGGTCTGATTTTTTGAGCGGGGCCACACTGGGTCCGATTTGGAGGCCAGGGTCGCTCAGCCTCCGATTTGGAGGCCGGGGTCACTCAGCTTTCGATTTGGCGCGCCGGCCCTTTAAGACTCATTTCGGTGCGCTGGCCCTTTAAGAATCACTGTGGCACGTCGGCCCTTTAAGAACCAGGGTGGCTCACTGGGCTTCTAAATTCACTTTGGCGCACATTCTCTCTCAGGGGCATGTGTTATGTGATGAAGCTAGATTTGCATTTGTGCTGTGGGTTTCACTTTAAGAGCTGATATTATGTGGCAGAAGCTCTGTCCTTGGGATGTCATGTGACATTCGTAGGCGTTGGCATAGTAACTGGGTCTGCCTGCGCATATCAATGAGCTCAACTGCCATTTCAATCGCCTCAGGGCACGTTTTGCCATTACCCATTGAAAAGCATTGGAGACAGTGCATTCCAATGACGGGAAAAAAAAATTCAAACGCAAATTGCGCAAAAACTACAAATCCGATCGACACGAAAAATACTTAGCACACCTCTCATGGACGCTGGCTTCGAAACGACACCTTAACGGCGTCTGTGCGTGTAGCGGTTTGGGCCGCATTAATTGCGGAAATCAACTGGAAAATAAGAAGAACTAGATGTGTATTTCCTGAAGGAAGTACAGATAGTGGTTTGAAATGGTGACCGGGCTGCCCCTTTAAGAGAGACTTGCCTGCTGCCCCTGCAAGACTTTCAACTCAGGATACGATTTAACCGTGGGTGCCTCTCAGGGGCCACTTTGGCCTCATGGTCTGATTTTGTGGGTGGGGCCCCTCAGGGCCTGATTTTGTGGGTGGGGTCCCTCAGGGTCCGATTTTGTGGTTGGGTCCCCTCAGGGTTCGATTTTGTGGTTGGGTCCCCTCAGGGTCCGATTTTGTGGTTGGGTCCCCTCAGGGTCCGATTTTGTGGCCGGGGCCCCTCTGGGTCCGATTTTGTGGCAGGGGCCCCTCTGGGTCCGATTTTGTGGGTGGGGCCCCTCTGGGTCCAATTTGGTGGGCGGGACCACTCTGGGTCCAATTTGGTGGGCGGGGCCTCTCAGGGTCCGATTTTGTGGTTGGGTCCTCTCAGGGTCCGATTTTGTGGTTGGGGCCCCTCAGGGTCCGATTTTGTGGCCGGGGTCTATCAGGGTCCAATTTTGTGACTGGGGCCCATCAGGGTCCGATTTTGTGGCCGCGGCCCCTCGGTCTGATTTTGTGGCAGGGGCCCCTCTGGGTCTGATTTTGTGGGCGGAGCCCCTCTGGGTCCAATTTGGTGGGCGGGACCACTCTGGGTCCAATTTGGTGGGCGGGGCCTCTCAGGGTCCGATTTTGTGGTTGGGTCCCCTCAGGGTCCGATTTTGTGGTTGGGGCCCCTCAGGGTCCGATTTTGTGGCCAGGGTCTATCAGGGTCCAATTTTGTGACTGGGGCCCATCAGGGTCTGATTTTGTGGCAGGGGCCCCTCAGGGTCTGATTTTGTGGCAGGGGCCCCTCTGGGTCTGATTTTGTGGGCGGAGCCCCTCTGGGTCCAATTTGGTGGGCGGGACCACTCTGGGTCCAATTTGGTGGGCGGGACCACTCTGGGTCCGATTTGGTGGGCGGGGCCTCTCAGGGTCCGATTTGGTGGGTGGGGCCCCACAGGGTCCGATTTGGTGGGCGGGGCCACTCTGGGTAAGATTTGGAGGCTGGGGTCGCTCAGCCTCCAATTTGGAGGCCGGGGTCGTTGAGCTTCCGATTTGGAGGCCGAGGTCAAAGAGCCTCCGATTTGGAGGCCGGGGTGGCTCAGCCTCCGATTTGGAGGCCGGGGTGGCTCAGCCTCCGATTTGGAGGCCGGGGTGGCTCAGCCTCCGATTTGGAGGCCGGGGTGGCTCAGCCTCCGATTTGGAGGCCGGGGTGGCTCAGCCTCCGATTTGGAGGCCGGGGTGGCTCAGCCTCCGATTTGGAGGCCGGGGTGGCTCAGCCTCCGATTTGGAGGCCGGGGTGGCTCAGCCTCCGATTTGGAGGCCGGGGTGGCTCAGCCTCCGATTTGGAGGCCGGGGTGGCTCAGCCTCCGATTTGGAGGCCGGGGTGGCTCAGCCTCCGATTTGGAGGCCGGGGTGGCTCAGCCTCCGATTTGGAGGCCGGGGTCAAAGAGCCTCCGATTTGGAGGCCGAGGTCAAAGAGCCTCTGATTTGGAGGCCGGGGTCGATGAACTTCCGATTTGGAGGCCGGGGTGGCTCAGCCTCCGATTTGGAGGCCGGGGTGGCTCAGCCTCCGATTTGGAGGCCGGGGTGGCTCAGCCTCCGACTTGGAGGCCGGGGTGGCTCAGCCTCCGACTTGGAGGCCGGGGTGGCTCAGCCTCCGACTTGGAGGCCGGGGTGGCTCAGCCTCCGACTTGGAGGCCGGGGGGGCTCAGCCTCCGACTTGGAGGCCGGGGGGGCTCAGCCTCCGACTTGGAGGCCGGGGTGGCTCAGCCTCCGATTTGGTGTGTCGGCCCTTTAAGAGCTAGTTTGGCTGACTGGGCTTCTTTTAAATCCACTTTGGCGCACACATTCTCTCTCAGGGGCATGTGTCATGTGATGAAGCTAGATTTGCATTTGTGCTGTGGGTTTCGCTTTAAGAGCTGATATTATGTGGCAGAGGCTCTGTGCTGGGGTTCAAGTGAAGTTCGTAGGCGTTGGCATAGTAACTGGGTCTGCCTGCGCATATCAATGAGCTCAACTGTCATTTCAATCGCCTCAGGGCACGTTTTGCCATTTCCTATTGAAAAGCATTGGAGACAGTGCATTCCAATGACGGGAAAAAAAATTTTCAAACGCAAATTGCGCAAAAACTACAAATCCGATCGACACGAAAAATACTTAGCACACCTCTCATGGACGCTGGCTTCGAAACGACACCTCAACGGAGTCTGTGCGTGTAGCGGTTCGGGCCGCATTAATTGCGGAAATCAACTTAATAATAAGAAGAAGAATAAGTTAGCAGCGTTCGGATTACAATATAGTGGTTTTTTCAAACCACTATAATTAGAGAACATGTCATCAGGTTTCCTGCAGCTAAACTATTGACACCAAGTTGTTTTGTCAATTATTCAGCATCTAAATAATCTGTCTCTTGCAACCCTGCATCCCCCCAGACTACCATCGAATATGGTCTCAGAACACCGCTCTCGCTACTGTATATGCAAACGATCATCAAGTAGTCTAATGGACAAAACACTCCCATCCTTAGCTCCTGTCATGAGCCAACTATTAACCCAGCCCCCTGCTGTTGTGGATGGTACCCCTTAGTAGCCCATCAATCAAAGAACACATGCTCACTACTTCCAAATAATAATAATAATAAATTTTATTTCTATAGCGCCAACATATTCTGCAGCACTTTACATTTCAGAGGGGACTTTTACAGACAATAGACATTACAGCATAACAATAGTCACATAGATCATAACAGATACCAAGAGGAATGAGGGCCCTGCTCGCAAGCTTACAATCTAGGAGGAAAAAAGGTAGACACGAAAGGTGGGTGGGTAACAATTGCCCTGATTGTATGGACCAGCCATAATGTTAAGTGTGTAACAGTACAGACACAGAGGGCTGATAGACGCGTAAAGCATATGGGAACATGATGCGGGGAACCTGGTTATGGTAAAAACTTTTGACTGTGCCACACAGGGATAGATTAGGTTAATGTGCTGAGGCGGTAGGCCAGTCTGAATAAATGCGTTTTCAGGGCACGCTTAAAATTGTGGGGATTGGGGACTAATCGTATTGACCTGGGAAGTGCATTCCAAAGAATTGGCGCAGCACGTGTATAGTCTTGGAGACGTGAGTGGGAGGTTCTGATTGAGGATGCTAACCTCAGGTCATCAGCAGATCGGAGGGCGTGGGTAGGGTGGTATACTGAAACAAGGGAGGAGATGTAGGGTGGTGCTGAGCCATGAAGAGCTTTGTGAGTGAGGGTAATAAGTTTGTACTGGATTCTGGAGTGGATGAAAAAAGTGGATCAAAAAGGAGGAACCAGGACCAATGTTAACATAATTTTGGGGATCTCAATCATACACTAAGCACTTAGCTCGTGGATAGGTGATAACTGGTGTTAGTGGGATAACTCTTAAAATATTTTTTTTTAAGCTTTTGTTGTGCGGTGGGTTTGCACTCGCATTCCTAGCACACTGAGGAGAAACCGGAGACTGGGGGCATCTTTCACCTTTCATGTGATTTCTCTGGCCCCGAGGATTATATACTCACTCAATATTGAAATTGCAACATCTAGAAGGGAAAATTCATAGAATTCTAGAAATCACAGGATTGATAGATCTTTTAATGATAAGCAAATTATGAAAAAATGGAAGCCAATAATTTCAAAACATCTTGTTTTATTCAGCATCAAGTATTAGTGTCACAGAAATACACGCACTTAAAGGGAACCTGTCCACCCCCCTGGGCGGTTTTAACTAAAAGAGCCACCTTAAGCAGCTCTAAGGCTGCATTCTGTGAAGGTGGCTCTTCCGTTTCTGACCCCCAGTAACACCGAAATATTAACTTTTATAAGTAGGTACTCATACCTGTAATGAGTCCCATAGGTATGGAGCCTCCCCGCCATCAATCATGTCTCTGTAGCGTCTGGGCACCGCCCTCCCACAGCCGTCAATCATGCCCCTGTGCTGCTGTCTGTGCTCTGCCTCCCATAGCCATCCGTCATGCCCCTGTGCTCCCGTCTATGCCCCACTTCCTTCTTTCTCCTATGCCGGCGCCTGCTCTGTGAAAACAGTTCTCGGGCATGCACAGTGCGAGCTGCCCATGAACTGACATCAGGTGATCACGCCTGCGTGTTGTGGAGGCCCCAGATCCTGTGTGTGTCATGATGTATTCACACTGCGGGGCTGGGAATCTGGGGCCTCCACAACACGCAGGCGTGATCGCCTGATGTCAGTTCACGGGCAGAGCATTGTGCATGCCCGAGAACTGTTTTAACAGAGCAGGCGATGGCATTGGAGACAGAAGGAGGCGGGGAACAGAAGCAGAGCAGGGGCATGATGGACGGTTATGGGAGGCAGGGCACAGATGGCAGAGCAGGGGCATGATGGATGGCTATGGGAGGCGGGGCACAGACGCAGCACAGGGGCATGATGGACGGCTATGGTAGGTGGGGCACAGACGGCAGCACAGGGGCATGATGGACGGCTATGGGAGGACGGTGCCCAGATGCTACAGAGACATGATTTACGGCGGGGAGGCGGCTGCTTCAGGGGGAGACTCCATACCTATGGGACTCATTACAGGTATGAGGACCTATTTATAAAAGTTAATATTTCGGTGTTGCTGGTGGTCAGAAACGGAAGAGCCACCTTCACAGAATGCAGCCTTATTGCTGCTGAAGGTGGCTCTTTTAGTTAAAAACGCCCAGGGCGGTTACAGGTTCCCTTTAAATGCTGTAGCATGCTATCAGTGAGGTTATTAATGGTTGTCTGAGGAATGTTCTGCCATGCTGAATGTACTTGGAATAGCAAATCTTAAAAGTCCACTGCTGGTAGCTCTTTTTTGCAAGTTTGACAACTCTGGTGTGCTCAATGAGAGACAAGTTTAGAGACCTTGCAGACAATGATAGTACATTTAGGCCATGCAGACGGCTCACAGTAGGGCGATTAAGATGTAGCTTGTTGTTCGGCTGATAAACAGCTCCTGGAACACTTTGGAGAAATAATCATACTACTGGTTCCACCATCAAATCGTTGTAATGCTGGATGTACCTGGAATGAAAGCTAGATAGGTCCAGTTCCTGTATATGATGCCACTCGAAAACCATAATCCCGGGAGTAGGACCAGTGTAACCTTCCCTTATTGACAGCATGCCAAGGCATGTAAGAGCATGTATATTTGTAAGTAGCGTTCATACTCCATACCGAATAAATTGAGATGTTTTACAAATGTTGGTTCCATTTTTTTCACCATTTGACTTTCTTTCATTCCATCATTAACTTGTCTATCGATCTTGTTGTTTCCATGTCTTTTTTTTTTTTGTTTGTTTTCTTGGTGGTGAAATTTCAATGTTGAGAAGTGTATATTATCAATCCTTGACTACAATCTGGTTTCATTTAACCAGTTAGCATCTGGCCCCCTCATGAAATTTGTTCCAGCTAAACATCCTGTTTTGTGCTTCAGTCTTAGAAAATACTGATAATGAGGACAACGAGGATGAAGGAGAGAAATTTGATTTTGATAGTGGTGATGATGCTCCAGAAGCTGACCGGCAGCCACTTCAGATGGCCAAGGATGATTTCATTGACCTGGACCTTAAGCTTCCTGATCCTCCAGGTGTGTTTGTTTTTTTTGTAAATTATTTTTGTTATAAAATTTGATATACCGTAAGTTAAGCATTTCCATTTGAAACCGCTTTACTTACTGTTTTAGAGCTATGCTTAGTATGGATGCTGTATCTTGTAGCCTTGTACTGATGTGCAGTGCGACAGCCTCTCCAAATGAATTTACACATAACATGTATTCAAGGCATATGTAGGGAATTTTAATTATAGTTTTAATATAACTGTCTATTTCCATAAATTAGATCAGCTATTAGAAGATGATTGTGATTCCATACTGCAAGATTCGCCAGCTCAAACTGATCTGAATACCGCACCAAAAAAAGTGAACCCTTATTCTGTTATTGATATTACACCCTTTCAAGAGGGAGAATCTACTTCTCAAGATTCTCCGTGTGTGGAAGACCTCTCTAGTCCCCGGGTGCCAAGTGGTTATTCTGTTCCTGTGCCTTGTGGATATGCCGTCCCTTCCAACCTGCCTTTGCTTTTGCCAGCGTACTCCACTCCAGTTATAATCCGTAACATATCTGTTGATGAACAAGGTAAGTTATACCGCCAGGCTGTGAGCATGTTAAAAATGTGTACCAGACTTCTTGTACTTTTGTGTTAAGCTAACTGGACTTACATTTTACTTCTATTTATCTAACTTAAGCTACTTATATACTTATACATAGTCATTACAGTTTTCATAGTCTTTTTTGAATTTTTTTTCTTTCCAAATACTAGCGTTGATCCCATCAGAAGAACGTAAAGCAGCGCGCTCTTCTCCATCTGCAATCCTGCTTTTGGCATATAGACATTCTAGAACAGCAATGTAGCATAGAGATTGATGTAGTAGTTGTGTCCTTGTACATAGTGGCACTTTTTCTATTTTTCCACTGACCCCATTAGTCTTGGTGACAGTTTGTATTAAAAATCTCTAATCATCAATGACCAAGTAATAGTACTAAATGGTGTGTAAATGATTGTGCAAGGAGGAAAGACAATCCACCTTCTAATTCAGGTATCAATAAAAAATGTCCTTTATTATAAATGACTAAAGTATATAAAATACATGATTAGCCATAGATTATAATGTGTAAGGGGCTATTTGGAAAACACCATGTGAGAACCGAACGTGTTTTGAACGTGCACCTTGTTGTTAAACATGGTTTGAAACCAAACCAGTATGGATTGGACCCTAAAGATTGATAGGATCGTTAATTAAGCAACATGCATGGAATATGAATAAACATTTGGACAAGCAAGGGATTCCACAGACCTGACAGCACACACTTTTACAGCAATCTCAATTTCTTAACCGTCACCTAAGCAGTAAGATGTTGTTCTCTGATTTCAGGAATTCATGAGGAGGTATCCAACCCCCACCTGCAGCTTGTGACTGACAGCCATCATATAAGGTATGTAACGCACAGTATGCATACCGTATGTTACCAACGGGAGCTGGGGACCAAAAAAGAGCAAGAGGGTATTATCCGATAGCAACATGTATATTAGTGGGGAGTACTTGCACATCTGATGGGCTTGTGTAGCCCACAACAATTCTCAAAGCTTTGGTAGAACAGCTGCTGCAGAACTACGGGTCATAAACTCAAGAGTTCTGTAAAGGAAAATTAATCAACAAATTCATCTCGAATAACAAGAAACCTAGGACCCCATTAAGTATTGCATACGGTGGTCTAGGAATCCCAAACATAACTGCCCACCACCTTACGACTTTGATAAAACAAAGTCAACATTGGCTATCACCATCTAATTCCCCAGCCTGGTTAGGATTGGAAACCTTTCTTAATAAAAATAAACATCCTAAAGACCCTCTCTCTACTATCTATGCATTCAACAATGCAGCTCTATCCACTACTTGGGAGGAAAATGGTATTTCCCAGCTGGGGGACATTTACGGCGAAAACTTTTTTAAATTTCAGCAACCTAAGAAACAAACACAAAGTTCTGTCGTCTATGTTTCTACAGTTCTTGATCTTAAAAGACCAAGTCATGTCTTAACTCCAGAAGAAACCCAAATTATCATAAGCAACTTTAAATTTAATAAGCAACACTGAACATGGGATCTTCTGGAGCTACAGATATATTTATAACTGGCTTAATCATGACTGGGACATGCCAAAAAACTTGTATATGCATAGATGGTAAAGATGGCTAAATACAACTTTTAGTCGAGAAGAATGGGAAGACGCTCTGTCCTCTATGTATGCTTCTATGCTATCCATGTCACTGCAAGAATCCCATTTCAAAACCATTTCACGTTGGTACTACACACCAGCAGCAAGGTTGGCACATTTTAAACAAGGAGGTTCCCCTGAGTGCTGGAGGAATTGCAGTCTTAAAGACTACCTCCTACACACATAGTGCCATGCGAAAGTATTCTGCCCCCTGGAACTTTTGAACCTTTTCCCACATATCATGCTTCAAACATAAAGATAACAAATTGTACATTTTTTGGTGAAGAATCAACAAGTGGGACACAATTGTGAAGTTGAACGAAATTTATTGATTTTATATTTTTGTGGAATTTCAAAAACTGAAAATTGGGGCGTGCAATATTATTCGGCCCCTTTACTTTCAGTGCAGCAAACTCGCTCCAGAAGTTCATTGTGGATCTCTGAATGATCAAATGTTGTCCTAAATGACTAATGATGATTAATATAATCCACCTGTGTGTAATCAAGTCTCCGTATAAATGCACTTGCTCTGTGATAGTCTCAGGGTTCTGTTTGAAGCTCAGAGAGCATCCTGAAGACCAAGGAACACAACAGGTAGGTCTGTGATACCGTTGTGAAGAACTTTAAAGCCGGATTTGGATACAAAATGATTTCCAAAACTTTAAATATCCCAAGGAGCATTGTGCAAGTGATCATATTGAAATGGAAGGAGTATCATACCACTGCAAATATACCAAGACCTGGCCGTCCCTCTAAACTTTCATCTCAAACAAGGAGAAGACTGATCAGATATGCAGCCAAGAGGTCCATGATCACTCTGGATGAACTGCAGAGATCTACAGCTGAGGTGGGACAGTCTGTCCATAGGAGAACAATCAGTTGTACACTGCACAAATCTGGCCTTTATGGAAGAGTGGCAAGAAGAAAGCCATTTCTCAAAGATATCCATAAAAAGTGTTGTTTAAAGTTTACAACAAGCCACCTGGGAGACACACCAAACATGTGGAAGAAGGTGCTCTGGTCGGATGAAACCAAAATCGAACTTTTTGGCAACAATGCCAAACGATATGTTTGGCGTAAAGGCAACACAGCTCATCACCCTGAACACACCATCCCCTGTCAAACATGCTGGTGGCAGCATCCTCGTTTGGGCCTGCTTTTCTTCAGCAGGGACAGGGAAGATGGTTAAAATTGATGGGAAGATGGATGGAGCAAAATACAGGACCATTCTTGAAGAAAACCTATTGGAGTCTGCAAAAGACCTGAGACTGGGACGGAGATTTGTCTTCCAACAAGATCCCAAACATAAAGCAAAATCTACAATGGAATGGTTCACAAACAAACGTATCCAGGTGTTAGAATGTCCAAGTCCAGACCTGAATCCAATCGAGAATCTGTGGAAAGAGCTCAAAACTGCTGTTCACAAATGATCTTCATCAAACCTCACTGAGCTTGAGCTGTTTGCCAAGGAAGAATGGGCAAGAATTGCAGTCTCTCAATGTACAAAACTGATAGAGACATACCCCAAGCGACTTGCAGCTGTAATCACAGCAAAAGGGGGCGCAACAAAGTATTAAGTTAAAGGGGCCGAATAATATTGCACGCCCCAATTTTCAGTTTTTGACTTTCCACAAAAATTTAAAATAACCAATAAATTTCGTTCAACTCACAGTTGTGTCCCACTTGTTGTTGATTCTTCACCAAAAATTTACATTTGGTATCTTTATGTTTGAAGCATGATATGTGGGAAAAGGTTGAAAAGTTCCAGGGGGCCGAATACTTTCGCAAGGCACTGTATTTTGGTACTGCCTTAAGTTAAAATCCCTTTGGTCTCAAGTATCTGCTCTCATTGATATAATAACAGGTAAATCAACCATTCTGAATCCCCGAATGAGACTGCTTTCTCTTGGCCTTGAAAACTTCAGTTTGGACAAAAAATACATGATCATTCACATTCTGCTTGTGGCCAAAAACAGTATAGCTTTTAAGTGGAAAAACCACAGCTCTCTCTTTTTCTCTGATTTGATAGAAAAAATTTTTCTGCATAGATCATATGAGTTATCATTTGCTCTGGCGAATAATCAACTAGTTAAGTTCTCTAAAAAATTGCCTCACTGGGATAGCATTTACCCTTAATCACTACTACTATGTACCTCAAAGCCTGTTTAGTACTTCTTAAATGACAATGTTATTGTTATAAGTTTTTGATCAGTTACCCTCCTTCCCCCTCTCCCCCTCCCTTCCTCTCCCCTCCATCTATGATCTACCTACATGGATACACGAAATGAAAATATTCAATTCCCCCCCCCCCACACTTTCCCTCTGCGATTTACCCTCAATGGTACACAATGTTATACAATGTTATATGATTGATAAATTTGATAATAAAGACTATTAGAAAAGGAAATGTTCAATCTTGGGTGAAATGGTTGGAGATGTATCCGAACTCAATTGACTAACATAATAGTGTGTACCAAATTAATTCAAAATAAGATATTGGATTGTATGTTTAATGCAAATTTTATTTAGAACCTGCTAGAACTTTGTAGTCTTCTCTTTGCTATTTCCTGTCTCCCCCCCCCCGTCCCCTTTTTTTCCAAAATTATTGGAAAACAGGTGACAGGTTTAGTTTGATGATTATATAAGCTTTTTTCTTTTTAAATAGTTTGTTAGAATATGAGGTATTTTGTTGTATCATTTTTGTGAACACTGTGGTCAAAAATATGTAGTGTTGTTTCTTCATTACAGTGAAGACTTCCAAGCCTTGAAAGAAGAGGATGTACTGGCAAAGTGGGTGTCCGATCCTGCAAATACAGAATGGATGGAGAGTAAATACCACAACTTTTGTTATCTAAACACATTTCTATATCCCTTTAAACTTGCCTTGAAATTCCTTCTCTTCCACCCTTCCTATCTTTTTTGTTGCTTCTGTTTCTTTGATAAGATTCTTTCCATTTTTTTTTAGTATGTTGCCTTGTTCCTTTTCTTCTCTTATTACACATGGCAATAAATTAGAAAGCTGATGGCTTGCTGTGACTGCTCCCCGTGTCAAGGAAGCAAGTTCTCAAGCACCAAGTCAGCACTGTGTGGATGGTATCAGACTCTGTCAGACCATACCATATTGTGTCTTATATTTCTCTTTATTGCAATTTGAAAAGGGGAATGATAATGCCTTTTTTTTTTCTCCAACCATAACCAGTAAGGAGGTCAGATAATGGCGGTTCAAAGTAAATATGTTCTAGACTTATTGCCTGGGGAACACAAGAAATTACTAAATCTGATGTTAGACAGGTAGGGGTGTGATAGGTCTTTTTTAGGCTAAGTTCACAATTTACAGACATCATCCACACTGTCCCACAGGGAGAACATATAAATGCCTGGCAAATGTTGTGTTTTTTGGGATTTGAACTCAAGACCCCGACTCTGCAATGTTACAGTGCTAACCACTGAGCCACCGTGCCAGTGCACATTATAAATAAATGGGAGTCTAACAGATCTCATTCCCAATGTTTTGTTTTATTTTACACTGCAGATTTTTAAATCTACAACATGTCCAGTCTTCTTGTGGTAAATATTAGTGATGAGGAAGTATACTCATTATTCAGGTTTCCAAGAGCATGCTTGGGTGGTCTCCGAGTATTTTGTAGTGCTTGTAGATTTTGTTTTCGTTGCCGCAGCTGCATGATTTGCGGCTGCTAGACAGGCTGAATACATGAGGGTATTCCCTAACAAACAGGTATTCCTCACATGTATTCAGGCTGTCCAGCAGCCGCAAATCATGCATCACTAGTAAATATGTATTTTATTTGCAGATATTTGTCATACATAGACTTAAATTAGAAGAAGAAATGTGCAGATAAAAATGCATATACATTTGAGTGCATTTGCACAGCCTAAACTCAATATAAACACATGTAATCTACACATGACTTTATCAAAGACCAGTTTCACACGTCCTGATATTTCCGGTACCGGAGATATCAGTATCCGTGTGTGTAATACTTGTGGCATACGTGTGGCAACCGTGTGCCACATCAGTACCACACGTACCGGCACCTGTGAAGGCTCTGAAGACCGATCTCGTCATTCTCCCTTGCTCTGCCGGTGATCAGCGCGAGCAGGGGAGAGTTTTGAGAGTTGTATTCAACTGATAACGAGAGCAGGTGGTGGCTGATGGGACTATTACTCCCACCAGTGCTATAAATAAATAGATAAATCGGCGTGGATTCCCCTGTATTTTTGATAACCAGCCAGGCTAAACTGACAACTGCAGGCTGCAACCCTCAGCTGTTAGCTTCAGCAAGGCTGGTTATCAAGAATAGAGGGGTCCCCACGCTGTTTTATGAAATTTAAATAATAATAATAATAATAATAATAATAAAAAAAAAAAAAAATACTTTTGACAACCAACCTTGCTAAAGCAGACAGCTGGGTGCTGTTGTTCTCAGGCTGGTAAGGGGCTGGGATATTGACCCCTATTTGATGTGCCAATTCTGGAGCTTTGCCCGGCTCTTCCCACTTGCCCTGTAGTGTTAGCAAGTGGGGTTCATATTTGTGGGGTTGATGTCATGTTTGTATTGTCTGATGATCTCAAGCCAATGGCTTAGTAATGGAGAGGCATCTATAAGACACCTATCCATACTATAGTTGTATGGTAAATAAAAACACAGCAAGTATATAGTCCTTTATCTAATATATAAAGCTCAAAGTGTGTATGTATGTATGTGTGTATGGGCAGTGTGACGTGCATGGGAGGGGGGTGGTACTGTAATGGAGAGGAGGCATAGATTTCTTCCAGGCACCACACGCCTTGGAGCCTGGAAGAAATAATTAACGTAAAAGATTAAAAGTGCATTTCTCAACATCTACTGTAGACCGCAGCTCTGAGGCATACAGGTAAGACTAGCTGAACCATTCTATCACCTGTATGCCCATCGTACTAGCTTAAAAGCAGCCCAGATTCCCTTTAATGAATTGGAACTCAATTAATTTGGCTGCTTTTTTTTTTCAATGCAACAGTGTTTGTGCTGAAATATACCATATTTTTCACTTTATAAGACAAACCTAGGTTTTAGAGGAGGAAAATAAAAATAAGAAAAGAAAATGTTTGGAGCCAAATAGTTTGCTAAAACATGTAATAATATGGTAATACTGTATACATGAGTTTATTCATGAGTTCATTCTTAAGTATGGTGAGGGTGGTAATCACAGTTTGACTACCATCCCCTCAGCCTTAGGAATGCACCCACGTACTGTGTACATTGATGTATTTGGAAAGATGAGGGAGGTGGTAGTCACATTTACAATAAACACTTTGGCCACTTAAATTACAGTCCCTGGAGTGTTTATACTAAATATGTCTACAACCCCCATCATCCTTCGGAATGCACCCATTGGTAGTGTATATTCTGAAGGATGATGGGGGTTGTACTTATATTGCACCTCCTAGGTTGTCCACTGAGCTCCCCTTCAGGGTCTTTTCTCACCTAATTTACAGCGTAGATCTTTTATTAAGGTCCACAAGATCCTTCATAGCAGGGACACAAATATTGTCTGGGACAGATCACTGATGGTGGATGGAGCTAAACACCAGTTTCCGCCACCAATCAGTATCCAGCCCTGCAGAGTAGTCGACCCTGCCCCCATGCTTCCTGTGACTGCCTGCCCTGCGATTCACAGCCCGCTGTCTGGTTCACATGACCGCTTGCTGCATGCTTGACATGCCTGCCTGCCACAAGCTTCCACTGGGCTGCGGTGAGTCATAGCGCAGTTTGCACTTTCATGTAAATGTGTTTCTTAATGCAGAATATGGCCCTGTCTGCTTTATACAGCTCAGTGAGTTTTTTTTCCCCCTCAATGGGGAAAAAAAGTCTTGTCTTTTAAAGGGAAAAATACAGTAATAGAAGAGAAGGCGGCATAGTTACCGATACCTCTCTGGCCAAAATGTCCTTTTTCTCTTTCGTTATATGACAATGTATATAGTATACTAGATGGTGGCCCGTTTCTAACGCATCGGGTATTCTAGAATATGTATGTAGTTTATTTTATTTAAAGGGAATCTGTCAGCCCATTTTTGCCCCATAAGCTGGGGCCACCGCCATCAGGGGCTTATCTACAATGTGTAATGCTGCAGATAAGCCCGCGATGAAACCTAAAAAATAAGAAAAACACGTTAGATTATACTCACGGGGGGGCGGGTGCGGTGGGTGTCGTGGTCCGGTCCGGCACCTCCCATCTTCATACGATGATGTCGTCCTCCTCCTTGCTTCTCCCTCGGCTTCTGCGCACGTGTACTTTATCTGCCCTGTTGAGGACAGAGTAAAGTACTGCAGTGAGCAGGCGCTGGGAAAGGTCAGAGAGGTCCCGGTGCCTGTGCACTGCAGTACTCTGCTCTGCCCTCAAAAGGGCCGATAAAGTATGTGTGCGCAGGAGCCGAGGGAGAAGCAAGGAGGAGGACATCATCGTATAAAGATGGGAGGCGCCAGATGGGATGGCGACACCCATCGGACCGGACCGAACGCCTGGGTGAGTATAATCCAACTCTTTTTTTCTTATCTTTCAGGTTTCATCGGGGGCTTATGTACAGCATTACAGAATAGTATAGATATGCCCCTGATGGCGGTGGCTGTAGCTGATAGGCCAAAATTGGGGTGACAGATCCCCTTTAAATTGCGCGTCAATATCGCTGATTGCGGCAAATCCATGTGGCAGGAGATGACGCCGTGCGCGACCAATCAGCGATGCGGGATTTCCGTTACAGACAGACAGAATTAGATGATTTTATAGTAGATGTACAATTATGATATTATGCACAATTTATAGTATCTATGTTATTACTTTTTATCATCGCTGAAGTATCTGGCCCTTTGTCTAAGTGTTTATGTTTTGCCTTATGTTTTTTCTAGATCCTGATGAAGTTATTTATGATGATGTTCCGAGGGAAAACTCTGATTCCGCTACAGGTATTAATTGTGTGATCAATCTTGAAATCGATTTAGAAAATTGTTTTTTTGTTTTTTTTTAAAATGATACTAGTCATGAAAATATTAGACACCTAAACAATTTTGTTTAAACCGATTCGACATTATCAAAGAGCTTTCGATTTGAGGAGTGTACTTCTTCCACATTCTGTCACTGACCAACCAAAAGCAGGCAGCAACACCCCACAGTAGCTTAGAACAGGTTTTCATTGTGAGACAATTACTGACAGTCTGTCTGCGTCCCTCACTGCAGTGTGATGACAAGTGCTGGAGCACGGCAGACCTGAGTGTGATTAACGGGCTGACGGCTTTCAGCTCCAGCAGTAGGAGGAGGGTCAGTGCTTCAGAAGTGGAATCTCATTTTAAACATTTCTAGTAGCTCTTCTCTTAAAATCCAATGAGCTTTATGGTTAAACCAAATACTCAATAGCATTCCCAAAGCAAATGTAGTGCTGTCATCTCTGCTGTACTGCCCCCTCCAGTAGGGGAGATGAAAGCTCTTAATCACACTTACTGTATGTCTGCTATGCTCCAGCACATGTAATCACTCTGAAGTAAGGAGAGCAGACTGTCGTTATGTCTTAATCAGAGCCTGTTCTAAGCTACTGTGGGGTGTTTTCTTTTCCCCGTATGTATGCAGAAGCATGTTTCTAATTGTCCGAGTTGGTAGCACTAGGAGAGGAGAGTGTTTATAATGGGACTCCCCTCTGCAGTACTGCCGTCCCCCCACACTGGCTGTCAGAAATGAAAGCAGAGATCGCTTAGCTAATCGCACTCGGCTCTGCTATGCCTCAGCACTTGTCATCAATCGGCAGTGAAGAAAGCAGACTTTGTCTATACATGTCTCACGTAATCTGGTCTAAGCTTTTGTGGGGGGCGTGTTTTTATTTATCCACTGTGTTTCTGCCTGCTTATGATTTGATAGAAAGAGAAGTACATGCCCCCAATGGAATCTCTGTGAGAATACCCACTAGGACTTAAAAAAAATAAAACTGTTTAGTTGCCAAATACTTTGATTGCTCATGACTCAATAACAGAAAGGCACAATAAAAAAGTGTATATTACAATCACTTTATGTTTATCTTGATGTTGATTTATCTTAAAAGGGATATATCATAAGGGTTTTTCTATTTAAACTGAGAGCAGCATGATGTAGGGACACAAAGCCTGATTCCAGGTATGTGTCACTTGTTCAGCAGCTTGCACTAGTGTCAGTACAGTCAGTATTTTATCAACAGGAGATTATCACTGCCAGACTAGGCGTCTAGTACAAACCAGACCAGCTAATCTGTGTAACCCCAGCCCAACGCTTATTGACAGCTTGCTGACAATGCACTGTGTACACAAGAACCTGCTAATCAGTGGTGTGGGCGGAGTAATACACAGCTCGGCTTTCTGACCACTGCCACATCTACAACACAGAAATGGGGATACTATCAAAAGTACACCAAATAGCCCAGTAAGTGATACATAACAGGAATCAAGTTATCTGCCCCCATATCATTGACACTCTCAGAATCCGTAGCCAATACCTGCTGACAGATCCTCTTGAATAGATTTATCTTTTTGGGAGTATTCCTACTTCAGGCTTGAGATATGTCAAAAATGCTTGTGTGATAAGTGCGAGCACCCACTCTACCTACATGGGAATCACTGTACTGGAGATGGCTGCAGTAACCAGAGGTCATACAGTGGGTACAGAAAGTATTCAGACCCCTTTTAAATTTTTCACTCTTTGTTTCATTGCAGCCGTTTGGTAAATTCAAAAAAGTTCATTTTTTTTCTCATTAATGTACACTCTGCACCCCATCTTGACTGAAAAAACCCAGAAATGTAGAAAAATGTAAGGGGGTCTGAATACTTTCTGTACCCACTGTACCTGCATCTCCCATACATTATGGCATGTGGATATACTATAAATATCTAACATTAGAATACACTTTTAAATTACAAGTTAGCATTTAGATCAACCATTTTCTTCTGTAAAGTAAAATGTTCTATTTTTTAGATCCTGAGGAGATGATTTATGATGATGTGGAGAATGAAGAGGAGGCTGGGAACAGCTCTTTGGATTATGGATGGAGTTCCAGTGAATTTGAAAGCTATGAAGAGCAGAGTGACTCAGAATCAAAGCATGGCATCCCAAACTCTTTCCTCCGAGGAGGCAACAAGAGACATGTACGTGTGTTAGATTTGATCAGTCTGGTTATAATATAGTGTAATATTTCCTTTGATGTCAGAGAATAGGTCACGTAAAGCTCCTGTCTAAGTAAGAGTCACACAAGATGTGATGGTTAAGAATACATCTACAGGGATATTGGCGTAGAAGTGTCAAATGAGCTTTGACCTTATAGGCAAAATAAGTGGCGTCAGCTCTCAACACCATTTTTTTTTCTTTGAGTAAACCTCTTCCCAAGAGTTTGAGATCTCAATAAAAATATCTTTGGAATAGACAGATTTCCTTTCCAGCCATTTGACCTCAGTATGGGTGCGCACATCACCCTGCATCAGTCAGAATTGTGCATGGATAAGCAAGGCCATATTCACCCATGCCTTGGTCTTTAGGCTTTCAGCTTGCTGCCTGCCTCACCCTGGTACAGTAGTTGCTAAGAAGGAGTGTCTCATTCTATACCCATTTTTAAATTATTTTATTGCGCAATTAGATTTTTTCAATTTTTATTCACAACACAGTTGTTCTTCTTTCTCCTTTTTTGTCTTGAATCCTGAATTGCGTTTCTACATTTTGGCTGCCATGTTTTCTTTTTCTAAACGTATGAATAATATCTGTTTCGGCTGGTCCCAATGAACTGTCATGTTCGAGCGCACGTTAAGGTAACGGCTAGACTGTTGTTCATGGAAATTTACCATAATAAGGGAAGAGGCATGATGTCACATCCCTGACGCTAGCGCGCTTTTGGTCTACTATATTTATTATTACCATGGAAGGCAAGTAAGCTTCAGTCTAGTAAGCCCTATGATTAATATGGCCCTGAGGATGAGGCCACACAGAGCAGTTTTTAATGCATTTCTTAAGCCAAAATAAGGAGTGGATAAAATAGGCAGTCCTGTCATAAAGTTGTATTTTTTATGTTTATTAGGATTTTAATATGTTAACTTTAAGTTAAACAGTTATAAAAAGTAATACTTAGTTCAGAAGAATAGCATGTTTCACTAGATTATAGTTATTGACTGTATACATAAAACGTCACACAGTCAGATAAAATACAGTAAGGTGATAAACATTTATATAGTTGCCACATTGAAAACCGAGATTGAGAAAGGTGTAGAAATTAGAAATATTTGGAGGAGAAACACAGTTACGCCAAGGACGCGGTTTCGTGTAGAAGTTAGGGAATGAATGTTTATGTAAGGCTGTCATTTTTTCATACACACCGGTGTTGTTCCTGAGAAAGATCACTTGATTGATATGAGGAGAGTCCTTCTTTTTCCAATAACAGCAACAGTCCAAGCGATTGCCATAGACATCTTCTAAAAAGAATTACTTTATTGGTCCATTATTATAATAGGCAAAAAAAAATTGTTTAAAACAGTACAAAAATTTAAAAAGGCATAAAAGGAATATCCGCTGTGCTCCTGGGAAACATGTTTCAGACCTACATGGTCCTCTGTCACGCAAGGGCATGACTAAGGACCATGTAGGTCTGAAACCTGTTTTGTGGGAGCTCAGCGGTTGCATCCATCCATATTTGTGCCTTTTTATACTACGTCATTAATGAAGCAATTATTTTAGAAGATGTGAGTACTGGCTATTGTGTGGACTGTTGCTGTTATTGGAGTGTTTTGCCGTGCACCCGGACAGGTGAGCTGATTGCTCCTTTTTCATATTTCTTTTTCCAATGTGTAATGATTGTTAACTTGGTGGATATTAGAATGTGAGCAATTAGGTAAGTGCATTATGTGCGGTAGTTTTTCTACTCCCAACAACAAGTGAACCATGTAAGTGGTAAGAATGAATTCAACTCCTATAACGCTATTGATAATTTGGTTGGCTGACTTCCAGAGTGGTTGAATCCAGGGACATATTCACATGGAGTTTTTTTGTGTTAACTTTTATTTTGTTGCCTGGAGATTACTGCATCTAATGTGCTGTCATGGTTACTTTGGATGTAATCATTGAAGCCTCTTATTCTTATTTGAGCGTCCATCTTATTTCAACACCGAATGTGCTGCTTTGCTGACTAAGAAATTAGTGGTATAAGTTATGGAAGCCATACTGCAGAGGAGCAGGTAACTATATACAGGCCTCTATCCTGACAGTGCCAGATGCTAGTTTTTAGGAAGGGTTAAGGTATTAATGGCCTTGGCAGCTGCGTTTCTATACTTCTTATGTCAACCCTCCTAACATTATGGATACAAATGACCATTTTTTTGCTAGTCTATCTTTTAATAGTGCATTTTACCCAAACATTTACTGATTTAGTCTAAATTCACTGTCTGCTGTTATTGGTATTTACTGTGTTATTTTGATATACACTTGTTTTTGCCATAATATAGTTTGTAATTGTCATTTTATTTTCTTCAACAATACATAAGCTGACAAGCTGTGCTATTGTAATGAACTGCAGTGAGAAGGGTTGTAAACTTCCCACCCGGAGCTCTTTAGTACATTATTACAGTCTATTACCAGAATATAGCTGGTGAAATCAATTCACAAATGTCACTTTCGCTGTTCAGAAGAAAAGAATATTTGTTTCTAATTTTTTGTAACATTCACTTATGATTGTAAAGAAGGAACATTTAATCGCTACATTAGCAAGCGGCAGGAGAGAAATGCAGGTCTACTTGTTCTGCAAACATTGGTGCATGGTTCTTACATTCTATGAAGAAATTTACCAAGACTGGTGTTTCTTGCACTGGTCTATGGCCAGAGTGCGCAGGAGTAAAATGCAACAAATTGATTAGGAAGTACAACCGTTTTAATCCATGGGTAGAAAAGCAACACTATCATTTATACCAGGCAATGGCTTGAATAGTAATAAACCTTTCTGCCAAGTCCAACCAACTTTTTTTTTTACAAAGCTAGCACCGTTGTCTTATAATGAAAAAGGCACACATTTTTGCACAATAAAGTATCCTTCTAAAAAATGTGCAAATGTAATTTAATAAATCTGCCCCTGTGCACCCTGTGCTGGTGAAGATTTTTGACATGTTCGGTTACTTGTTTAGCGGTTAGTTATTCCGGGGAGATTATAGTTTGAGGGCAGGGACAGTATAAACATTTAAGATGAGATGCCCAGTGCACTTTAATTATCTTTATAACCCTTGTAGTCCATGTGACA
Organism: Dendrobates tinctorius; assembly: GCF_039654945.1. Lineage (NCBI taxonomy): Eukaryota > Metazoa > Chordata > Amphibia > Anura > Dendrobatidae > Dendrobates > Dendrobates tinctorius. The sequence goes on along the minus strand of NW_027361775.1, from coordinate 15,939,854 downwards.
GCAGCTGCTCCTCACTGCTCCCCCCCCTCTCTTCTGGGACTTTACATCATACACCAGTGTGCGTCTTCTCCCTGTGAGTAACAGCCTGCCTCAGAAGAGGGGGTGTGGTGGAGACGTGGCCACTCCCCCTGTTCTCTGCAGAGATCATACAGTGATTATTGGGAGACTGTCTGATTACAGCAGTGTGCAGCTTCATGCTGTTATGTCCCAGACGGAGGGCTGAGCGGTGCAGTGAAAAGCAGCTGCTCTCACCCCAGCCCCCTGATGATGGCTCCCTGTCTGCAGTCTGAGGCGTGGTGGCCTGCAGGCTCAAGGCTTTTAGTAGCAGCAGCCAGCCCCTGATAATGTCTCCTTCACTGCAGACGGGAGGCATTATCAGGGGGATGGCGTGACAGGAGCTGCTTTTCACTGCACTGCTCACCCCTCCGTCTGCGACATAATGGCAAGGAGCTGCACACTGCTGTAATCAGCCAGTCTCCTGATAATACCTGTATCCCTGCAGAGAACAGGGGGAGTGGCCACGCCCCCACCATGCCCCCTCATCTCACACTGGTGTGTGACATAAGGTCCCAGACAGGAGGGGGCATCAGTGAGGAACAGATGCTGTCACACGGAATTACATGCGTTATAAAGATGATAAAACTGCTAGGCATCTCATCTTTATAGTTTATAAGGGCAGGGACAGTACAAACATTTTTATCTCTCTGGAGCACCACTTTAAAGAAAACCTGTCATCAGATTCATGCTGCAGGATTGCAGTCAGGTAGATTTTACTTAAAAGCCGGCTTGGGCCTATGTGTCTCGGCTGATTAGTCCAAGGCAGGTCCCTGGCCATATCCTCACCACCCTGATCTATTTGACTTGCATGTTTCTCTCTATGACAAGCATAGTAAGAGACTTTTCAGTTAACTTTAGTGAGATGGGGCGAGGCCGGCCGGGGACCCGCCTCAGACTAGTCAGCGGAGACACCCAGTTTTCAGCCAACTTCTCCAACTATGTTTATTTGTTTGAGGTTTTTTCCTAAGACTCATCAGGAGCCGCTGCAAACTAGTGACGTGGATGTTTTTTTTTTTTTTTTTTTTCCTTTTTCTCCACCAGTTGTTTTTCAATACCTGAAGCTGAAAGAAAAAAAATGCTCAAAACACTAAAGATATGAACAGCAAAGTGGTTTTATAATTAATACTAATTTAAAATGTCTTTCAAACATTTTTTTTTTATTTATAAGCTGACCCACTCCAAAAACTTTATGCATATATGCCCTGAAACGTTCTGTTAGAAAAATGTACAGCACATACTGCATTGAACTACTGTACCCAATTTATTATATATTTTAGGAGTCTGAGTCGGTCCGTTTTATACTGACTCAGACTCCACCAAAATGGACACCTACTCTCCGACTCCACAGCCCTGCTTTAAACTTACGAGTTCTGTGCTGGAATGAAGTAGCATACAGTATGTGGCAGTGTAAGATGGATTCCTGTGTATTGTGGAACAGCAGGGTGGGGAGGAGGTTAGAAAAAACAGCTTCAGAGGTAAAATCTTCCCAAGCTTTTCCCAAGTGTGGCTTACGGCTCTGTGTGTTTGTAGTGAGAGACTCGGGTACATTCTTTAAAAGCAGCTATTTGCTAGTGTTGGGAATCAATCTACTAGAAGGGAAATAGATACTTCTAAAAGCTTAATTTACCAAGTGTCAGTCTTGTCTTCATTTTGTGGAGTATAAGCAGCTGTAATTAATAATACATCAAGGTATATTATTACATGGTAGCTATAAAGCTATTATATCTGAAACTGAACCTGTCAAAGACTGAACTCCTTGTGTTTCCTCCCGCTACTAATGTACCTACACCCGACATTGCCATTTCCGTCTGTGGTTCCACTATTACTCCCCAGCAACATGCCCACTGTCTTGGGGTCATACTTGATTCCGAGCTTTCCTTTGCCCCCCACATTCGATCACTGGCTCGCTCTTGTCATCTGCACCTCAAAAACATTTCTAGAATTCGACCTTTTCTTACTTTTGACTCTGCAAAAACTCTTACTGTTTCTCTTATTCATTCTCGTCTCGACTATTGTAACTCTCTTCTAATCGGTCTCCCTCTTACAAAACTCTCCCCTCTCCAATCTGTCTTGAATGCTGCAGCCAGGATCATATTCCTCACCAATCGTTACACCGATGCCTCTACCTTGTGCCAGTCATTACACTGGCTACCCATCCACTCCAGAATTCAGTATAAACTTATTACCCTCACCCACAAAGCCCTCCATGGCTCAGCACCACCCTACATCTCCTCCCTTGTTTCAGTATACCACCCTACCCGCGCCCTCCGTTCTGCTGATGACCTGAGGTTAGTATCCTCAATAGTCAGAACCTCCCACTCCCGTCTCCAAGACTTTACACGTGCCGCGCCAATTCTTTGGAATGCACTTCCCAGGTCAATACGATTAGTCCCCAATCCCCACAATTTTAAGCGTGTCCTGAAAACGCATTTATTCAGACTGGCCTATCGCCTCAACACATTAACCTAACCTATCCCTGTGTGGCAGAGCCAAAAATTTTACCATAACCAGGTTCCCAGCATCATGTTCCCACATGCTTTATGCATCCATTAGCCCTCTGTGTCTGTACTGTTACACACTTAACATTATGGCTGGTCCATACAATCAGGGCAACTGTTACCACCCACCTTTCGTGTCTACCTCTTTCCTCATAGACTGTAAGCTTGCGAGCAGGGCCCTCACTCCTCTTGGTATTTGTTATAATCTACTGTATGTGATTATTGTTATGCTGTAATGTCTATTGTCTGTACAAATCCCCTCTGAAATGTAAAGTGCTGCGGAATATGTCGGCGCTATAAAAATAAAATTTATTATTATTATTATAAAGTACATAGCCAAGCCCCTGAGGCACAATTCCTTGCACACTGCATTTCTAGTGTGATGTTAAAAAAGAAGCTTTTCATGAAAAATCTGGTGCAAAAATGTTAAAGCAATGATTTTATGAGCCCAATTGAAGCTACCATAGATATTTGTAAGTATCTTTCCCATGTACTGTACTTTTATTGTTTGCCTGCTGGTTATGTAAGTATGCCTAACAGAACTTTGCCTTTTTAGGCCAAGGAATGATCTATCAGTTCAGGAATGTTTTAGTAAATTCCTGTACACATCTTAAGTGATGATCTTGTCCTTTTGAGCTTTATTTTTCCATTTGCAACAAGTCCTATCTGCCAAAAGGAAAAAAGTGCAAAGGGGATATAGTGTGACACCATAAGGGAATTTAACTATTTTATTTTGTTCATTAAAACCTCCCAACACCGAGCATGTCCTGCTGCACTGTACAGTTGTAATTCTGTTCACAGCTCAGTCATTTTCTTCAGAGTTCTCCTAAAGAAGCCGAAAGTGATTGTCAGGGTCTGCATTGAGATTCATGGTCCCAGTCCCTTCCGCCCTGCCTTCTGGCAGTCACAATGTGTGCGTTACTTTTGATCATCGCACCCCTGAATCCATGAACTGCTCAAGTATTACATCATCATATGATTTGATTCAGTGAAAAATATTTTGGCTTTTATAAAAATAATTCTAAAGTTAATAAAAATTATCCAATTTTAGGTGGCATTTTTTAATGTAAATATTAATTACAATATTGTTTGTATTGTGGAAACATGGTAAATAAGTCCAATCACTATGCTCATAGTGCTTGGGTTCTGGAGCACACCCGCGGTGATACCCTTACAGTGCAGTGTGTATGTTATGTTCACACGTGATGTTTTTGTGGTATTTTCTTTGCTACCTTTTTTTTCTGCAGCAAAAACAATGTGTATTACTATACCATCAAAGTGACTGACCGAGATTTCAAAATTTTCATGCACTTTATTTTTCATATAGTACCCTGAGGATAGGGAATATAAAAGGGACAGCACCACGCAGGATTTAAGTGCAATAATAAAAATGTCCCAAATAGAAATACAAAGCTGATGCACTCACCAAATTGAGGATGAAGGGACAGCATATTGGCCCTGGGGGAATGTCCCAAACCAAGGTCCTATTACTCGGTTTGCTGCACGGCTCCTGGTCAACAGGGCGATCCTCAGTCGTCCACAGGTACAAGATAAAAGAAAAAAATCCAGTCTGGTACCGGCGCTCCCGAAAGAAGTATAATGTGAGAGACCGGCTTACTTAAAAATTTTTTTTAAAAGATTTTTATTCTGAAGTGTAGCAGTAAAAACAACAATGCATTTCGGCTTAAAAAAGCCTTCATCGGGTCAAATATACATCTATACCAAACCAATGACCATGTCTTTATATACCCTTTTTACAACTGGAAAGGAAGGGGTGTTTGTTACTAGCACCAATCCTTCACTTTATTTGCATGCTCCTCTTAATTGGTTTAACTCTTTAGCACAGATAGATAAGATATAATTCACTTTACTTAAGAAGTTATACTCCAGTAGGAAAAGTATAGAAATAAATAAAAAAAAAAAAAGAAATATATTTATATATATATACATATATATATATATATATTAAAAAACCTAATAAACCTAATCTCTATATCCATAGGTATAGCATCTCTAAACTTTCTCAATCACATCGTATCGTTCAAACCATTTGGGTACTAGGTTTGTAACCGAAAAATCCAAAAAGATTCCTTTTTGTTTAATGTTTGGCGATTTGCATAATTGGCATATTTCCCAGATGAGCATTACGGCTTTAAAGGCCCTTTTACATTTAGCGATGCACCAGCGATCCGACCCGGTCAGGATCGCTGGTGCATCGCTAAATGATCGCTAGTGAGCTTTCATACAGAAAGATCTCACAGCGATGCAGCAGCGTCGCAGCGCACGATACTCACCTTTCACACACAGCGATCCTGACGTCCTCCCGCCTGCATCCAGCGTCGCTCGTCGTCACAGCAGGAAGCGCCCGACGAGAAATGGAGCCGGACATTCTCGCACGATCAGCGATTAACAGCGGGGGAGGCGGTCGCTGGTAAGTATCACACATAGCGATATCGCTAGCAATATCGCTATAACGTCACAAAACCAGTGACGTTTTAGCGATATTGCTAGCGATATCGCTTAGTGTAAAACCCCCTTAAGTCTCCTCATACTGATAGAGAATTTAGATTGTGAGCCCCAACGGGGACAGTGATGATAATGTGTGCAAACTGTAAAGCGCTGCGGAATGTTAGTGCTATATAAAAATAAAGATTATTATTATTGCGGCATGTCATTCTCCGCAAGGAGAAATGATGATACTTGGATATCGGTCAGACGCCTCTCTCACAGCCAAACCAGATCTCACGCTTTGCACTGACGAGGGGCAGTACCCTGAAACACAGTGTCTGCAAATTGAGATTCTGGCTTGGCTTTTGTCCTAAAGGCCCCGTCACACTAAGCGACTTACCAGCGATCCCGACACCGATATCAAGGTGTCAGGATCGCTAGTAAGTCGCTATGTGATCACTGGTGAGCTGTCACAAAGACAGCTTCACCAGCGATCAGCACAGCGATGCCGAGCGCCCGGCATTGCTGGCTATCGCTGTAGAAAATAGTATCAAAATTAAAAATATAGTTACTTTCACCTTCCGACGTCCCGTTCAGCCATCCTGCCTCTCTCCACGCTCCGGTCCCAGTGATCCTTTGCACGAATGACCGCGAGATGTCACGGTCTCGAGGGATAACAAAGTCTCGCGGTCATTCGTGCAAAGGATCACTGGGACCGGAGCGTGGAGAGAGGCCGGAAGACTGCGCGGGACATCGGAAGGTGAGAATAACTATATTTTTTATTTTTTTTATTATTTTTTACACCTGATCGCTGGTCTCCCGCCTGTCACACACAGTGATGTGTGCTGGCCAGCGGGAGACCAGCGACCAAAGAAATGTCCAGAGGTTTCTTCCAGTGATCAGCGATACCGGCAGGGGGGCCGCTCGCTGATCGCTGTCACACACAGCGATCTCGCTGGTGAGATCGCTGTTACGTCACAAAAGTTGTGACTCAGCAGCGTTCTCGCTACCGAGATCACTTAGTGAGACGGGGCCTTAAGTCATGTAACAAGGCTCCTTAAAGGGTCGAAATTGACTTTTAGGATTGTTACTTCCAATAGGTGGCACTAGAGTTCTAGTCCTCTTCCTCTCTGAAGAGACAATGTGCATAATTAGATTAACCCCTTAGAGACAGCCAGTTTGCAGCTTAATGACCAGGCCAATTTTTACAATTCTGACCACTGTCCCTTTATGAGGTTATAACTCTGGAACGCTTTAAGGGATCCCGCTGATTCTGAGATTGTTTTTTCGTAACATATTGTACTTCATGTTAGTGGTAAAATTTCTTCGATAAGTCTTGTGTTTATTTATGAAAAAAACGGAAATATGGCGAAAATTTTGCAATTTTAAAATGCCCGTAAATCAGAGAGAGGTGTCACAAAAATTTCTTAATAAATAACATTTCCCACATGTCTACTTTACATCACCACAATATTGGAAGCAAAATTTTTTTCTGTTAGGAAGTTATAAGGGTTAAAAGAAAATTTACAAAACCATTTTTTTAGGGACCACATCATATTTTAAGTCATTTTGAGGGGTGTACATGACAGAAAATACCCAAAAGTGGCACCATTCTAAAAACTAGACCCCTCAAGGTGCTCAAAACCACATTCAAGAAGTTTATTAACCCTTTAAGTGCTTCACAGGAACTAAAGCAATGTGGAAAGAAAAAATTAACATTTAACTTTTTTTTTTTTTTTTTTTTTTTTTGCAAAAAATTTACTTCAGAACCAGTTTTATTTTCTCAAGTGTTAAGAGAAAATCAACCACAAAATTTGTTGTACAATTTCTCCTGATCACGCCGATACCCCATATGTGGGGGTAAACCACTTTTTCAGCACACGGCAGAGCTCGCAAGGGATGGAGCGCCGTTTGACTTTTTCAACGCAGAATTGGCTGGAATTGAAATCGGATGCCATGTTGCGTTCGAGAGCCCTTAATGTGCCTAAACAGTGGAAACCTTCAACAAGTGACCCCATTTTGGAAACTAGACCCATTAAGGAACTTATCTAGATGTGTGGTGAGCACTTTGAACCTTCAAGTGCTAAACAGAAGTTTATAACGTAGAGCCGTGAAAATCCATTTTTTTTTCACAAAAGTGATCTTTTCGCCCCCAAATTTTTATTTTTACAAGGGTAACAGGAGAAATCATACCCCCACAGTTAGGCCGGAGTCACACTGGCGAGGAATACGGGTGCGTGAGAGGCGCAAAAAGCCCGCATTATACACGGACCAATGATTCTCTATGGGGTCACTCGCACCAGCCGTATATTTCTCCTCAGTATCCTACGCTCCGTGCCACTCGCAGCATGCTGCGATTGTCAGCGTACTACGCCCGTAGTACGCCAATGCAAGTCTATGGGTGCGCAAAAAATACGGATTACACACGGAGCACACATGTGACCTGCGAGAAATACGCACCCGGTGTCTTTTAGCAAAGCCGGCAATTCAGTGCGCTATACAGTAAACTCACACTGACAGGTTTAATAAAGAAATGAAAGAATAGATATAGACACATAGAATACATATACACTCACTGGCCACTTTATTAGGTACACCATGCTAGTAAGGGGTTGGACCCCCTTTTGCCTTCAGAACTGCCTCAATTCTTCGTGGCAGAGATTCAACAAGGTGCTGGAAGCATTCCTCAGAGATTTTGGACCATATTGACATGATGGCATCACACAGTTGGCGCAGATTTGTCGGCTGCACATCCCTGATGCGAATCTCCCGTTCCACCACATCCCAAAGATGCTCTATTGGATTGAGATCTGGTGACTGAGGAGGCCATTTGAGTACAGTAAACTCATTGTCATGTTCAAGAAACCAATCTGAGATGATTCGAGCTTTATGACATGGCGCATTATCCTGCTGAAAGTAGCCATCAGATGTTGGGTACATTGTGGTCATAAAGGGATGGACATGGTCAGCAACAATACTCAGGTAGGCTGTGGCGTTGCAACGATGCTCAATTGGTACCAAGGGGCCCAAAGAGTGCCCAGAAAAAATTCCCCACACCATGACACCACCAGCCTGAACCGTTGATACAAGGCAGGATGGATCCATGCTTTCATGTTGTTTACGCCAAATTCTGACCCTACCATCCGAATGTCGCAGCAGAAATCGAGACTCATCAGACCAGGCAACGTTTTTCCAATCTTCTACTGTCCAATTTCGATGAGCTTGTGCAAATTGTAGCCTCAGTTTCCTGTTCTTAGCTGAGAGGAGTGGTACCCAGTGTGGTCTTCTGCTGCTGTAGCCCATCTGCCTCAAAGTTCGACGCACTGTGCGTTCAGAGATGCTCTTCTGCCTACCTTGGTTGTAACGGGTGGCAATTTGAGTCACTGTTGCCTTTCTATCAGCTCGAACCAGTCTGCCCATTCTCCTCTGACCTCTGGCATCAACATGGCATTTCCGGCCACAGAACTGCCGCTCACTGGATTTTTTTTCTTTTTCGGACCATTCTCTGTAAACCCTAGAGATGGTTGTGCGTGAAAATCCCAGTAGATCAGCAGTTTCTGAAATTCTCAGACCAGCCCTTCTGGCACCAACAATCATGCCACGTTCAAAGGCACTCAAATCACCTTTCTTCCCCATACTTATGCTCGGTTTGAACTGCAGGAGATTGTCTTGACCATGTCTACATGCCTAAATGCACTGAGTTGCCGCCATGTGATTGGCTGATTAGAAATTAAGTCTTAACACACAGTTGGACAGGTGTACCTAATAAAGTGGCCAGTGAGTGTGTATATATATATATATATATATATATATATATATATATATATATATATATATATATATTCACACTCACTGGCCACTTTATTAGGTACACCATGCTAGTAACGGGTTGGACCCCCTTTTGCCTTCAGAACTGCCTCAATTCTTCGTGGCAGAGATTCAACAAGGTGCTGGAAGCATTCCTCAGAGATTTTGGACCATATTGACATGATGGCATCACACAGTTGGCGCAGATTTGTCGGCTGCACATCCCTGATGCGAATCTCCCGTTCCACCACATCCCAAAGATGCTCTATTGGATTGAGATCTGGTGACTGAGGAGGCCATTTGAGTACAGTGAACTCATTGTCATGTTCAAGAAACCAATCTGAGATGATTCGAGCTTTATGACATGGCGCATTATCCTGCTGAAAGTAGCCATCAGATGCCTGTTCTTAGCTGAGAGGAGTGGTACCCAGTGTGGTCTTCTGCTGCTGTAGCCCATCTGCCTCAAAGTTCGACGCACTGTGCGTTCAGAGATGCTCTTCTGCCTACCTTGGTTGTAACGGGTGGCAATTTGAGTCACTGTTGCCTTTCTGTCAGCTCGAACCAGTCTGCCCATTCTCCTCTGACCTCTGGCATCAACAAGGCATTTCCGGCCACAGAACTGCCGCTCACTGGATTTTTTTTCTTTTTCGGACCATTCTCTGTAAACCCTAGAGATGGTTGTGCGTGAAAAATCCCAGTAGATCAGCAGTTTCTGAAATACTCAGACCAGCCCTTATGGCACCAACAATCATGCCACGTTCAAAGGCACTCAAATCACCTTTCTTCCCCATACTTATGCTCGGTTTGAACTGCAGGAGATTGTCTTGACCATGTCTACATGCCTAAATGCACTGAGTTGCCGCCATGTGATTGGCTGATTAGAAATTAAGTCTTAACACACAGTTGGACAGGTGTACCTAATAAAGTGGCCAGTGAGTGTATATATATTATGCTTTCTATGTGTCTATATCTATTCTTTCATTTCTTTATTAAAACTGTCATAGGGCTCCATTATATGTCCATTTTGCAAGCCTGCGAGAAAATCTCACCATACGGATGCCATACGGATTACATACGGATGCTGACATGCGCAAAATACGCTACCACACCTTGATTACGGATGACATACGGAGCACTATTTAGGGGTCTGTCATCCGTATTACGCATGTAAAATACTGACCGTATTTTACGCAGGTTAGTGTGACTCCAGCCTTACTGTGAAATTTGTCCTGAGTACGCTGATACCCCATATGTGGGGGGGGGGGGACCACTGTTTGGGCGCATGGGAGAGCTCGGAAGGGAAGGAGTGCCATTTTGGAATGCAGACTTTGATGGAATGGTCTGTGGGCGTCATGTTGCGTTTGCAGAGCCCCTGATGGGCCTAAACAGTGGAAACCCCCCACAAGTGACCCCATTTTGGAAATTAGACCCCCTAAGGAACTTATCTAGATGTGTGGTGAGCACTTTGAACCCCCAAGCACTTCACAGAAACGCAGAGCCGTGAAAATAAAGTCTTTTTTTATTTACACAAGTGATTTTTTTGACCCAGTTTTTAGACCCCCAAAGTTGGTAAATGGTGGAAACCCCTCAATTCTTGCTCCAACCCTAACCTCAACACACCCCTAACTCTAATCCCAACCCTAACCTTAATCCCAGCCCTAATCCTAGTCCAACCCTAGCCCAACCCTAACCCTATTGGAAAACTGATAAAAAATTTTTCGTTATTTTGGCCTTACTAAGGGGGTGATAAACGGGGGGATTATGTACTATTTTGTTTATCTTGATCACGATGATAGTTTATCATCGTGATCAAAATGAATGAATGGAATCTGCCAGCCGGAGCCTGCAGATTCCCGGCGGGCGCACTGCGCATGCGCCCGCCATTTTCTCCGGATCCAAGATGGCGGCGCCCACCGGAGGACGTCGGCGGGACGCAGGACCACCGGGAGGGGACAGAGTACCGCGGAGAGGTACCGGGGGGGGGGGGGGGGGGGATCGGGGACCCTCTTTCTCTCTCCTCTGATGTGCGATCACTTCAGAGGAAAGAGAAATTTAATGCACAATCGCGGCTTTTTTTTTTTTTTTTTGCGGTCGCCGTTATAATACTAAAATCGGCTTCTTTCAGCATAGTTTATCGCGTCACATGTTATTAAAGCACAGCAAACAATTCCAAATAACAGTTATACCAGTAGTAATTATACCTTCCGGAGTGCTTAATCGCAATCATGCAATAAACAAAAAGGAATCTTATGGGATTTTTTGGTTAGAAACCTTGTACCCGAATGGTTTGAACGATGTGATTGAGAAAGTTTAGAGATGCTATACCTATGGATATAGAGATTCGGTTTATTAGAGAAAAAAAAAAAAAAAATAAAAAAAAAAATATATATATATATATATATATATATATATTGTGGTGTAGTGACCACTGTGTCCACTAGGGGGCACTGTGTGGGTGCCCCAGGACGGACGGATAGCCATGTCCAGAGTGGTAACAGGAGCAGGGTGCTAAAAGATCGTTATGTATCTCAAGGTGGGTGGCCTTGGGATGAAGGCTTGATTATGTGAAGATCGGCAGAGCTGATCTTTCGTGCCAGTGTATTAGGGAGAAGCCTTCAGGTGATTGATGAGACGGGTGGGATCAATCACCTGCTAACCCACCTAGGGGCGGGTGTTTAGAATGCCATAATAAAGTATATGTGTGTGAATGATTGAAGGACCTGTGATGAGGTCATAGCCATGTGATCTGGTGGGCGTGGCTACGGACCATATAATGTGGCCAGGGTAGGTCACACAGGTGAATGCTTGGACCCGGTTGGTCCATATGGAAGGTCTTGTCTGGTTGACGTGGCTGCCTTCCTGACAGCACGTGGAGAGGCTGTATAATGGCTGCATGTGCCTGAGGGTTCCCAGGGAGAGGGAATGAACGTCTGCACGGAGAAGCAGCCTTGAGGTAACCCTGACAGGGGATATAACTGTGAGGCTAGAGAGCCTGTGTGCTGAACATTGCACAACCTGTCTGACCACAGGATAAACAGAGTGAAGCTCTGTCATGGACGCTATGCTGTTTATATGAACTTGCTGTTGCTTTGGTTTATGCTGCATAATAAACCAAATGGACTGAGTTATGTTAAGAAACCTGTGCCGGACCTGATTTATCGGCTGCCTAGCGAGTATCCCCTACCTGAATAACAAGCGCTACCTTACAATTGGTGGAGGATGCGGGCAGTGTTGTAGCCTTATTGCTAGGGGCAACGGACGAGGACTGCAAAATTTGGTTGGGCAACGGTTCTAACAGCACATGATACAGTGCTGGCAACGCTGAGCCCGGAGGGCTGACGGTCTTAAAAGCCGTGTGATATGCTGACCAGGGTCAGTAGAAGAGATTTATAGGACAGCTCTGCGGTAGAGGGGTCCGAGAACCTGCGTGGTCGACACAGGTAACGGACACGTGTCCGTGTTGTACTGACCAGGGTCAGTGAGAAAGACTGTGTACCTGGAGGGTTCAGTGTGCAAGGTCCTGGAGGGTCAGTGTTGGGAGGTTCTGGGAGAAGAATCGGACCCTGGAGCACGTGTTATGACCTTTGACCTGGTGAGGCGTGAGTGTTGGGCAGTCTCAGCGGAGACGGATGTCCTGAAGAGCACCCGCTGAGCCCCTTGACCTGGTGAGGCCGGTGTGTTGGGAAACCCTGGGAGGAGGGTCGGCTCCCTGAATAGCACCCGGTGCGCCCTGTGTGTTGGACGATCTCAGGAGGAGACGGACGTCCTGAAGAGCACACAGACAGGACACGTGAGTTTTGTGTTGTGTGTGTTTTGTTTTTTTTTCTTTTCCCTCTCAAGTCAGCTGGCGGTGGCTCAGTGGGGTCAAGAAGGTGACAAGCGGCTTGCTGTAACTCGGCGGGGTTACGAAGGTGACAAGCGGCTTGCTGTAACTCGGTGGGGTTACGAAGGTGACACCAGCAACTGTGTGTGAACGGCAGCTGGAGGTGTCAGAGATCGGTGACAGCAGGAGCTGTGGTGGTGCCAACAAGAACTTGTGTGGTATCGTTAAAGACATAAACTATGTCGTGTGAACAGTGGTCTAAGGAGACCTGTAGAAAGGACATGGGGAAATCCCAAAAGGGGGCGGTGACCCAAATCGGGGTGGTAACCCAAAAAGGGGTGGAGTCCCAGAGGGAGGCGTTGACCCAAATGGGGGTGGTAACCCAAAAAGGGGTGGAGTCCCAAAAGGGGGTGGAGTCCCGGGGAATGGGGGTGGAGCATCCTGATGTGAAAAAGCTGGTACAGATGAACTGTTGCCAGGAGCAAATGTCCTATGTCTGTCCTATCTGCCTAGTGAACAACCCAGCCGGCACGATGCCAAGGGGGTGTGGCCTCCAGATAGATAATGAAGAGATAGTTGGTCTGGTTGACTCTGGGAGCCCAGTGACTAGTGCCGGTTGCTCCTGAGATACCTGGCAGAAAGGTGGGGGTTACTTGCAACCACGGGCGCACTGAGTTGCCCGGTCACCAGGGTAGTCTTTGAGACAGGTTGGGGCATCGAGGGACAGGTTGTCGCGATAGTCCCGTGTCACGTGGACCCGTCCTGTATGATGCGACCAGCAGGCTGGTAACTGAAACAACAAGACATGGCACGTGAAACTGTCCTGTATGACACGGCCCGCAGACCAGTAACTAAAACAACAAGACACGGGGGAAGGGGAAACAGTTAAAACGGTGGGCCCTGCGATAGGGAACGGGGATGTGGAGACCTCCTGCACTCCCCTGAGTCAGAGTCCCTCACACTCCTAACGTTCCCTAGGCCGGTTCCGCACCGGGCGCCGATCAGGATACCTGTCACCCTAGCACACCCTACACCTATCCCTTTCTAGGGAGCTGGGTGAAGCAGGAACTGGCCCCACCGCTGTACTAATACACACCAGGGAAAAATACAAACAGGGAAGCATCACTTAGCTTTGCTCTGTTGCTCTTGCTCCCAGCAGCAGAGTCCACCACCAGAATGCAGCTTTCCTCCTGAATAGCTGCCACCAAGCTTTTTCAGAGCTGCAAGGAAATCCCCTCTGACTCCTTCCACACCAGGGCTCTGACTGAGCTGCCAGGACCTCTCTCTAGATCCTTCCTCCACCAAGGATGTTTGAAATGAAAACTATCACCAACAGTGATTGCAACACCTGACACTCTTTTTTAATCATGTGCAATAATGCTCACCACCACCGGGGGCAAACTAGAACAAAAGACACCACTGTGTAATAATCCTAATGGCCACCGGGGGCAAAACCAAACCCAAGCACACAGCTTAAGGAAAAAAAAAGGTTACCTGTCCTTTTTATCTGTCATGATCCACCATGGATCATGACATCCCGAATCAGTCCTATCCATTGATTATAGGCGGGATTCTAGACTGTTCTCTGGCTTGTGGGAGAGGGGAGTTCCTCTACAGCAAGGGGATGGAGACGTTCCTACTGTTGGGCTAACAGATATTGAGACGGTAACTGCTCCTGACGTGGACAGGTCGGAGATAGAAGTGACCGGAGGAAGGGGTGCGTCTGCCCAACGGACGGACCTGTCGTCTCGTGACATGACTGGTGGTGAGCTGGTAGATGAGACGACTGGGGTGGACACACGGTCAGAGGGTAACTGGAGGGTTCACTCGGATGATCGGGGTGACTCAATCTCTGGTGGTGACTGTGGCTCTGAGAGAGAAAGGGAGCACAGACTAGAAGAGCTAGAGAAGGAAGTCTCCGAGTTCAAAGGTCACCTGGTAACGTGACAAGATCTGAATAAGTCCCTTAGAGAAGAGATACGAGTACTAACAGAAACGGTAAGAGGTCTTCTGTGGGAGAACTGGGACGAAGGCTTACAGAGGCCAGGCCCAAGTGGTGAACAGAGTGAAGATAAGAAACTGAAAAGTATGGAAGCAGAGATGATCCATATGCAGGAGGAGCTTGCTGCTGTAGAGCATGCTAAGAGGCAAGCACAGCAGGAAAGAGATGAACTGGCTGATGAAATTGCCAACAACAGTGGTAAAGATGCTCTGGCTTTGGAAGAAAAGAGGCGGTTAGAGTCTCGCATTGCTCAGCTTGAAGAAGTAGTGGAGGAAGAACAAGGCAACGTTGAATTAGCCAATGACAGGCTGAGAAAGGCCACACTTCAGGTTGACCAGATGAATGCTCATCTAAAGGCGGAATGTAGTAATGCTCAGAAGAACGAGAATGCCCGTCAGCAGTTAGATCGCCAGAATAAGGTGTTACAAGCAAAGGTTGCACAACTGGAGTAACAGCTAGAGGCTGAAACTAAAGAGTGACAATCTGCAAGCAAACAAGTATGTCGTGCGGAGAAAAAACTGAAGCATGTACTAATGCAAATGAATGATGAAAGGCGTAATTCTGAGCAGTACAAAGGCCTGGCGGAGGGAAATAATGTTCTGCTGAAACAGCTGAAGCGCCAGGTGGAAGAAGTGGAGAAGGAGGCTCAATGTGCCAATACGTTGCACCGTAGATTACAGCGTGAACTGGAGGATGCTACAGAAACAGCAGATGCAATGAACCGTGAGGTTAATGCACTGAAAAGCAAGCTTAGACGTGGTGATGTGCCATTTGTTACAAGACACATAGGCAGAAAAGGAGGTGGCGGAGCGCACTGGATGAGTTTGATGACTAAACAGTGTCTGATGATGCAGACAGACTGTGACTGGAGGGCCAAAGATCAAGGCCGATATTCTGACCGCTGGGGGCGGGGAAGGCCTAACGTAGAAATGAGGCCATATGACAGACAAAACAGACAGACGGTTCTCTCGACCTGTTGGGCAAGGTGACATGGGTGCCCGGTCTCGAGATCCCGGAGTGATGTTGTGTGTTCAACCCCACAAGCTTGAACAGAGGGGGAGGTATGTGGTGTAGTGACTGTGTCCACTAGGGGCACTGTGTGGGTGTCCCAGGATGGATAGCCATGTCCAGAGTGGTAACTGGAGCAGGGTGCTAAAGTATCATTATGTATCCCAAGGTGGGTGGCCTTGGGATGAAGGCTTGATTATGTGAAGATCGGCAGAGCTGATCTTTCGTGCCAGTGTATTAGGGAGAAGCCTTCAGGTGATTGATGAGACGGGTGGGATCAATCACCTACAAACCCACCTAGGGGCGGGTGTTTAGAATGCCATAATAAAGTATGTGTGTGTGAATGATTGAAGGACCTGTGATGAGGTCATAGCCTTGTGATCCAGTGGGCATGGCTACGGACCATATAAGGTGGCCAGGGTAGGTCACATGAGTTATTTGGACCTGGTTGGTCCGTACGGAAGGTCTTGTCTGGTTGACGTGGCTGCCTTCCTGACAGCACGTGGAGAGGCTGTGTATAATGGCTGCATATGCCTGTGAGTTCCCAGGGAGAGGGAATGAACGTCTGCATGGAGAAGAAGCCGAGCGGTAACCCTGACAGGGGATGTAACTGTGAGGCTAGAGAGCCTGTGTGCTGAACATTGCACAACCTGTCTGACCACAGGATAAACAGAGTGAAGCCCTGTCATGGACGCTATGCTGTTTATATGAACTTTCTGTTGCTGTTCCTTTGGTTTATGCTGCATAATAAACCGAATGGACTGAGTTATGTTAAGAAACCTGTGCCAGACCTGATTTATCGGCTGCCTAGCGAGTATCCCCTACCTGAATAACAAGCGCTATATGTGTATGTGTGTGTGTATGTATGTGCGTGTGTGTATGTATGTATATATATATATATATATATATATATATATATATATATATATATATATATATATATATATATATATATATATATATATATACACACCAAAAGTTTGGACTCGCCTCTTTCAAAGAGTTTTCTTTATTTTCATGACTATGAAAATTGTTGATTCACTCTGAAGGCATCAAAACTATGAATTAACACATGTGTAATTATATAATTAACAAAAAAGTGTGCAACAACTGAAAATATGGCTTATATTCTAGGTTCTTCAAAGTAGCCACCTTTTGCTTTGATTACTGCTTTGCACACTCTTGGCATTCTCTTGATGAACTTCAAGAGGTAGTCACCGGAAATGGTCTTCCAACAGTCTTGAAGGAGTTCCCAGAGATGCTTAGCACTTGTTGGCCCTTTTGCCTTCACTCTGCGGTCCAGCTCATCCCAAACCATCTCGATTGGGTTCAGGTCTGGTGACTGTGGAGGGCAGGTCATCTGGCGTAGCACCCCATCACTCTCCTTCTTGGTTAAATAGCCCTTACACAGCCTGGAGGTGTTTGGGGTTATTGTCCTATTGAATAATAAATGATGGTCCAACTAAACGCAAACCAGATGGAATAGCATGCTGCTGCAAGATGCTGTGGTAGCCATGCTGGTTCAGTATGCCTTCAATTTTGAATAAATTCCCAACAGTATCACCAGCAAAGCACCCCCACACATCACACCTCCTCCTCCATGCTTCACGGTGGGAACCAGGCATGTAGAGTCCATCCGTTCAACTTTTCTGCGTCGCACAAAGACATGGTGGTTGGAACCAAAGAACTCAAATTTGGACTAATCAGGCCAAAGCAGAGATTTCCACTGGTCTAATGTCCATTTCTTGTGTTCCTTAGCCCAAACAAGTCTCTTCTGCTTGTTGCCTGTCCTTAGCAGTGGTTTCCTAGCAGCTAATTTACCATGAAGGCTTGCTGCACAAAGTCTCCTCTTAACAATTGTTGTAGAAATGTGTCTGCTGCTAGAACTCTGTGTGGCATTGACCTGGTCTCTAATCTGAGCTGCTGTTAACCTGCGATTTCTGAGGCTGGTGACTTGGATGAACTCATCCTCCGCAGCAGAGGTGACTCTTGATCTTCCTTTCCTGGGGCGGTCTTCATGTGAGCCAGTTTCTTTGTAGCGCTTGATGGTTTTTACCACTGCACTTGGGGACACTTTCAAAGTTTTCCCAATTTTTCGGACTGACTGACCTTCATTTCTTAAAGTAATGATGGCCACTTGTTTTTCTTTACTTAGCTGCTTTTTTTCTTGCCAGAATACAAATTCTAACAGTCTATTCAGTAGGACTATCAGCTGTGTATCCAGCAGACTTCTGCACAACACAACTGATGGTCCTAACCCTATTTAGAAGGCAAGACATCCCACTTATTAAACCTGACAGGGCACACCTGTGAAGTGAAAACCATTTCTGGTGACTACCTCTTGAAGCTCATCAAGAGAATGCCAAGAGTGTGCAAAGCCGTAATCAAAGCAAAAGGTGGCTACTTTGAAGAACCTAGAATATAAGACATACAGTATTTTCCGTTGTTTCACACTTTTTTGTTAATTATAAAATTCCACATGTGTTAATTCATAGTTTTGATGCCTCCAGAGTGCATCTACAATTTTCATAGTCATGAAAATAAAGAAAACTCTTTGAATGAGAAGGTGTGTCCAAACTTTTGGTCTGTACTGTGTGTGTGTGTGTGTGTGTGTGTGTGTGTGTGTGTGTGTGTGTATGTATGTATGTATTGTAGGGATTCGACTCGCTCAGGTGCAGCGGGAGACAATCATGAGGCAGGTTCTTCCCAAAGTTCATGAGGTTTATTTGCTCCATAAACCATAAGGGTATGTTCCCACGTAGTTTTTAGTCTCTGCGGATTTTGTAGAGAAAACCACAGGAAATCCGCAGGACAAAGTGCCGCGGTTTTTCTGCGGATTATCTGCGTTTTTTCTGCGGTTTTGCCTTGCGGTTTTACACCTCATAATGGATGAGGTGTAAAACTGCAGCGTTTCTGCACCAAACAATTGACATGCTGCGGATTGTAAACCGCAGCAAAACCGCGCGGAAAAAAACGCAGCATGTGCACAGCTTTTTTTTATTTCCATAGGAAATAAAGGTACTGTACAACGCAGCAAAATCTGCTGCGTTTCTGCAGAGCCAAAAACGCTGCGGAAACGCAGCAGAAACCGCAAAGTGTGCACATACCCTAACTCAGCATATCAACAAAATAGCCTCTAGCTTAGGCACAAAAGAACATAAACGTCCGTGGCTTCAGACTCGGACCGAGAGTCTCAGCACATGCTGGGAGCTGTAGTCCTCCCCATATACACTCTCTGTAGTGTCCCACCTGGACACATGGAAGTCTGTCCACACTCAGACAGACTCCCTCCACACTCTC
Organism: Dendrobates tinctorius; assembly: GCF_039654945.1. NCBI lineage: Eukaryota > Metazoa > Chordata > Amphibia > Anura > Dendrobatidae > Dendrobates > Dendrobates tinctorius. The sequence continues at coordinate 15,920,911 of NW_027361775.1, read as the reverse complement.
TCACATGTGCCAAACACCTCAATTACATAGCCCTGTAACCACACCCACAGGTGATCACATGGCTATGACATCACTAAAGGTTGTATAGACACACACAGGCTTCCCTGACACAGTGTAACAGAAAGATCAGCAGTACCTCTGCTGATCAATACACCCTGGAGCCTGCATCCCAAGGCCACCCACCTTGAGACCCATAATGGTCATTTAGGACCCTGCTCCTGTTACCACACTGAATGTGCCTGTACACCCGTCCTGGGACACCCACACAGCGCCCCCTAGCTGACATAGTGGTAACTACACCACAGTATGTATGTATGTATATATATAATGTTTCTTCATATATTTTTTATCTTTTTTTATTTACTAGCTGAAGAGCCCGGCATTGCCTGGGCATAGTAACCAACTGTGGTTAGTTATAACAAATTATAATGATTACATTGCACATAAAAACCGTGTATCTAATCCTATCCTGTGTGATACTGCCTGCTGAGCCATGTGTCTAATCCTCTCCTGTGTGATACTGACTGCTGAGCTGTGTATCTAATCCTATCCTGTGTGATACTTACTGCTGAGCTGTGTATCTAATCCTATCCTGTGTGATGCTGCCTGCTGAGCCATGTGTCCAATCCTCTCATGTGTGATACTGACTGCTGAGCCATGTATCTAATCCTATCCTGTGTGATACTGGGCTCCCCCTGCAGTCTGTGTCAGAGGGTGGTCTGAGTTGGCACGGTAATTGTTATTTTCAGCTTTACAGAAGGACGATAACACCATAGATATGATAAGAATAATAGGCCTCAGTTACCACAACTGTCTACAAAGAAAACTGTTGCTGATAGCAACTAATCACAGCTCATTTTTCATCGTTTAAACAGCTCTGGGACAGCGTGGCGAGTTTTGAGTGGCGACTTTTGTTTCGACTTTTATGTGGCGCGGTTGGTGTATGTGTGGTGAAATGTGTGCTGAGGGTGGTATATGTGTTGAAGCACGTGGTAATGTGTGTCACATTTTGTGTGTGTGTTCATATCCCCGTGTGTGGTGAGTATCCCATGTCAGGGCCCCACTTTAGCAACTGCACGGTATATACTCTTTGGCGCCATCGCTCTCATTCTTTAAGTCCCCCTTGTTCACATCTGGAAGCTGTCAATTTGCCTCCAACACTTTTCCTTTCACTTTTTCCCCATTATGTAGATAGGGGCAAAATTGTTTGGTGAATTGGAACGCGCGGGGTTAAAATTTCACCTCACAACATAGCCTATGACACTCTCGGGGTCCAGACGTGTGACTGTGCAAAATTTTGTGGCTGTAGCTGCGATGGTGCGGATGCCAATACATACATACACACACACACATACACACACTTTATTTATTAGATTTATTTCTATACTTTTCCTACTGGAGTATAACTTCTTAAGGAAAGTGAATTATATTTTTTATCTATCTGTGCTACAGAGTTAAACCAATTAAGAGGAGTATGCAAATTAAGTGAAGGATTCGTGCTAGTAACAAACACCCCTCCCTTTCCAGTTGTAAAAAGGGTATATAAAGACATGGTCATTGTTTTGGTATAGATGTAAATTAGACCTGATGAAGGCTTTTTTAAGCCGAAGCGCGTTGTTTTTACTGCTACACTTCAGAATAAAAATCTTTTGAATTTTTTTTTTTAAGTAAGCCGATCTCTCACATTATACTTCTTTCAGGAGCGCCGGTACCAGACTGGATGTTTTTCTCTTATCATCAGGGCTGTGGAGTCGGTAAGCCAAACCTGCGACTCCGACTCCTCAATTTCCCTTACACCGACTCCGACCCCCACACATATTGTTTATATTTAAGTGAAAAATTTATTGTAGTACAATGTGAACCTCAGACATTTAATCATTTTTATGATCCAATAATCAAGATATTTAGATAGAACAGAATATATATTGGTGTACTACCCGGTTTTCATTCTTTTTGGTACAGATACGATATGGATAGACAGATATGGATAAATGGATAGAGCAGATTTCTAATCTGCTTTTGCTATTGAAAACATTATCTATGAGCTCAAAAACCTTTCAGGTGATGCGGTTTTTTAAAAAGATGATCAGCTTTTGCAGCTGAAAAACGTATCCTCAAAAAACACAGGAAAAACGCTGTGTGTGAATGTAGCCTTAGATCAGGAATATAACAGCCATTTATAGGACATTTCATAACTTTCCCAAACTCCTATGAAAAAATATTCAGCACATCCTGCATTGAACTACTGTACCCAATTTATTATATATTTTAGGAGTCGGTCCATTTTATACCGACTCCAACTCCGACTCCGACTCCACCAAAATGAGCCCCGACTCCGACTCCGACTCCACAGCCCTGCTTATCATGCACTTTATTTGTGTCTTTTGAAATCTGCAGTGTCAATTATTGTAGCTTTTTGTGCAGTATTTTTCAGTTATTCTAATGTATGGGAAAAAAACTCAGCAAAAGCTCTGGAATTTAGTTGCAGAAAATGAATTATGCAAAAAAATGCTATGTTCCCATGATGAGTATTTGGTGGGTTTTTTGGGATTTCACAGATTGCTTTTGGTGCATCATATTTTAAATTAAGCTGCTTTGTCGTTGATACTTCCTGTTATTTTGTTTTGCCAAAACTATATTGGTGGAGTCATATTGTGGAATATGTAGTTTTTTACCTTTTGGTTTTCGCATCTAATGGAATTCTATGGGGAAAATCCACTCATAAAATTCAGCACATAAAATTAAGCCTATCTGGAAAAGAAATTGACATGTTGCAGATTTCACATGCTCACCACAGGTCAGTTTATGCAGGAAAAAAAATGTATAGTGGGTCTGAGCTTTCTATAAATACCATCCACAATGCAAAAACTCAGTGGGAACTTAACCTAATCCTCTACATAGCCTTCCTAAACCCCATTATTTTAGGTTAGTGGCCACTAGTGATGATGAACGTGCTGGGATAAGGTGTTATCTGAGCATGCTCGGGTGCTAACAGAGTATCTTGGCCGTGCTCGAATATTATGTTCGAGTCCCCACAGCTGCATATCTTGCGGCTGATCAACAACCACAACACATGCAGAGGTTGTCATCTTGTTAGGCAATCCCTGTATGAGTTGCAGCTGTCGAACAGCTTTGAGAATTGCTACCACGGTGACATGAACATAGTATTAGAGCACGCCCACGATACTTTATTAACACTGAAGCATGCTCAGATAACCCTTTATCCTAGCACGCTCGCTCAACACTAGTGGCCACTATCGTCTGGCACAAATTGCTGTCAGTTTCCGGTGGCCAAGGATAAAGTCACACACTTTACGTGTTTCCCCTCCGTTCTGTATGACGAGAATGAAGAATAAAGCCTGTCATAGCAGCTACTGTTTGTTACCTGCTTATTCACAAAGATTATACTAATATTTTTCCATATAGCTTTCTCAGGACCTAACACGTATAAAACAGCACTACGAGAGAAAGATGAAAGATTTGGTGGCAAACAAAGTGGGAGGCGTAGAGATCCAACAGTTAAAACAAAAACATGAACTCAAGGTGATGTAGCCGAGTTTCTAGCTCCTCATTAGTGCATGGCCAGTACGTCCTTACAGATCCTCTGCGACACCCTCCATTACCTAACTGTACTGTGCCTTGTGATTTAGGTGCAGAGGCTGATGAAGGCTGCAAAGGAAGGCACAAAAGACGGGCTGGAGAAAACCAAGGCTGCGGTGAAGAAGGGTCGATCCTACATCAGGACCAAATCCTTTGTTTTGCATGGTACAGTCACATAGCTCCCCAAACTCTATGCTAGGATTCAGTATCAAAGACACCACTCAGAGATGCACTGCTTGGCTACTTACTGCTGACCGGACAGCTGTGCCAAGGTGGTCATTAACAATTGTATTTTGGACTCCTGAATGGTATACATCAATTAGCCATAACATAAAAACCACTGACAGATGATTGAATAACCTGGGTTATGTTCTTAATGCAATGTATCATTAGGAGCCAAATACACAATTATCTCAGTGTATTGGAAGCAGGAAAAATGGAGAAGCATAAGTTTCTGAACCACTTTAATATAGCGAGTATTGTGATGGTGAGATGACTGGGTCAGAGCATATCCAATACGGCCGACTTTTTGGAGTGTTCCTGGTAAACCAGCACACGGCCATGGACGACACAGGCTCTTAGATGCACATGAGAAGCGAAGGCTATTCTGTCTGATCCAATCCCACAAAAGAGCGATTATAACATAAATCCCTAATAAAGGTATTGCTATATGAAACCTAGGTGTCAGAACATACCTCGCTTCACAACTTGCTGCACATGAGACTTTGGCATTAAGACTGGTCAGCGTGTTCAGGCTGACTCCAATTCACTGCCGAAAGCGCTTCTGGGAGAACACTTTGGCATCATGTGGACAGCTGGGTGTCTACTCCTTGCTTACCTGGGCAAGAGGTAACTCCAGGGTGCATTATAAGAAGAAAGCAGTAGAGGCCACGTGGCTTCAAAGAGGTTTTCCACTATAAAGAAATGCTTTCACATACATAGCAATCAGAGCAAGTAATCCTGCTCCCTGACGCTCCGCTGCAGCTCTGGTGACATTACGTCGAGGGCTCACATCACTGCTGCAGCCAATCACTGAGCTTCCAGGCACTGCCAATGTAGGCAGCACAAGCTGGCGAGCCCCTACAATGGCATGGTTTATCTGCTTCATGTTTAGTTATACTGTGACCACTCCTAAATGCTTAAGTTTGCCCGTCCCTTGTTTGCAGCTCAGTAATATCAATCAACCAGTGGTATATTATCCCACTCACTGTATAAGAGACAAGCAATGTCTGAATGATTGTCATTGAATAACTCCCATCTCGCTGACCTTTACCAATACAAGACATCATCCTGTGTAGATCTTCTTAGCCTTCTTTTAAAAGGTGAACTATATGTATTTCATAGGAAGCCGTATTACTGCCGTCCAATGCATTCTTCTATTTCGTCCCTTTTAGTTGCTTCATGATATCCATTACATTTCAGTTTTAGTCTCTATTACTTGTGAAATCTCCTTTCATTTGAAACCGTTGCTTCTGAAGTATAGGGTTTCTTACACTGTAGTAGAAAATCGTGCTTCTGAGTTCATCTGAATACCGAGGAGACACGTGAGATTCAGCAGCGGTTTCTTTTCCCTAAACTGTTCCCATTGTTTTGTAGAAGTGAGTACACCCTTTTGCTCTCTTGGGACAATACCCCAGGAGTCTCTGTTTGGACTTTTTGGTCTGTCGTGCAGGTATTCTTAAAAGGCAAAGTGGCTAAACTAGACCTCAGGCATAACAAGGCAGCCGCAGTGTATCCATTAAACTTCTTTGTTTTTATTGTCCTTTCTGTATGTTGTAAAATATTTAATGAAGCGAATAGTTCCCTCATACAGAACCCGCTATCAGTTGCCATTCACATTTATGACCCTTTAGAAACTCCTGCTTCTTTTGATACAAATGCCTACATTTGCAAAGTTCTGCTTAATAAAGCCGGTTTTTCTTTTATCTTTGGATTTCAGATCGTAAATCCGCCTGTGTTGAAGATGAAGAGTTGAAATTATTTATAGATGTAGACTGTGTACATACAGAGGCGATCATGTCCCCTATGCCAGAAGGGTTAACCCAGCAACAGGTAAATATTTTCCCTTTTTTTTTTGCATTTACTGTTAGGAATGTGGTTGATGTAATCCTTTATACCATATCCCATGTCGTTCACTATTGCACACGGAATCTTTGCGTATTACTGTGTGAGACTAGAATTCTAATTGTACCATATACTGTGTACTCTACAAAATTTTGTTGAGGCTGCCATCTAGTGGACAATCTAATTAACACTGTAGCTAAACAGTATTAAAGTTGGTTAAACCTTACCATGAAACTGCAGTCCCATGTGCAGGCACCTTGTTCATGTATGCTGTAGTTTTGTGAGAAAAAATTCATTATAAGGGCTCGTGCAGACAACAATGTATTCTATTATCCGGGAGCATTGGGCGATTATGCTAATCACACTCTGAGCAGATTATGATCAAGCTGTAGTCCAATTTTCTTGAATGAGGAGAATATGGAAAAAAAATGTTCTCCATCTTCTCCATTCTGTCAGTCCGTGCAAATCGGACCACACTCCAAAGTCATCTGAGTGCTGTCCGATGTTTTCCACAGACATATTCACTTGCATGTCCGAGCGCGATGTGGATATCGGTTGCAAATCGTGAACGCTAAAATTTTTTTTCCCCTCGGACAGACTATTTGACGAAAACATTAGACTAGAATAATATTAGTCCAAATGCACTCAGACGTTTTGACGGACCGCGCTTAGACCAAAAATAGTCATCTGCACGAACCCTAACTTTTGGTCTAGTGGGTGATACTATCATTGACTGCTATCTATCCATGGACACTTGTACAAAGGAAACTGTCAATCAGTAGTGCATTTCAGCGATTGTAGGTTCCCTATAACCCTTTCCAAAATCTGCCATACATGTGCGACTCAAGTCAAGAGCAAGACCTGCCTCGAATAGCCAGAATGTTAACCTGTTATATGTTGCTGTTAGTCTCCGACAGCATATTTAACAGTACACCGCCATGGGGTCGTGTCATTCTATGCGCCCATCAGTTGCCCCATGATGTGATCTTGGGGTGCTAATGGATTGCTGTGACAGCAAGGGGTCTATTGAAGACATCAATGCCTGTTACCGCAGAGCTCTGTTGAAACTCTGCTTGTGGCCGGAGTTCAAAGGAGCAGTATGCAGCAATACCGTGGTATTGTCGGATATAGCACAAGCAATCAAACGATTGCAGGTTCAATTCCCCTGAAGGGACTAACAAATACGGTAAAAAAAATAATAAAGTTTGAAAAAAAACCCCACAAGTTGTAATCACCACCTTTTTTCCGTACCATTAAAAAAAAAAGATATAAAATAAAACACGTGGTATTACCCCTTCCATAAACATACAATCTATCACAATATAAAATCCGATCAATAAACACCATACACAAGGAAAACAAAATGTCAATATTGCATTTTTTTGGTCACCACAGCACCACTGTAAGGAGCAATCAATCTTCATATCTATTCCAAAATGGCAGCCAGAAAAAAAAAACTCATCTGGCCCTTAGAAAACTAGCTCTTAGGCTAGTTTCACACTAACGTTACCGGGCGCAGCGCACGGCCACCGCTAAGGTCCGCCCCCGGCCGAGCTCCCTCCGGTCAGCTCCTTCTCTGATCGCATGACGCTTCATGCGATCAGCGTACCCTATATTTAGCGTTGGGTACGCTAGTAGTGTGCGCTTGTACACTTTTGCCGGCGCTGCACCGAGTGCACAAAAACACAGTGGAGGAGGAGCTGACCGGAGGGGGGGCGGAGCTTAGCGGCGGCCGTGAGCTGCGCCCGGTAACGCTAGTGTGATACTAGCCTTATGCAGCTCCATTGACTAACAAAAGAAACCGTTACAGGTCTCGAAAAATGGTGACATACCGTATTTTTCAATCTTTAAGATGCACTGGACCATAATGCACACCTAAGTTTGAGAGAAGGAAATAAACAATTTTGAAGCAAAAAATGTTGTAAAACATTTAATAACATGTGTGCTGACACTATTATAGGGGAGATCTGTTGCAGGAGTGCCTCAGGTTGTACAGCACTCTTGTATGGGGAAAGCAGTATTGCGCAACCTGTGTGGCTCTGCACCTGTTGCCAGACTACAGCTCCCATCATCCCAACCTGTCCAAGCATGACTGGAGATGAAGTTTTGCAATAGCTGCAGGCCACATTGGCAGGTGGAATTTAAAAACGGAGACTTGTAAAAATTGCAATGACAAAACCTGTCATCACGATTTGTTTTAGCCTCCTTTCTTAAATTTCGCTCTAGTTGCTCTTGCTGTGGGTGGTGCTTGCTCATATTCATGTCCCGGCGTTCTGCAGCAAAATGGCTCCGGGGCGATGCATGCTCAGATTAACCTCCAGTGCTCTTCAGCAAAATGGTTGATGCGCATGCGCAGATTAGGACCTCCTCTCAATGACTAGCAGAGATCTCGATCTGCACATGCAGTGCCATTTTGCTTGAGACTGCCGTTGGCTTCCTGCAGCGGCGACTCTGCTCCTGCCCCTTGTGACCCCGCTCCACTTTGTTTCTTGCTATTTAGCCAGTTTCTTACCCATCTGCATATAGTTTCCCACAGTCCTTGCCTCTGTAGCTTCAGTATGACTCTTATGTCACAACACTTGGATTTTTTTTTTCCATTTTCCCATACACTATGTGGTAAAATGAATAGTGTTGTTCAAAAGTACAACTTGTCCTGCAATAAACAAGCCTTTATATGTCTGTCAGTGTTTCTCAACTCCAGTCCTCAAGGCCCACCAACAGGTCATGTTTTCAGGATTTCCTTAGTATTGCCCAGGTGATGGAATTAATGCTTGAGCAGGTGTTGAAATCACCTGTGCAATGCTAAGGATATCCTGAAAACTTGACCTGTTGGTGGGTCTTGAGGACTGGAGTTGAAAAACACTGGTCTATGTGTTCAGAAAAATAAAAAGTTATGGCTCTTGGAAGAAAAGGAGGAAAAAAAAATGGCCCAGATCCGGAAGGGGTTAAGTTCATATAGTGTCTGGTGTTTCTGTTTAGCAGGACTGTTTCAACATGGGCCTCAAGATCCTTTTAGTCTGAGCAAGTGTCTGCCAAAAGGACCCCACCGAAGTCTTGGGGCACATAACGCTGCATATATTTATCGTCAACACTAACGTGACTGATATTTCTGAGACATATAATAACTCCTTAATGACATCTTGTTCATAATTTGGTGCTAATTTTCGCATCATGACAAATATATGAATATGATGTCATTATGATCCTTTGGGTCCAGCCCAATGTCCGCTGAGATCGCAGGCTGAATGCAGCTGGTCTTCAGAGCGGGGCACATCTGGCAATAATCATGTATGGGAGGTGGGTTTATTGTCCTTGTGTGGTACTATTGGATCCATGGCTATGATATTGTAGGCTTGTGGGGACTCCCACTCTGCATTCACTTATGCAATTTACCTATATTATGTGTTTTTACCATAATAATGCATTACGCTATGTGCACACACTGCAGATTCACCTGCGGGTTTTTTCCCGCTGAACCGCAGGTAAAGTGACCTGTGGTTTTACTGCGGTTTGGCCTGCGGTTTCACACCTCTACTATGTTAAAGGTGTGAAACCGCAGCAGAATCCGCAGAAACAATTGACATGCTGCGGGAAAAAAAACGCAGCTTTTCCGCAGGTAAAAAACCGCAGCGTGAGCACTGCGGTTTTGAAAACCCATAGGCTAACATGGTAAAGTACCATGTCTGCGGAACTGCTGCAGTTCTGCAGGGCCAAAACCGCAGCGTGTGCACATGGCCTTTAGAGTATGTTATTTTTGCATTTCATGGTTGATTATTCCTGGCCTGTATTTGCACATAGCTGTGTATCTGTATAGAATCATTTTTGGATTCCATGATTTTGCATCATATATTATACCCATATGGACACTAATTGTAATAGGGGGTGTTGTGATTTTTTTGGTTTTAACTGTTTTTATCATGTTGTCCTGTTATCAATAAAGATGCTTTTTTACACACTATGCATATAGGTTTGCACATATACTGTTTATACGCATGTCTTTTTCTATGGTTTCCAGTTGTTAGTTTTTCCATGCGTTTTGTAGCACCCTACCCTGATTTACTTAAATATACTGTGTAGTGCCCGCTATCTCTCTCATTTTGTAGAGTACATAGCAGCACCTAGCATCTCTCTGAAATCACCGATAGCTGCTATTGCACAGGCGCTGGCTGCTCCATCTTGGAGGAGGAAATCTTTTTTTCTCCTCCAGCAAGATGGCGTCGCCTGCGCAATAGCAGCTATTGGATCTCTATTTACACCGATAGCTGCTACTGTGCAGGCGCCATTTTCAAATTTACTTTTTTTTTTCTCTCGCTCAGTTAAATAAGAAAAAGGGATTAAGTGCACAGTAACCATGCAATTATGTAGCAGCACAGATCCTACGGCCCGCACCTGTCTGCAGAAGCATTTTTTTTTTTTTTTTTATTCAGTATGTGCTGGTATTCATTATGAAAACTAGGGGGCAGGTCAATGTGCACCACATACCCCAGCCCCGCCTTAGGGCATGACCATTTCATTAGCACAAAACTGAAAACAAAGATTAAAGAAACAACCATAAGAGGGAAACCTCACCCAAGGTATCAATTATATTCAGTATAATGGCGCCAACCTGACACTGTCTGTAGGTTACTATGCACAATCCAGTTGACAGGTTCCCTTTAAGTTCTCTGAGCATGATACATCACTTAACACCTCATTTGCAAATGAATGAAACATCTAATGTTTTGAGAATGCAGCAACAGATTGAAGATGGAAATGTACCATAATCTATAGACACCTTTTATAATAACACCTGCATGCCCATATGTTTGTTTGCATGTTAAAGCAGTGCCCCCTTGCAATATTAGATGTATTGAAATTGTGATTGCATTTTATCTATACTATGAATATACCTGCTAATTAATCTACCTGATGGACAGCTAAAATAACAGGATTTATATTTATTAATGACATTTACCATTGTTTTATAGATTGTAAGAAGATATATTCTTGGATCAATTGTGGAAAGTGAGAAAAACTATGTTGACTCCTTAAAACGAATTCTTGAGGTACTATAAAGTTTTTATAAACCTTGTAAATTTGCCAAGGTATAGACATGCAGAAAAATGGAGAATATTAAGCTGTAAAATTATATGAAATTAACTTTCTGAGTGAGCTCATGGTCACATAATACCCCCTCTAGATATTGAAGAATGTAGCAGTGAGTATAGAGGAGTGGTGCTGCTCTGGGACGGCAGTTTAGCATTTTTTTTAATTACCATATATACTCGAGTAGAAAACTTATTGACTCGAGTATAAGCCTAGGGTGAATTTAAAAAACAAAAATAGATACCAATAAAAGTAAATTTAATTGAGACATCAGTAGGTAAAATCTTTTTGAATATCCATATTGAATCTGGAGCCCCATATAATGCTCCATACAGTTCAGTTAATGGCCCCATAAGATGATCCATAGAATAATATGCCCCATGCTGTTCCATAAAGGTTATGGCCCCATAAGATGTTCCATAGATTATGCACTCATTTGCTGCACCCATAAGATGCTCCATAGATTATTCCCCCATATGCTGCCCCCATAAGATGCTCCATAGATTATGCCCCTATATGCTGCTCCCATAAGATGCTCCATAGATTATTCCCCCATATGCTGCCCCCATAAGATGCTCCATAGATTATGCCCCTATATGCTGCCCCCATAAGATGCTCCATAGATTATGGCCCCATATGCTGCCCCCATAAGATGCTCCATAGATTAAGCCCCCATATGCTGCCCCCATAAGAAGCTCCATAGATTATGGCCACATATGCTGCCCCCATAAGATACTCCATAGATCATGCCCCCATATGCTGCCCCCATAAGATGCTCCATAGATTATGGCCCCATATGCTGCCCCCATAAGATGCTCCATAGATTATGCCCCCATATGCTGCCCCCATAAGAAGCTCCATAGATTATGGCCACATATGCTGCCCCCATAAGATACTCCATAGATGCTGCCCCCATAAGATGCTCCATAGATTATGGCCCCATATGCTGCCCCCATAAGATGCTCCATAGATCATACCCCCATATGCTGCCCCCATAAGATGCTCCATAGATTATGGCCCCATGTGCTGCCGCTGCTGCATTTAAAAATAAAAAAAAATGACATACTCACATCTCCGTCGCTGGGGCCAGGTGCCGGTGTCACTGCTGGCACCTGAGATATTCACCTGTCGGGGGGGCCATCGCTGCTTGCTGCTGTCTGGCACATCATCTGTCAGTGACGTTCAGACTGCAGGGGGTGCGGCGCACTAACCACGTCACCGCACCCTCTGCTGTCTGAACGTCACTGACAGATGACGTGACAGACAGCTGCAAGCAGCCATGGACTCGGGACAGGTGAATATCGCTATACTTACCCGTAGCGGCGCTGTCTCTTCAGCCCCCAGCTTCTCCGCGATCTCCCTTCCTGCCTTCAGCGGTCACGTGGTACCGCTCATTAAAACTCATGAATATGCCCACAAAAAATGGGCTGAAAATCTCGGCTTATATTCGAGTATATGCGGTAATCCATGTTGAGCCCATTCAAAATACCTATTAAAATAGTTTAGGTATATGGCCAATAATGCACACCTTTTGGAGATAGATAGATAGATAGATAGATATATATATATAATTAGCTGAAGAGCCCGGCGCTGCCCGTGCATAGTAACTAACTGTGGTTAGTTATAGCAAATTATAATTATCCTCCATCCCATAGTCCCGTGCCCATATACCCATCATACATATCCACGATCCCATAGGCCCGTGCCCACATACCCATCATACATATCCTCCATCCCATAGTCGAGTGCTCATATACCCATCACACATCCTCCATCCCATAGTCCCATGCCCATATACCCATCATACATACTCTCCATCCCATAGTCCCATGCCCATATACCCATCATACATATTCTCCATCCCATAGTCCCATGCCCATATACCCATCACACATCCTTCATCTCATAGTCCCATACCCATCATACATATCTTCCATCCCATAGTCCCGTGCCCATATACCCATCATACATATCCACCATCTCATAGTCCCGTGCCCATATACCCGTCATACATATCCTCCATCCCATAGTCCAGTGTCCATATACCCATAGCACATCCTCCATCCCATAGTCCCGTGCCCAAATAATCCGTCATGCCATGGTCCCGTGCCCATATACCCGTCATACATATCCTCCATCCCATAGTCCGGTGCCCATGTACCCATCACACATCCTCCATCCCATAGTCGAGTGCTCATATACCCATCACACATCCTCCATCCCATAGTCCCATGCCCATATACCCATCATACATACTCTCCATCCCATAGTCCCATGCCCATATACCCATCATACATATTCTCCATCCCATAGTCCCATGCCCATATACCCATCACACATCCTTCATCTCATAGTCCCATACCCATCATACATATCTTCCATCCCATAGTCCCGTGCCCATATACCCATCATACATATCCACCATCTCATAGTCCCGTGCCCATATACCCGTCATACATATCCTCCATCCCATAGTCCAGTGTCCATATACCCATAACACATCCTCCATCCCATAGTCCCGTGCCCAAATAATCCGCCATGCCATGGTCCCGTGCCCATATACCCGTCATACATATCCTCCATCCCATAGTCCGGTGCCCATGTACCCATCACACATCCTCCATCCCATAGTCAACCATTGTGATGAGCGGCGGCAGGGCTCGCAACCTATGATGAAATTAGCGTCGCCATGGCAACCATTATGACATCATAATGAGGGGCGGGGCTTGATACGCACACACTGCTTCCTCAGTATGCAAATAGGGGCATTGTGACATCACAATGAGGGGAGGGGCTTGACGCACACACACACTTTTTCCCCCAGTATGTAGATAGGGGCAAAATTGTTTGGTGAATTGGAACGCGTGGGGTTAAAATTTCGCCTCACAACATAACTTAGGACGCTCTCGGGGTCCAGACGTGTGACTGTGCCAAATTTTGTGGCTGTAGCTGTGACGGTGCGGAAGCCTATCCCGGACATACAAACATACATACACACTTTGAGCTGTATGTATATGTGTGTGTATATATGTGTGTATATATATATATATATATATATATATATATATATACACACACACACATTTTTAAGTGTCACAATACATACACTTAGTCAAAATTAATCAGTCTGAGTCAGAATAAAATGGACAGCCTTCTAAAATATATAATAAATTGGGTACAGTAGTTCAGTGCAGAATGTGCTCTAAATATTTTCATAATAATTTGGAAAGTTATGAAGTGTCCTGTTCCTAATCTAAGGATCTCGTCTTTTTGGTGAGATGAATTTGTGCTGCACTTTATGGACAAGCTCAGTAGTGAGGCAGTGCTGTGGAGTTGTAGTTGAGATGAATCTGTGCTGCACTTTAAGGACATGCCCAGTAGTGAGGCAGTGCTGTGGTGTTGTAGGTGATATGAATCTGTGTTGCACTTTATGGACAAGCTCAGTAGTCAAACCTTCTCTACAGATCAGAGGGAAAAGGCACTGGGAAGGAATGCCTGCACTCATCTCAGAACTGCTACAGTGAACAGGAAATTGCTTGATTATTGTATTCTAACGGTGATGAAAAGCCTGATGTTACCATTTTACTGCAGTAAATTTATCACTTAAGCTCGATCCATGTATGACTGAGTCGAAGTCAGAGAAATTGAGGAGTTGGAGGTTGGGCTTACAGACTCCACAGCCGTGGTTATTTTACTTGTTTTGAGCAACTTACATTGTTCGTGTTTGATTGCTTTATTGCAAACAACTGAAAGCTAGTACATTCTGCCAAAAAACCTAATTTGCAATGGGAGTGATTAATTTGGATTTTAACTGTAGCAGTCTGCTGAATGAGTCCTTGACAGAGAAATGTCACAGGCTTGTACACTGCTCACCATCTGCATTCTCCATTCAGCTTGCTTACACCAAGGGACAACATTACAAAGTAATGTGCTGTATGGCCAGTGGACCGGAGGAGTAAAGCTGTACATTTACATGTACTGTACATACAATATACCATTGGATAAAGCAATTTAAAAAAAAAAAAAATACTTTTAATTATTGTGACTCAAAAGTATACTCCGAGATGCTAAAATATATAGATTACAATGTGACCAATTTAATAGTGAATTATTTTTATTTATAAAAAAGCAATAATTAAAGGAAACTTTTGAGGATGTTTAGTGTAACTAAACAAGAATGCATAGAAATACAGTGTAATGCATACCTGTTTGACCCCAAACAGATGTGCAAGTTTGGGGAAAATCCAGTTAGGTTTATGCAAATGAGCCTAGAAGTGCACTGGGCAAGTTGAGGAATACTGAGGTGGGTAAATTCAAAAGCCATATGTCAGCCTGCCACGTAAACGAGTTGTCCAGTCTTAGAATGACTGCAAACTTGTAGTTTGTGATTGCAGACTTGTGAATCCTCACATTTTCTGGTGCTGACGTCAGGAATGGCAGTCTTTTGACCACCGGTATGCAATATACATACTCTCGGCCACAATACAACTTGACTGTTTCAAGCCTCTCTTGGTACATTTGCATTGAGCGAGGCCGTGCCCATCTAGTCAGATTGTGGCCTGGAGTATGCATGAATTATACTTGTGGTCACATGACCTCTGCTCCAATCATCTGAGTATACTCGCAGCGTGGAGTGCGTGCAATGTGAGGATTCGCAAGTCTGCAGTCTCGGTGACTGCAGACTTGTAGTTTAAGACCAGACAACCCATTAAATGCACTTTTAGGGTCGTTCTCCAAAAAAATTGAAGCCAGGTTTTCTCTGCACTGGAACATCACCTTGGAACCCTAAAGATATCTACGAACTCCTGTTTCTATGGCTTATATGGTCATGTATCCTCACTAAACTTCCTGACACTCCCTTCACAATCACTCACTTTATAATTACTCACATAATTACTTCAAAGTGATGTATAATCAATGGCCTCTCACTGAAGGCGACTGTAACCACCAATACTGAAATCTCCGGGACATGTATAATGGCTCATACAAACATTATAAGTTCGATGTGCTGGAATGAGGAGCTGGAAACAGGTGCGAGAACATGTGTTTCCTTTTCCTGGAATGCTGGGAGTCTCGTATGCTATGCAGGAGATTTGCGTTTTGCTAACAGATGTTCTGTAATGGTATTCTTTGCCTAGGCCATTTCTGTACAGATGTCACATTTATTTCGTGTATCCATATAGAATACCATTTGGTGAAGCTGCTAATGCTTGCAGAATTTTTATTATCAGGAAACCGTCAGGCGCTTATACTGTACTAATTAGAAATACACAGAGGAAATTTTGTTCCTTTGCTCTTGTTGTCTATCTCATATTGACACTGACTTGCCACTTTTTTCAGAATTACGAAAAGCCGCTGTGCGACATGGAGCCAAAGCTAATAAGTGACAGGAAGCTGAAAATAGTTTTCCATCGGATAAAAGAAATTCTCCAATGCCACTCGCTGTTCCAGATTGCTCTTGCCAGCCGGGTATCGGAGTGGGACACGGCAGAAATGATAGGAGACGTCTTTGTAGCATCAGTAAGTGCAATAACAAAATCTAATATATAAAGCTCAAAGTGTGTGTGAATATGTGTGTGAATATGTGTGTGTGTGTATGTATGTATGTCCGGGATAGGCATCCGCACCGTCGCAACTACAGCCACAAAATTTGGCACAGTCGCACGTCTGTACCCCGAGAGCGTCCTAAGCCATGTTGTGAGGCGAAATTTTAACCCTGCGCGTTCCAATTCACCAAACAAATTTGCCCCCATCATTATGATGTCATAATGCCCCTATTTGCATACTGGGGAAACAGTGTGTGCGTATCAAGCCCCGCCCCCTCATTATGATGCCATAATGGTTGCCATGGCGACGCTGATGTCATCTAAGGCCTGTTTCACACTTCAGTTTTTTGTGCCAGTTAAAATCCGCCAAAATGGCGGAAAGCGGATCCATTGCTAAACTGATGTGAACGGATGCCACCGGACCGTTTTTTTGACGGATCCGATGAATGAAGAATTTTAAAGGAACCGTAGCCCGGGGAGGAGAGAGAGGGAGAGAGAATTTTTTTCCAGCCGCCAGAACAGACTTTAGGGTTAAATTTCAGGCTGAGTGAAGTCTTTCGGGCATGCGCAGTGTGAAGTGCGGATCCTGCCGCCCGAAAAAACGTTACAAGCTCCGTTCGGGCATGTCGGCGGACGACAACATTTTGGCGGATCCGCAAAAAAACGGATCCAACGGATGGCCATCCGTCAAGATCCGCCGGTAATGCAACTCAATGGGAAAAAAAAAACATATCCGCCAAGCAAAATGGCGGATCCGTTTTTTTTGCAAAACCGCGGATCTTGACTGATGGACAAAAACTGAAGTGTGAAACAGGCCTTAGGTTGCAAGCCCCGCCGCTCATTGTGATGTCATAATGGTTGACGATGGGATGGTGGATGTGTGATGGGTATATGGGCACGGGACTATGGGATGGAGGATGTGTGATGGGTTTATGGGCACGGGACTATGGGATGGCGGATATGTATGATGGGTATATGGGCATGGGACTATGGGATGGAGGATATGTATGATGGGTATATGGGCATGGGACTATGGGATGGAGGATGTGTGATGGGTATATGGACACTCTACTGTGGGATGGAGGATATGCATGACGGGTATATGGGCACGGGACTATGAGATGGAGGATGTGTGATGGGTATATGGGCACGGGCCTATAGCATGGAGGGATATGTATGATGGGTATATGGGCACGGGACTATGGGATGGAGGATATGTATGATGGGTAAATAGGCACGGGACTATGGGATCGTGGATATGTATGATGGGTATATGGGAACGGGACTATGGGATGGAGGATAATTATAATTTGTTATAACTAACCACAGTTAGTTACTATGCCCGGGCAGCGCCGGGCTCTTCAGCTAGTATTTTATAAATGTATTATGGACAGTGGTGAAGAAGTGAATGGTGTTATCCAGTTGCATGTTTAGGCCCCGATTCATGAAAAAAATTTCACCAGAATTCTGGAGTACCTTGCTTTGAAAAGTTGCTAAATTTTTGTGCAACTTAGAGTTGCGCAAAAATTTTTGAAAGTGTTATCGCGCCAGATTATCCCAGCTCAACCAAATGGGCATAGCTAAGGTGGAACAGCGGCACAGTAGGGGCCGTGATGCCACAGCTCTGCTCTTGTTGTATGTTCTCCCCGTGTTTGCGTGGGTTTCCTCCTGGTACTCCGGTTTCCTCCCCCATTCCAAAAACATACTGATAGGGAATTTAGATGGTGAACCCCATCGGGGACAGTGATGATAATGTGTGCAAACTGTAAAGCGCTGCGGAATATGTTAGTGCTATATAAAAAAAAAATAAAGATTATTATTATAAGGTGAAGCTCCAACCCTTACCCCAAAAATCTTTCTTCAGTCGGTGACTGGAATAAGATTTGTGGCGAGGTGCACACCACTCGTCAGACACTCCCGATTCATGAAAAGGCGTGTACCCCTTCATAAATCCAGAGAATCTGACTCCACCACGCCTCCTTATCAAGACCAGCAAGAAAATCACAGTCTTATGAATGAGGGACTTTAGTGCTTTTATGTTATCTTTTTCATTTTTCTGCCTGACCCAAAATCATAGGCCCCGCTCACCTTTTCACTTATGAGTCCAAACAGTTTTCCATATTGTGACTGAATAGTGACTTCATGAAGTGATTTAATAACTACTTTATTCAGTGATTTGCTAGTACTGTCATACATGAATTAAAGGGAATATGTCAGCAGGGTTTTGCTAATGTGAGAACAACATGAAGTAGGGGCTGAGACCCTGATTTCATCGATGTGTCATTACGCTGTGTGCTGTACTTTCAATACAATAAGTATTTTATCAGCAAGAAGATTCACTGCCGGACTAGCTGCCCATGTGCCTCCTGATCCAACCACACCCCCAGCACTGATTAGCAGCTTACTTACATTTACAATGTACATAGAAAGCTGCCAATCAGTGCCGTGACCGTGGTCAGCTTTCTGAGCTTTGCTAAACCTACAGCAGAGAAAACTCCCTATTCTATCACGACTGCTGCACCAAATAAAGTAAGTGATACATCGCTGGAATGGAGGCATCTTTCGTTACATTATTCTGCTCTCAGATGAGGTAGCAGCAAAAACCTGGCAATAGATTCCTTTTAACCCCTTCCCAACATGCGCTGTACATACAGTATACTGCTCTCCGGGAGGTGCGTTCCCACAAAGAGCAGTTTATGTACGGTGCCCCCATTTCTGGTCACCTTGCGGCATTGCACGGTGACCGGGTTAAGATCGCTGCTGTCCCTGACAGCAGACTGTCTCTGCTTGTCGTCCTGGGGGTCTGTACCTCCCCCCACAACGTCGATCGCTTTGATTGGCTGGTCAATTCTGACCAGCCAATCACAGCAATATGTCAATAAAGTAAAAAAAAAAAAAAAAAAGCGACATGCTATGATCGGTGCTGTGTGACACCGTACCAATCACAGCCATCGCAATGGGTGGAGTGATCGCCAAGTCACCTCACCTGATTAACCCCTACAGCTGATTGGCCAGAAACTATTCAGCCAATCAGCGCCACAGGGGTTAACCCAAATTAGCGATCACCGCTCTGCAAGGTCATCTTTATCTCAGATTTGGCATGCAGAGAGATTGTATAGCCCCTCTGCTACCTGAGTAAAAGATTCATTGGTGGCCGGTGGATTTTCTTTTTTCCCTGCAATCTTCTGCCTCCTGCTCCAGCGTCCAGCTGTGCTGTGTGCTGCTATCTGTCTTCTGTGCTGTGTGCTGGCTGTTGTGTGACTCATCAATGATCACAGCAGTAGCAACAACTCCCCCTCCCCTTAATTGAATTTTTACCGCACTTTTTTTCGTATGCGCGGCGTTCTGCTCAGAGCATTCATGGTCTGCCTGTGTCCGCAGCGCTCTGATCAGTATCGTTGCTGATCAGAGACTGCGCCACAGAACTTTCTTATTTAGTTACTTAATGTGGCGAACGTCGCAGTGTAAACGACGTCCAATTTTTTTTTTTTTCTAGATAAAAATGATAGTAGTAGTTAGTACAGCGTAGTTTTAGAGGTAGCATAGCCGACGAATGACTTTGTTTTAAAGGGAAAAAAAAATCGTACAGAGTAGTTTTATAGGTAGCGTGCTAGTGTGTCATATCGTTGGTGACGTTCGTTTTTCTTTTGTAAAAGAATTATTTGCGTCCAGTAAATCTTTAGCAAGTGCATTAAGGGAGCGTAAGTTACAGTGTGGGTGACGTCCGTTTTTCTTTTTTAAAAAATAATTATTTGCGTCGGGTAACTTTATAGGGATAGCATTAGTGCAGTGAACGTCTGTTTTGGGGGAAAAAAAAAGGGCCCATTCGTCAAGACGCTATTCACCAGAGGAGCCATACGCCTTCCTTGCCTCTGACACGGATTCATCCAGTGAGGATGATCCCACATTCGTCTACTCCTCCGACTCCAAATCTGAACCAGGCAACTGCTGCAGCAATTGATTCCACATGGATTGCACCCATGAAAATTATCAGCCCGTCATTCCGGATTTCATCGGCAGCTTAAGAATCCAGTTGGACACCACTGGCCTCACTGAAATTGACTTCTTCAATTCTTTTTCAGTGATGAAATAATAAATATCATAGTGGCCCAGACAAACCTGTATGTCCATCAATTTTTCACCCAAAATCCCACATCGTCATATGCCAAATGGACCCCTGTAATTGCAGCAGAGATGATGACATTTTGGGGAATTGTGCTGCATATGGGCATAATGAAAAGACATAGCTTCAGCAATACTGGAGTATTGATATTCTCTACAGTACACTAGTATTCCACAAGGCCATGACAAGAACATGATTTGAAGCGTTCCAAAAGTTTTTTGCATTATAGTGATAATGTGAAGTGTCCTTCCCAAGACGATCCAAACATGCATCTGTAATATCCCTGCTGTTCTGTTGGCTGTCTTTTTATAGATCCAAACTTTGATAGTCTAAATAAAATCTGGCCAGTAGTTAACCACTTCAGCAGAAAATTTGCTGAGGCGTGTACACACCCCAGAGGGATATCGCTATAGATGAATATACACGCCCAGTAAGAGGGCCAGGTACGGATCAAAACTGTATAAACTGTGTGAGAGTACCTCAGGGTACACCCACAGATCTAGGGTCGACGAGGGTAAGGACACCCTGATCAACCCCCATACCCCCCCCCCCCCCCGAATGTGCCACCCACCATCCTGGGGGTGAGTGGGAAATTTGTGGGGGAATTGCTGCACCCACCTCTACATTGACATTTTTTATGCCAGCTTCCCACTCTTCAAGACCCTATCTGTTAGGGGTACAGTTGCATGTGGCACCGTGCAAAAAAAGATCAGCGAGGCTTCACTAAGCCACTAATTGGGCAAATGCTGAGAAAAGGAAAAAGCAGAGCCCAATGCAACTACAACATCCTGGTGGTCAAGTATAAGAACAATAGGGATGCCATTATGTTGACCATGATACACCGTGACGACAGCTCCCTTGTCACTGTTCGTGGTACCACAACACAAGTTCCAAAGCCAGATTGTATCTTGTATTACAGTTGGTTCATGGGGGGTGTAGCTCTCTCAGATCAGGTCTTCAAACCATACAGTGCCAAGCAAAAAGTTTAAGTTTAGTACAAAAAATTTGCAGTGCACATTGTACAGATGGCACTATGCAATGCTTTTATGCTGTTCCGATCTACAGGCAATACAGAGACCTTCATTCAGTTTCAGGAGGTAGTCATCAAGGCCCTAATGTTTGGCACTCAGGAAGGCGAGAGTCGCACTACTTCTGAAACTGATAGTGCCCATATTGTCACCAAACAGCAAGGAACGGTCGATCACAAAAATGGTGCAGAATATGCTCCAAGAGGGGAATCCGAAAGGACAAAACTTACCATTGTGAAACCTGCTCTGAGAAACCTGGCCTTTGCATTAAGGATTGCTTCAAAGCATACCACATGTCTACAAGTTAATTTTAAAATTAGTTTATACCCTGTTGACAAAACACACTTTTATAATTTGATGTACCCCGCACATCTTACACATAACACTACATTATAAATTCATACACCAGTAAAACCAAAAGCATTATAATCATTACTATAAAACTATGCCTTTAGATAAAATCCGTCAGGGGTGTAGTTTCCAAAATGGTGTCACTTGTGGGAGATTTTCACTGTTGTTAGGTACATTAGGGGCTCCGCAAACGTGACATGACGCCCAAACCAAAGACCATTCCATCCAAATCCGCTATCCAAAACGTAATTCCTTCCCTTCCGAGCCCTGTTGTGCGCTTAAACACTGGTTTTCCTCCACATATGGGGTATCGGCATACTGGGGGGGGGGGGGGGGAATTGCACAAAAAACTTTGAGTTCATTTTCTCCTGTTACCCTTGTGAAAATAAAAAAATGGACTAAAAAGATCATTTTTGAGGAAAAAAAAGTTCTCTTTTTATTTTCACGACTCAACGTTCCAAGTGTCTCACAGAAAATTATAAGTTCACAGTGCTCACCACATATCTAAATAAATTCCTTGGAAGTTCTAGTTTCCAAAATGGGGTCACTTGTGGGAGATTTCCTCTGTTTAGGCACATTAGGGGCTCTGCAAACGCGACATAAAGCCCGCAGACCATTCCATCAAAGTCTGCAATCAAAAACGTCACTACTTCCCTTCCGAGCCCCGCCCTGCACCCAAACAGTGGTTTCCCCCAACATATTGCAAATTGGCATGCTCAGGAGAAATTGCACAACAACTTTATCGATCCATTTTCTCCTGTTACCCTTGTGAAAATGTAAAAAAATGTTGCTAAAAGATCATTTTTTGGGGAAAAAAATGTGTTTTTTTTTCCACGGCTTTACGTTATAAACTTCTGTGGAGCACCTGGGGTTCAAAGTGTTCACCACACAGCTAGATAAGTTCCTTGAAGGGTCTAGTTTCCAAAATGGGGTAACTTGTCAGGGTTTTCCAATGTTTAGGTAAATCAGGGGCTCTTCAAAGGCGGCTTGGCATCACTCTCAGTTCCAGCCAATTTTGCGTTCAAAAAGTCAAAAGGTGCTCCTTTCCTTGCTAGCCCTGCCGTGCACCCAAACAGTGATTTTCCACCACATACGGAGAATCGGCGTACTCGGGAAAAATTGCGCAACATCTTTTGTGGTCCATTTTCTCCTTTTACCCTTGTGAAAATATAAAAATTGGGCCTGAAAGATCATTTTTTATGACTAAAATGTTAGATGTTCTTTTTTTTTTTCCTTCCACATTCCATTAATTCCTGTGAAGAACCTGAAGGGTTAATAAACTTCTTGAATGTGGGTTTGAGCACCTTGAGGGGTGCAGTTTTTAGAATGTTGTCACTTTTGTGTATTTTCTTTCATATAGAGCCATCGGTGACTTCAAATGTTGTGTTCCCTAAAAAAAAAAAGTTTTGTAAAATTAGTTGAAAAAATGAAAAATCGCTGGTCAACTTTTAACCCTCATAACTTCCTGACAAAAAATATTGGTTCCAAAATTGTGCTGATGTAAACTAGACATGTAGGAAAGGTTATTTATTTACTATTTTGTGTGACCTAACAGTCTGATTTAAGGGTATAAGAATTAAAAATTCAAAAATTACTACATTTTCAATTTTCGCCAGATTTCTGATTTTTTTACACAAATAAACGCAAGTCCTATCGAATAAATTTTACCACCATCATAAAGTACAATATGTCATGAGAAAACCGTGTCAGAATCACCGGGATCCATGAAAACATTCCAGAGTTATTACACCATAAAGTGACACTGGTCAGAAATGAAAAAAAATGACCTGGTCAGGAAGGTAAAAAAACAAGCTCTGGGCTGAAGGGGTTAATAATGTCAGTTACGAAAAAATAGCATGTTGTAGTAAGAGAATTATGACACTATATACTGACTAAACTTGCTGTGTATTGACTTATGGCTCTCACCTTTATCAATGCTTACTTTTTTTTTTTTTTTGCAGTTTTCAAAATCCATGGTACTCGATGCTTATAGTGAATATGTCAATAACTTCAGCACTGCAGTCGGGGTTCTCCGGAAAACATGTGCCACCAAGCCAGCATTTTTGGAATTCTTGAAAGTAAGTCCATTCTTTTGTTTCTTTGTTTTTTACCTTTTACTTCCATTATTTGTTTTATTTGATGTTTGGTATAGACCGTAAACCTATGCTTTCTTGTATACGTCTTCTTAAAGAGTTTCTCCTTCAGGACAATCTCCTTTCTCAAAATATTTTCTTTGCAATGAACAGATCACTGGACGTGCCGATGCTGCAGAGATGAAACTGCTTCAAATCTGCAATGAAAAATAAGCAACATGTGCATGATACTTTAGAAATCTCATTTGCTTTGCTGGGACAGTGCAGTGCCTCCCTCAGACCATCCTCATGGAGTCAGTTTCTAACTGTTTGTGCAGACACATGCACATTTGTGGCCTGCTGGAGGTCATTTTGCAGGGCTCTGGCAGTGCTCCTCCTGTTCTTCCTTGCACAAAGGTGGAGGTAGCGGTCCTGCTGCTGGGTTGTTGCCCTCCTATGGCCCCCTCCACGTCTCCTGGTGTACTGGCCTGTCTCCTGGTAGCGCCTCCAGCCTCTGGGCACTACGGTGACAGACACAGCAAACCTTCTTGCCACAGCTTGCATTGATGCGCCATCCTGGATGAGCTGCACTACCTGAGCCATTTGTGTGGGTTGTAGAGTCCGTCTCATAACTACTACAAGTGTGAAAGCACAGCCAACATTCAAAAGTGACCAAAACATCAGCTAGAAAGCATTGGCACTGAGATGTAGTCTGTGGCCCCACCTGCAGAACACTCCTTTATTGAGGGTGTCTTGATAATTGCCAATAATTTCCATCTGTTGTCTATTCCATTTGCACAACAGCATGTGAAATTGATTGTCAATCAGTGTTGCTTCCTAAGTGGACAGTTTTATTTCACAGAAGTTTGATTTACTTGGAGTTATATTCTGTCGTTTAAGTGTTCCCTTTATTTTTTTGAGCAGTGTATTTGTTAGAATACTGTTTGATTTCCTATTTTAAAAGAAAAATCTAGAAGTCAGACAACCTGTAAATACACATGCAAATCTCACACTCGCGTGTCCTCAATTACTTTCTTTTCTGTCGTTCCTACAGTATTTCATGGAGTCTATTTTCATTATTTTTACGAACTCTAGATCTTAAAAGGTGATGTACAGTGTGTGCTATGAATCTCTAATACGTGTAATACGTGGTTGTTGTGTGCAGTTGTGAAATGCTTATATAGTTATAGTATGATGCATGCACATTATGTTAGTGCAAAATGTCAAATGTTGCTGCAAAAAATATGTAGAAACCATACATTATATATAAGAATTTATGGTGTAGACTATGACTTTGGCCTTTGGTATATGCTTTGCATGTCACAGTATTTGTAAGTGTTTGACAATACTATTGCTGTTAGCTACTTGATATCATAATGTCGGAGATTTTATGCCCTCTTTCTCTCCTATCCCCATTAAAAACACATACGCGAGCCAAGCTGACAAGAAAGCAGTCGGTCAAATGAATGTGAATATGATGGCTCTCTGGCATGTATGGGGGCCTCTTAAGACCAGTATGAGGCCTCCATCTTATTTACATGTCACATTGTTTTATTAGTGGAGTTATCATGTAAAACACATCTGTTTTACTGTACAAACTTCATACATTACTAAATAGATTTAGATCTTACAAGGATGCTGTATTTAGTATGAAAATCCATGTCAGAATGGCTGTATAATCATACATGAAAGTTTAACCTAATCTTCCTTCATCTAGCCTGATGGACGGCTCCTCATACTTAAGGCCCTTTTACATTTAGCGATACACCAGCGATCCGACCAACGATCCGACCCGGTCAGGATCGCTGGTGCATCGCTAAATGATCGCTAGTGAGCTGTCACACAGGCAGACCTTACAGCGATGCAGCAGCGACGCAGCGCACAATACTCGCCTTTCCCACACAGCGATCCTGACGTCCTCTCCCCGCCTCCACGCGTCGCTCATCGTCACAGCAGGAAGCTGACGACGAGAAATGGAGCCGGACATTCTCGCACAATCAGCGATGGACAGCGGGGGAGCCGGTCGGAGGAAAGTATCACACATAGCAATATCGCTAGTGATATCGCTATAGCGTCACAAAATCGGTGACGTGATATCGCTATGTGTAAAACCCCCTTTAGGTGCGTATTTTATGCGCTTTCGATGTGTTTCTGCTGCAAACGCATGTGGATTTTTTACCTGCAGATTTTCTGCACCTAATGCAAGTCTATGGAGAAAATCCGTCAAGAAAACTTGGCGTACTTTGCAAGAGAAGGAATTTAAATGTGCACTGCAGTTTAGTTTATGCTGCTTTAAAAAGCAGCACAGCGGGCATGATACTTCTATAAATTCCATCCACTTTGCTGCAACTCTAAGAAGATGATGCATTTTTGATGCAACAAAAACAGCATCAAAAACATACCAAAAGTTCATCATGTGACCCTAGCCTTAGACTGAAACCCCGATGTAAGTGCTCAACATAAAGCACAGGATAAATGTGATCCTAGCCTTTTAATGAAAACGATCTAAAAATGTTATGTACTTAAATTTTACCAATAAAATCATCTTCAACTCAACCCACAAAAATAAGTCCTGTTCAGGTCTGTCATCTGTCAACGGAAATATAGGGGGTTTGCATGTTACTGGTAGCACAAATGCTTTGGAAAAGCAAAATGGCTCCTCCTGCCAAAAAACAAACAAACAAACCAGAAAAAAACAATCCAGCAGAATCTGAGCTCCCAAATCCATATGCTCCCCTTTCCTCCCTGCTGAGCCCCACATTGTGCCCCTAACTTTCAGTAGGGATCCACATCTATGGCATTGCTTTACTTTACCAAGAAAACCCCACTTGGCAATTTATGGGGTGCATGTCTGTAGAAGCACAAACTGGGCACTAAGCTGTTTTTTTTTTTTTTGTTTTTTTTTTTGCTTTATTTGTTCAATTCTCACTGTGCAATCCATGCCTTTCTACTGGGGAAAAAAAAATGTGAGAATAAAAATTTGCTGAATTTATAGATTAATTCATTGAGGGGTATAATTTCCAAAAAGGAATCACTTGTGATTGGTTTTAGCACCTTTGTGACTCAACAAATGTGATATGGCATCCGCAGTCTTTTCCAGCCAAATTTGTACTCCTTCCCTTCCCTGTGCCCTGATGTGTGCAGGAATTTCTTAGCCCGTATTGAGGAATTGCCACGCTCAGGAGAAATTGTGTAACAAATTATCTTCTATCACTCTTGTGAAGATGAACATTTTTAAGTCTAAAGCAACATTTTTGTAGAAAATAAAATGAAATTATTCATTTCTGTGTACCAATGTTCTAAACTTTTATGAAGCACCTGTGGGTCCAAAATGGTCACTGCACTACACCTTTTTTGAATTGAAAAATGTAGAGCTAAAGCAATATTTTAGTGAGAAAAGTGTCCTCTTTAATTTTTTATTCCACGTTACGATAATTCTTGTGACACGCCTGAAGGGTTAACACCTTCTGACAACAGTTTGGAATACATTGGGGGGTACAGTTTTTAAAGTGGTTTCTCTTTTCACTCATTCCATGGTTATTTACGTTACATTCACAAGCCAAAATAATAATGGCTACAGACTGTTCTTTGAAGGCAGGCACAAAAATGAGTGAATGTATATTGTACATTAAACTATTCTCAATAGATTTCAACACAGTTGAATCTTTCAACAATACAAATTAAATACAAAATACAGTGTTATTACTTGGTAACTTAAGTTACACAAAAAGGAAAGGCAATTGTCCATATCATGAGAGTGCCAAGTTTTCTGTTCTGGTAAACAGGGGAGAAGCACTATTTTTATTGTATTAAAACACCATAGTCCAAGCAACTTTACAAATTTATTTTAACCTCTCAAGTTAAATGCAACAGTTTTTATTACAAGAAATGAAGGTAACTTACGTTACAAAATAAAGAATGAGTTCAACTTTGTCAGTGTTCATATTTGAGAAGGCAAACTGACTTTATTTAGACGAAACATAGGCTGCATGTGAATTCATTGGTGTGAACTACATATTTAGGCTCAAATTTAGTATAAAATGTAATCAATATTCATACTTCAGTTGTCAACATATTTTCCAGGAAATTTTGATTACAAAATATGACCGTTGATCAATTACATAATGTAGACTACGTTATCATCTAGGCCTACATATGTGGTCCAGTCCAATGAATTCAGACACCGCTAATGAAGAACTTGAACAAGGATGTAAATTTGTGCTCACTGCTCATTTAGGGTGTGTGCACACGCTGCGGATTCTGCTGCGGATCCGCAGCGGTTTTGGTCCTGCGGATCTGCTGCAGTTTTTGCTGCGATTTACAGTACCATAATATCCTATGGATATCAAAAACCGCAGTGCAGACGGTGTGGATTTTTCCGCGCGGATTTGCTGCGGTTTCTAAACCACAGAAAGAATTGACATGTCAATTCTTTCTGCAGATTCCGCTGCGGTTTACCATCTCTTCCATTGTAGAGATGATAAACCTCAGGGCAAAACCGCAGGCTAATCCACAGGTAAAACCGTCTTTTGACCTGCAGATTTACCTGCAGATTTTACAAAATCCGCGCGGCCAAATCCGCAGAGAATTCCGCAGCGTGTGCGCGTAGCCTTAACTTCCTGGCTAATCAAAAACTTATTGGAAAAACTGAATTATTTTTTTTTTTTTTTTTTGTGTTGTGGATTTCACCCTTTCCAATATAAATCTGTAGTATTTCTGAAGCAAAATCCGTAGTGGCCACATCATATGAGAAGACCATCTTATGAATTTAATTTGTGTTTCATTAATTGGAAATAAGGCTGAAATGTCTGCTAATTGCTACTTTTAGAGATGAGCACGTATCAGATCAATGTTTGTCTCTTGGATATAGTCCATTTTAAATACAAGCTGGACTAAAGATCAGCTAGACGGGCATGCGCTTCTCTGTGTGGTGTCATTAAAGGGAACCTGTCAGCAGGCTTTATTACCACAAACCAAACACATCTATGTTAGATGGCTGTATTCCACCTTCAATCCATACCTTCATTTTTTTAATTCTTTGCATTCCAAAGTAATTCTCTGTTCAATTTTATACTAATGAGCGGCAAGTGCAGGTAACTTGGCTGCACTTACAGCTCTCTGTGTTAGGCACCAGGATTCTCCCTCTGCACAGGGTAGATCCCAAGCCTTATCTCACTCTGCAGTCCCCCATTCAGCTTCGACCACAGTGGGTGCTGCTGAGCAAAGTCGTCGGTCTCAAAGTCTTGCTCATACTCATGCTGTGCACTTTGTTACTGCTGGCTCTACAGCTATAGTATCTAGCAATAGGCAGCGACGAACAGACGTTCCTGAGGCTAAGTCTGGGAATTACCCTACTGGGCATGCTTGTGAGGTGGCGACCTCTCATTGGTGGTTGGTCATCAGCTGCTCAGGTGATGTGGCAGTTCGGGATTGGTGCACAAGCAAGGTCCTGTCTGACTGGACTTAAAGGGAGTCTGTCACCCCATTTTTGGACTATCAGCTGCCGGCACCGCCATTGGGGGTTTATCTACAGCATTCTGTAATGCTGTAGATAAGCCCCTGATGTAACCTGAAAGATAAGAAAAATTAGTTATATTATACTCACACAGGGGCAGTCCGGGTCCAGTTTTGGTCCGATGGGTGTAGCGGTCCGGTCTGGCACCTTTCATCTTCTAACGGTGACCTCCTCTTCTTTGCTACCCGACGTGGCTCTGGCGCAGGCGCACTCTGCTCTGCCCTGTTGAGGGCAGAGCAGAGTACTGCAGTGCGCAGACGCTGGACCAGGTCGGAGAGGTCCGGTGCCTGCGCAATGCAGTACTTAACTCTGCCCTCAACAGGGCAGGTAAAGTACGCCTGCGCCGGAGTCGCGACGGGAAGCAAAGAAGAGGACTTCACTGCTACAAGATGGGAGGCGCCGGACCGCGACACCCATCTGACCAAGACCGGACCGCCACCCGGTGAGTATAATATAACTCATTTTTCTTATCTTTCAGGTTGCATCGGGGGCTTATCTACAGCATTACAGAATTCTGTAGATAAGCCCCTGAGTGTGGTGCCGGCAGCTGAAAAGTTCCAAAAATGGGGTGACAGATTCCCTTAAAGCGCAGTCTATAAAAGGTTCTTTGGGGCGCCCGTCGGCACGCTAAGATTTGTGGTCGTGTGTGTGTGTGTGTGTGTGTGTGGAGACTCTTCTGCTCCGTCGGTGTGTGAATGTCTAGCTTTCCTTAGAGAGGCAGGTTTTTCCTTGGCTTGGCCTAGCGCCTGTCTCGGCCACGTGTGCTATTAGCATGGGTCAGTTACGGGGCACAGTCAAACCCATGTCCTTTAACCCTTTTGTTTTGGGTATAGCACACACCTATTTTGGTACCGCTCGGCAGTTAGCTGAGCTTGGTACTCTTATTTTTGCGCCACTCTGTGGAGCTGAATTAGATATATCTTTGTTGCCACTTGGCGAATAGCTGAGCTGGATTAAAAACACATGTGACATGCACACATATGAACAAGTTGGTAGGACACTGTTCATACCACCCACTGACTCAAACACAAACAGAGAGCACAGAATGACAATTGTGCAGAAATATCCTGCAGTAAAACATATACCAGTAGGCAGCAAGTGCTGATAAAAAGATAACAAATACAGGGTATTTAGTCGATACATTTTTTGCAAAAAAGTGTATACCAAGCTGCTCCACCGCGCAAGCTAACCCCTATTGAAGCAGTCCCTATCTAATGTATTTAAAACCTGAACATGTGAACAGTGTCTAAATGAACAGGATGAAGACAGGCGCTTCCTGGTATGGGCACGTGGTGCAAGCCACCTCTTTATGTGCATGTCACACAAGAGAGGGGTGGGGTCTCTCAAATCATGCATAGGCACGGAAAAAACTGGATTAAAAACACATGTGACATGCACACATATGAACAAGTTGGTAGGACACTGTTCATACCACCCACTGACTCAAACACAAACAGAGAGCACAGAATGACAATTGTGCAGAAATATCCTGCAGTAAAACATATACCAGTAGGCAGCAAGTGCTGATAAAAAGATAACAAATACAGGGTATTTAGTCGATACGGTTTTTTGCAAAAAAAAATGTATACCAACCTGCTCCACCGCGTCAAGGTAACCCCTATTGAAGCAGTCCCTATCTAATGTATTTAAAACCTGAACATGAGAACAGTGTCTAAATGAACAGGATGAAGACAGGCACTTCCTGGTATGGGCACGTGGTGTAAGCAAGCTCTTTATGTGCATTTAACACACGAGAGGGGTGGGTGTTATGAATGGGTAACCGAGGAGGAAAAAGACAACAAGCTAAGTCTCAAGAAAACCAGAGAAGTTGGTAACTATGCAGATTGCAGATCCCTGATCTTAACCACACAACTAGCAGCAGTCGCGAAGCGTTCCTACGATGGTCCTAGATGCCTCGTCACAACCGGAGAACTACATAAGCCTAAAGCAGGAAAAGAGGAAAACTAACTACCCCAGAGCAGACCCCAAAGGAAAGCCAGCCCCCCACATGTATTGACGGTGAAACAAGATGAAAATACAAACAAAGGCAGGAAAATAGGCTGAGCAAACGATGGGGCCCGGCTAACTAAAATGGACAGGAAAGGAAAGACACTGTCTGCAATCTGCCAAAAAAAACTACAAAAATATTGTCCAACACTTCTGATAGCAAAATTAACCCTGAAGTCACTAGACTTCTAAACCTATATCAGCACTCTGAAATATTCTGAGACAGAGCAAAAAAGAGGCCAATCTAATAAGGAACAAAAAGTAGATTGGCAAATACTGATTAATAGGAGTGGAAATTCAGCATAGCCCCAGCAGGGGCAGGCTGATTACACAAAAAACTGAATTGACCAACAAGCGCAAGTGTGAACATTAGCAAAAAAACAAACTTAACTTGAGAAGACTGGAAGAGAGCTGAAGTTCAGGACCTGAGAAGCAGACTGAATCACCAGCACCAGGATAGGGCTGTCTTATATCCAGTCTGATACTCCAGAGATCCAATCGTTATCTTCCTCATCAGGTGGCAGATCACTACCACTTAAACCAACAGCACTACCTCCTGTCACCACCAGAGGGAGAACGGAAGGGGAACTCTCAACTGATGGAGCAGGAAATGAGTTCATGACAGGTGGGGTCTCTCAAATCATGCATAGGCACGGCAAAAACTGGATTAAAAACACATGTGACATGCACACATATGAACAAGTCAGTAGGACACTGTTCATAACACCCACTGACTCAAACACAAACAGAGAGCACAGAATGACAATTGTGCAGAATAGCTGAGCTGGTATTCCTCGGCCAGTGCTAACCCCTCTGAGAAGTTATCAGAGTAGGGTAATCTACACTTGAGCCCCCATTACACAAAGCGATATCGCTAGCAATATCGCTGTAAAGTCACCGATTTTGTGACGTAGCAGCGATATTGCTAGCGATATCGCTACATGTGATACTTACCTCCGACCGACTCCCCCGCTGCTCATCGCTGGTCGCACGAGAAGGTCCTGAATCATTTCTCGTCGGGCGCTTCCTGCTGGGCTTCCTGTGGCGCCGACGAGCGATGCGTGGACGCAGGCGGGAGGACGTCAGGATCGCCGCGTCTGACAGGTAAGTAGCTACCCCAGCGATGTCGCTGGTGAGATCTGCCTGTGTGGCAGCTCACCAGCGACCACTTAGTGATGCACCAGCGATCCATATCGTTGTCGGGATCGCTGGTGCATCGCTAAGTGTAACGGTACCCTTAGTCCACACAGGGTGATGTTTAACCCCGTGTGTTCTTTGTGATCGCTCGCAGCACTGCTCCGCCTTTACGCACTAGCAGCAGGTTAACATCTCTGCACAGTGGACACCGGATTGCGATCGTACTAAATAAAATCTAATATATAAAGCTCAATGTGTGTGTATGTATGTATGTGTGTATGTCCGGGATTGGCATCTGCACCGTGACAGCTACAGCCCCAAAATTTGGCACAGTCACACGTCTGGACCCCGAGAGCGTCATAGGCTATGTTGTGAGGCGAAATTTTAACCCCACGCGTTCCAATTCACCCAACAATTTTGCCTATTATTCTTATCATTTCTATGGTGTTATCATCCTTCTGTAAAGCTGGAAATAACACAATTTATTACTGTGCCAACACAGACCACCCTCTGACACAGACTGCAGGGGGAGCCCAGTATCACACAGGATAGGATTAGATACACGGCTCAGCAGTCAGTATCACACAGGATAGGATTAGATACACAGCTCAGCAGTCAGTATCACACAGGAGAGGATTAGATGCACGGCTCAGCAGACAGTATCACACAGAATAGGATTAGATACACGGCTCTGCAGTCAGTATCACACAGGATAGGATTAGATACACGGCTCTGCAGTCAGTATCACACAGGATAGGATTAGATACACGGCTCAGCAGTCAGTATCACACAGGATAGGATTAGATACACGGCTCAGCAGTCAGTATCACACAGGATAGGATTAGATGCACGGCTCAGCAGTCAGTATCACACAGGAGAGGATTATATACACGGCTGAGCAGTCAGTAACACGATAGGATTAGGTACACGGCTCAGCAGTCAGTATCACACAGGATAGGATTAGATACACGGCTGAGCAGACGGTATCACACAGGATAGGATTAGATACACGGCTGAGCAGTCAGTAACACGATAGGATTAGATACACAGCTCAGCAGAAAGTGTCACACAGGAGAGGATTAGGTACACAGCTCAGCAGTCAGTATCACACAGGATAGGATTAGATACACAGCTCAACAGTCAGTATCACACTGGATAGGATTAGATACACAGCTCAGCATTCAGTATCACACAGGATAGGATTAGATACACAGCTCAGCAGTCAGTATCACACAGGATAGGATTAGATACACAGCTCAGCACACAGAATAGTATTAGATACACTGCTCAGCAGACAGTATCACACAGAATAGGATTAGATACACGGCTCTGCAGTCAGTATCACACAGGATAGGATTAGATACACGGCTGAGCAGACGGTATCACACAGGATAGGATTAGATACACGTCTGAGCAGTCAGTAACACGATAGGATTAGATACACAGCTCAGCAGAAAGTGTCACACAGGAGAGGATTAGGTACACAGCTCAGCATTCAGTATCACACAGGATAGGATTAGATACACAGCTCAGCAGTCAGTATCACACAGGATAGGATTAGATACACAGCTCAGCACACAGAATAGTATTAGATACACTGCTCAGCAGACAGTATCACACAGAATAGGATTAGATACACGGCTCTGCAGTCAGTATCACACAGGATTGGATGAGATACACGGCTCTGCAGTCAGTATCACACAGGACAGGATGAGATACACGGCTCTGCTGTCAGTATCACATAGGATATGATTAGATACACGGCTCAGCAGTCAGTATCACACAGGATAGGATTAGATACACGGCTGAGCAGTCAGTAGCACACGATAGGATTAGATGCACAGCTCAGCAGAAAGTGTCACACAGGAGAGGATTAGGTACACAGCTCAGCAGACATTATCACACAGGATAGGGTTAGATACACAGATACACATGTTTATCAAAAGACTCTTGAATAAGTTGAAAATAAAATACTATCAATACTTGGGTAATCGTTTAGTTAATTTGTGTTGCAAATCTGTAGTGTTGAATATATGATGTGAAATGTTTTTATGTGCAATATAATCATTATAATTTGTTATAACTAACCACAGTTGGTTACTATGCCCAGGCAACGCCGGGCTCTTCAGCTAGTAAATAATAAAGTGCGATCTGCCAACCCTAACAGTATCTTAGCGCCAGGGTCTGGCTAGTAATGGCGGACGAGCAGCAGCTTCCGCGTAGTATTCAGAAGCTGGAGAGCAGGTTGTCCACGTTAAAGCGAACAACTTCAGCTGTGGATCGATCCGCAGTAGCGGCGCAGGCAGCCAGTGAAGCTGCTATTAGGGTTTCAGCTGTGACTTCTGTTCCGTTTTTCCCACTCCTCAATAAGTTTTCTGGATTAGCAAGGATTCGTGAACCAGTGCTCGATCCAAAAATTGAATGGCAGGTAACTTACATTGAAAAGCTGAAGTAACTTACGTTACAATAAGTTTACTTCATGCAGCAACATGAAACTTAGTGAATAGTTAAAACATTATGCAATGTAAGAACTCTGCAAGCTACAACTTAATTTATGCTTAGTTCTCAATCCTACAAAAACTTTTTATCTTTTTGGTAACTTACGTTACTGAGAAAATGTCTACAATATTTATGTGCAAAATTTCTGGTAAACAATAATCTTACAGAATCAAAGTTATTATAGTATTTTGGTTTCCTAAGAGTACTTCTTTTATATTTACTGAACTTAAGTTATGCACGTTGCTAGTTAATAGTAATGCACTTACCAATATAGCCTGTTACTGTATGATTCCAGTAAGAACAGTGCATGTTCGCATGCAACCCTCTGCTATCTTGGAAATATATGGAATTTGAAAGAAACCGTGTTGCCACCTTATGCCATGTGTAATGAAGTACCAACTTACAAAAAAATAACTATTTCCAAAATATTTGAACATTTTCCCTCTCGGCATGGACCTGCCCTTTTGGGGATTTTTAAATAAATAGACCTCTCAAAGTGACTTCAAACTTGAATACGTCCATACATAATGAGTTACTTTTAAAAACTGTAAATCGCCCTTCTAGCATCCTAAGAAAATAAATGGTCAGTGAAAAAATAGTTCTGTTGTAAATTATACATATGGGAAATACTAGCTGTGGGTGTGGGATAAATATACAGTGCTTGCAGATTTTTAATTTAAAAAAATTCACAACATTTCCAATAATTTCATGAACACAAATTTTATTAACCTAAATTTACCATTATCATAAAGTACAATATGTTTTGAGGAAAATAATTTCAGAATCACTGGGATATTTAGAAGCCTTG
This sequence comes from Dendrobates tinctorius, assembly GCF_039654945.1. NCBI lineage: Eukaryota > Metazoa > Chordata > Amphibia > Anura > Dendrobatidae > Dendrobates > Dendrobates tinctorius. Next base: position 15,885,076 of record NW_027361775.1, on the reverse strand, counting down.
CTGTTATTGCCACATAGTGACACTGGTTAGAATTGAAAAATGTGGCTTGATCGTTAATGTCAAAAGGGGTTAAGCAGATGTCTATATTTTTATTTTAGAAATATATTCAACTAAGTGTAATACAGGAGTGCTCAAAGGGTTTTGCTGTTAGTGGTCAGACATATTCAGATGGATACACACTGTTGCATGATTTATTTTTTTCTCTCCGTACCATCCTCCCACCCAAACTGTTTATATAGTCATGTTGCTCTCTTAAGGCCCCGTTACACATAACGATGTCCCAGCGATTCCACCAACGATCCAACATGGATGGGATCGCTGGGACATCGTTAGGCTGATCGCTGGTGAGCTGTCACATAGACAGCCCCTCCAGCGATCAGGACCAGAGAGCAAGCTGGTTTCCAAGGTAAACAGCAAGTAACTAAGAGCCGCGCGGCTCCTAGATACCCGCTGTTTACAATGGAAACCAGCGTGCAGCGTCGCTGATTGTTGCTCTCCCGCTGACACACTCAGCGATGCGTGCTGGCCAGCGGGAGACCAACGATCAAAAAATGGCCCAGGACGATCCTGCACGATCAGTGATACCCAGCAGGGGGGCCGGTCGCTGACCCATGTCACACACAGCAATGTCGCTGGCAAGATCGCTGTGGCGTCACAAAATCAGCAATCTCGCTGTGTGTGACGGGGCCTTTAAAGATAATGTCGTACATATCTTTACTTGTCAATCTGTTGCTCCCTGACTGAAATATCACTGTTTTAACTCGTATGCAAATAAGGCCTTGCGTGCTCTGGGAGTGTCAGCACTTCCCAAGCCTCTACCTCCCTGGCTCTATTCCTCACCCTGCACATCTTCCTCTGCCTGACTGAAATCTCAATGTCATTTTTTAATCCACTTATGTAGTATGACTTAATTCCTGGGAATAGTTATGTGAGTAATATTCTACCAATACATAAATGACTATATGAGTTTTATTCTTGTGTTTGATCTTGTGTTACAGCAGAGTCAAGACTGCAGTCCTGATCGCATTACTCTGTATGGTTTGATGATGAAGCCTATCCAGCGCTTCCCACAGTTTATTCTTTTGCTCCAGGTCAGTCTTTTCCATTTACACCAGAATTTATCTAGTTTGTTACATGCAATCGCGCTGCTGGAGGATAAAATGATGCAAAAACGTCACAGTATACTTCACAGAAATACTGTAGTAAACTGCAGCTGTAAATAAAGTACGCAGTGATAAATACGTGCGCTAGTATTCACACTGCAGCAGTGACATCGAACAGCTTATATTGTACATTCAGCTTTCTTTTGAGATGCTGTTTTGATTTTTTTTTTTGCTTCGCCATCTTTTCAGTAATAAAGGCCCAATATAGACAGGGTGATGATGGGGTCCTTCTACTACTAGGATGTTTGCTATTATATAAGGTTAAATTATTGTAAAATTCCTTTACAGCACACCCATTAAAAGATTCAGGCCAATGTGGATTCCCCAAAGAGAAAAGTTTTGTCTTGTTTTTCTAAGTAAAGAGCAGCCCCCTGCATTTGCACAGTATAGCTTGGTTACAACACAGACACTGACTTAATGGTGGATAAATAGAAAAAAAAAGGGGTTTTCCCACAAGCAAAGTACATTCTAATTAATAGATCTTGGAATAATAATTTCCACAATTGTATGTTATTAAAAAAACTGTTCCTGCACTGAGAGAATCTTATAAATGTGCCCTGCTGTGTACTGTGTAATGGCTGTGTCTGACCGTACAGGAACATGGTCTGATCATACCACAGCTCCTGGTCTGGGGAGGACGCAAAAGACTATACAGACAGGACAGCACGGGATCACAGCTGATTCTTTTTGTGAGGTAAAACATTTCATTACTTGTTTTTAAGCAATGATTTACCTCAGTAAAAAGATTTGCAATCGCCTGCTGTAATATCTGTATACTCCTTTGTTCCCTTCTCTGCCCAGTAGCTGTGATATGATCAGACCATGTCCCTGTACAGTAAAGGGGGTTTTACACACTGCGATATCGCTAGCAATATCGCTAAAACGTCACTGGTTTTGTGACGTTATAGCGATATTGCTAGCGATATCGCTATGTGTGATACTTACCAGCGACCGGCTCCCCCGCTGTCCATCGCTGATCGCGCGAGAATGTCCGGCTCCATTTCTCGTCGGGCGCTTCCTGCTGAGACTTCCTGCTGTGACGACGAGCGACGCGTGGAGGCGGGCGGGAGGACGCAGGATCGCTGTGTGTGAATGGTAAGTATCGTGCGCTGCGTCGCTGCTGCATCGCTGTGAGATCTTTCTGTATGAAAGCTCACTAGCGATCATTTAGCGATGCACCAGCGATCCTGACCGGGTGGGATCGCTGGTTGGATCGCTGGTGCATCGCTAAATGTAAAAGGGCCTTAAGACACAGACATTACACAGCACACAGCAGGGGCACATTTATAAGATTATCTCAGCACAGGAATTTTTTTTTTTTTTAAACACATCCAATTGTGGAAATTATTATTATTCAAAGATCTATAGATTAAAATTAACTTTGTTCATGGGAAAACACCTTTAGCAGTGGTGCCCTTCTGAGCAAATAGTAAAGGGAATCCTCAAAGCGAACCCGCCACCAGAAAAAATATATGGGATTAATCTGCTGTTTGTGCTGTTCCTAGCATCTTGGCTTCCCTGTTACAGCTCTGCTCTGCAGTGTGCTACTGGCAGAACTAACAGAAGAGGGATGCCGGCAGAAGCGCGCACTGTGAAGATGTGATGGTACCGTCAATCATGTTTAGGGGGGTATGACTGCAGCCACAGAACCGGACTAGTCCTGGCTCATTAGCATTACAGTGTGATGCTGTATATAAATTAATCTTACTGAAATATTTGAAGCTATGGCATGATGGGTTGTGGCGACCCCTGGTTGTCAAATTCTTGATGAGTGGTATTGTACTTAATCTCACAAATCTTACTCCAGTCCCCTCGCACTACACCCTCCTACATATCAAGACCGGCGTTTTATAATGCATATTGAATCAAGGCAATTGTCTTTATGCCTGGACACGGGGTTATCACTAGTGGTTATAATTTAGCTTAGCCAAATTTCACCATCTTAAGATGGAATTTAATCACAATATGGAAGCGACAATTGGGGTAGACTAACATCCAATCAGAGCTCAGTTCTAAAGGGAGTCTTACTCAATTCAATTTCCTTAAAGGGGCTGTCTGGTCTAAATTACAAGTCTGAAATCACTGTATGTGACTGCAGACTTGTGAATCCTTACATCTCGCACACTGTGTGATGGGAGGATTCTCCGGTGCTGGCAGTATGTCATGTGACTGCAAGTATGCAATATTCATACTCCTGGCCACATTCCGACTAGATGGGTGCGACTTTATTCAGTGCAAGTGTATTGAGCATGGCCTGAAAATTTAGTTGGAATGTGGCTGAGAGTAGGAATGTTGCATACTTGTGGTCACGTGAGCACGCTGCTCCCGGCATCGGAGAATCCTCACAGCGCGCACCTTCGTTTTAATGATGTTTATTTCTTTTGGCAGAACAAGGGGTAAATTGGCCATGTTGGAAATTCTGAGCTCTTAGCGGAGCTCAGTTATCTACTCCTATCCCCTTTATAATCTGGGTCCTGATTCCATTCCATGTCACAACTAGCATTTGCTGCATGGCTTAGGAGGTGTTCATATAAGAAGGAATTTTGGAAGAGTTATCTGTGACTGTTTAGTGGTTTGTAAGTGTGATATTTCCCACCCCTCTTCTACTTTGTTTTTTTTTCCCTATCCTCCACTCCAAAATGCATTCCTCTGTTGTGTGAGTGAATATATGTGTGCCTGGTGTTTTTCAGTTTACCCTAGTTTGTGTAGCCTTGTTTGTCGGGTTTGTGTACTGTGGTGTGCAGTAGCGTTCCTCTTTCCTGGATGGAGGAAGAGAACAGACGAAGGGCTAACTCAGGCGATAAGGCAAGGGTGGCGGCCCCGACATCTTCACAGAAATTTCCCGGGGAGCAGGGCGAGCTAGGGCGCCCCTTATTGTTAGGGACAGGGAAGGGAGCCCCTGGTCTTGTGTCACCCGACAGCTGAGTCATGACATTACCTAAACACAACGAGGCCATCTACAAAAATAAAAGTTACATATCCTAAAAGGGCTGCCCAAGCCCTTTTTCAGGATACTATTAGTATGATACACAAAAATGACTTGACAGATTGCCTTTAAACCCTTTTACTACCTTGGACATATCCATATGTCCAGGTTGGCTGGTAATTACCGACCTTGGACGTTTGGATACGCCATGGTGATTTTGTGGGCACAGAGGCTGTGTGTGCATGAACACCGCGAGGTTGTCAGCTGATTCTGACAGCTGACACCTGGCACTCACTACCAGGAGCAGTGCCTGCACCGCTCCCGTCATTTGAACCCCCTAAATCAGTGTTTCTCAACTCCAGTCCTCAAGACCCACCAACAGGTCATGTTTTCAGGATTTCCTTAGTATTGTACTTTTGATGCTGTTAATACTTGAGCAGGTGATGAAATTATCACCTGTGCAATACTAAGGAAATCCTGAAAACTTGACCCTTTGGTGGGTCTTGAGGCCTGGAGTGGAGAAACACTGCCCTAAATGCTGTGATCAATATCAATCGCAGCTTTTAGCAGGAATGCAGAGGGAGGGTGCCCCCTCTGCTCGGCGCTTCCGTGACATCGCAAAATGCCAATCATTACCATTGTGACCCAATGTCATCTGACATCAGGGTCAACAGAGCTAGCAGACTTGCTACTCCATGCCCAGAGCATGGTGTACCAAGTTTCAGTGCAGCGCTGACAGTTTTTAAAGCATAGCAAAGCTCCTGCTTTGCTATGCTTTACAATTGATCAGATAAGTAAATATTTTTTATGACAAAAAAAAAAACCAGTACACATATTTGGTATCGCCGCATCCAGAACGACCCGACCTATAAAACTGGCCCACTAGTTAACTCCTTTAGTGAACACCACAAAAAATAAAAGGCAAAAAACTATTCTTCATCATACCACCGAACAAAAAGTGGAATAAAGCGTGATCAAAAAGATGAATGTAAATAAATATGGTATCTCTGAAAACATCCTCTTGTCCAGCAAAAAACAAGCCACCACACAACTCCATAAGCTGAAAAGTAAAAGTTATAGCTCTCAGAATAAAGCGATGCAAAAATAATAATTTTTTCTATGAAACAGTTTTTATTGAGTAAAAGCAGCAAAACACACACAAAAAAAAATATAAATGTGGCATCACTGTAATCGTACAGACCCAAAAAATAAAGTTGCCTTATCAGTTTTACAACACACGAAATGGCATAAAACACCCCCAAAAAAACAATTCCTGAATTGCTGGTTTTTGTTCATTCAGCCTCCCAAAAATCAGAATAGAAAGCTGTCAAAAAATGTTGTGTCCGAAAATGGTACCAATAAAAACTTCAACTCGTCCCGCAAAAAACAAGCCCTCAGATGACTGTCTTCTGAAATATTTAAAAAGTTTAGTTCTCAAAATATGGCAATGCAAAAAATTAGTTTATGCAAAAAAAAAAGCGTCTTCATTTGCGACAGCAGCCAAACAGAAAAACCTAATATAAATCTGATAACTCTGTAATCGCACCGACACAAAGAATAAAGCAGTCTAATCACTCATACCGCATGAGGAATACACAACCCCCTACAGAATATTCCCTATAATAAGTCAGATGGAGGCACTGTGGATGCAGTCTGACCTGTAATCCAGTGGTGTCCTTTTTAAGTGTGCATAAAAGTGCAGTCCGCCATAGTTTTGTGCTTTTCTGAAGAAAAAAAAAAAAAAAAAAAGACATTGCTGAAGAGAGGTTACTCTGCTGCCTGATTACAGTGAATGGATCCTTCTGGGCATTTCATCCGAATCACGTCACTCTGAGATTTAATGGAAACCCCAAAGTAAGTGTTCACTATAGAGCACAAGATAAATGTGATCCCAAACGTTCCCAAAGGCAAATGGCTTTTATACCCCCCAAAAGAAATTCTGCAAATTCTACGCTCCTTAATCCAAATGCCCCCCTCCATTGTGAGCCACAAAGTTTTCCTAAACCACACTTCGCATTTGGCATTTCTGTAGCGATGAGAGCCACTGCGTCTCCAGAAGCATGAGCTGGGCATAACATAGTGGTTACTACAACATACTCGTCAGTACAACAGCAGTTTGCAATTTTTCAATCAGCAACATCCACTGCTGCTTGATTCTGGAAAGCACCTAGAGAGTCAAAATCGTCACTACACTTGTAGATAACTTCCCAGAGTTGTATAATTACCAAAATGGGGTCACTAGATGTGGTAATCTGCTCTTGTAGCACTTAGAGGCTCTGTATATGGAGTCTGCAAACTATTCTAGGAATATTTGGGCCACAGGAGGCAAATAGCACTCCGTCCTTCCCAAGTCTCGCCATGTGGCTAAGCGGTGCTGTACAGCCATATATAGGGTATTTCTACATTCAGCAGAAATTGTGAGACAAATTTGGTGCAATTTTTACCCATTTTCCAGTGTGAAAACACAAAATCTGGGGCTGAAACAAAACCTGACACCTCAGGGGCTCTGCCAATGTGGCATGGCACCCTCAAACCAGTCCAGCAAAATCTGAACTTTAAGATGGCGTTCCTTCCCTTTTGAGCTTTGCATGTTTTGATCACAAATGGGGTATCAGCATACTCAGGAGAAAGTGGAACACAAAATTTCTTGTGCAATTTCTCCCGTTACCCTTGATCAAATAAATAAATAATTTAGGACTAAAATAAATTTTTGGTGGAAAAAATGTGATTTTGAATTTTTTTTTTTTTTCTCAACTCTTCCGTATAAAGCACCTGGGGGTTCAAGGTGATCACCACACATCTAGATACATTACTTAAAGAGTCTAGATTCCAATATGGGGTCACTTGTGGTGGTTTTCCACTGTTTAGGCATATCAGGTGTTCTCCAAACGCAGCATGACATCCGCTGAACATTCCATCAAAGTCTGCGTCACTTTCTCTCTCACCAATGACAGCACCACGGAGAGAGAGGGGATCCGCCCTTCAGGGACAGGAACCTACAGATAAAAGGGCGGTACCTCTCCTCCGCCTTCAGTTGGGTTCCTGTCCCTGACGGGGGACCCACAGTACGGTACCTTGCGTGTGTCCAGGATCCGGGGCCGGCCTGACCGGTGATGGCAGCGGGGAGGCCCCTGCCTCAGGAAGGTGTGGTGCCCGAAGCTGCCACTGCTGGGGCCGATGCGGGCTGCCGGGTGAGCAGGAGGGAGAGACGCCGGAGCCGCCGCTCCGGAGAGGAAGTCGGGGCTCACAGGGACCCGGCAAACATACGGGCGGCACTGGGGTGCAGAGGTGTACCAAGATGGTGGCCGCCCCGGAAGTAGAAGCCAGCTTCCGGGTCCCGAGAACCAGCGCATGCGCAGGAGCGCTCTCCCGGGGACCGCGGTGCAGGATGGGAGCAGTGACATCACAAGGGGTGGCAAAATTTAAAATGGTGGTTTCACAACTCCTGGCTGGAAGCGATCCTGATAATGGAGGATAGCGACCAGCAACAGGAGCAGCATGCCAGGCTGCAGCAGCAGCAGCACCACCAACACCACAACCGGCAGAAGGAACGAGACAGAGATGGCCGTTCCAGCAGTCGCTCCACGCGGTGCAGTACGTCAGCGGCAAGGAGCAAATCGCCACCAGGAGATCAGCCTATACAGGACCTGACTCCATCTCCCGAACCGGTACCTGCAGCCGCGCACCTTTGGGGGTAAGTGATCTTCGTGAATGTTCACCCTTGTAATACATTCCTCTCTCTTATTAGGGAAAGAAGAAGGGGAAAAAGAACAGGGAATGCCCCACTTGCACTAGAGCCCTAACTGTATCATGGGAGAAAAAACTATGTGAGTCTTGCACGAAGGAAAATCTTTGTCAGGAGACTCCGGATTTCGCATCCGACCTAAGGGCCGCAATTAAATCAGAGGTTCAGAGTGCCCTCGTGTCCCTTAAGCATAGGGATAAAACGAGGAAGAAAGACACGATAGAAACCTCCCAGTCAGACTCTTCCACGTCGGGAGAAATCACGTCTAAAACCTCAGAATCCGGCTCCTCATCCTCAGACAATGAAACGGGAGGGCGTCACTGGTTTACCCTAGAAGAGGTAGACAGACTAGTAAAAGCGGTAAGGTCTCCCATGGGGGTATTGGACCGTAGGCCGGATAAAACAGTCCAGGACATAATGTTCGGGGGACTAGGCCAGAAAAAACAGAGAGTATTTCCGCTTAATGAAATTGTCAAGGGCCTAATCAAAAAAGAATGGGACAAGCCAGACAGGAAAAATACTACAGTCCCTTCCCTTAAAAGAAAATCTCCCTTTGAGGAGGAGGCATCTACGTCTTGGGATAAAGCCCCGAAACTCGATGTAGCAGTCGCTAAGGCCTCAAAGAAATTCGCCCTTCCCTTTGAGGACATGGGCACCCTCACGGACCCCCTAGATAAAAAGGCGGATACCTTTCTAAAGGGGGCATGGGAGTCGGCAGGCGGTAACCTCAGGCCAGCAATAGCGGCGACATGTACCTCAAGAGGCCTAATGGTATGGGTGGACCACCTTGAGAAACAGCTGAGGGAAGGGACACCAAGAGATAAGATCTTAGATTCTATCCCAGTAATAAGGGGAGCGGCTGCATTCCTAGCGGACTCATCGGCCGATTCAGTCAGGCTATCGTCCAAAACGGCAGCACTTTCAAACGCGGCCCGAAGGACACTATGGCTTAAAAGTTGGCCAGGGGACCTACAGACCAAAATGAAATTATGTTCAATCCCCTGTGAAGGGAAATTCCTTTTTGGGGAGACGTTAGATGACATCCTCCAGAAAGCAGGGGACAAGAAGAAAGGATTCCCAAATTTGGGGCCAGCAGCATATAAGAGGCCCTTTCGAAATAGAAGGTTTTTTCAGAGGAGACCACCGAGGGAACAAAAGTGGGATGACAAAAGGAGAGAGAGGGTTCTTCTTTAATAACTCTCCCTGAGACAAAAAGCCTTCCAAGTGACAGTACGCCCAGGGTAGGGGGAAGGTTATCCCTTTTCCTGCCAGCCTGGAAGAGAATCTCAAACAACCCATGGATAGTAAACCTAATCCAGGAGGGCCTAAGAATAGACTTTCTCTCTCCTCCACCTCAAAAGTATGTAACAACGCAGCTGAGATCCAGTACGCGAGAACAGGAAGCACTAGAAAGCGAGATCCTAGGCCTAGTTAAAAAAAGGATGCAAAACACAAGCCGCAGAGACACTATCACATGTTTCTCAACGCAAGCAATGACTAGCCAGGTATTTCCCCGGGAAGGAACAACCACGGGAAGGGCAGTCTCCAATGAAGGAAACCACCTATGCCAAAACATGGTATCCATCCACAGACAGCTGTTTCGGGGTATTACCCCTCATCAGTGTGGAGTAGGAAACTGGCCAGTAGGAGCAATGCCTAGTAGAACACTGTGAAAAATGAGGATGAATGAACTCATGGAACTCAACATCCAACACTGCGGAGACACCATCACATGTTTCTCAACGCAGTGATTCTAGAGCAATGCCCCTATCCCTTATGGGAAATATGTAAAACATGCAAAACACAAGCCGCGGAGACACCATCACATGTTTCTCAACGCAAGCAATGACTAGCCAGGTCTTTCCCCGGGAAGGAACAACCACGGGAAGGGCAGTCTGGCTAGTCATTGGAGAAAAAGGAGAAAATCGCTCAAATTACAGCGAGAGCAATCCAAAATCCCTCTATGACACTAAGGAAGGCTATGTCACTGCTGGGTTCCCTATTCGCCTGCCTGCCAGCAGTTCAATGGGCTCCAGTGGGACGTATTAGCCAACCAGGCAGCAATAGGGGGACACCTAGAGGGTCGTATTACCCTAAATTCAAGAACTATTCATTCCCTAGCTTGGTGGGGAAACCAGGAAAATCTGTCCAAAGGGATCCCCTGGGTAACAAAGATAACACACATAGTGACGACGGATGCCAGTCCCACGGGATGGGGAGCACACATAAACAACGAGGTGACTCAGGACGTATGGGGAGATCAAGAACTAAAAGCCTCCTCAAATCAAAAAGAACTTCTAGCAGTAGGCTATGCACTGACACACTTCCTACCCCTGCTCCAGAATCACCATGTCCGCATTCATTCGGTCAATCGAGTCACAGTAGCCTATATAAATCATCAGGGGGGAACCAGGTCCCAAGCCCTAATGGACACATCCGCCAAAATCCTCAAACTGGCAGAGGCAAACCTGCTATCTCTGACAGCCCTACACATCCGGGGTACAGAAAATCAAAGGGCAGACTTTCTGAGCCGCACCCAATTACGACAGGGGGAATGGGTACTAAAGTGGTCCATTTTTCGGCAGATTGTAAAAATGTGGGGGACCCCAGACATAGATCTGTTTGCTGATTTCAAAAACAAAAAAGTAGACACCTTCTGCTCCCTAGATCCCAGGGGGAATCCTCTAACTCTGGACGCGTTTATGCTCCCATGGACACAGAGTCTAACATATGCCTTTCCCCCAATCATGCTCATTCCAGCGGTCCTAAGGAAAGTCAGGGAGGACGGGGCAAGAATGATACTGATAGCCAGGTTCTTTTGGGCCAGAAAGGGGCTAAGAATGCTCTCAGTAACCGACCCATGGATCCTACCAGATCTCCCGGACCTGCTATCGCAGGGCCTAGTGTTACATACTCAGCCACCGGACCTCCATTTACCAGCATGGAATTTGAGAGGGCACTGATGAGGGACAGGGGATTTTCAGAGAACCTGATGACTACACTACAAAAAAGTAGGAAACTGGTTACAATGAGAGCTTATGGCAGAACATGGAAAAAATTCCTATCCACTTCTAGGGCAAAGGTTCAGGACGGTGTTCAGATTGATAAGATCCTAGAATTTCTACAAAAAGGGCCTAGAACAGGGTCTGGCGGTCAACACATTAAAAGTACAAATAGCGGAGTTAGGCGCCCTCTATAACCATGATGTGGCAGGTGACCCCCTGGGTAGCACGGTTTATTAAGGCCGCAACCAGATCTAGGCCAATAGCTAGTCAAAGGTTACCGTCATGGGACCTGAATCTTGTACTTTCAACACTGATAGGCCCTCCTTTCGAACCAATTTACTCGACACCCCTAAAAATCCTATCACTTAAAACTGTGCTTCTGGTGGCACTAACATCAGCTCGAAGAGTGAGCGATATTCAAGCCTTATCAGCAGGGCCACCTTTTACAAAAATTCTAGAGGATAGAGTCATCCTAAAACCTGACCCAGCCTATCTACCTAAAGTATCATCACGTTTCCACATGTCCCAAGAGGTAGTCCTTCCTTTTGCCCAAATCCAAAGAATAGGGGGGAAGAAAAATTCCACACTTTAGATGTTAAAAGGTGCCTAGTACAGTACTTAGAGACCACCAAAAAATGTAGGAAGGAAGGCTCTCTTTGTATGTTTCCAGGGTCCTCGGAAGGGGCTCAAGGCATCCAAGAGTACCCTGGCAAGGTGCATAAGGGATGCGATTGTCCTGGCATACTCATCCAGTGGAAATACCATCCCGGAGGGGCTGAGAGCTCATTCCACAAGGGCAATGGCGACCTCATGGGCTGAAAGATCTGAGGTATCAATAGAACAAATCTGTAAGGCGGCCACCTGGTCATCACCTTCGACCTTTTTCAGGCACTAAAGATTAGATCTAGCCTCTGCGTCTGACCTGACCTTCGGGAGAAGGGTCCTTCAGGCGGTGGTCCCTCCCTAAGCTACCAATCTCTGTAATTCTCTCCGTGGTGCTGTCTTGGGTGAGAGAGAATAGCTTAGTTACTCACCGATAGCGGTGTTTCGCGAAACCAATGACAGCACCCGCTTATTCCCCTCCCCTTTATGAGTGTGGTGAGCACGTGATACTGTTAGTAGAGTGTTTCCGTTTAGGCACGGTGCTTTTGATAAATAAGTAGTATTATAATATTGTGTATATATTTCTGTTGTCTAACTAACCTGGAGACCCTCTGATGCTCTGTAACCAACTGAAGGCGGAGGAGAGGTACCTCCCTTTTATCTGTAGGTTCCTGTCCCTGAAGGGCGCATCCCCTCTCTCTCCGTGGTGCTGTCATGGGTTCCGAGTAACACCGTTATCGGTGAGTAACTAAGCTATTTTCCCTTCTAAGCCCTGTCGTGCGCCCAAACAGTAGTTTTCGTCCACATTTGGCGTTTCTGCATACTTAGGAGAAATTGCACAACAGATTGTATGGTACAATTCCTCCTGTTACCCTTATGAAAATGCTAAATTTGAGGCTAAAAAAACATTTTTGTGGGAAAATATTTTTTTAAAATTTTCACAGCTCAGTGTTATAATCGTCTGTGAAACACATGGGGATCATGGCACACATCTAAATAAGTTCCCTGAGCTGTCTAGTTTCCAAAATGGTGTCACTTGTGGGGGGTTTCCACTGTTTTGGCTCATCAGGGGCCAAACGCAGCATGGCTTCCTCTAATTTATGCCAGCAAATTTTTACATTCAAAAGGTCAAATGGCCCTCCTTCTTTTCCGAGTCCTGCTGTGCGCCCAGACAGTGGTTTTCCTCCACATATGGGGTATCTGCATGCTCAGGAGAAACTTTAGGGTCCATTTTTCCTATTATCCTTGCAAAAATAAAAAAAATTGGTGTCTAAAATAACATTTTTGTGAAAAAAAAGATTTTTTTTCCACATTCAAAATTTTTTTGGTGTAGATCGGAAGGGTTAATAAACTTCTTTGAATGTGGTTTTGAGCACCTTGAGGGGTGCAGTTTTTAGACAGCTGTAACTTTTAGGTATTTTCTGTCATATAGACCCCTCAAAGTCACGTTAAGTGTTATGTAATCTCTAAAAATATAAATAATTTTGTTGGAAAAATGAGAAACTGCGGGTCAAATTTTCGCCCTTATAACTACCTAACAAAAACTGTGTTTTAAAAATTTGTGCTGATGTAAAGTAGACATGTGGGAAATGTTATTTATTAGCTACCGTATTTTGTGTGACAACCTCCGAATCAGTGGGATCCATTGAAGCGTTCCAAGGTTATTACCGCATAAAGTGTCACTGGTAAGAATTATAAAATTTGGCCTGGTCATAAAGGTGAATACAGGCTTGGAGGGTAAAGGGGTTAAGACCGGACAACTCCTTTTAAAATGCTGTGGCAAAATACTGTACAATCTGCTCTGTTATTGATTGCTTCATGTAGGATATTCTATTTGCGTTCTCACTTTAAGCCAACAGCCTGTCCTATAACTCATAGACTTTGTATTGCTCTCCTGACGTTTCATGTTTGTTTGTTTTTTGCAGGATATGTTGAAAAACACAATGAAGGGTCATCCAGATCGACTTCCCCTACAGATGGCTCTTACAGAGCTGGAAACATTAGCAGACAAACTTAATGAGAGGAAGCGAGACGCAGATCAACGCTGTGAAATTAAGCAAATCGCCAAGGCAATGAATGAAAGGTACCTCAACAAGGTAAGTGGCTATAGTGACAACACGATAAATCATATCAGATGGCTCCCCTGTTCCCGCCTGGTTCTGTTCACAATGCTGTCAACAGGACGTGTCATTCCAACATGTTCATATGGTAGCACGTAGGTGACGGCAGAGGTGACACATTGCTGTCCAATGCAAAGCTAAAAAGAAAACCATTATGGATCCTGCCCACCCAATGGGAAATGTTCTTGCTCGATGCTCAGTAGGTTAATAATCTTGAAAAAAAGATACGGTAAGCCTCTGGTAGCAAAATTTGCGAAAAAATAGTGAGCAAGATTAATGGCAACTAATCAAAGTGTAAATTTTGTTTTCTAAACTGGACTGAAAAAAATGCTCCATGATGTGCTGGCTGTGGCTAGCAGTGCAGCCTGTGTGATATTTAGCTGTATATTGTCGGGGTCTCCAGCCCAGTCCACACAACAGCTTCTCGGTGCCATGCGCACTGTGGGGTCTCTAGCTGATACTTTGCCAGCCTCCGACAGCAACCAGAGTGGGTGCAGAATAGTGTTACCATGGATTTTACACTTCATCTGAGATCTGTCACTTCTCAAGCCCATAAAATAAACTCGTAATCTAGTATCTAAAGTCTGCTGTGGGTTTCCCAGGAGTTGTTATATAGGTTTGCTGCATTAATATCTTGCTCACAGCTACAGATGCGTTTTTTCCAAATTTGTGTCTGCACCTGACATATCTTGAGTATCTGGAGATTTATGGAGCAAGATGTTAAAGAACCCATACAGTTTTTTTTTTCTTATCTGCTGACAATCCTTTACTTTTAGATGTTAAAAAAAAATGACATTTTTGTTGTACTAGATAAGGGCAGACATTTGGTAGGAGGACTGATTGTCAACTCGTGGGCAACCACTTTACATTATACAATCGCATATTAATAAACCAAGGATGCTGCATAAAAGAAAACAAAACTATCAATATCTCCCCAACTTGCATCACTCCTCTAATCTCAGCAATGTCTCTTCACTGGTCACCTGAAACCAAAAAAAAGTGTCATGTGACCTCTGAATTCAATGAGCGGCCACAGATTGGCTGCAGCCTTTATTTCATTCATTTCAGTGGAGCAACCGTGTTTCTTCTGTTTCCACAGACTAGTAAAGGCTGCAGCTGGTCCCCAGCCACTGATTGGCTGCAGCAGTCACGTGACATTGTTTAGGCCTCATTCACACGTCCGTATTTGGTCAGTGTTTTTCATCAGTGTTAGCATGCCAAAACCAGGCGTGGACCTTACAGGGAAAAACTATAATTGAAAGACTGACACCTGTTCTATGTTTTAGAGACACCCCTGGTTTTGGCACAGAAATACTGATGTGTGAGTGAGGCCTTAGAGATAGGGTGGTACCAAACAGATGGAACAAAGTCTGACATTCGTTACACTTTAACAAACCTGTCACCAGGTGAAAAATGGCCGCTTTTTGCTCTTATTTTATTCTTATTGCTCTCCTGGGTATTCTGGTTTTATTTATTTATTTTTTTAAATCCATTGTATGATTCCAGAGATGTCAGCATTTTTATTTAGTAACTAGCTGAAGAGCCTGGCGCTGCCCGGGCATAGTAACTAACTGTGGTTAGTTATAGCAAATTATAATTATCCTCCATCCCATAGTCCCGTGCCCATATACCCATCATACATATCCTCCATCCCATAGGCCCGTGCCCATATACCCATCATACATATCCTCCATCCCATAGGCCCGTGCCCATATACCCATTATACATATTCTTCATCCCATAGTCCCATGCCCATATACCCATCATACATATTCTTCATCCCATAGTCCCATGCCCATATACCCATCATACATATTTGCCATCCCATAGTCGAGTGCCCATATACCCATCACACATCCTTCATCTCATAGTCCCATGCCCATATACCCATCATACATATCCTCCATCCCATAGTCCCGTGCCCATATACCCATCATGCATATCCGCCATCCCATAGTCCCATGCCCATATACCCATCATACATATCCCCCATCCCATAGTCCCGTGCCCATATACCCATCATACATATCCACGATCCCATAGGCCCGTGCCCATATACCCATTATATATATCCTCCATCCCATAGTCCCGTGCCCATATACCCATCATACATATTCGCCATCCCATAGTCCCATGCCCATATACCCATCATACATATTCTTCATCTCATAGTCCAATGCCCATATACCCATCATACATACTCGCCATCCCATAGTCGAGTGCCCATATAACCATCACACATCCTTCATCTCATAGTCCCATGCCCATATACCCATGATACATATCCTCCATCCCATAGTCCCGTGCCCATATACCCATGATACATATCCGCCATCCCATAGTCCAGTGCCCATATACCCGTCATACATATCCTTCATCCCATAGTCCAGTGCCCATATACCCGTCATACATATCCTCCATCCCATAGTCCAGTGCCCATATACCCATCACACATCCTCCATCCCATGGTCAACCATTAAGACATCATAATGAGCGGCGGGGCTTGCAACCTATGATGACATCAGTGTCGCCATGGCAACCATTATGACATCATAATGAGGGGCGGGGCTTGACACGCACACACTTTTTCCCCAGTATATAGATCGGGGCATTATGACATCATAATGAGGGGCTTAGGACGCTCTCGGGGTCCAGACGTGTGACTGTGCCAAATTTTGTGGCTGTAGCTGCGACGGTGCGGATGCCAATCCCAGACATACATACACACTTGAGCTTTATATGTTAGATTACCTTTGCCAAAAAACGATCTGATACAGATCTGCCAGTCTCCAGCCACAACTAGGGAGCGCAGCGGCATTTGCTGCATAGTCTTATTAATAGTTGTAATTCCATCTTCAGTGAGACTCCTATTGTGATAGTTGCAGTGTTTAAATTTTTATTACTAATTTAAAAGTTCTTTATGATAAATTTCTTTTCACCATATTTATCTGTGTCTCACAATGTGGCCCACCCTTAGATACAATGCATTTGTCTAGAGCTTTTTTTAAAAAAAGTCCCAGTTCCTTAATCTGGCCTAGACCTATTTGCCTATCTAACCAATAATTGAATTGATATAATACAAAATGTTAAGGTAGGGTCGGTGAAATATGGTGGAGAGCCAGTAGTAGGAGGCCCCAAAGAATGGCAAGGTACAAATAATTTTTTTTAATAGTAGCAAAAGTGTTGCAAAATCGTAGTAAGGCCTGTTTCACACTTGCTTTTTTTTGCAGCGCGTTTTTCCCGCAAAAAAACGCATTGAAAAACGCATACAAAAGCATACAACTGCTGCGTTTTTTTCAAGCATTTTTATGAGCATGCATGAAAAAAACGCAGCGTTTTTATGCGTTTGTATGCGTTTTTAGTGCGTTTTTACCGCGTTTGCGTTTTTTTCCAACATTAGGTGGCCCCTCACACTAACCCAAACCATGACTTTACTAACCCTAACCCTAACCCTGACCCTAACCCTTAACCAAACCATACTTAACCCTAACCCAAACCCTAACTAACCTTAACCCTAACCCTGACCCTAACCCTAACCCTAACCCTTAACCAAACCATACTTAACCCTAACCCTGACCCTAACCCTTAACCAAACCATACTTAACCCTGACCCTAACCCTTAACCAAACCATACTTAACCCTAACCCAAACCCTAACTAACCTTAACCCTAACCCTGACCCTAACCCTAACCCTGACCCTAACCCTTAACCAAACCATACTTGACCCTAACCCTGACCCTAACCCTAACCCTTAACCAAACCATACTTAACCCTAACCCTGACCCTAACCCTAAACCCCCTTAACTAACCCTAACTCTAACCCAAACCCCTAAATTCCATGGTTAACAAAAAAAAAACGCATGTGCAAAAAAACGCATACATAAGCATGCCAATGCGCACATATGCGCACCCATAGACTTATATTGGGTGTCTTGCTGTAAAAAAACGCATTGCGCGCGCATGCGTTTTTTTGAGGCAAATCGGACGCACAAAAAATGCAACAAGTTGCATTTTGTGCGCCCGAGCGCATACCGCAAAAAAACGCATGCGCGGTAAAACGCGTACAAACGCATGTGTATGCGCACATAAGCGCATCCCATGCAAAGTATAGGAAAAAAAAACGCATGCGCTATTTAGCGCTAAATTACCGCGAAAAAAAACGCAAATGTGAAACCAGCCTAAGTCCGTTTTTGCACAAAATAATTCTGCAATGAAATCTGTGACTTCTTGACAGCAGAAAACGATCTATAAAGGCTTGCTGCATTTTCTCTATTGTGTAAAAAGCTTGTAACCTTGTCCATTTGCCCTTAACATGTAGCTTCTTAGCAATGGAAGCAGATATCTCATCCGGTCAGATGACATGGTAGAAACTGTCTACAATGAAAAGGGTGAGATACTGAAAACTAAGCAGAGACGTCTCTTTATGCTGAATGATGTCCTGATGTGTGCCACCGCCAACTCCAGGTGGGTCTTTTTTATATATATTATATTTAAAAGTAGTTTCAGAATCAAGTGGCGGAACACAATGTTTTGTGTAATGTACAGGCTGTAGTGACTAATATGAGTAGTCGGCTCTTGTCTCTAGCACTTCTGCTCTGGCCTGCCATAGTGCATGCTACTAGTGGCCAGCAGATGGCAGTAGATTGCACTTGTACTGTCAGCTTTGGCAGAGTCCCTATGTTACCAGGTCAAGTTCAGCTTTATGTATCAAATGATGAGAAAATGTAAATGAAGATGAATCTGTTTCATATGCAATCATCCAGCATACACGAGGACTACAGTTGTGTAAAAAAGTACTTGCCCCCTTCCTAATTTCATGTTCTTTTGCATGTTTGTCACACTTGAAGGTTTCAGACCACGAAACAAATTTTAAATATTAGACAGAGAAGACCAGATAGTTGGCCAAAATTCCTCTAGAGTGTTTTAAAAGTCTCATTGCCAGCTATCGCAAACACTCGATTGCAGTTGTTGCTGCTAAGGGTTGTCCAACCAGTTATTAGGTTTAGGGGCAATCACACAGGGCCTTTATAGGTTTGGATTTCTTTTTCACTTAATAAAGACTTTGATTTAAAGGGAAGGTGCCATCAAAAAATTTTTTTGCAGTAATTGAAAAAATGTAAAGAATTAATGTTTAAATGTTCTTAAAAAATATCATTTGTTTATAATTTAGTTAAATATGAAAAATAATTTTAAAAGGTTTGGTTTTTCCACTTTTAAACACAAGAGGGAGCAGCTACTGAAATTTGACAAAAACCTAGTGTACAACTAGCTCACATTACTGCCCTGCGGTAAATATGGGCTGAGTCTGCTGATATGGGTGTGATGTCACTCAGTCTCCTCCCCTTCTGGGTGTTTGCTAAGGGATGAGAGGATGACATTTAGGAACACAGTGAGCAGTCATTTTGTTGGTGACTTCAAAGTTATACTGACAAGTAGATGGTCACCGAGGATGGCAGGCAGCAAGGATTCTGGGAGATGTATGGTGGAGGGAGTAGGGTGACAGCAGCACAGAGTATTTCAGGAGAGCAGTGTGCTGGTCTATGGGGGGACAGGAATTGTACATAGAGTGCTGTGTTTTATACACATGGATAGACCGTCTGCTTTTGTCTGCTCCACAGAAATCCAGGAAACATTTCTGCTGATTGATGGCCTGTTTTGATCCAGACTTTGCAGGCAAAGACCCCATTCCCCTCCTCAGATCCTGTTTTCTCCATCCTGTCCTGGCGATGTGTGAAAGCGAGGCAACAGGCGCAGTCCGGGGTGACGTTGGGAAGCAGGCTGAGGGGAAATGTAGCCATATAGTAAGAATAAAAAGGAAACCTCTCTTCAGCTGCCTCACCAGCCCTCCCCTGACTGCACCTAACTGGAGGTCATGCTGCCCCCTCTATTACCCCAGACCTGTGTGCAGGTGCTCATCCAGAACCACCTTAGAATGGGTCCCCTTTCTGCAGATAATAATAAATGTTATTTCTATAGCGCCGACATATTCCGCAGCACTTTACATTTCAGAGGGGATTTGTACAGACAATAGACATTACAGCATAACAATAATCACATAGATCATAACAGATACCAAGAGGAATGAGGGCCCTGCTCGCAAGCTTACAGTCTATGAGGAAAGAGGTAGACACGAAAGGTGGGTGGTAACAGTTGCCCTGATTGTATGGACCAGCCATAATGTTAAGTGTGTAACAGTATAGACGCAGAGGGCTAATAGATGCATAAAGCATGTGGGAACATGATACGGGGAACCTGGTTATGGTAAAAACTTTTGGCTGTACCACACAGAGATAGTTAGGTTAATGTGTTGAGGCGGTAGGCCAGTCTGAATAAATGCGTTTTCAGGGCACGCCTGCCATAGTGTTCTCACATCATGCCACCATAGTGTTCTCACATAATACCGCCATATATATCACACACAATACCGCCATATAGTTCAAAGCAATACAGCCATATAGTTCACACATAATACCGCCATATGTATCACACCTAATACCTCCATAGTGTTCTCCCATAATACCGCCATACAGTTCACGCTTAATACCGCTCATATAGTTCACACATAATACCCCCCATACAGTTCTCACATAATACCGCCATATAATTCTCACATAATACCGCCATATAGATCTCACCTAATGCCGTCAGTGTTCTCACATAATACCGCCCATACAGTTCTCGCATAATACCGCCCATACAGTTCTCACATAATACCGCCATATAGTTCACACATAATACAATCAGTATCACACATGGGAGGATTAGATGCACAGCTCAGCAGACAGTATCACACAGGAGAGGATTAGATACATGGCTCAGCACAGTATCACACAGGAGGTGATTAGATACACGGCTCAGCAGACAGTATTACAGGATGGGATTAGATATGTGGCTCAGCACAGTATCACACAGGATAGGATTAGATACACGGCTCAGCAAACTGTATCACACAGGATAGAATTAGATACACGGCTCAGAAGACTATCAAACAGGACAGGATTAGATACACAGCTCAGCAGTCAGTATCACACAGGATAGGATTAGATACACAGGTCAGCACACAGTATCACAGGCTAGGATTAGATGCACGGCTCAGCAGTCAGTATCACACAGGATAGGATTAGATACATGGCTCAGAAGACTATCACACAGGATAGGATTAGATACAGAGCTCAGCAGTCAGTATCACACAGGATAGGATTAGATACACGGCTCTGCATACAATATCACACAGGATAGGATTAGTTACATGGCTCAGCAGACAGTATCACACAGGATAGGATTAGATACACGGCTCTGCATACAATATCACACAGGATAGGATTAGTTACATGGCTCAGCAGACAGTATCACACAGGATAGGATTAGATACACGGCTTCACAGACAGTATAAAGAGGAGAGGAATAGATACACAGCGCAGCAGTCAGTATCACACATGGGAGGATTGGATACACAGCTCAGCAGACTGTATCACAGAGGATGGGATTAGATGCACAGACAATCACAGACAATAGGACTGAGCTGTGCAGACTCCTCACCCCCCACAGCTGCAGGAGCTGAGACAATTCACTGCTGTATGTGTGCGAGTGAGAGGAGCCTTCGCAGGTCAGCTGCTGCTGTCTTTTCACTCCTCCCCCCCTCAATAATTACCTCACTGCTCCTTCCCCCTGCCTCCCGTCCTCAGTCCTCTTCGCCTATAACCGCGTGGCTCCTGCGATTATAGGGTGAAAGTGAAGCTCACAGTATACACTGTGGGCTCCAGAAAAATGGCGCCGATCTCCTCCCTTCTCTGTGATCTGGACAGCCCAGGGACGTGCCCAGATCACAGCAGGGAGCATCTGAATGCTAAGTATGGGGTCTGCAGGCGACTGCTGTCTCCTATGCCCAGGGCAGCCCTATTTGCAGAGTGTAAGTGTCTCTTACACTCCTGCAAAGCAAAATGGCAGCACCCAGTGGCTGCAAAAATAATTACCGTATATACTCATGTATAAGCCGACCCCCTTAATTTTGCCACAAAAAACTGGGAAAACTTATTGACTCATGTATAAGCCGAGGGTGGTGCTGCACAAGGGTTAATGGTGGTCCAAAAAAGATGCTCCATAGATAAATATCCCCATAAAATGCTGCAACAGGGTTAATGGTGGCCCAACAAGATGCTCCAAGGATAAATACCCCCATATATTTCTGCACAAGGGTTAATGGTGGCCCAAGTAGAAGCTCATACATAAATACCCCCCCATATATTGCTGCACAAGGGATAAATGGTGGCCCAAGTAGAAGCTCCATACATAAATACCCCCATATGCTGCACAAGGGTTAATGGTGGCCCAAGTAGAAGCTCCATACATAAATACCCCCATATGCTGCACAAGGGTTAATGGTGGCCCAAGTAAAAGCTCCATACATAAATACCCCCATATGCTGCACAAGGGTTATGGGTGGCCCAAGTAGAAGCTCCATACATAAATACCCCCCATATGCTGCACAAGGTTAATGGTGGCCCAAGTAAAAGATCCATACATAAATACCCCCATATGCTGCGCAAGGGTTAATGGTGGCCCAAGTAGAAGCTCCATACATAAATACCCCCCATATGCTGCACAAGGTTAATGGTGGCCCAAGTAGATGCTCCATACATAAATACCCCCATATGCTGCACAAGGTTAATGGTGGCCCAAGTAGATGCTCCATACAGAAATACCCCCATATGCTGCTGCTGCTATAAAAAAAAAAAAAAAAGACATACTCACCTCTCCGTCGCTGGGGGCAAGGTGCCGGTGTAGCCGCTGGCTCAGGCCCCCGGCACTGGCTATATTTACCGTTCCCAGTTCCATCGCTGTTTCCCGGGTCCTGTGCAGTGACGTTAGCAGAGGGTGCGCACTGACTGCGTCATCGTGCCCTCCGCTAAATGTCACAGCCAGAGGACCCGGAGACAGTGATGGAACAGGGAGCCGTAAGTATTGCTCTGCTCCCCTGTCATGCTCACCACCCCCCTCCTGGCGCCCGGTCTCTTCAGCCCCTGCTTTCCAGCATGATGTCGGCGTCCCAGGCTGTTCCTGCATTCAGCGGTCACGTGGTACCGCAGCCGCTCATTAAATATGCACATATTCATGAGTTTAATGAGTGGTACGACGTGACCGCTGAATGCAGGAACAGCTGGGACACTGAGATCATGGGGGAAGCAGGGGGGCTGCAGAGACCGTGCCAGGAGGGGGGAGTATGGTCTCTGACACTCCTCCCTCCCCCGCCGACCCCCGTATATGACTCATGTAGAAGCCGAGAGGGGCACTTTGAGCCCAAAAAAATGAACTGAAAATCTCGGCTTATACACGAGTATATACGGTAATAATAAAAAAAAATTAACGTTAAATTTAATTTTGTATTAAAAATAATTGTTTATTTAAATAATCATTTTTAATGCAAAAAAAATTGCGGCACCTTCCCTTTAAAAACTGCATTTTGTGTTTACTTGTGTTATCTTTGTCTAATATTTAAAGGGAATCTGTCACCCCTTTTTTGAGATATCATATAATGATATCATTCAATTGTGTGTCACATAAGGATTCTCTTAATACTTTTGCTTCCCCCTGACCCCTCACCTTTCATGCATAAATACCTTTTTTGTATTGGTTCAGATGTATGTAAACTGCAACGGTCCGGTCCGATGGGCGGGGCTTATTCTCCTCCTCCTCCCCCCCTCCCTGTCTTGCTCTACACAAGAAGAAATGCGTAGAGCAAGACAGGGAGGGGGGGGAGCAGGTGAATAAGCCCCGCCCATCGGACCGGACCGTGGCAGTTTACATACATCTGAACCGATATAAAAAAGGTATTTATGCATGAAAGGTCCAGGGTCAGGGGGAAGCAAAAGTACTAGGAGAATCCTTATGTCACCCACAATTGAATTATATCATTATATGATATCTCAAAAAAGGGGTGACAGATTCCCTTTAAATGTGTTAGGTAATCTGAAACATTTAAGTGAGACAAAAATGCAAAAGAATAGGAAATCAGGGAGGGGGCAAATACTTTTCCACACAACTGTGTGTATATGTGTGTCTATCTATTAGGCTCCTCGTGTATATAATAAAGAGATCCTTATGAAACAGCTTGTGAATGATAGATTAGGTATGGCTAATGTTTGTGAAAGAGGGGAAAATGTAGTGTATGCCTATCTGTTCTGTTTCTGTATGTGCCTTGGTGATCTATACATTGTGACTGTAGTCTCTTTTTTTTTTTTTTTTTTTTTTATCTATATTAGATCATCCAATGAAGGCAGCAGTATGGTAACAACCAGCCAAAAATACTTACTAAAATGGAGTGTTCCCTTGGGCCAGGTTGAAGTTATTGAATATGCTGAAAGTGAGGAACAAGGAAATCAACATCGATTTTCTTCTTTGCATGCAGCTGAGAAAGTTGTTTGTGTCAAACCAAGTAAGAGCCCAATACAAATTTCACTAGTTAAAATGGCTGCATATTTTAGTTATCGTGATTTTATTTCTTGTAGTATTTTTTAATACTGTCATCGTATACTGTTTATATATTTATTTTTTTTAAGACCTCAAGGCATCGCAAGCGATTTATAGAACAGGTATACTGGGTGCGCCACTTTGACAGCTGGGCTCCTGCTCTAAAGGCCAGGATGAAAGCCACCTCCTACACCAGCTGTCTAAGTCTGTGCACCTAGCCCACAGCATGGGTCAGGAGCTTTTCCTGACGTTTTCCTACTGTAACATGCACATTGGACAGCCATACAGCAGACTTGGGTCAAAAATGTCTTTTTCTTCTTTTTGGCTTCTGGCCCTGGCTGGCTGCTCTCAGTGCTGCTAGATGTGATTGACTGGTCTCTTCCATAGCGAGAGACCATTCAATCACCTCTAGCAGTGCTGGGAGAAGCTGACCGAGTGTGGGGCCGGAACCTTTTGGAGTGAAATACAGTACAGACCAAAAGCTTGGACACACCTTCTCATTCAAAGAGTTTTCTTTATTTTCATGACTATGAAAATTGTAGATTCACTCTGAAGGCATCAAGACTATGAATTAACACATGTGGAATTATATAATTAGCAAAAAAGTGTGAAACAACTGAAAATACTGTATGTCTTATATTCTAGGTTCTTCAAAGTAGCCACCTTTTGCTTTGATTACTGCTTTGCGCACTCTTGGCATTCTCTTGATGAGCTTCAAGAGGTAGTCGCCAGAAATGGTTTTCACTTCACAGGTGTGCACTGTCAGGTTTAATAAGTGGGATTTCTTGCCTTATAAATAGGGTTGGGACCATCAGTTGTGTTGTGCATAAGTCTGGTGGATACACAGCTGATAGTCCTACTACATAGACTGCTAGCTGCTTTTTTCTTGCCATAATACAAATTCTAAGTAAAGATAAACGAGTGGCCATCATTACTTTAAGAAATGAAGGTCAGTCAGTCCGAAAAACTGGGAAAACTGAAAGTATCCCCAAGTGTAGTGGCAAAAACCATCAAGCGCTACAAAGAAACTGGCTCACATGAGGACCGCCCCAGGAAAGGAAGACCAAGAGTCACTTCTGCTGCGAAGGATAAGTTCATCCGAGTCACCAGCCTCAGAAATCGCAGGTTAACAGCAGCTCAGATTAGAGACCAGGTCAATGCCACACAGAGTTCTAGCAGCAGACACATTTCTACAACAACTGATAAGAGGACACTTTGTGCAGCAGGCCTTCATGGTAAAATAGCTGCTAGGAAACCACTGCTAAGGACAGGCAACAAGCAGAAGAGACTTGTTTGGGCTAAAGAACACAAGGAATGGACATTAGACCAGTGGAAATCTGTGCTTTGGTCTGATGAGTCCAAATTTGAGATCTTTGGTTCCAACCCCCGTGTCTTTGTGCGACACAGAAAAGGTGAACGGATGGACTCTACATGCCTGGTTCCCACCGTGAAGCATGGAGGAGGAGGTGTGATGGTGTGGGGGTGCTTTGCTGGTGACACTGTTAGGGATTTATTCAAAATTGAAGGCATACTGAACCAGCATGGCTAGCACAGCATCTTGCAGGGGCATGCTATTCCATCCAGTTTGCGTTTAGTTGGACCATCATTTCTCTCTCACCCATGACAGCACCACGGAGAGAGAGAGGGGATCCGCCCTTCAGGGACAGGAACCTACAGATAAAAAGGGCGGTACCTCTCCTCCGCCTTCAGTTAGGTTCCTGTCCATGACGGGTGACCCACAGTACGGCGGTACCTGCGTGTTCTGATGGAGTCCGGATCCGGGGCCGACCTGACCGGTACACGGCCGCGGGGAGGCCCCTGTCGCGGCGGGTGCGGTGCCTGAAGCCGCCACCGCTGGGGCCGATGCGGGTGGGCGGGGGAGGGGGGGAGGGGTGGAGACGTCGGAGCCGCCGCACCGGAAAGGAGATCGGGGCTCGCGGGGACCCGGTAAATGTGCCATGGTACAGAGGTGTACCAAGATAGCCACTGCCCCGGAAATAGAATCCGGCTTCCGGGTCCCTGGAAACGGCGCAGGAGTGCTCTCCCCGGCAAACACGGTGCAGGATGGGAGCGGTGACGTCACAGGGCCGGGAAATTTAAAATGGTGGGGCCAGAAACACTCCTGGCTGGAAGCGATCCTGAGCAATGGGGGATAGCGACCAGCAACAGGAGCAGCAAGCCAAGCAGCAGCTTAAGCAGCACCAGCAGCAGCACCACCAACACCATCACCGACAAAAGGAACGAGACAGGGATGGCTGTTCCAGCAGTCACTCCACGCAGAAGAAGAGAGGGTTCATCTTTGGTAACTCATCCCTAGACAAAAAGCCCTCTAAGTGACAGTTTGCCGGGGGGGGTTTAACCCTTTTCCTTCCAGCCTGGATGAGAATCTCAAACAACACATGGATAGTAAACCTAATCCAGGAGGGCCTAAGAATAGACTCTCTCTCTCTCTCTCTCTCTCTCTCTCTCTCTCCCACCTCAA
Organism: Dendrobates tinctorius; assembly: GCF_039654945.1. NCBI lineage: Eukaryota > Metazoa > Chordata > Amphibia > Anura > Dendrobatidae > Dendrobates > Dendrobates tinctorius. Next base: position 15,858,565 of record NW_027361775.1, on the reverse strand, counting down.
AAGTATGTAATAACGCCACTGAGATCCAGTACGCAAGAGCAGGAAGCTCTAGAAAGCGAGGTCCTAAGCCTGGTAAAAAAAAGGAGTCCTCCAGGAGGTTCCCCTGCAGGATATGGGCAGAGGGTTCTACCCCCCTCTTTTTCTGGTAACCAAACCAGACGGCACCTTTCGGATGATCATAAATTTTAAAAAATTAAACAAATACGTCAGGAACCAAAGCTTCAAAATGGAGTCCATCAGGTCCACCACCAAAATCCTGTTCCCGAACTGCTTCATGACGGTGTAAGATCTTAGCGACTCCTATTATCACGTCCCCATCCACAAAGACTCCAGAATATATCTCAGGTTAGCCGTCTCAATAAAGGGCAGGGTAAAAGAATTCCAGTACAGAGCCCTGTCGTTCGGAATATCGGTAGCCCCGCGGGTATTTACCAGAATAGTAGCGGAAATGATGGCCCATATAAGGGAGCAAGACATAATAATAATCCCGTATCTAGACGATTTTTAAATAGCAGGCAGCTCGGCTCAAAAATGCCAAGAACAGAGGGACCGGGTGATGGACACTCTACAGGGCCTGGGGCTGGCTCCTAAATCTGAAAAAAATCAAGATTGGAGCTCAGCAGAGTACAGGAATTCTTGGGTCTAACACTGGACTCAAACATACAAGAGTGCCACCTCCCAGAACGCAAGAAGGAGAAAATCGCTCAAATTATAGCAAGAGCAATCCAAAATCCCTCCATGACATTAAGGAAAGCTATGTCACTGCTGGGTTCTCTATCTGCCTGCCTGCCAGCAGTCCAATGGGCTCAGTTACACACGAGAGATCTCCAGTGGGACGTATTAGCCAACCAGTCAGCAAGCAGTAGGGGGACACCTAGAGGGTCATATTACCCTAAATTCAAAAACTATTAATTCCCTTGCTTGGTGGGGAAACCATGAAAATCTGTCCAAAGGGATCCCCTGGGTAACAAAAATAACACACATAGTGACCACGGATGCCAGTCCCACGGGATGGGGAGCACACATGAACAACGAGGTGGCTCAGGATGCGTGGGGAGGTCAGAAATTAGAAGCCTCCTCAAACCAGAAAGAGCTCTTAGCGGTGGACTACGCAGTAACACACTTCCTACCCCTGCTCCAGAATCATCATGTCCGCATTCTTTCGGACAATCGAGTCACAGTGGCCTATATAAATCATCAGGGGGAACCAGGTCCCAAGCCCTAATGGACACATCTTCCAGAGTCCTCAAGCTAACAGAGGCAAACCTGCTATCTCTGTCAGCATTACACATCCGGGGCACGGAGAATCAAAGGGCAGACTTTCTGAGCCGCACCCAATTACGACAGGGGGAATGGGTACTAAAGTGGTCCATTTTTCGGCAGATTGTAAAAATGTGGGGGACCCCGGACATAGATCTGTTTGCCGATTTCAGAAACAAAAAAGTGGAAACTTTCTGCTCCCTAGACCCCAGGGGGAATCCTCTATCTCTGGACGCATTTATGCTCCCATGGACACAGAGTCTAACATATGCCTTTCCCCCTATCATGCTCATTCCGACGGTCCTAAGAAAAGTCAGGGAGGACGGGGCAAGAATGACACTGATAGCCCCCTTCTGGCCAAAAAGAACCTGGTTCTCCTGGCTAAGAATGCTCTCGGTAACCGACCCATGGATCCTACCGGATCTCACGGACCTGCTATCGCAGGGCCCAGTGTTACACCCTCAGGCAGCGAACCTCCATTTAACAGCATGGAATTTGAGAGGGCGCTGATGAGGGACAGAGGATTTTCAGAGAACCTGACAACTACATTACAAAAAAGTAGGAAACCGGTTATGATGAGAGCTTATGGCAGAACATGGAAAAAATTCTTATCCATTTCTGGGGCAAAGGTTCAGGACGGGGTTCAGATTGATAAGATCCTAGAATTTCTACAAAGGGGTTTAGAAAAGGGTCTGGCGGTCATCACATTAAAAGTACAAGTAGCGGCGTTAGGCGCCCTTTATAACCATGATGTGGCAGGTAACCCTTGCGTGGCACGATTTATTAAGGCCGCAACCAGATCTAGGCCAATAGCTAGTCAAAGGTTACCGTCATGGGACCTGAATCTTGTACTTTCCACACTGACAGGCCCTCCGTTCGAACCTATTCACTCGGCATCCCTAAAAATCCTGTCATTTAAAACGGTGCTTCTGGTGGCACTAACATCAGCTCGCAGAGTGAGCGATATTCAAGCCTTATCAGCAGGTCCACCTTTTACAAAAATTCTAGAGGATAGAGTCATCCTAAAACCTGACCCGGCCTATCTACCTAAAGTATCATCACATTTTCATTGGTCCCAAGAGGTAGTTCTTCCTTCCTTCTGCCCAAATCCAAAAAATAAGGGAGAAGAAAAATTCCACACCTTAGATGTAAAGAGGTGCCTAGTACAGTATTTAGAGGCCACCAAAAAATATAGGAAGGAAGGCTCTCTTTGTGTGTTTCCAGGGTCGTCTGAAGGGGCTCAAGGCATCTAAGAGTACCCTGGCAAGGTGGATAAGGTATGCGATTGCCCTGGCATATTTATCCAGTGGAAATACCATCCCGGCAGGGCTGAGAGCCCATTCCACAAGGGCGATGGCGACCTCATGGGCTGAAAGATCTGAGGTATCGATAGAACAAATCTTTAAGGCGGCCACCTGGTCATCACCTTCGACCTTTTTCAGGCACTATAGATTAGATCTAGCCTCTGCGTCTGACCTGACCTTCGGGAGAAGGGTCCTTCAGGCGGTGGTCCCTCCCTAAGCTACCAATCTCTGTAATTCTCTCCGTGGTGCTGTCATGTGTGAGAGAGAATGGCTTAGTTACTCACCGATAACGGTGTTTCTCGGAACCCATGACAGCACCCGCTTATTCCCCCCCCCTTCACGAGTGTGGTGAGCACGTTTTACTGTTCGTAGAGTATTTCCGTTTAGGCACGGTGCTTCTTGATATATAAGCAATATTATAATGTTGTGCATATATTTCTGTTTAACTAACCTGGAGACCCTCTTATGATCTGTAACCAACTGAAGGCGGAGGAGAGGTACCCCCCTTTTTATCTGTAGGTTCCTGTCCCTGAAGGGCGGATCCCCCCCTCTCTCTCTCCGTGGTGCTGTCATGGGTTCCGAGAAACACCGTTATCGGTGAGTAACTAAGCTATTATTTTTCAACAGGACATTGACCCCAAACACACCTCCAAGCTGTGTAAGGGCTATTTGACCAAGAGGGAGAGTGATGGGGTGCTTCGCCAGATGACCTAGCCTCCACAGTCACCAGACCTGAACCCAATCGAGATGGTTTGGGGTGAGCTGGACCGCAGAGTGAAGGCAAAACGGCCAACAAGTGCTAAGCATCTCTGGGAACTCCTTCAAGACTGTTGGAAGACCATTTCCGGTGACCATCTCTTGAAGCTCATCAAGAGAATGCCAAGAGTGTGCAAAGCAGTAATCAAAGCAAAAGGTGGCTACTTTGAAGAACCTAGAATATAAGCCATATTTTCAGTTGTTTCATACTTTTTTGTTAATTATATAATTCCACATGTGTTAATTCATAGTTTTGATGCCTTCAGAGTGAATCTACAATTTTCATAGTCATGAAAATAAAGAAAACTCTTTGAATGAGTAGGTGTGTCAAAACTTTTGGTCTGTACTGTATATCTGGCTGTAATTATGCAGCAGGGCTCTGATTTTTGTTGTCCCCAACATGAATCTGGTGGCAGGTTCCCTTTCATCTTGCAAAACAATTTATCTTTTTAGGTTATGTGGCATTTGCTTAAGGGCCCCGTCACACGCAGCGATATCGCTGATTTTGTGACGCATCAGCGATCTCTCCAGCGATATCGCTGTGTGTGACGTCCATCAGCGACCAAACGGCAGCGGGAGACCAACGATCAGAGACGCTGCACGCTGGTATCCAACGTAAACATCGGGTAAATAAGAGCCACGCGGCTCTTGGATACCCGCTGTTTACCCTATATACCAGCGCGGCTCTTGGATACCCGCTGTTTACCCTAGATACCAGATTGATCGCTGGTCTTGATCGTTGGTGAGTCTGTCTAACTAACTATGTCCCAGCGATCCGATCCATCTCAGATCGCTGGTGGGATCGCTGGAACATCGTTGTGTGTAACGGGGCCTTAAGAGTTGCAGCATTCTGCAGAATGATTTCCTACGCTCCTCTGCTTAGACTCAGTCAAATACGGGCTACCTTGTGGGACTGTGAATAAGCCTGGAGTTTGTAGCACCCAGTACTATTTATAATGACCACTGATGAACATAGCTGCACAGCTCCTTTTTATTGCTTTACTATGAATGATGCTGTGGTCTTTTCTTGTCTACCACTATGTGCGCAACACAGCCTCCTTGTCCTGAGAGCTTCATTTTGTCTCTAGAAGCAATGTGGTTAAAGTGCCTGATCTGCCCTGATTGTGTTGGCATCACACTGATGTCTCTGCACACAATAGGAGCCTTCTTGTCCATTCATTATACTCATTAGTATTTTCTGAATACCAATTAGCTATTTGGGATCTAGTCCACATGCTTCCAGGACTTCCGCTCAACAGTTTGGGTAGATGCTTGCTTTGTGTTTTTTGTTGTTTTTTTTTGGTTTCTTTTTTTTAATTTATAGTTGTATTTGCATTATTTTTCATTTCTTTTTCTGCATATAAACATATTTCTCGTGGCAAACATAAACATGGCCTTATCCACTTATTCAAGCTTTTGTACACTTATTTTTTTTTTTGTTACCAAGCTTCTCACCTTTCTATTTTGCCACCTGTCTGTTTCCATAAGCATTTTAATATCCTTGTTTTTTTTCTTTACATGTTTTCCTGTCCTATAGAAAATGCCTACAAAATGCCTTGCCTAGAGCATGCTGTATTTTGGAGAAGAGCAACGAACGCCAAAACTGCACCACAGATATTGAGAAAAAATGCCTCTAAAAATGCAGTCTTAACTTTGTAGTGTGTTTAATAACTCCCCATTTACTTACAGCTAATATTTGTCCACATATAAAAAATGCAGCGTGAACCCAACCTCTCCCCCCTCCCTAAAGTCATATAGCATCTAGGTACAAATTTTTAAGACCTGTCAATTAATAGGATAATCAGTGTCAGTGAGCAGAGAGCAATTTTGCATAACTTGTCAGTTTCTGTCTACACATTAGGCCTCTTTCACAAGTTAGGCTAGGTTCACATTTGCGTATCATCCGCATTCCCAAACGCATGTTTACGCAGCGTTTTTTATCCGCATCATCTTACGCATGATGGCAAAAAACGCAGCGTTTGCATGCGTGTATGTGTTTTTGCATGCGTTTGCGTTTTTATGCGCATGCGTTCGAAATTTCCAATGTTGTCCAGTAGCTTTTCCCTGACATCAGACACCCAGTAAGCGTGTCTCATGGGATATATATATATATATATATATATATATTGTATGTGTGTGTACGTACAGTTAGGTCCATATATATTTGGACAGAGAAAACATTGTTTCTAATTTTGGTTCTAGACATTACCACAATGAATTTTAAACAAAACAATTCAGATGCAGTTGAAGTTCAGACTTTCAGCTTTCATTTGAGGGTATCCACATTAAAATTGGATGAAGGGTTTAGGAGTTTCAGCTCCTTAACATGTGCCACCCTGTTTTTAAAGGGACCAAAAGTAATTGGACAATTGACTCCAAGGCTATTTCATGGACAGGTGTGGGCAGTCCCTTCGTTATGTCATTCTCAATTAAGCAGATAAAAGGCCTTGAGTTGATTTGAGGTGTGGTGCTTGCATTTGGAAGGTTTTGCTGTGAAGGAAACAGCGGTCAAATGAGCTCTCCATGCAGGTAAAACAAGATATCCTTAAGCTGCAAAAACAGAAAAAAACCCATCCGAGAAATTGCTACAACATTAGGAGTGGCAAAATCTACAGTTTGGTACATCCTGAGAAAGAAAGAAAGCACTGGTGAACTCATCAATGCAAAAAGACCTGGGAGTCCACGGAAGACAACAGTGGTGGATGATCGCAGAATAGTCTCCATGGTGAAGAGAAACCCCTTCTTGTGAACCAAGTGAACAACACTCTCCAGGAGGTAGGCGTATCAATATCCAAATCTACCATAAAGAGAAGACTGCATGAAAGTAAATGCAGAGGGTTTGCTGCACGGTGCAAGCCACTCATAAGCATCAAGAATCAAAAGGCTAGACTGGACTTTGCTAAAAAAACATCTAAAAAAGCCAGCACAGTTCTGGAAGAACATTCTTTGGACAGATGAAACCAAGATCAACCTCTACCAGAATGATGGAAAGAGAAACGTATGGCGAAGGCGTGGTACAGCTCACGATCCAAAGCATACCACATCATCTGTAAAACATGGCAGAGGCAGTGTGATGGCTTGGGCATGCATGGCTGCCAGTGGCACTGGGTCACTAGTGTTTATTGATGATGTGACACAGGACAGAAGCAGCCGAATGAATTCTGAGGTATTCAGAGCCATACTGTGTGCTCAGATCCAGCAAAATGCAGCCAAACTGATTGGTCATCGTTTCATACTACAGATGGACATTGACCCAAAAGATAAAGCCAAAGCAACCCAGGAGTTTATTAAAGCAAAAAAGTGGAATATTCTTGAATGGCCAAGTCAGTCACCTGATCTCAACCCAATTGAGCATGCATTTCACTTGTTAAAGACTAAACTTCAGACAGAAAGGTCCACAAACAAACAGCAACTGAAAACCACCGCAGTGAAGGCCTGGCAGAGCATCAAAAAGGAGGAAACACAGCGTCTGGTGATGTCCATGAGTACATACATACATACATACATACATACATACATACATACATACATACATACATACATACATACACACACACACACACACACACACACACACACACACACACACACACACTGCACTGAGGAAATCCTCGTCTTTGGCTGCTGTATTTAGCTGCAATATGGATCTTGCCCTTGACAGCTTCCTAGAATATCTGGATTTACAACTAAAATCGGCTGCTGCCTTTGCTTTTGCTTGTCAAGAACAAAGAAGAAGAGAAAATCGGAGAAGACGTCGCTGTTGGTAGCACCCCATCCTTGAACTCTGAGAGAGCCATGGAGCTTACCACTGTTTGTACACTGAGCTGCAGCAAAACCCGGAGAAGTTTTTTGACTACATGAGGATGCCGCAACAGAGCTTCCATGAGTTGCTGCTACGTGTCCAAGGATCCATCGCCAGGCAGGACACACAACTCCGTCAAGCAATTCCTGCTGAGGAACGTCTCTTGGTCTCTCTGAGGTACGTAGTGTTGAAAAAGAAACTCCTGTCACAAATAACCTTAACCCTATTCCAAACCCTAAGCAGTGTACTGATTTTTGTTTTTCATTTTCTTTTCCGCAGGTTCCTGGCTACTGGAGAGACATTGTCATCGTTACATTTCCATTTCCAGGTTGGAGTATCCACCCCTTGTCGTGCTTTAGTTGGCATTCTGCGGCAAGAATTCCTGCCCCCAACCCACAAGTGAACTCTGGATTGAAAATGCTTCCAAATTCCAGGAAATTTGTAATTTTCCTGACTGGGGGCTGTGGACGGCAAACACATTGGGATTATTGAACCAGCAGAAAGTGGAACAGAGTACGTCAATTATAAAAAATATTTTTCCATTGTTCTAATGGCTGTTGCGGATGCCGATTGTATATTTGTTGCCTTGGACATTGGCTCATTTGGATGTGGCAATGACTCGCAGACGTTCAAAAGCTTTGACATGGGCCAACGTCTGTATGGGAATGATTTTAATTTTCTGCCGCCATGACCTCTTCCCAACACTGATGGACCGCCAATGCCTTTTGTTGTTGGTCATGAGGTGTTCCAAATGTGTGCCAACCTCATTAAACCATACTCGAGTCGGAACTTAAATCACACAAAATAAGTTTCAACTACAGACTGACAAGGGCACGAAGAACCGTGGAGTGTGCATTTGGATTGCTGGTATCGAAATGGCGCTTTTTGTGCACATGCATTAATCTAAAAATTGACACTATTCATAAGGTTGTGAAAGCATATGGTGTTCTGCACAACTACATCATGGTAAAAGAGCAACCAAGCTTACAACCTGAGGAACCTGTTACATTGCATGATTACCAGTTTCACCCTCTGAGAGCCACAGTGGAAGTTGCCCAGATGAGGGAAAAGTTTGCTGCTCACTTTGTTTCAGATAATGGACGTGTGACATGGCAAGAAGAAATTATTTAAGCCGCCAAGTAAAATGTACCTGTAATGTTTAAATTTACCTGTAATGTCAAATATTACATACCTGTTATGTTTAAATGTACCTGTGATGTCAAAATGAACATGTAATGTAAAAACTTACCCCTAATATTTGCTGGGTTAAATATAATAAACTACCTTCCCTCAAAAATTAAGTGTGTTTGTGTCAGCGGCGGCGCATAAAGATAAAAATAGCACAAGATATTCTGCTAACAAAATACAACTTTTATTTTCAATACTTTTACGAAAAAAAAAGGTTACGGCTGGGGTGATTTGTTTTTTTCTTCGGGGTTTACGTGAGGGTGAGATGGGGAGGACCTTGAGGGTTTGGAGCTGTGAGAATTGGGTGGTAGTTGATGAGGAAGGGGTTACAGGGGAAGGGGCAACAAATTGAAGGATTGGATCAGGGATGGCAGTGGAGATATTGGGGATAGATGACAAAGTGGAATCATGGGAATCGATAGACAAACTGGAAGGAACCAGACACAAGGGTAGGTGGAGGTGGTGGGTTCAAAGTGGGTATAGTTTTCTGGCTCCTGGTTTTGGTTCTGGTGCCAAGATATTTTTTTTTTTTTGGACCTTGCTTTTCTTGGCCGAGTGGGTGTGGTGGGCTCTGTAGCAGTCATCTGACATGGTCCTGGACTGAGCCGCATTGTGGATTCTGCTGGCTAAAGGGATGCTGGACTGGACAGGGGTGATTGTAGTGGGCAGGGGTGGTGGACTGGGCAGCATCGTTGATACTGCTGACTGCATGGATGCTGGACTCTGGAGCATGGTGGATGTTGCCGGCTGCAGTGTTGAAGGACTTGGCAGCGTGGTCGCTCGGTGAACCGGAGGAGGTAGTGGTGGCGGCGGATAGTTCGGTGCTGTGGGAGCTGGAAAGTAGATTGGCTGCTGGTAATATCCTCCGGCCTGTTGATTTTAGGATTGTGACTGCTGCTGCTGTAATGCGCGGCTGTAAGCAACCTGGCAGGCCTGCATGATGTTCAGCTGAAGTTGAGGCATAAGGTTTTCTGACACGCTCTGCTCAATTGCAGAAAAAGAATGTTGCGCCGGTCTCTCAAGGTTGGCTTCCAAGCGGTCAAGGCGTTTGTTGACTCTTCAGCAATCAACCTATTCCCATCCTGGAAGACCGAGCTTAATTGCAGAAACTCGGGCATGCCTGACCTCTCCCAGGCCCTCTGCTGCTGATGAGAAGAACCAGCAAATGCAGAGGCAGAGGGCGCTGGGAGAGGGGAAAACCTGATGGACCGACTGCCTGTTCCACAGCCTGCAAGGTTGCTCTTTCGCTGGTGGATGACTGGGACTGCGTCTGTTCAGTGTCTCGTAGATGAGGGGCCGCTTCAACAGAGGATGATATGGGTTATGTGGTGTTGCACCAGGTTCTGTGGGGAAGAGAGAAAAACATTATTGCAAAAATCAAGGTTGTGTTGTGCTGCTCCTGGTTCTATATGTGGAAAAAAATTAAACATTAGACATTAGTAAAAATAAAAAAAATTAGATACTTGCGTTCACTGAGCAAGCGCAGGCCTTAGAAAGGCAAGGTCCCGGTGGTACTTGTATTCCCGGAACCTTGCAGCAGAACCACTTCGAACCCAAACCTCCTCTCTCATGTCCTTGTTGAAGCTGTCCTTCATTGAGCGCCAACTGATTTTGATTCGCTTCACTGTGAAGGGAAAAAAAATAAAAAAAAATTAGAAAACAATTCACATCTATTCACAGGTTCACTGCCGGTTCAGACCACATTGCAATACTTACCAAAATCTGTTCTGGCACACGGCGTGGCACAGTCCCAACCAGGCAGCAATGATGTTGCCGCTTCTTCCCAGAGACGTCGAATATTGTCCGAGTGCTGACTGTCGCTGGTGTTCCACAACGGTACTCGCTCATGCACAAGGTGGATTAGTTTGTTGTCTATATCCGGTGTGTCTTCTTCCCGTTGTGAAACCTATAGATAAAATAGAAAAAAATACATTTTAAGTAAAACTGAAAAAATAATTGATTACAACTCTGATGAAAAGAATACTTACACCCCTACTTTCCTCCTGAGACACATGAGCCTGACGACCCTGGAAACAATCCTCTCCACTCGACTGCTCCTGCTCTTCATCACTACCAGGTACCTGTAAAGAAATTAAATGATTTAACACATGTGGCGTATTGCCAGTCACAATCAGTATAGCAAATGTGATTACATAATCTTTGTCGAGTACTGGGATGAAGTCTGTTCTTCACTTGAGGACATTTTGAAGAGCAGGCAGCAGTCAAGTGAAACACTACAGAAAAGAAGAGAATAAAAATTAAATTTGTAAAGATCCAAAAACAATGTAGACCAAAAAAAAATTCAATGGACAACAATACTTACATTACAGGCAGTAGTCCAACACCACAGCAGTCAGCACAGGCCAGGGACAGACGGCAGCAACTGGAGACAACCACAGCACCAGGAGACTACCAGTAGAAAACCGCTGCACCAGAAGACAACCACTGAACCAGGGAGTTCGGCCAGTTTACAAGGAACAGAAAAAGCATTCAGAGAGACGGACATTTCCAAACCTTCTATACTTACATAGACAGTGTTGTCCTCTCCATGACAGAAAGCAGAACCAGGAGATGAACTAGAGAAACCCGCTGCATCAGGAGCAAACCACTGCACCAGGCAAGTCGACACGTCTAAAAGTAAACAGAAAAAAAATTAAGTACAAAGTGCAAACAGCTGTGAGAGAGGATGACATTTTCTAAGGTTCTATACTTACATAGCCAGTGTTGTGGTATCATCCAGAGAGTTATGGCCTTGCTGTGTCCACACTTTCTTTTATAGAGCTCTCAATTAGCAGGTGGTTAAATCACTTCCTGGACCAACTCATTAAAAAAAACGCATGCGTATAGAACGCATTTGCGTCCGCATGTCCTTGCGTACGCATGCGTTCCCATAGACAGCAATGCGTTTGACGCACTCATGCGCATAAATGTGCATATTTGACAGATTTTTGCAGTTTCCAAAAATCCAACATGTTGCGTTCGCCAGACCCTGCCGCACACAGAAAAACAACACGTGTACGCTGATACATGCGAACTGATGCAGACGCATGCCCATGCGTACACCATGTTAAAGGTAGGCAAACATGACGCATACGGATTGCTGCGGATGAAACGCTGTGCAAACAGACGCAAATGTGAAACCAGCCTTAGGCTAGTTTCACATTAGCGCTTTTTAAGCGCACGCACGGCCGGGGGTAGCTCCGCCCCCGAGCCGGCTCTCTGCCCGGCGTGCCCACCCCTTGCTTGTAGCGCCGCCTCCTAGCGGACAGCGGCGCCTGCGATCGGCGCACCCTATCTTTAGCATAGGGTGCGCAGATCGTGCGCAGGCCGTGCGCTAGTTGCGCTTTGACCTGCGCTGCGCACTTTTGACGGTGCGCCGTGCGCGCCAAAATCAAACTTTTCGGATTTTGGCGCGCACGGCGCACCGTCAAAAGTGCGCAGCGCAGGTCAAAGCGCAACTAGCGCACGGCCTGCGCACGATCTGCGCACCCTATGCTAAAGATAGGGTGCGCCGATCGCAGGCGCCGCTGTCCGCTAGGAGGCGGCGCTACAAGCAAGGGGCGGGGACGCCGGGCAGAGAGCCGGCTCGGGGGCGGAGCTACCCCCGGCCGTGCGTGCGCTTAAAAAGCGCTAATGTGAAACCAGCCTTAGTGCGTCCAGTACATGTCGTGATAGTTTTCTCATGTACCGGAGACAGTTACACACGTGTTTCCATGGACTATGTGTCCCCGGGCAACTACACTGGCATGTCTGTTTTTTAACACAGCCACAAATGTCTTGCACATGTGCACACTGATAACACGTGCATGACATCCATGTGGCACGTCCTAGCGCCTGGGAAACAGTGGTACTGTTATCGCTGTTCCACGGTGCCGTGTGCTGAAGACAGCTTACATCATTCTCCAATGCTCTGCTAACGATCAGCATGATGAGGGGAGAATGTTGAGACTTGTATTCAACTGATAACAGCAAGAGCAGGCGGCGGCTGATGAGACTATTACTTGCATCAGCTTACACATGCTGCCACTAATAACAGTGAGAGAAGGCACTGGCTGATAGGAGTATTCAGCAGCCACCACCTACGCTGTAAATAAATAACTAAACTTAAAAAAATGGCGTGAGTTCCCCTATATTTTTGATAACCAGCCAGGCTAAACTGACAGCTGCGGGCTGCAACCCTCAGCTGTCAGCTTCAACAAGGCTGGTTATCAAGGATAGAAGGCTCCCCATGCTGTTTTTTTTTTTTTATTATTAAATAATTTAAAAAATGGCATGGGTTCCCCTTCATTTTTGACAACCAGCTGAGGTAAAGCTGACAGCTGGTAGCTGGTATTCTCAGGCTAGTAAGGGGCCATGGATATTGCCCCTCCTCCCAGCCTAAAAATAGCCCACAGCCACCCAGAAAAGGTACATCTGTTAGATTTGCCAATTCTGGCACTTTGCCCTGTCTTCCTACTTGCTCTGTGGTGCTGGCAAGTGGGGTTCATATTTGTGGGATATATATCACCTTTTTATTATCTGGTGAAATCAAGCCCACGGGTTAGTAATGTTTTAATTACTAATCCTATAGTTATATGGTAAATGAACACAGCAATTTTAAAGTATTTTATTTGAAATAAAAGCAAAACACTTTTCAATTTTTATTTAAAAATAACAAACCGTTATACATGCCTAACGCTCATTCCATTGAAGCCCTCATCTCCTGTAATAAAACAAAAAAAAAAGCAACAGTATCCCTCAACAGTGCGACGTTCTGTCCTACGCCATAATCAATGTCTGGGGATAAAGTTTTCAACCTGGACAGTGCCAAGATTTAACCGTCCAGGCTGAGATTCACTGATGAATGAACTGCTGCGATCTCAGCATCAATGGCTAACGGTGACATCATCGACGTTACCACGGGTCATTGAAGCTGCATTCTCAGCTTGGCTGAACTGCCGTGACTTCAACATCATGAGAAAAGGTCACTGAGTTCACTGCAGTTCTGCTTAGTGAGAATGCTGAACTGCGGTGAACTTGGTGGCTTTTTCTCACGGTGCTGAGTTCACCGCACTTCAGCTCGGCTGGGAACGCAGACTCGATGACCCGCGGTAACCTCGATGATGTCACGACTGATCCCTGATGCTGCGATTGCAGCAGCTTATTCATCAGTGGTTCTCTGCCTGGGTGGTTGCATCTTTGCAGGGAAACCCACGGCGTTTTTTTAATTTATTTATAGCGCCGCCAGCGGCTGAGCGGTCTTATCTCATCAGCCGTCACCTGCACTTGCTGTTATCAGCTGAATTCAACCCTCAACATTGTCCCCTGCTAGTATTGATTGCAGCGCCAGCAGGGAAGAATGATGAGAGTGGTCTACAACACCCGGCGCCAGAGAACAGCTCTAAAGGGGGTTTTACACATAGCGATATCGCTAGCAATATCGCTAAAACATCACTGGTTTTGTGACGTTATAGCGATATTGCTAGCGATATCGCTATGTGTGATACTTACCTCCGACCGGCTCCCCCGCTGTCCATCACTGATCGCGTGAGATCGGGCGGCTCCATTTCTCGTCGTCAGCTTACTGCTGGGCTTCCTGCTGTGTGAGACGAGCGACGCGTGGAGGCGGGCGGGAGGACGTCAGGATCGCTGAGTGTGAAAGGTGAGTATCGTGCGCTGCGTCGTTGCTGCATTGCTGTGAGATCTTTCTGTATGAAAGCTCACTAGCGATCATTTGGCGATGCACCAGCGATCCTGACCGGGTCGTATCGCTGGTCGGATCGCTGGTGCATCGCTAAATGTAAAAGGGCCTTAAGAGTACCTCTGCTTCCCAGGCGCCGGTACGTATGGTTCTGGTGTGGCCGGTACTCTTTTTTCCGGTACCAGAAGTATCAGGACGTGTGAAAGAGGCCTTAGGCTATGTGCACACGTCCGGAATTCCCGTGGATTTTATGCCTTTTTGCTGAGTTTTTTCGCCGCAAAAACGCATAAAATAAGCAACCCATTGAATTCAATGGCATTCCGCACATGCTGTGCTAATGCTGAGTATTTTTCCGCGGTAAAATCGCATCGTGGAAAAATATGCAGCATGCTCATTCTTTTTGCGGAATTGCGGGAATTACGCACACATAGGAATGCATTGTTCCGCTTTCTGCATGTGGCTATGCCCACCATACGCAAAGTAAGCGGAAAATGTGCGGATGGTAACCAGAGTACAATAATCTTAAACATTACAAGTCACCGACTGGTACAGGAGGAGGAGAGAAGACCCTGCTAACGAGGGCTCACAATCTACAAGGGATGGGTGAGAATACAGTAGGTGAGGACAGAGCAGGTAGTGCAGCGGTTTGGTGAATCAGTGGTTACTGCAGATTGTAGGCTTGTCGAAAGAGGTAGGCCTGAATAGATTCTGCACATAGAACACAAATAACTTTGTGAGCCAGTGGAATTTAATACACTCTATGGAGACTGGTTGTATACTGAAAACGTGGAATAAATGCACTTTTCTATTGAGACATTCGCTAAGATGTAGCTAGTGATGTACATGCCATTATCTACCTGATCTTTGCTCTAATTCAACTCTGGAACTCATTTACTTGTTGTTCATATGTACTGTACGTATATGTTTTTCTGTGAGTTCAATAAATTAGTATTTTTTTTTTTTTTATGTACCATACCTTTTGGATATTTACTCCTTGTTTTCAGTATACAATGTCCTCCTCTTGCTCCCTACTGGGTCCCCCTATATAGGCAATGGGTCCCGTTACAAGCCATAAGTTATGTTTTCTGTTCTGGTTACTATTCTCATTGTATGGAGACCTCACTGCATCTCTGCACTTTTTATGTGATGTAATTTTTAGCTGCATGAAGACACACATAGACAAAGAAAGTAAAGCCTGGCTGTGGTGTGTATCTGAGAGATTTCATAGGTGTTTTCATATCAAAAGCAGACCACCTGTCTGTAAATGATAATTTACTGGACTGGTGGTGAGACTGGAGGTCACATAAATCAGGTGTCCATAAACCAGGGTTTAAAGTACAGTAGATGGATACAATCGAGTTGGGATGAAATGGATGATATAATATGTGATTCATGGTGAAAAATATAATTGTTCAGAAATGGATCAGACCTAGATCTCATAGCTCCTTTATAAACTAAAATCATGACCCCCCCCCCCCCCCAGTGTGAATAAAACGTATATATGCAAATGTTGCCAATTTCCAGATTTTGTTTTACATAGCAGCTTTGAAAATCAGTATTTTATTAGTTGTAATGGGATCTTTATACATAATGATGTGTCCATTTTGTACACTTATATTTTCCTTAACCAGTCTAAATGGAATATGTCGCCTTGAAAAATATTATTTACCTTATTTATAGGGTTAATCTGGTGATAAATAGTATCATAATGCTTCCTTGCTACCTTAAAGTGCCTCTACTGGGAGAACATGAACTTATTTCCTCCAGGAGCCTGCCAGCTTTCAGTCATTGCAGCATGAATGGCTCAATTACAGTGAAAGCTCACAACACTGCTCACTATACTATGAGCGGCAGCTGTAAGCTTGCCCCAACACTTTGACAGCATTTGACTCTCCAGCATATCTATTCAGTATAGTGAGCAGTGCTGTGAGCAATGACTGTAATTGCTATGTGCATGCCCCCATGACTGAAAGCTTGCTCCCTGCAGGAAACAAATTAAATTTCCCCCAGTAGCTGCATTTTCAGTGAGGCAGCTGGGCAACATTGGAATGCCATTTACCTGTAGATTAACCTTTTATCTTAGGCTTTTTGTGATGTGATGGATTCCCGTTAATTCCTCGGAATGCAGTATATTACATATTTAATTTACAGTGTTATTTCTGTACCCCTACAGATAAATTATACATGGGACCCGGGCAACTTTATCAAGACTTACAGAATCTACTTTCCGATTTAGGTGTTGTAAACCAAATCTCTCAATTAATATCACAGCTAAGAGGAAACTATCAGGTAAGTTCTTTTGAATTTCCCTGAATTTGATCTGACTTCAATTGTGTATGTAAGTATAATCTGTATGAGCAGGTGGTGAGGAAAGGGTCTATTTTTATAAGGCTAAAAAAAGGATTTGCGGTCTGAGATCAAGATTACATAGCTTATGTGCATGTCATAGATATTCATTTTCATCTAAATAAATGTGGCGGCTCTTGAAATGAACTTTTGTATGGTGTGTAGAATAAATGTGTATTTATTAACCGAATGGATCCAATTATCCCATGATATAAAGCTGACCCTTTCCATTAAAAAAATCAGTAGGTCAAATTTTTGAATCCTTTTAGCAACAGAAAGACACCGTATGGTCAAACGTATTGGGACACCCTACACATTTCACGTAAAAGAGCTTTTACGATATCAGTCTTCTGGGAAGGCTTTGAACAAGATTTTTGAATGTGTCTGTAGAAATTTTTGCCCATTCAAGCAGGAAAGCATATGTGAGGTTAAACACTGATTTTTGGATGTGAGGCCCTTTTGGGGTTATGGACAGGGCCCTGTGCAGTGAGTGAGTCAAGTTCCTATATACCGAACTCAACCAACCGTGCCTTGGGCCCTGGGAATTAGTCTTGCCCTTCCCAATCTGTTCTCACAACGTTGAAGCATTAAATTGTCCAAAATGTCTTGGTAAGCTGAAGTATTTAGGTTTCTCTTCACTGGTACTTTGGGCCTAGTCCAATTCTGTAAAATAACCCCACAGCATTATCTCTACTCCACCAAACTTTACATTTGGCACTATGGAGTCAGGCAGACAACGTTCTCCTGGCGCATCTCTGACTCATCCATCATACTGCCATATAGAGAAGTGTGATTTGTCACTCCACAGAACACATTTCCACTACACCAGAGTTCCCGTTGTGGTGTGCTTTGCACCACTCCATCTGTTGCCTGTCATTGTTCTAGTAAGACTTGCAAGAACCTGATCAGCCAGTGAAACCCATGCTGTGAAGCTCCAGGGACACAGTCTTTCATCTCTGAGCCTCAGTACTCAATGGCCCTGCTCTGTAACTCTCTATGACCTGCCACGTTGGGCTGGATTGCTTGTTGTTCACAAACTTTTTGATTTTTTAATACCACAACAGTTGATTGTGGAATATTTAGGAGGGTAGAAATTTTGTGAAGTGACCTTGTACAATGATGCTTGAATTCAGACAACGCTTTAGGACGGCCCGTTTTATCACATATGTTTGTAACGGCAGACTGCACGGCTTGGTGCTGGATTTAATATACCTTTGTCAATTGGACATAATGAAAAACGTGAATTCGCTGATTATGAGGTTTAAGTCCATGTAGTGTAGATATTGCATAAATTCTACAAAATATTTCAAAATTAAAGTGCCATTTTATTGTAAAGACTGTCTCTTCACAGCTGTTTTCTCTACGTGTTCCTTTCCTTATTGGAGTCAAATGATTCAGGGCTCACACATCAGGTTTTTTGCACTTGTGCTGTCAATTATTTTTACGGATACAGACCTATTACAATCAATGTACTTTTTCACATGTTACTTTTTTATGGACCTATTGTCTACAAAAAAAGCAAAATGGAGATGTTTTACTTTGATCCAGGTATCCGCTGTGTCCTGCCAATGCTAGTCAATTGCACTAGATAAAAAAAAGAACAGATTGCACAAGTAACATATTTTACAGTCACGAGCATTTTGCTACACCATCTGAGAACATCATGATTTCAGGACAGAGACCCTGATGTCAGTGATGTCACTTACTGGGCTGCTTGCTATAGTTTTGATAAAATCGCTGCTGTAGAGCTACCAGTTCTCATTGAATGATGGACTTTGTATAACCATGCCTACATAACTGATTAGCACTTTTCTGTGTACACTGTGCATAGGTAGAAAGCTGCCAATCAACAGTGGGAAAAGGATTATACAGAGTTCATGAGTTTGGAGATCTAGATGACTGCAGGATTACTAGTCCTCTAGTAATTATCTCCTGCTGATAACTGACTGTACGAATATTACAGAAAGTATCCCAGTGATACATCCCTGGAATCGGGGACACTGCTTCTATATTATGCTGCTTTCCTGGTGAAATATTTTCTTTAAGGACTCATTCAGATGTCCAGTTTTCACATATGCGTACTATCCATATTTTCTACATATAGCACTTGTACCTGTTATAGTCTGAGGCCATTCACATATCCGTGATTTTTTGTGGAGACATGTCCGATTTTAATCCAAGGGTCTGAGCAAAGTAATCAATGCAAGTCACTAGGTCCATGAAAAAATCAAACTGCACTCAGATTACATCCTATTTTCATGGACTGTCCGAATGGTTAAGGTGGATAAACTTTTTTTTATTTTTCTCTTTCCCCCATGACGGCACCACGGAGAGAGAGGGATCCGCCCTCAGGGACAGGAAGCCTACAGATGAAAAAGGCGGTACCTCTCTCCCACATCAGTTGGTTTACAGAGCATTACACAGAACTTCCAGCTGCAACTCAAATGGTTATAAAAATCCAAAATTACTCAAACTAAGCTTAATAAAGGCACCGCGTGGCTAAGTACTAAGGCTAATTAACTCACTCTAATGTGCACACCTGTGTGTGAAAGAGAGGGGCTGTACGGGTGCAGTCATGGGATCAGAGAAATACCGTTATCGGTAAGTAACTACGATTTTCTCTTTCCCCCACGACGGCACCACGGAGTGAATTACAAAGATTGTACATCTAGGGAGGGACCACCGCCTCCAGAACCCTTTTCCCAAAGGTGAGATCTGAAGAGGAGGTCAAGTCTAGACGGTAAAGTTTGAAAAATGTAGAAGAGGAAGACCAAGTGGCAGCTCTACATATCTGGTCTACTGAAGCGCCGGCTTTCTCCGCCCAGAATGACGCCACTGCCCTGGTTGAATGGGCCCTTAAGTCCTCCGGGTTGGCCGCCCCACAAGAGGAGTAGGATAGGGTGATGGCCTCTCTTATCCATCTCGACAGTGTGGCCTTCGATGCTTTTTGACCTACGGCACATACCTGGGAAGCCGGGGATCGAACCAGTGCGGCAACAGGCAGTGGGGTTCCCTGCCTCGGCTGGGTCGGGGCCATGTGCTTGCTTCCCCCGAAGCGCCACCACCGGAGTTGGCGGGCCTTGAGGGTGAGTGGGGAGAGGCAGTGAAGATGGAAGAAGTCTGCTGATCCCCCCCCCCCAAAAAAAAAAAAAAGGGGGTGCGGCCTCCTCCAAGAATAGTGGCGGCGGTCACTAATGGAGAGCCTCCCGCCGAGCGCTGGGCCTCGGAGCAGCCAGTGGAGGGTGGCAGCGGCCACCGGGAGCCGCTGTATACAGGGCTTCTATAGACGCTGGGTCTCGGAGCGGCCAGTGGAGGGTGGCGGCGGCCACCACCGGGAGCCGCGATATACAGGTCCCTCTGCAGCAGGACGCCGGCATTGGGCGCGCGCCAGCACAGCTCCCT
This sequence comes from Dendrobates tinctorius, assembly GCF_039654945.1. Classification (NCBI taxonomy): domain Eukaryota; kingdom Metazoa; phylum Chordata; class Amphibia; order Anura; family Dendrobatidae; genus Dendrobates; species Dendrobates tinctorius. The sequence goes on along the minus strand of NW_027361775.1, from coordinate 15,838,827 downwards.
TAACAAAGGGAGGCGCAGTGCACTGCTGGGAAATTCACAGTGCGCATGCGCGGGCGGCCACTTCCGGTGAGGACACAGAGCACCACTGGGAAGGGGAAGCGGCACCGCGCTGCAGGGCAAAAAAAAAAGAAAAGGGGCCATAATTAAAACCCCACTAAAGGGGGAGAGGTGCGATCACCAAGAGTGAAAAGCCACAGAAAGAGAAGGAGTCGCGGCAGCGGTTCCCGAAGCAGGGGCAGCGGCAAACACAAGAGCAGCGCCAGCATTCACAGCTCCAGCGCGTCCCTTCCCAGCAGAGCAGCAGCAGCGGTCATGCAGGATCGCGGCGCAGCCAAAGCGCCACCATGGCGGCACAGCCAGAAGTGGAAATAATCCCTACACCCGAGATCCATTCATAGGTCTCCAGAGTCCAGTGTTAGTGAGTCAGGAAGTGAACTATCTGACTCAAGTAATTCATCATCCTCCAAGTCCTCTTCATCATCCTCAGAAGGGGGTCGCAGCTGCTTCCCTGTTGAAGAAACAGACGCCCTGGTAAAAGCCGTGAGGACAGCTATGGGGCTGGTAGATGAATGCCCTAAGAAAACAGCCCAAGATTTAATGTTCAGTGAGCTAGAACAAAAAAGCGGAGGGCTTTTCCAGTCAACGAGAAAATCCACTCCCTAATTAAATGAGAATGGAAAAAGCCAGACAATAAAGTCCTCCTAACACCCAAGAGAAAATACCCCTTTGACGACCCGGCCTGCTCCCTATGGAGTAAAGCACCTAAATTAGACGTAGCTGTGGCAAAAGCTTCTAAAAAATTTGCCCTGCCCTTTGAAGACATGGGCACCCTGAAGGACCCAATAGATAAAAAAAGCAGAAACTTTTTTTAAAAAAATGCTTGGGAGGGGGCAGGAGGTGGTCTAAAGGCAGCCATAGCAGCCACGTGCATGGCACGTGCCCTAATGGTCTGGCTGGATCACTTAGATTTCCAAATAAAGGAAAAAGTCCCAAGAGAAACAATGCAAAGATCAGTGTCTGTAATGAAGGGGACAGCACCTTTCCTGGCGGATGCGTCAGTAGACTTCACTAGGTTGGCAGCTAGAGCAGCCTCCTTCTCAAATGCCACGAGACGCACCTTATGGCTGAAATGCTGGCCGGGAGACTTGCAGACTAAAACCAAATTGTGCGCAATCCCATGTGAAGGGAAATTTTTATTTGGGCCAACGCTACATGACATCTTTTTTTTTTTTTTTTTTATTATCCAATAAATTTTTATTGAAATTTTCAAAGACAGAAATGATCTTACAGAAAGGAAAACCAAAGATCATAATATAGACAGACAAAAATGCAAACAACAATAACAATATCAGACAATGAGACCATAGGAAAAGGAAGGGAGGGCGGGGGGGGATCCGGTAAGACTCAAGAAATCCTAATCCGATCCGATGTATAGACTAAGTACTAAACTTTATGGGAGATGCCAAGGGGTGGGAAACCCAACCCGCCCAGTTCTTCATTACCCTGTCTCTGACCCCTGCATCTAGTGAAAGAAAGTACTCATGATGAAATGTTGAGTTAAGTCTGACCACCAACTCCGCGAGGGTAGGCGGGAGCGGGGCCTTCCATTTAGCAGCAAGGCTAATCCTAGCAGCCATCAATATATTCGAGACCAAGGGTATGAATTCTAGGGGAAGTGTTTCGATCCCAATGTTTAGAACTGCCAGTTGAGGAGATAGAGGGAAATCAATACCCGTCACAGATTTAAGTAAGTTTGAGACAACTTACCAAAAGGGAGTCAAACTAGGACATTTCCACCACATGTGAGCCAAAGTACCTCTTCCTCCACACTGTCTCCAGCACAAAGGGGAGAAATTCTTTCCAAATTTAGATAAAGTAATCGGGGGATAGTACCATCTAAGATGAATCTTTTTTAGTGTCTCAAGGTGGTTGATACATTTAGATGCCCGCTGTATTGCTTTTATTCCCGCTCTCCACTCTTCATCCGAGGCGTGAAAAGATAAATCCTCCTCCCAACGCGACATATAAGTTGGTCTTATAGGAAATAAAAGGTTATTACAAGCTTTATATATAGCAGATAAGCCCTTGTACTGGTGAGGGTTGGATAGGAGAAATTTTTGAAAAAAAGAGGGGCATACAGGTAATAAGGGGAAGGAGAGGCAGTGTATTGATGATAATAAATGTTTCACTTGGAAGTGTTGGAAAACCGTTTTCTCTATACCAGAGAAGTTCGAGCATAATTTGGAAAAGGACGAGAAGGTACCCTCCCACAACATATCTCCCAGTGAGTGGATACCAGCCTTCATCCAGGGAAGGAGATCAATATAGGGTATGTGAAAGGACAGGGCCTTGATATTTATCAGGCTCGGCGGCAGTGAGATCCAATCTCCCACCACTCGTCTCCAACCTACAAGGGTGGCCTGCATTGTAATTAGCGGAGAGGAATAAGGCGTCGGCCGGAGCGATTCTGCCTCTAGTAGGCACCGTAATGAGGACCCTTCGACAAAGCTCGATTCTATCTGTATCCAGCCCAAATTCTCAAGCGGGGTTGACCACCACTTTTTCAACGCTTCTAAAACAGCAGCCTTATAATACCCGGCTATGTAGGGAACTCCCATGCCACCTTCTGTATATGGAAGATACATAATTTTACCCGCTACTCTAGGTTTTTTATTAGCCCAGATATATCGGTTAGTAATATTTTGGAGTTTAGTGAGGAATTTGGAAGGAATTACAATAGGGAGGGAACTAAAATAATAAAGAATTTTAGGGAGAAGAAACATTTTAAAGGCTTGGACTCGGGCTATCCACAAAAAACCATGTAAAGGGTGTCTAGAGATTTCGGAATTTAGAGCTGAGACCAAGTTTCCCATGTTAGTTGAGGCGATATATTTTGAGCGGGTAAGGGTTATACCTAAGTATGGAATTCCGTCATCCCGCCATGTAAAGGGGAGTTCTGTTTTCAGTCTCTCTTGAAGCGGCGAAGGGACTGCTATAGGAAAAATAAGAGACTTAGTCGCATTAAGTTTATAAAAGGAAATTGCTGAGAATAAGGACAGAGAAGTCATAACAGCCGGTAAAGATTTATGCAAGTCAGTACAAGTGATAATAATGTCATCTGCATATAAGCCAATCAAATGGTGGTGTGAACCTATATGATAACCTGAAATATTTTTGTTAGATCTTATGGACTCAGCCAGGGGTTCTATAGCCAAAGAAAATATAATCGGTGACAGGGGACAACCCTGACGGTTTCCGTTAGTGATCTGGAAGGGGGAGGACAAAAAACCTGAAGATAGCACCCTAGCATTAGGGTTAGAGTATAACGACAGAATAGCCGACAATATTGGGCCATCAAAACCGAACTTTTTAAGGACAGAGCTAAGGTATCCCCAATGTACCCTGTCAAAAGCCTTCTCTGCGTCCAATGAGAGAAGCACACCGGGGACACCCATCTTTTCAGCCACATCAATAACGTCAATCATACGTCTAGTGCCATCTCCAGCCCTCCTACCGGCCACAAAACCCACCTGGTCTGGATGAACCAGGGACGGGGTAATTACATTCAATCTAGATGCCAATAATTTAGAAAAAATTTTTACATCACAGTTCAGTAATGAGATGGGACGATAATTTCCCGGGTCCTCTGTAGATTTACCTGGCTTGGGTATAGTGACAATGGTAGCCTGAAGGGAGATAGCAGAGACCGACCCAGACCTTTGCCACGAGGAGAAAGTACGGAGGAGGTATGGGGCAAGAACAGAAGAAAAATGTCTATAATAATCGTTAGGAAGTCCATCTGGACCTGGGGCGGAATGAAGTTTAGTAGTTTTTATAACCTGCTTTATTTCAGATAAAGAGAAAGGAGAGTTAAGGGCCTCAAGTTGGGTCTGCGACAATTTTGGGAGAGAGATGGAATCTAGATAGGTTTGGATATCTGTCTGTGATGGAAGCGGGGTATTCACATCTCCCTCTAAGTTGTATAATTTAGAATAAAATTGTGCAAATACCTCAGCTATAGCGATGGGGTTACGTATAAGGGTTCCGGAATGATCTCGCAAAGCCTCAATATGAGCTAACCTTTCCCTCTTTTTGATACGTTTAGCAAGTAATGAACCCGCTCTGTCCCCCATTGCATAAAAAGAAGTTTTCATTTTCCTCAAATACTTCTCATGCTGATCTAATAGAAAGGACCTGAGTTGTGAACGGGTTAAGGCCAGTTGTTTAGAGACCAAAGGGGACGGGTTAAGCTTGTTAATGCGTTCCAACCGTTGCAAATCAGCCACTAAGGTCGCTCTAGTGTGCTCGCGCTCTCTTTTAAGTTGGGATGCTCTTTGTATAAAAAGGCCTCTAACAAAAGCCTTGTGGGCTTCCCATATAGTTTCATCAGAAACTGACTGATTATCATTGATGGAGAAGTATTCCGCCAGCTGCGCCTCCACATCCGTCCCCACCTCCTGCCTAGTTAAAAGAGCAGGATTTAGTTTCCATTGACAGGGAGTCCATGGCCGAAACCCCACAGATATTTCCAAACTGACAGGAGCATGGTCTGACCAGGAGATTGTTCCCACCTCCGCCGAAACACATGCCGGGAGAGTTCCGCTGTCAACTAAGAAGTAGTCAATTCTGGAGTAGGAGCTGTGTCTATGGGAAAAGAAAGAAAAATCCCTCTCTGTAGCATGTAAGTATCTCCAGACATCATGTAAATGTTTTTCCAAACAGAGAGAGCTCAGTTCACCTCGACCCACTTTTGAGCGAGGTGAACAGTCTAAAGCCCTTGAAGGGACAACATTAAAGTCACCACATATAATAACTCCGCCTCTAGCCTCCACCTCCACAACTTTTAACAATTCTCTCATAAATTTCACAGGGGAGAGGTTAGGGGCATACACATTAACAATAGAATATGCTGAACCATCTATAACACAATTCAGAATAATAAATCTCCCTCCCGGGTCCGCAATCTCATTGAGGAGTTGAAAAGGAGTATCCTTTTTAACAAAGATACAGACACCAGCTTTTTTTGAAGTATTATTGGCAAAGAAGGCCGTGGGATACATGAGACTACGGACCCGGTGGTTGTCCCCTTCAAGCATATGGGACTCCTGTATACACAATACGTCTGCTTTATTTCGGCGAGCCTCCTCCCACAACATAGAGCGTTTAAACGGCGAGTTAAGCCCCCTAACATTTAAAGAAACAAGTTTCACTGTCATGTGTAAAAAAGGTTTCGAAACTGTGGAGAACACGTCTCACCAGACACACCCAGGGACGACAAAAAGGGATACACATCAAAATGAGGGAAACAAGTAAACAGACAATAAAAAGAACATCTATGTAAACGTAACAGGCAGTATGAATACTGCAATGGGGCAGATAAACAGCATCAGGAGAGGGAAAAAAGGGAAAACCAGGTCCCTTTGAATACACCATTCTCCCACGCTGCATCAGGGAAAGAAAAGCTATCTGCAGACAGAGGCCACAAGAAGAATTTAAGGCTGTGTGCCACCTAGAGTAGTTTTAGGAAGGTCAACCTGCCGTCTCCCAGTCCGCTCTTACTCTTCTCGAAGGCTGTACTCGACCAGGTTGTGGACTACCCCTCTTTGGGGAGACCAGTAGGTTCCAATCACGAAGCGCTTGTTCCAGCTTTTTAGGTGAGTGAAAAACGTATCTTGTCTCCATATGCACAAATCGGATCTTCACCGGAAAACCCCAGTTATAAGGAATGCTATTTTCTCTTAACACCTTACACAGGGGCGCAAACTCTCTTCTTCTGGCTAAGGTCCCTGCCGAGAGATCCGGAAAAACAGCAATTTTTGAAAAGGGCTCCGGAAGGGTTCTCTGATCTCTCATTGCATGCATGAAATCTTCCTTTACCCTAAAAGAGTGGAGACAGGCAAGCACATCCCTGGGAAGAGATTGATTAATGTGGGAGGGTTTGGGCACCCGGTGAATCCTTTCTATTCCCAGGGGCCTGGATTGAGCATCAGGGAGAACCTCTTTGAGAAAGGCCGTAAAGTGATCAGACAGATCAGCCTCTGTAACAGTCTCAGGAATACCACGAAGTCTTATGTTACATCTGCGGGATCTGTCCTCCAAATCCCATAGTTTAAGTTGCTGGGTCGAAAAACGTTCCTCTAGGGCAGAGTAATCATCAGCCAGGACATTATGAGCAGTCGCATATTCCACCATTTTCTGCTCAATATGGTCTGTGCGGTCACCCAGGGAAACAATGTCTTGCCTAAGCTCCCCAATCATACCTTTCATATCGTCATGGAGAGCCTTCCTGAGGGAGGACAAGAGGCGCTGCATTGTGGCCTGGGTAAGAGGAATATCTTCTGTTTCCATCGCCACTGTCTCTCTGATGTCCCTAGAGGAGGGATGGGAGGATGCAGAGCCTGAGTGAGATGCCGGAGCCATCTTGGATTGCTGCAGCCCTTCCCTGCTGTAGAAATCTGTAAGCTTTGCCGGGTTACTGCGCAGTTTCGGGGGTCCTTGCGGCATGCTATGTGCTCCCTGGGTCCTCTAGTAGACAAAGGTGACAAAATCAGCCTGTTTGAGCCGCTTGAAGCCGAGTGGTAGCTCGTGTCTGCAGGAGCTCCCTGACTATGCAGCCTGCACCATGAGCTTCCAGGCCATGCCCCCCGCTACATGACATCTTGGGCAAGGCAGGGGACAAGAAAAAATCCTTTCCCGGGTTCCCTAGTCAGTCATACAAACGGCCTTTTCGGAACAGAACATTTATGAGACGAAGAACCCCAAAAGGGAACAAAGAAGGACGGGAGGATAAAAGAAATAAAAACAAAGGCTTTATGTTTAACAAACCCCCCCGACAGCAAAAAGCCACAATGGAGGTGCTCCCCGAGTCAGGGGATGATTGTCCTTCTTCCTCCAGGCCAGGGAAAAAATATCTGCGAGTTCGTGGATACTGAGCATAATAAAGGAAGGTCTGAGGCTAAAATTCAACACCCTCCCAAACAATTCTTTTGTGATAACACCCCATCACATCACACAAGCAGCTGGCTCTGCAACAAGAAATCGCGAATCTAAGGGAGAATGACTTATTACAAGAAGTCCCCTACCAGGACAGAGGCAAAGGCTTCTACTCCCCTCTCTTCCTTCGCAGAAAGCCAGATGGAACGTACAGGGCGATCATATATCTAAAAAGACTGAAAAAGTTCCTGGAAGTTCAGCATTTCAAAATGGAGACAATAAAATCTTGTGTAAAAATGCTTCCCCCATCGTGCTTCATGGCCGTATTAGACTTGAGAGACGTATATTACCATGTGCCTATTCACAGAGACCACAGGAAATACCTCAGGGTGTCGGTGACGATCCAGGGGGAGATAAAACATCAGTTCAGAGCTCTCCCCTTCGGGCTAGCTATTGCTCCAAGAGTATTTACAAAGAGAATGTCAGAAGTAATGGCCCACATAAGAGAGCAAAACATCCTGATAGTCCCATACCTGGACGATCTCTTAGTAGTAGGCATCACCTTTCACCACTGCAGACAACAATTGGACATGGTCATGAGATCTGAGTCTAGGATGGATGCTGAATTTGCCCAAATCCAGACTTGTACCAAGTCAGGTACAGGAGTACTTTGGGATAATACTGGACTCAACCGAACAGAAATGTTATCTTCCGCAGACGAAGATTCAAAAGATGACACTAATGGTGTCACCAATGATAGCTTCCCCAGTCACTACCATGAGAAAAGCAATGTCTCTATTGGGGTCAATGACAGCCTGCATGCCAGCAGTACAGTGGGCACAAAGCCACACTCGAGACTTACAGTGGGAAATATTAGACGCAGACGTTTCCCTACTTGGGAATTTAGACAGGCAATTAGACATCTCACCAAACACAATACACTCCTTTAACATGGTGGACTGATCCAGCCAATCTAACCAAGGGGGTTCCTTGGGCGTTACCAGCGACAAAGATCCTAACTACGGACGCAAGTCCCTGGGGGTGGGGTGCACATCTAAGCAGCCAGGTGGTGCAAGGGCCCTGGACTCAGGAAAGAGAGTCAGCTTCCTCAAACATAAAGGAGTTGCTGGCAGTAAAGCTAGCTCTCGTTCATTTTTTGGATTCACTTCGCTCACAACACAAAAGGGTCTTCTCAGTCAACCAGGTAGTGGTAGCATATCTAAACCACCAGGGGGGGGGGCACCAGATCTCGAGCGCTGATGGAGGTAACAAAATCCATCTTTCACCTAGCAGAACACAATCTAGAATCCCTGACAGCCCTCCACATAAAAGGTTCAGAAAACCGAACAGCGGACTTCCTAAGCCGAACAAGTCTAAAACAGGGGGAGTGGGAACTAAGTCAGTTAGTCTTCGACCAGATTGTGAAACTCTGGGGCCGGCCAGAAAGACTTATTTGCGAATAGTCAAAACCGGAAATTAGAAACCTTCTGCTCGATCGATCCCCGGGGGGCCCAGTAGCCTTCACGATACCCTGGGATTATCTGGCTTACGCTTTCCCACCAATATCTCTCATCCCCTTAGTACTGAGGAAAATACGGGGGGAAACAGTGACGGTAGTGGTAATAACGCCCTTCTGGCCCTGCAGAATATGGTTCCCCTGACTGAGAAGAATGTCCATTACAGACCCCTGGGTTCTACCAGAAACTCCAGAGCTTCTATCCCAGGGACCAGTGTGTTACCCCCATATAAAAAACTTACACATGACAGCTTGGCTTTTGAGAGGGAACTCCTAAGCAATAGGGGCTTCTCGTCAAACTTGGTAACCACGCTACTACAAAGTAGAAAGCCAGTAACCCCTAAGGCATACGGGAAAGTATGGAAAAAATTCATGTCAGTATCAGGTTCAGGCCCAACGGGAGAAATCCCAATAAACAAAATTCTGGAATTCCTACAGAGGGGGCTGGAAAAGGGGTTAGCTACCAGCACCTTGAAAGTACTGGTGTCGGCCTTAGGAGCTTTGTATAACCATGACTTAGCCAGAAATCAGTGGGTTAGGAGATTCATGAGAGCCTCAAGTAGATCCAGGCCGATCCCACCCCTGCAGGATCTAAACCTAGTGTTAAACGCACTGACCAACTCTCCCTTCGAACCCCTAGAGGAAGCTCCCCTAAAAATATTATCCCTTAAGACCTCCCTCCTCGTAGCCTTAACTTATGCCTGTCGCATTAGTGATATGCAAGCTTTATCTGCCCACTCACCCTTCACTCAAGTACTGGATGATAGGCCGGGTCGGTTTTGAGAATTACCCTATCTCCCCAAGGTTCCATCACAGTTTCATATGACCCAGGAGATCATCTTACCCTCCTTCTGTCCCAATCCCAAGAACAAAACAGAAGATGTACTGCACACCTTAGATGTAAAAAGGTACCTGGTCCAATATTTGTTAACCACAAGGGAGTTTAGGAAGGATAGGGCTCTGTTTGTCTGTTTTCAGGGTCCACGGAAGGGTCAGAAAGCATCGAAGGCCACACTGTCGAGATGGATAAGAGAGGCCATCACCCTATCCTACTCCTCTTGTGGGGCGGCCATCCCGGAGGACGTAAGGGCCCATTCAACCAGGGCAGTGGCGTCATTCTGGGCGGAGAAAGCCGGCGCTTCAGTAGACCAGATATGTAGAGCTGCCACTTGGTCTTCCTCCTCTACATTTTTCAAACTTTACCGTCTAGACTTGACCTCCTCTTCAGATCTCACCTTTGGGAAAAGGGTTCTGGAGGCGGTGGTCCCTCCCTAGATGTACAATCTTTGTAATTCTCTCCGTGGTGCCGTCATGGGGGAAAGAGAAAATCGTAGTTACTTACCGATAACGCTATTTCTCTGATCCCATGACTGCACCCGTACAGCCCCTCTCTTTCACACACAGGTGTGCACATTAGAGTGAGTTAATTAGCCTTAGTACTTAGCCACGCGGTGCCTTTATTAAGCTTAGTTTGAGTAATTTTGGATTTTTATAACCATTTGAGTTGCAGCTGGAAGTTCTGTGTAATGCTCTGTAAACCAACTGATGTGGGAGAGAGGTACCGCCTTTTCCATCTGTAGGTTTCCTGTCCCTGAGGGCGGATCCCTCTCTCTCCATGGTGCCATCATGGGATCAGAGAAATACCGTTATCGGTAAGAAACTGATTTTTTTCTCCACATACAAGAAAAGCGGATGTCACTCAGACCACACACTCTGATCAAAATAATCGGTCCATTTTTTTTCATGCGTGCAAAAAATCGGACATGTGAGTGAGCCTTAATAGGTAGAAGAAGCTAAGAAATTGTTTTCTTTGTTCAAGAAAAATAGATGCAATGAGGATTGTAAAAACTGATATGAATATCAAAAACGGATGCAGCACACTGGAAAAAGACATACAATCTATTTTTCACGTGTGAGAGAAAAAAAACCTGACGTGTAAAGCCGGCCTTAAGGCTCTGTCGAGAGAATACTATGACAGAGAGGGGTCTGAAGATCGCGGCATTTGGCTACACATGCATCTGCATTAGTTGGATTTGCTTTGCCTCCCACTTAGCTGTGCATATTTCCCTTGCTCTGTTGCAAGGGTTGAACAGTTCTGTTTGTCTCTTAGAGCTCTGTCCTGAGTTATCTCAGCTGTTCTGGTTTCTCCACTCCCCTCAGGTATAAATGCTCACCTCTTACCTTGAGTAGTTATCAGTGATAACTTGCTATAACCAGGTTTTGAGCTGGAGAGGTGTGAGCTGTGTGAAAAAGGGTCGACTCCTTTGGAGATAAGTTTGGAAGTTTTTGAGTGTCTTCCTTTACCTTATCTCCAATTTGGTTTGCCTCACATTTTCCTTCCCCTTTCTGTAGCCTGGGAGCTGGTTGAGTGATTGCGGTTTCTTTTATCCTTGTCTGTTTAACTTTGTATCTTTATGTTAGAGCTGGACTAGCCTTTCTGCTGCCCTAGGCACTAGTTAGGGTTGTTCTCGGTGTAAGACAGGGATAGGAGCGTGATTGCCCACCAGGGTGAAAGAACCCGTCTAGGGACGCTAGAGAGCTTGGAGTTGTGCAGGGCAAGTGTCAGGGGTGCTCCCCTTTTAATCTTTCCCTTGTGTTAGAGCTCTTCAGTCTCAGGATGTGCCCATCTTGCTTCTGGCTGAAGTGTGACACTCTTTCAGCTGTCAGTGATTTTCTCATATTCATTCAAATTTTTTTATCAAGGTTTGGTTAGTGTCAGTTCCTAGCCATGACAGTTTGGTCGGAATTTCCTCAGTTTTTTGGTTGAGAAATGAAAATTAATAAATACATACATTTCTCTTTTTTGGCATCCAGTGCTGTCCAATTTTTTTTTTCATGGACCCTTCAACACTGCTAATTTTGATCCAACATTCTGATCAATATTAGTCATGCCTCCTCTATATTCTGCGAACCGTTCGGACGTGTGTACGACCCTTGTCACTCATAGCTACTAGTGTTGTCTGTGAAAAACACTGATATCGTTCTTGCCAAAAAAGGTACGTCTGAATAAGCCCTTAGTCTGATTTCACAAGTTCTGGACAATAGGGATTTTCTTTTCTGATTAAGTAGAAAAAAAAGTATTGTTAAAATGAGTGAAATCAGGAGGCAGCAACTTAGCGCAACCACTGGTGTTTAAATAGCTCATCAATAGCATAAAATGGCCATAGCTAACAAACAAAAATGTTTGGAGATTGTATATGATAGTTACCATCTCATGGAAGCGTTCTGCACAGAGATTGACTAACCAAGAATGCGGTTTATCAACAGGCCCTTCTCAGAGATTCCTATGGAAAGTGTGTGTCTTAGTTACCAGACGCTCTGACGATATCTGAGGAGGCACACTGTGTAACAGTATAAATGTCATGTAACATCTGAGCCCGGTCTCCTATCATCTTACAACTTCTCCTTTTCATAAAATTAACATTTCTTCTGAGACTGAGCGTCACTTCTCCCCTTTAAAAGGTTAGAGGAATACCAAACCTAGAAATAAACGAGAACAAAAACATGCCTATGTCAGGAAGACCTTCTGCAAGTTTCTTAATCAATGCTAATTAATAGTAATCGTGTGGTTCATGTACATTTCACCCAGCGTAGCCATGCATGTTCGCTAGCAAAATGTGCTGCAGAGCAACTGTTTGACACCTATTCCCGATTCATATGGCTTCCTTTAAGCTGTGCACTCTGTTCACTTAGTCTCCTAGACTAAAGTGCTTCAATCCCACTGATATCGGGGATTGGCCGACAGTCTTTTGTATGTATAGGGGCCCCCGATCCTCTCCCGGCAGATGAGTTTTGGGGGAGTTAAGGATCCGGTCTGCTGAATTTCAGTAGCTGATCCTTTTGTTCTCATTTGAGATAAGCCATTCCCAGAGAATACTGGCAGCCGCTCTCTTAGGATACAGGTGGCCGAGCCTAGCGTTCCTGTGTATGGAGAAGTTGGGAAAGATAGCTCAGCCGTACTGGAGCATCGGCTACAGGAATAAAATTTACATCGCCATGTAACTGTTCGCTTCCAGTCTTCAGGGTGGTGCAAGGACTGATTAGTCACCCTTCACTATATAGTAAGTACACTGTAATCACGCCCCGGCATATTGATTGACAGGCTGCTCTGCAGAATTTGTGTGCAGAGTGGGCTGTCAATGGCAGGGAGTGATTTTAGCGCACACACCATATAGCAAATGGTAACTGTAACCACTCCCTAAACCACCCCAATGACTATAAGCAGGCGATTACAGGGAGGACAGAAGTTACTTTTCCCACTGTAGTTGCTGTTCCAGTAAGGCAGGCAGATATGGTTGTAACACTATATATCTGTAGGTGAACAGGATGCCTAGATCTGACGGGATCAATACAAAAAATGGTGGGGGGAACAAGAGGCGCAATAGTGCCCTATCACTAGTGACACTTGAAGTATGAGCGGTATAATGCAGTTCCACTCACCTATTCCAGTTGTGTAACCCACAACTGGCTTGAGAGCATATCACAGAATCAGCTGCTGCAGGACCTCCACCAACCACTCACACGTGGAAAAACCTTCAGAAAGTTGTGGGAAGCAGGGTGTGTTGCAGTCCGCGCTGCCGAGATTCACAAATCACCTGGGATACAAGATGTTGTAGCAGTATACTCCTTTATTTCCTCCTACGCGTTTCGGCGCCCTTCCTGGCACCTTCCTCAGGGATATCCCTGAGGAAGGTGCCAGGAAGGGCGCCGAAACGCGTAGGAGGAAATAAAGGAGTTTACTGCTACAACATCTTGTATCCCAGGTGATTTGTGAATCTCGGCAGCGCGGACTGCAACACACCCTGCTTCCCACAACTTTCTGTAGATGTGACGGGGTCCTTTTAAGAAATGCCACATTCTGTAGACAAGTAAAGATATTATTAGACTTGTTGACCTCCATAATGTTTTCAGTGTGTATTCCCATTTTCTAAATTAGTGGCATTGCTGTATAATATGGGAAAAGCCTTTTAGGCTAAATTCACTTGACCATATCGGATTTTCCTTGAGAGAAAAACAATAACTGATAAGGTGTCTTCAGTGTGTATTCTTTGGTATCTCACTAAGATAGATTTGAATGGTCCAGACTGATATATAAAAATTGACCAGAATTGGGCATAAATTGAGTGAGTGAGTTTTTCTCAGATCGGGTCAGTAGGTTTGTGAAAAAAGTGTTAACAGCCCCATTGACTTCTACAAGTCAATGAGCTGCCAAAGCAAACAGATGAGAAAAGGGATCACAAATGACCCAGCCAAGTCTCCCAAAGCACCATTACCCTTTTTTCTTTCCAACCCTTCGCTAATGGAGACCCCCTCTACAACTTATACATTTCATATTAGACAGGGGTGGGAACAAGCCCATTATCATTGGTTAGTTATCTGGATTTCTAGTTAGAAAACACTTTACACAACGAAAAAAAAAGTAATTTTAAATTTGAACATGTTATGCTAATTGGATGTACATGTGCCCCATTTGTTTTAGTGATTAGCTGTAAGCAAGGTAGATCATGTCTTCTCCAGGTAGATATAACTCAGCGCTGTGCTTACTGCCTGATGATACATGTAATGGGTACTGGAGACTTTCACAATTGTATATCCATTTTGTGATCTGATTAATCCTCTATTTTAGAATTTGAATCCCACAATTGCTCAGGACTGGTCTTCAGGATTACAAAGACTGATCTTGAAGAAAGAGAATGAAATTCGAGCTGCAGACCGCTGCAGAATTCAGCTCCAGCTTCCTGGCAAGCATGACAAGTCAGTGGTATTTGTTTTTGATAATTTTCTGGCCATGGTGTTCATATTCTGCGTGTTTTTAGAGACACCAAATATTTCCACCACGCATATTCTTTTCATCTTCTTTTCTAAATGTGTTACAGATCAGGACGGGCCACTTTCTTTACTGCAGTCTTCAATACATTTACTCCTGCTGCAAAACAGTCATGGATCAATAATTTACAGATGGCAAAGCTTGCTCTTGGTAAGTGCGGGTTGTGATGTAAAATATCCCTTTCATGTACATAAAAGAATAATTCGGCATTACTCCACAGGTACTTTAGCAGCAGGCAGTTTCTAATTTGAAAGGTTAGCAACTCTGGATTGTATTGGTCGCACCTGTCAGTTTATTATTAACGTTTATTATTGTATTATAGATGTAGTCCCTGTTATATTCATGATTCAGAGCAAAGAATGCCTTCATTGATAAACTCTTACATTATAGGTTGTATCATACAAAACCTAAGATAAAAACAGTAAGAAAATACCCTGTAGTAAGTAAATGAAAAAATAGTCCTAATAAATAACATAGGGTACTCAGTTAACACTATTTTGATCAAAACTATCCCACCGCGACAAGGTGTACCCAATCAGGAAACTCCTATCTCTAGTATTAAACCTCTCTTTGTTTTGAGCAGATCTCAAAATAGATGGGGTCACAGCAGTACCCAGTCCCAAATGTTCAGCACCTCCCTGTGGAAAGCTAAATAGACAGAATGAATGATCAGCTCAAAAAGGGGGAGCGATGCCCCAATTTTGTACAAAGAGCAACAAATTAAAGCAATCCCAAAGAAATAAGCCGGAATATATGTTGGTATAAGGGCAATATGTAGGGGCATATTCACACTGCGTCCATTTAGCAGAAAAAACAAAGTGAGCAAATACCCTGTAGTAAGTAAACAAATAATTAGTAATAGTACAAGTTAACACTGTTTTGATTAAAAAAAAGCGTAAAGGCAATCTGATATTGCCCTTTTTTATTGCTAGCTATTGTAGGTGTGATACCCTTTAATTCCTTTCTGATGTAGTATGTAACAGTATGCCCTACCTCGGGTCTGCATGTATGGAGCGAACTCAAAAGCTGAACTCGCACCATACCCGGCAGATGCCAGCTGTGTCAGACAGCCAGCATCTGCCTGTAATAGCTACAACTGGAGCAAGTTCCGATCACTGACGTTTAATCAGTTAATTGATGCTTTCAGTTTCTTACAGTGACATTTAAATAGCTGTACTTCCATTGCGTGCATGCACTAGCTCCCATCAGCTTCCTCTGTAATCTGATTGCAGGTTAATGAGGGGTTTTCATGGCAACCTGGGACCTGTTGAAGGCTCCATGACTGCCATCTCTTCTCCTGTGAAGCGCAGCCTGTGGCTCGTCTAAATAGATGAACCTCATTTTGACTATATACTACAGCACAGCAGGTTTGCAGTATATAGAACATAGTGATCAAACAATTTTAGGTTAAAGTCCCCAAAGAGGACTACAAATTGAGTGCGGTTCAGTGTTTAGCACTGTAAATTTGCAAAGCTGGGGTCCTGGTTTCAAATCCCACCAAGGACAACATCTGCACGGAGTTTATGCTCTCCCTGTATTTGCATGAGTTTCCTGCAAGTGTTCCGGTTTCCTCCCAAAGACATACTGGTAGGGAATTTAGATTGGGGACAGTGGTGATGTCTGTACAGAATTGTAGAATTAATAGTGCTGTATTAATGAACAAAATAAATGAGTAAAAAAAGTTTTAAAGAAAGTATTTGTATACAAAAATGTATAACATTTCAAATCGACCACTTTATCCCAGTTTATAAATAAAAAATAAATATATTTAATGTATCTCCCCATCCATAAGCCTGATGTACACTCACTGGCCACTTTATTAGGTACACCATGCTAGTAAGGGGTTGGACCCCCTTTTGCCTTCAGAACTGCCTCAATTCTTCGTGGCAGAGATTCAACAAGGTGCTGGAAGCATTCCTCAGAGATTTTGGACCATATTGACATGATGGCATCACACAGTTGGCGCAGATTTGTCGGCTGCACATCCCTGATGCGAATCTCCCGTTCCACCACATCCCAAAGATGCTCTATTGGATTGAGATCTGGTGACTGAGGAGGCCATTTGAGTACAGTGAACTCATTGTCATGTTCAAGAAACCAATCTGAGATGATTCGAGCTTTATGACATGGCGCATTATCCTGCTGAAAGTAGCCATCAGATGTTGGGCACATTGTGGTCATAAAGGGATGGACATGGTCAGCAACAATACTCAGGTAGGCTGTGGCGTTGCAACGATGCTCAATTGGTACCAAGGGGCCCAAAGAGTGCCAAGAAAAAATTCCCCTCACCATGACACCACCACCACCAACCTGAACCGTTGATACAAGGCAGGATGGATCCATGCTTTCATGTTGTTTACGCCAAATTCTGACCCTACCATCCGAATGTCGCAGCAGAAATCGAGACTCATCAGACCAGGCAACGTTTTTCCAATCTTCTACTGTCCAATTTCGATGAGCTTGTGCAAATTGTAGCCTCAGTTTCCTGTTCTTAGCTGAGAGGAGTGGTACCCAGTGTGGTCTTCTGCTGCTGTAGCCCATCTGCCTCAAAGTTCGACGCACTGTGCGTTCAGAGATGCTCTTCTGCCTACCTTGGTTGTAACGGGTGGCAATTTGAGTCACTGTTGCCTTTCTATCAGCTCGAACCAGTCTGCCCATTCTCCTCTGACCTCTGGCATCAACAAGGCATTTCTGGCCACAGAACTGCCGCTCACTGGATTTTTTTTCTTTTTCGGACCATTCTCTGTAAACCCTAGAGATGGTTGTGCGTGAAAATCCCAGTAGATCAGCAGTTTCTGAAATACTCAGACCAGCCCTTCTGGCACCAACAATCATGCCACGTTCAAAGGCACTCAAATCACCTTTCTTCCCCATACTGATGCTCGGTTTGAACTGCAGGAGATTGTCTTGACCATGTCTACATGCCTAAATGCACTGAGTTGCCGCCATGTGATTGGCTGATTAGAAATTAAGTCTTAACACACAGTTGGACAGGTGTACCTAATAAAGTGGCCAGTGAGTGTATATATAATTGTGTTTTTATCTGTTACCAGACCACTATAAAAAAATAAAAGAAATGCAATAAAAAGCTATGATAACAGTATCTTAAAAATGTCCGTGCACAACAAGCCTTCAAACAGCTCCATTGACAGAAAAATAAAAACATTATGGATCTTTGAAAATGGCTAGTGAAAAATATTATTTATATTTTCAAATTTCCAAATTAAAAAAAAAAAAAGTGTACAAGTTTGATATTGACGTAATCTTCCTGACCTGGAAAATCATGTTACCAGGCTATTTTTACTACAAACTGATCAAAATACAGCCAAAAGCGGGAAAAAAAAATGGAATTTGCAGTTTTATTTCACCATTTCATTGCAAGTGGAATTTTTTTTTCCAGTACATTCTATAGTTAAATATATGATGTCTTTCAAAACTACAACTTGTCCTGCAAGAAAAAGCTCTAATATCCTGATAGAATGGAAGAAAAATGAAAGCGTGAAAAACCAAATTGCCCATGGCTAGGTAAAATAAAATGATGTTACAAAGTAAACTTTTGAGATAACGTAAGCCTCTTATTCCAGCATGGTATAGCAAAATAGCTGAAGAAATACAATGTTATACATGCGTAGATTGTAGGGTGAATCCTTAGTTAGTTTTACATAAGCTGAGTAAAAGGTCATTGTTCCTTAATTCATATAAGTTCAAGGACCTGGTGCCCAAGATCAAAAGGTTTATTTTAAAATATATGGTGTCCCTAGAAATTGGTAGCAAGATTAGAAGTCTGTAGCTGTAAACTGGATGTTTACATGTAGTACGCAGGGACGGACTGGCCATCTGGCAATTCTGACTAATGCCAGAAGGGCTTGTCTGGTCATGGGCTGCCTTGTCTGCTATGTTAACAGAATCGGTGTTCTCAAGGCATCCATACTGTTAAGAGATGTGATGAAGCACAAAGTCGCTGACTCCCATCACTCCAGCGGGCCACGGGTATCATTAGAAATATCGGTCTTGTTGTAAATCTTGCTTTCCTCCATCTATGGTAATATTAGTAATACGTCCTATCTGGTGCTTGGGGAGAGTGACAGCATGGGCCTGTGTGATTTCAAATGCCAGGGCTGAATTTCAGTCCCAGTCCGTACCTGTGTGGTAGTGACCTAATACCGAGGGAATCGGTGAATAATTGTCTTTGTTGCGTTTCTTCTACACCAGGAGAGGAGAACCAGCTGGGTTGGTTCTGTCTGGAAGATGAGGGAAACCAGATCAAAAAGGAGAAGCACCCCTTACTGGTTGAGCACCTTCCAGTTATCATGTCTAAGCAACAGGAATTCAAGGTGAGTTTTAGACTGCAGCCATTAGAAGCGGTTCTTGAGCAACAAAGATCTTTTTTTCATATCATACTTTAAAATGCAATAACTCCATCTTGACTTGGCATTCAGAGAACATAGAATGGAGGCCCATCTGGTCTGGTCAGCAAATATGTTACATACACTCAGTCAGATCTGCGTTTCAGAGGTCGTGCACATATTTTTAACACCAGGATGACCTTATTAATAGCACTGTCTTACCTTCCACATGATTAATGCCTCTTCAAGTCAGCGATACCTACTGTACATGATGTAAGTGTATTTATAGAGCCAGGTATGGACGTAATGTTCTCTGACCCAATTAGCATTTCCCTGATTTATTTTCAGATTGAATGTGCCATCTATAATCCCGAACCATATCTCAGTAGTGAAAATGATCCTGATACTCTTTCAATGCATCATGGATTTCTGTGGGTAAGTGACACCTCTTCCATGTTCTGATTTACAGCCAGTGCTGAAATGAAATGTATCCTTTGTCTTCAATATTGTATCTGACTAAATTACTTTGCTGTTTTCTGTTTTGAAATGTTAGAAAATAAAATGTAATGAAAGAACAGTGTTTAATTAGCCAAACCAAAATTTGTCAGTCAGTGACTTCACTATTTCCCAGTTTTATAAAACAGAAAACATAATAATATCCTTCTGTATCGATGTATTTTTTAAGGAAGCACCTAAAATAATGGAGCCTTCAAGCAAGTATGCATAAATAATGCATACAAAAATTAATGTACTGGCCATACACTATCACTATATAGAGAGCTGAGTCTGCTCTGGGCAGCGCGGATCCTATCTGTTTTAAATAGTCGGCACTCAGCAGCAACTGATGGGATTGGAGCCAGCTAACGCCTGTCAAATCAGTTTAATATCTTAAAAAAAGCTGTTGTCAGAAAATAACCTATTGGTTTTTGTGCTATGTTTTTTTTTGCTCAATGGTTTATTCTTCCATATCACAATTTGTATTAAGAATGAAAATGAAAATCTTGCAATTCTCACACTGGCCACTGGGACTTTTTAGTGACATTGCTTACAGTAAATTGTATTTTGTGTTTATCAGTTTTATATAAAGATGTGAGCAGTTGTGATTGTATTCAGTTCAATGTGCATTCTGTGCATATAAGGGTGTGACCACCCTGTTTCTGAATATATGTATTTTGCACCATATGGGGAATTGAAACATTTCCATTTTTGCTGGTTATTCTTATCCCCTTTATGTTGGAGACCCCTTTACTCTGTCTCCTCATTGGGGGACACAGAACCATGGGTGTTATGCTGCTGTCCACTAGGAGGCGACACTATGCATAATCTGAAAAAGATTAACTTTGGCTCCTCCTCTGCAGTATACACCCCTGGACGGCATCAGCCTTCTCCAGTTTTTGCTTAGTGTCGCAAGGAGGCACACCTTTTTTTCCGTTCTCTTTTTTTTTTTTTTTTTTTTCGTCAGGAACAGATGAAGAAAAGTGGGTCTCCAGCGAGACTCCCGACATGGCTCCTTCCTTGGCCCCCTTTTTAGGGGTGCCCGGTTGAAGTTGAGATGGCTATTCCTCATGTCGCTCCTTCCCCAGTCCTGCGGGTACTGGTCCGAAGTTGAGTCCCCCCCTCCTTCCCCAACCCCTTTGGGGTCTGGGTTGAGGCGAGGATGAAGACCCCCTGACGGTGACAGACGCACCCTCCCTAATCATTAGGTTGAGACGCCTCAGGTAGGGTCAGAGAATAGGCATCATTCCGCAGCTTCCAGGGACCCCAGACCAGCTGAGGGATCCTGTTGGGGCCGGGGGAGGGTGCGGACTGGCATGGCACAGCAGAGACGGGGCTTTTCTGCGTCTCTGTCTCTGCAGCAGCAGCGGCTCCATAGCGCTCCAGGGGCCCCCCATACAAGAACTGCTGCCCCTGCTACCCCCACCGCTATCTAGTCGACCATTCTGGGGGGGTTTGGTACAAATCAGCCCCCCCCCCCCCCGGACTACCGCGCCGCTCTGGAGCCCTCCTGGGCATCAGGCCTCTAATTTAGACCGCGGCTTCGGCCTAGCCGAAGCTGCTGCCTTTTCCCAGCCCCCCGGCCCGCCCCCCGGATGACTAAAATGACACGCTGGAGTGTCATAGAAGGGGCGGATTGAGGCAGAAAGGGCGCGTTTTTACACAGCCCAGCGCGCCCTTTTCAGCTCTCCGCCCCCTCCTCCCTCTCCTCAGAGTCCCGGTGGCCATTTTTTTTTTTGGATGAGATCCAGGAGAGGAGCATCACAGCGGTCTCCGGGGGGCACAGAACTGGGATCTGTCGGCGCTGGACCTAGGGGCACACCGGTGGGGTAAGCTCACAGCTGGGTTCTCATTACTCAGCTGTGAATCCATACTTCCTAGAAGGCTCTCTGTGGGTTGCCTCTGCGTAGCCACCCCTGTACGATCCCTGATAGCCAGCCTCTGTGCACTATGCCGGGCTCAAGGAAGAGAACTAGGCAGGAATGTTTCTATGCATTCTGCACAGCCTGCAAAGCCACGCTCCCTAGTGGCAGCATGTATCCGCACTGCCGGGACTGCATCCAGAACTCTGGGTCAGAACCCCAGGGAGTCCCTACTGACGCTTCAGTGTCAGAGGCCACGCCGGAATGGGCAACTCAGATGTCACAGTCTATGACACAGTCCATAGACAACCTAACTGCCACATTGCTGCAAGCTCTGCAGAGTCGGGCCCCGGCTATGGACGTTACACAGCAAACGGACAGCTTGTCTCAGGAACATGCTGCTTCCGACTCTCACAGACGTAAGCGGACCCACAGGTCTCGATCACCTGAGTCGTCCTATAGCACAAGGTCGTCCCCCCCAGGGAGAGACAGCGTCATTCCAGGTCTCCTAGGCAGTCCCCTGTCACAGACAGACAGTGCAATTTACCACAGAGATCCCCCACCACAGAAGACCCCCGCCCCAGGTCGCCCTCCAGGGATCACCTTAGTGAGGCACAGGATTCGGAGGGCATCTGTGACTCCGACTCAGATAACGAAACGGAGAGGTCTGTGCAGGGCTGTGGAGTCGGTAAGCCACAGTTGCGACTCCGACTCCTGGATTTTATCAGGCTCCGACTCCGACTCCTTCATAAATGGCCAATTCATAACAACAAATTTACTGTTGTAAAATATTAAACATCGTGCTTATTCAGTTTCTCACCATCATATAAGTAATCAGACCACATAGAGCAAAAACTACATTTATTAGAATACAATTAGAATATAGCAAATAACTTTTATAAACTTTTCTAAACTGTAAGTAAATATGCAATAAACACTTTTATGCAGTTAATAAGAAGAAATCTATAAATTTGTCCTCAGAAAAAGTATTGCCTCTGTCAGATCCTCCTTCATGGATGCCCTCAAATCTGATCTAATTATTTTGAGAGCAGAGAACAACCTCTCTACACTAACTTGTGTTGGTGGCAAAGCAGTAACCACTCGGGCAACATCTCTGACAATGTCAGGATACAGAGGAATCGCTTGTTGCACTGTTATTTTTGATGAACGGTCAAATTTCTCAATTTCTTTTAGTGCACATGAAAAATTCTGCTGAAATGTACTGGCTGTGTTCCTTGATGGGGATGACTCTTCTATGCGGGAACGCTTTGCACGGTCCTTGTGATCCAAATATTTTTCGAAATTAAATTCTTCATCAGTTGATGATGAGGGTGAAGATGTGGCAGGACGACCAAATTCTTCTTGTTCCTCCTGACTGTTCTGCAACCCTTTCATCCTTACTGCTATTTCAAACAGAGCTTCTTTTCCTTTACTTAGCTGTTGATCATCTAGAAGAATCCGATGCATTGGGTCTACATAAACAGCTGCCAAAAGAATGTTATTTTGTAATAGTAGCTCCTCTCTCCGTTTCATTGATGTAGCAATGCCACTTGCAATTAACCCTCCTCTTTGGGACAGGCGAAACATCAGGTTCTTCCACTCCTTTAAGAAAATACCTGGAGTTAAGTCCTCTGCTTGTAATTTTTTAGTCACTGTAAATGGTTGCTCTAGCAATTTTTCCAGCTCAGTCACCTGATTCCACTGACTTTCATTTAGCGTCAGTTGAGGGTTAGCCATGTCTACAAGAAAGGTTTTCAGTTCAACCAAGCGCTGAATCATTAAGTAAGTACTGCCCCATCGTGTGGCTTGATCAATAATTGCCCCTTTTCCAGCACGTCTCTTCAAAATTGAGTCAACTTTAGGGGTTCTGGCAACGGTAGCCAATTTTCTCACCTTGCCAATCAGTGCAGCAGCATGTCCTTCTTGCAGACTGTCTCTTATAGCCAGCTGTAGCGTATGCACAACACAGCGCATGTGATGAATGAAAGAACATATTGACACAGTTTCAACAAGATCATCTAAACTATCATGTTGCTGTTCATCTGAAGCAACTTCAGTTTGCTCCTCAGTTACAATACTGTGTTCCTCTATTTCAAACATTTCTGTGTCTGTGGACCCAGAATGTTCTTCTAGCTGCTGGTCACCATCATTACTCTCATTCATTAGCTTAATAGTACTTATCATATTTGAAGCATTGTCAGTTACGACAGAAAGAACTTGCTCTTTTTTAAGTTCATAGTCTTGCAGAACCTTTTCCACCAAGACCTGGAGAAACTCACTGGTGTGATGAGCTTTGGTGTCTTTTACTGCCAATGTCTTGGTAACTATTTAATTTTTGTCACAAACAAATCGGACATTGATGGCAAAATAGTTCACTCTGTGACGTGTGCAGGCATCCATTTTAAGAAACAGAAAGCGTCCCTTGAGAGTTTTTTTAAGTTCTTCCTTTTGTTTAAAAGCTTCTTCGATTACTAATTTTCTAATACTCTCTCTCTCCAGAGAAAGACCAAGCTTGCGGGCCATTTCCCCATTCAGACACATAAAAGCTGGTCGTGAAAATAATGAAATAGGCACACTATCCTTTACAACAAGCTCTATGATCTGTTTTTTAAATGTATCTACTGTCATTGTCACAGTAACTTTGTCACTGACAAAATATCTTGCAACTGATGGCTGCAACTCTGCTCCTTTGTTTGGCTGGAAGAGCTGGGCACTGGTTCATTGGTTTGAATGCAGTCTTTCTCATCCACTGCTTTCAGTACTTCTGGATGAAAGCGCTGTAAATGTCTCTTTAGATTAGAAGCTCTGGTAGGAGCATTTTTATCTTTGCCTGAATATGCACTCATCTTGGCTTCACAGCATTTGTTTTCGTCTGGATCATTTGTCATACACTGACAGACATAATGTTTTCTATCTTGAGTGATGGTGAAATGTTCAAATACAGCTGATTTAATGTGATGCTTCTTTGACATTCTCAGGTTTTTAATTCTGCATTCACAATCCAAATGACAATTGTTTTTCCTAAAAACAATTGTACAAAATTATTGCCAGGTCGTACAACTGATATAGTGGTCAGTAATACTGTTATTATTCCTCATGTACTCCCAGTTAACTGATGCAAAGTTTGTTGAAAGGGTAATACTTCTTACAGTCTTCCTCTTCTGAGTAGCAGGCAGCTGTGAGATGCTTGGAAGACGCACACCTAGTATGATCTAGTCTAGAGGAGGAGCTTTACTACTAAGAATTTGCAACACATTTTCACTTTCAGTTTCATACATTGTAAGTAGGGGGGTTGGGGCAGCATGAGGTTAACCAAGTATAAGATTAGATAAGGGCAGTGGAGAACAGTGACACACAAGAAGTAAGAAATGTCTCTATCTCCAGCAGAACTGCTTATCACTGTTGTTCATAGTTTGATAGAACATATATATTTGAGTAACATTTATAAAATTCATATGAAAGTTCAATTATGAAATATTAATACATTTTTTTTTAAAGCTGGAGTCGGTACATTTCTACCGACTCCGACTCCAACCAAAACTAACTCCGACTCCACAGCCCTGGGTCTGTGGTACCTTCTCCCCCTAGCAATACATTGCTAGTTGAGGACATAATCTCTGCCATTCATCGTGTGCTAAAAATTCCAGAGTCGTCCCCGGAAGTCCCAGAACATAGGATTTGCTTCGAAAGTGTTCAGAAACCACCTAAGGTCTTCCCTAATCACCATGAGTTTGAGAAAATACTTACCAAACAGTTTGCGCAGCCTGAGAAAAAATTTGCTAATCGCAAATATTTGGAAGCGAAGTACCCCTTCCCACAGACAGACACCAAACAATGGACAGATCCACCTGAAGTGGACCCCCCGGTTTCTAGGCTAGCAGCGCAGACCTTACTCTCTCTGCCAGATAGCTCAACCCTCAGGGACGCAGCAGACCGGCAAGTAGAACGCATGGCTCGTTCTATTTTCGAAGCGGCAGGCGCCTCTCTGGGCCCTGCGTTTGCTTCAGTTTGGGCGGCCAAGGCCATCCTGGCTTGGGCCAAAAAACTACAAGAGGGTCTTCAAGCTTCAAATCCCGAGCTCTCGGACCAAGCGGTCCAGATAGCAGTGGTAGCAGACTACATGCTTCATGCAGCCCTGGAATTCCGCAAGAGGTGTAGCGGGAATAGCATCAAACGCCATCACGATCCGACGCATCCTCTGGCTGCGAGAATGGAAAGCGGATGCGGCCTCAAAGAAGTCCCTCACGCGACTTCCGTATCTTACTGGAAGACTTTTCGGCGAAAAGTTGGACACAATGATAGCCAATTCCACTGGGGGTAAGAGTACCTCTCTCCCTCAACTAAAACCGAAACGCATGTTTAAACGAAGAAACCAGACGCGATTCCGATCCTTTCGGAATTCCTCGGGCTGGTCCGTCTCGCGCCCAGTGCAAAACCGTAACCGCTCTCCACGCAGGGACAACCCATGGACGCAGCAGCGACCGGACAGGTCTTGGCAGTCGAAAGCAGGCCAAGCGAAACCCAAGGGAGGAAAACCTCAGAACTTCGCTTCATCATGACTCGCGAACTCCGGAAGACACCCCACCAGTAGGCGGACGACTTTTACTCTTCCAGCAAGTCTGGCTGCCTATTACAGAAGACAGGTGGGTCAGGGAAATAGTGTCTTCCGGATACAAGATGGAGTTCACTTCCGCTCCACCGAACCGGTTCTTCCTTTCTATTCCTCCAACACCACCAGACAAGGCTCGTGCTTTCCACCAAGCGGTGGTCTCTCTCCTTCAAGCAGGAGTTGTGGTGCCGGTTCCCGCGAACGAGAGATTCCGAGGGTTCTACTCAAATCTGTTCGTAGTCCCCAAGAAAGGAGGCAGCGTCCGACCCATACTGGATCTAAAACAGCTCAACAATTACGTACGGGTCCGTGATTTCCGCATGGAGTCCCTCCGGTCCATCATTGCATCCATGTAGCAGGGAGAATACCTTGCCTCTATAGACATACAGGATGCATATCTGCACATACCAATTGCTCCCGCCCACCAAAGGTTTCTCAGGTTCGCGGTCAACCAAAACCACTACCAGTTTGTCGCCCTTCCGTTCGGACTCGCCACGGCTCCAAGAACGTTCACCAAAGTCATGGCGGCCACCATGGACGTCCTGCACTCAAGAGGCATTCTAGTCATCCCGTACCTGGACGACCTCCTCATCAAGTCTCCCTCTTTTAAAGACTGCGAGGTCAGTGTCTCAATCACAATAGACACACTGAGTCGCCTGGGATGGCTAGTCAACCTACAGAAATCGTCGACTATCCCAAGTCAGACTCTAACATTCCTGGGAATGTTATTCGACACCTCCAGGGGCCTGGTGCTCCTTCCCAAGGACAAGACACTGGCCATCCGTTTGGGATTTCGTACACTCCTTCGCAGTCCTCCTCGATCTCTCCGGTTTGCCATGAGAGTCCTCGGCCGGATGGCAGCAGCAATAGAGGCAGTGCCATTTGCCCAGTTTCACCTCAGGGTCCTTCAACTAGCCATACTCTGATCTTGGGACAGGAATCCCTTCTCCCTCGACAGGGAGTTCAGGTTGACGTCGTCAACCAGGAGGTCCCTACATTGGTGGCTCAAACCAACCTCGCTTACACGAGGGAAGCCCTTTCTCTCAGGACAATGGAAGATCCTGACTACCGATGCAAGCCTGACAGGCTGGGGGGCGGTGCACCTACATCACAGGGCACAAGGCAAGTGGTCACCGAGGGAAGTGACATTGCCCATCAATATTCTGGAAATCAGGGCCATCCTCTTGGCACTGAGAGCCTTTCATCACTTGCTTGCAGCCTCGCACATACGGATACAGTCGGACAATGCCACGGCTGTGGCATACGTGAACCACCAAGGCGGGACCCGCAGCGCCCAGGCGATGAGAGAAGTGGCGCATATCCTCCGCTGGGCGGAAGACACGAGGTCGGTACTTTCTACGGTCCACATTCCGGGTGTAGAAAACTGGGAAGCCGACTTCCTCAGCAGGCAAGGAATGGACTCGGGGGAGTGGTCTCTCCATCCCGAGATTTTTTACCAGATCTGTCAACGCTGGGGAACCCCGGAGGTGGACCTAATGGCATCCCATCTCAATACCAAGGTCCCCAATTTCATGGCCAGGACACACGACCCGCGGTCGCTCGGAGCGGATGCCCTGGTCCAGGACTGGTCCCAGTTCCGACTCCTGTACATTTTTCCACCCCTCCCCCTAATTTCCAGGGTCGTGAGGAAGATCAAGCAAGAGGGAGTTCCAACCATCCTCATCGCGCCAGACTGGCCCAGACGTACATGGTACGCCGACATCGTTCAACTTACAGCAGACGTCCCCTGGCGTCTACCCGACCGTCACGACCTTCTGTCTCAAGGTCCGTTCTTCCATCAGAATTCAGGGGCTCTCAATTTGACGGCATGGCCCTTGAAACCTGGATTCTAACCCAGGCAGGTTTTTCACCGGCAGTCGTTGCAACTATGATCAGGGCAAGGAAGCCTGCCTCCGCCAAGATCTATTATCGTACCTGGAGAGTTTCCTTTTCTTGGTGCGAATCTCATGGACAAGTCCCACTCCTTTATTCCCTCCCGAAGGTACTAGGTTTTCTTCAATCGGGCCTAGACGCAAAGCTATCCTTAGGCTCGCTTAAGAGTCAGGTGTCGGCGCTGTCAGTCCTTTTTCAAAAGCGCATTGCTATTAAACCGCAAGTAAGGACTTTCATCCAGGGAGTTTCCCGATTGGTTCCTCCCTACAAACGTCCGCTGGATACGTGGGACCTCAATCTGGTCCTGACAGCATTGCAAGCTCCACCCTTCGAACCTCTTAGAGGAGTTCCACTTTCCATTCTGTCTCAGAAAGTGGTTTTTCTAGTGGCGATCACCTCGTTACGCAGAGTGTCGGAATTGTCAGCACTGTCCTACAGACGGCCTTTCCTAGCCTTTCACCAGGACAAGGTGGTTCTCCGCACGGTACCATCCTTCCTTCCGAAGGTTGTGTCCAACTTTCACCTCAATGAGGAGATTTCACTGCCATCCCTTTGCCTGGTTCCGGTTCATAGAGTGGAGAAGGCTCTGCATACGCTTGACCTCGTCAGAGCATTGCGGATTTACGTGTCCAGGACTGCACCTTTCCGGAAGTCTGATTCCCTCTTCATTCTTCCAGAAGGTAGTCGCAAGGGACTGACGGCTTCCAAGGCTACCCTTGCCAGGTGGATCAAGTCCACCATACATGAGGCCTACCGACTTAACAGTTCCCCTCTTCCGGCCGGTATCACGGCACACTCTACACGGGCAGTAGGGGCCTCCTGGGCCATTCGGCATCAGGCTTCGGCACAACAAGTGTGTAAGGCGGCCACTTGGACTAGCCTACACACGTTTACGAAACACTACAGGGTTCATACCCAGTCCTCAGCGGATGCGAGCCTGGGTAGACTGGTTCTGCAGGCGGCACTGCCCCAAATTTAGGGACCTGCTAGCACATTATTCGTCCATTGCTTCCCACCCAGGGACTGCTTTGGGACGTCCCATGGTTCTGTGTCCCCCAATGAGGCGACAGAGTAAAGGAGATTTTTGTGTACTCACCGTAAAATCTATTTCTCTTAGCCTCTAATTGGGGGACACAGCTCCCACCCTGTTGCCCTTATGGGCCGTTGTTTACGGTTGAGTTCTCATATTGTTCTTTGAGCTCGTACATAGTAGCCTTCTTACAGGCATGGTTATGTTATTTGGTTATGTTCCTCCTAATGCTTTTGCACAAAACTTGGAGAAGGCTGACGCCGTCCAGGGGTGTATACTGCAGAGGAGGAGCCAAAGTTAATCTTTTTCAGATTATGCATAGTGTCGCCTCCTAGTGGACAGCAGCATAACACCCATGGTTCTGTGTCCCCCAATTAGAGGCTAAGAGAGAGAGATTTTACGGTGAGTACACAAAAATCTCCTTTTTTATGTCTTCTTTATGTAATTCTTTACTATTTTAAAATTGTGTATCAATAAAATTTGAACTTTTTTATAACTTCTATTTTCACTTCTTCAATCTTCGTGATATATCTCATGATGATTTTTGTTTGGATATACAAAGAAATAGGAATAAAAGGCTGTGTTCTTCCAAATATCGGTTGCAGATCGCACTTCCCACAGCTCCCTGACACAGACACTGAAATCCGAGCTTCAAATACCTGCTGCTTCCGAAATCAGAATTCTCTCCTATTTATTGTAGTTGTCAATCTTTTAAAGTGATCGCATATTACGTTGGCATGTACTACTAAGTCCTTCTGCAGAGTTTTTTTTTCTGTTTTGATCTGTCAGATTCATTATTGTCATAGAGACCTTGTGTGGCTCCAAGCCAACAAATATAAGTCAATTTCTACAAATACGCACATAAAACTCTAAGATGGTAAGCCCTTAGACGATATACAGTACATATTGAGGTTTTTGAACATTTGGATCAGTGCAGTGTCTGCATGATAAAACTGCATGTAAAATTAGAACAGGGAAAGTCACAAAAGTTTCTTGGCAGTGCAGCTTTAAGGTATAATTAACTTTTAGCTGACATTTGAGCGTGAGGATTCATGTATGTATGTGTGAGAAATAACACAACTTCTGATTTGTATCCTGCATCTTTTTAGCATGTGTTGCTCTTTCTTTTTCTTCCTTCTCCTTACTCTGTCTCTCCATAGACTTTTAGAACTTCAGCTGTAATCTGATCTCTCAGTGATCTAAAAACCTGTCTTTACCAAAGACCGATTTCAGCAGTGAATTCAGAGAAGAGGACTCTAGAAAGTGGAGAAATAAACATTTTTCTTTAGTGGGATATATAGCAAAGTTTCTCATCTTCACACTTGCAATCAACAGTTTCTCTTTTAAGTTTAAAATAGCATTGTCTACTACACTATTGAAATCCCTTTTTTCCTGCAGGATACTGATGTACATCATCGAGAATGGGCCAGGAGGACACTTTTTTGGCCTTCGTCTGGTAACAGAAGTTTATGGACTTCTGGTCTAGCGTGTATTTCGGGAGCGTTTCTGGCATACACTATAAGGCGATGTTCACATATTGCGTTTTTGTAGCTTGTTTTTTTCTTTTTTGCTGTGTTTTTTTAATGAACATTTAAAGCTGTTTTTTACAGTACCAGCAACAGGCATGAGATTTCAGAAATCTCATGCACACATTTACTTTTTTTTTTTCCTCACTGAGCTGAAAAATTACTTTTTTATTTTTGTATCTGCAGGATGTCTATTCTTTCACCGTCTTTGCAGCTTTTTCTCACCATAGAAAGTAATGAGAACCTTCAAAAAAAAACGCAACCATGCGTTTTTGCTTAAGAAAACGAACCTTATTAAACATGTACAGTAGATAAATATCTGATGAAATCTGCACCAGAAACGCAGCAAAAATGAGCCCAAACCTGCTTTGTGAGCAGCTTCTTTACTGCCAAAAGCAGATTTTTGTCTGCTGAAAAAAAACTGCAGCGTACGAACATGGCCTAAGGGTGTATGTGCACACTTGAAGTATTTATTGCAGCAGAAATTTCTGCATCTCTTGGCAGGAAAAACATTGCGTAAAATAGGTGCATTTATGCATGTTTTTGATACGGTTTTGATGCAGATTTTCCCCCAGTCATTATTGGTGAAATCTGCAGAAAAAAACTGAGGAACATGCGGTAGATTTCAATCTGTTGAAAATCTGCAAGTAGAAAAATAAGCAACATGCGCATAAGACTTTGGGAATCTCATTTACTGTTGGCATCAGGAAACCCTTCAAGTTTTGTAACAAATCTGTACAAAAAAAAGCAAAATTAATGCTATAAAAACGGAACATGTGCACAGACCCTAAATGTAGATGAAATAGGAGTTATGACTCCAGCCTTTCAGGTACAAGTGTAGACCTGGTGTAAACTCCTTCTGGGAGGTCTAAAACACAGAAACTAAATGTCTGAATAAATAATGAATGAGTTCTCACCGTGTCACGCTGCTGAAATCATGCTCTGGCTTTTGTTTTGTTTCCTGTTTTGTTTAGATTGGCAGCTGCACTAATCAGATGGGTCAGGTCGCTGTTGTTTCACTTCACAACCGTAGCCCGAAGGTGATCGAATGTTTCAACGTAGAGTCACGAATACTCTGCATGGTCTATGTCCCTGAGGAAGAAAAGCACAAACTATTAGGCGATGTCCCAGATACCGAGTGTAATACTATACGAGCACCAGATGTGCCCACAATTTGCCTGGGCATGGAAGAGGGAAGGTAGATGTCAAACATTGGGATGTGTCTGGGGAATGTCAGATATTAGTTTATGGGTCGTATGCTAATCTGATCAGTGATCGTACAGTTTTATATATCTTCCCTCGAAAAGTAACAACATCTTGAAGTAAATTTGCATGATACAGAATTTAGGCTAATTGAAGTGAAGGGCTTTCAACTTTTCTGGTTGCCTAGCTACTACTATTTATAACATCGATATACATATTAATATTCCTAGACCAGATGTCCTAAATCCTAACACTGTAGTATTATTAGTACCTACGGATCTTTTCAAGAGCAGAACATTTCCACTTGCAAAATTTATAAGCTTGTATATGAGTGATAACATTTAATTGACGTGTGTATTTCTATGTACATCAGTAGGTAAGTGCTGCAAAATAAAAATGCTTTGAAAAATAGCAGTGTTAATAGTTTGTGTCAATTATCAAAATGCAAACCTACATCCATGGAAGATCCATGCCAAATTCATTCAAAAACTGTGCAAGTACCTAGAAGAATTGATGCTGTTTTAAAGCAAAGGGTGGTCACACCAAATATTATTTTGATTGAGTTATCTTTTCGTCATCCACATTTCATTTTGGTAGTTAATAAACATAAACTGTTAACACTTCTATTTTTGAAAATATTCTTACTGTGCAGCATTTTTCAATATCTGCCTAAAACGTGTGCACTGTACTGTGTATGTAAATATATATGACGTGCACTCACTATATATATATATATATATATATATATACATACATACACACACATATGCAAGCACAGATATACAGGTGTTTGTAAAAGTTTGTGCACCCCTGGTTAAAATTGCTGTTATTGTGAACTGTTAATCAAGATAAAAGGAAAACGGCCCAATGGAAATGTTTCAACACCCTTGGAGATTTGTGTGCTCAGATAACTTTGACCAAGGCTTCAGACCTTAATCAGCCTGTTAGGCTGTGTGCCCATGTTGCATTTTTTTAAGCGTTTCCGCAGCGCAGCGTTTGTGCCGGCTCAGACGCTGCAGAAACGCTTAAAAGAAGCTTCACCTTAAATTGCATGCGTTTTTGGCTTTTTGTGCCAATGCATGTGTTTTTAAACGCTCAGGAATCGCTTAGCGGCTAAAAACGCAGCATGCTTATTAATTTCCACATTGCTAAGCGTTTTTAGCCTTTTCCAATGTTCCCAGAAAACGCGCCGGAAAAAAGCGTCAAAAACGCGCGTCTTTTGTGCAAAAAACGCACAAGAAACGCGCGGAAATAAAACGCGCGTTTTGTGAGAAGGGGATCAGTTCCTGAGCGTTTAAAAACGCTAACGTGGGCACATGGCCTTATGGTTATGGCTTGTTCACTATCATCGTTCGGAAAGGCCAGATAATGCAAATTTCCCAGCTTTATAAAAACCCAGAATCCTCTAACATTGTTCCAAAAAACAGACATCAGTTCTTTTAAGCAGCTGTCTAGCACTCTGAAAATGGTGGAGGCCCACAAAGCAGAAATGTAATTAAGAAATGGCAGTTAACAAGCACAGTGGAGGTCAAAAAAAGGTCTGGAAGACCAAGCAATATTTCAGTGACAGCTGCTAGTAGAATTGTCAGAGAGGCGAATAAAAACCCCCTCTTGACTGCAAAAGACCTTCAGAAAGATTTAGCAGATTCTGGAGTTTTGGTATACTGTTCTGCTGTTCAGAGACACAAATATGGCCTTCATGGAAAAAGCATCAGAAAAAACCTCTCCTGTGTTCGCAACATAAAATTTAGCTTCAGAAGTATTCAAAATAACATCTGAGCAAGCCTCATGCGGTTTTGAAACCAGTCCTGTGAACCGATGAGATTAAAATAGAACTATTTGGACACAAATATCAAAGGTATGTTTGGTGAAAAAAGGGCCCAGATTTTCAGGAAAAGAACATCTCGCCAACCATTAAGCATGGGGGTGGATCAATCGTACTTTTGGGGTTGTGTTGCAGCCAATAGCACTGGGAACATTTCACGGGTATAGAGAAAAATGCATCAAGAATTTATTGAAATTTCATTGAATGCAAACGTAACACCACCTTTAAAAAAGCTGGATATGAAAAGCCTATGGCTTATACAATTGGATAATGATCCTAAACACACGTCAAAATCCACAATAGACTACCTAAAAAGGCGCAAGCTAAAGGTTTTACAGTGGCCCTCACAATCCCCTGATCTGAACATCATTGAAAATCTGTGGCTAGACCTCAAAATATCTGTGCACGCAACACGACCCAGGCTACAAAGAGTTTACAAGCTATGATACTTGTAAAAGGCGATGCTACTAAGTGCTAACCAGGCTGAGTGCCCAATCATTTGCATCGGCGATTTTTCCTTTTTGTAAGTTTTAAAATGTAAAAGATGAAGAAAATAAATATATACCGTATATACCCGTGTATAAGCTGAGATTTTCAGCCCATTTTTTGGGGCTGAAAGTCCCCCTCTCGGCTTATACACAAGTCATATACCTGGGGGTCGGCAGGGAGGGGGAGCGGGGGTGTCAGAGATCATACTTACCCCCGACGCGTCTCTGCAGCCTCCCCGCTTCTCCCATGGTCTCCCTTCCTGCCTTCAGCAGTCATGTGGTACCGCTCATTAAACTCATGAATATGCGCATATTCATGAGTGTAATGAGCGGTACCACGTGACCGCTGAAGGCAGGAAGGGAGACCGTGGAGAAGCGGGGCTGCAGAGTCCGCGCCAGGAAGTGGTAAGTATAGCGATATTCACCTGTCCGGGGTTCATCGCTGATCACCGCTTTCTGCTGCGTCCTGTGTCAGTGACGTTTAGCCAGCAGAGGGCGCGGTGACGTGGTTAGTGCACGCTGCACCCTCTGCTGGCTGAACAGTCACTGACACAGGAAATGGCAGACAGCGGTGAGCAGTGATGGACTCCGGACAGGTGAATTTCTCAGGTGTCGGGTCCTGAGCAGGAGAGGTGAGTATGGCATTTTTTTTTTGCAGCAGCAGCATATGGGGGCATAATATATGGAGCATCTTATGGGGGCATATTTTATGGGGCAGCATATGGGGGCATAGTCTATGGGGCAGCATATGGGGGCATAGTCTATGGGGCAGCATATGGGGGCATAGTCTATGGGGCAGCATATGGGGGCATATTCTATGGGGCAGCATATGGGGGCATATTCTATGGGGCAGCATATGGGGGCATATTATTTGGGGCAGCATATGGGGGCATATTCTATGGAGCAGCATATGGGGGCATATTCTATGGAGCCGCATATGAGGTCATAATCTATGAAGCAGCATATGAAGGCATATATATATACACACACAATATTTATTGCTTAAGGAAATTAAACACAATGTATCTCCAAGTCAGTAACTGTGAAATCAATCTACCCAGTTATGAAGCAACACTGGTTGTGAATCAATTTCTCCTGCTGTTGTGTAAGTAGCACAGACAACAGGTAGAAATTATAGGCAATTGGCAAAGCAAACCCTATATAATAGTGGTTCTGCAGGTGGTGACCACCGATTTCTGTTCTCATCCTTTTTGGCTGTTGTTTTGGTCACTTATGCATTTTGTCATTGCTCTCACCCCTAGAGGTGGTGTCTACAACCCACAGAAGTTGCTCAAGTAGTGCAGCTCATCCAGGATGGCACATCAATATATATATACAATATACACTGCTTAAAAATATAAAGGGAACACTAAGATACCACATCGTAGATATCACTGAATGAAATATCGCAGCTGCAAATCTATATTCGTTACATAGTGGCATGCGTTGAGAACAAGAAAACATAAAAATGATCATTGTAAATTAAAATGAATATCCCATGGAGGTCTGGATTTGGAAGGATACTGAAAACCAAAGTGGAAAATCAAATTACAATCTGATCCAACTTCAGTGGAAATGCCTCAAGACAAGGAAATGATGCTCAGTAGTGTGCGTGGCCTCCACATGCCTGTTTGACCTCCCTATGACACATGAGCATGCTCCTGATGAGTTGGTGGATGTTGTCATGAGGGATCTCCTCCCAGACCTGGACTAAAGCATCTGCCAACTCCTGGACAGTCTGTGGTGCAATGTGATGTTGGTGGATGGAGCGAGACATGATGTCCCAGATGTGCTCAATCGGATTCAGGTCTGGGGAACGGGCGGGCCAGTTCATAGCTTCAATGCCATCATCTTGCAGGAACTGCTGACACACTTCAACTACATGAGGTCTGGCATTGTCCTGCATTAGGAGGAACCCAGGGCCAACCGCACCAGCATATGGTGTCACAAGGGGTCTGAGGATCTCCTCTCGGTACCTAATGGCAGTCAGGCTACCTCTGGCGAGTACATGGAGGGGGCTGTGCAGACCATCCTCATGGAGTTGGTTTCTAACCGTTTTTGCAGACACATGTACATTTGTGGCCTGCTGGAGGTCATTTTGCAGGGCTCTGGCCATGCTCCTCCTGTTCCTCCTTGCACGAAGGATAAGGTAGCGGTCCTGCTGCTGGGTTGATGCCCTCCTACAGCCCCTTCCACGTCTCCTGGTAGCGCCTCCAGCCTCTGGACACTACACTGACAGACACGGCAAATCTTGCCACAGCTCGCATTGATGTGCCATCCTGGATGAGCTGCACTACCTGAGCCACTTGTGTGGGTTGTAGAGTCCGTCTCATGCTACCACGAGTGTGAAAGCATAACCAACATTCAAAAGTGACCAAAACATCAGCCAGAAAGCATTGGCACTTAGATGTGGTCTGTGGCCCCCACCTGCAGAACCACTTTTTTTTTTGAGGGTGTCTTGATAATTGCCAATAATTTCCAACTGTTGTCTATTCCATTTGCACAACAGCATGTGAAATTGATTGTCAATTAGTGTTGCTTCCTAAGTGGACAGTTTGATTTCACAGAAGTTTGATTTACTTGGAGTTGTATTCTGTTTAAGGCTGAGTTCACATGTGGCTTTTTTTCGCGTTTCCACGGCTGTTTTAACCGCGCGATTTTGCCGCGAAAACGCAAAAAATAAGCATCCCATGCATTCCTATGGGATTCCGCAATGCTGTGCTAATGCTGCGGTTTTTACCGCGGCGGAATTGCTTCGCGGTAAAAAACGCAGCATGCTCATTAATTTTGCGGAATCGCGGCGATACCACACCCATAGGAATGCATTGTCCTGCTTACTTTCCGCATGTGGCTGTGCACACCATGCGAAAAGTAAGCAGAACATTTACGGATGGTACCCACGGTCCGGAGGAGAGGTGACTGTCCTCCGGGCTTTGGGTACCATATCCCTGTAAAAAATAGAATTTAAATTAAAAAATATTGTTATTCTCACCTTCCGACGTCCCGCGCAGCCTTCCCGCCTCTCTCCACGCTCCCGGTCCCAGTAAGCCTTTGCGAGCGATGACGTCCATTCTCACGGGATTGCGAAGTCTCGCGGTCATTCGCGCGACGTCATCGCGAATTACCGCGAGACGTTGCGATCCCGCAAGAACGGACGTCATCGTGGTAATTGTCGCAAAGGATTACTGGGACCGGGAGCGTGGAGAAAGGCGGGAAGGCTGCGCGGGATGTCGGAAGGTGAGAACAGCAATGTTTTTTTTTTTTTTTTTTTATTAATATTATTTACATTCTATCTTTTACTATTGATGCCGCATAGGTGGCCTCAATAGTAAAAAGTTGGTCACACTCGTCAAACACTATGTTTGACGAGTGTGACCAACCTGTCAATCAGTTCTCCAAGCGATGCTACAGATCGCTTGGAAAACGCTAGCAATTCTGCAAGCTAATTACGCTTGCAAAATGCTAGTTTTTCCGCTGGAAAATCGCGGGAATTTAAAATGCAATTTTCCCGCGGAATGGAATTCCGGAATTCTCGCGGTAATATCAGCGAGAGTTCCGTTACGTGTGAACCCAGCCTAAGTGTTCCTTTATTTTTTTTGAGCACTGTATAATATTATTATTATTATTATTATTATTATTATTATTATTATTTCTTTGCCTAAAATGGAAAGGACATGTTATTTTTAACTTTAGGCTTGTTAGAGACCATTTCATCTTCAGCTTGCTTAACTGTTCACAATAACAGTAATTTTGAACTGGCATTCTCAAACTTTTACATGCTCTTTATACTGTATATCTAATATATAAAGCTCAAGTGTTTGTATGTCCGGGATTGGCATCCGCACCGTCGCAGCTACAGCCACAAAATTTGGCACTGTCATACGTCTGGACCCCGAGAGTGTCCTAGGCTATGTTATGAGGTGAAACTTTAACCCCGCGCGTTCCAATTCACCAAACAATTTTGCCCCTTTCTACATAATGGGGAAAGTGTGTATCAAGCCCCGCCCCTCATTATGATGTCATAATAGTTGCCATGGCGACGCTGATGTCATCATAGGTTGCATGCCCCGCCGCTTACTATGATGTCATAATGGGTGACTATGGGATGGAGGATGTGTGATGGGTATATGGGCACTCGACTATGGGATGGCGAATATGTATGATGGGTATATGGGCATGGGACTATGGGATGGAGGATGTATGATGGGTATATGGGCATGGGACTATGGGATGGAGGATGTGTGATGGTTATATGGGCACTCGAATATGGGATGGAGGATATGTGTGATGGGTATATGGATACGGGCCTATGGGATCGTGGATATGTATGATGGGTATATGGGCACGGGACTATGGGATGGAGGATAATTATAATTTGCTATAACTAACCACAGTTAGTTACTATGCCCGGGCAGCGCCGGGCTCTTCAGCTAGTCTATAATATAACGCTGGAAGCGTCGCTCTGTCCGAAGCCTTTATAGACTGCGCAAGCGTGACGCATCCCCCTAGGAGATCGCGGTATGCGTAAGCACTGAACGCATGCCGCAATCTCCGGCACAACACCTTACTGATCCGGTGTTGCTGTTGCCGCAGGGTCTTGCGTCTTGCTGTGATGTCAGGAGAGGGCGGGTTAAGGCGCCAGAGTCGCCATTTTGTAGAAGACACACTGCAGTGTCTTCACACTACAGTGTGTCTCCAACAAAATGGTGCCGGAAAGCGAGGACTGCGCAGGCGCCGAGTCCGGCACCACAGCATGCCCTCTCCAGACATCACGGCACAACAACTTTAACGATCGGGTATTGACGCGGGCCCTCTCCTGACATCACGGTGAGACCCCGCGTCAATACTCGATCATTACGTTGTTGGGCCGTGATGTCTGGACAGGGCGTGTTGTGGTGCCAGACTCTGCATCTGCGCAGTTCTCGCTTTCCCCCTCCATGTTGTAGAAGACTGCAATGTGTCTTCAAAGCGAAGGCTGCGCGGGCACCACAACATGCCCTCTCCAGACAAGACGACACAACAACTTAACAATCTGGTATTGACGTGGGGTCTCGCCGTGATGTCAGGAGAGGGCGGGTTGTGGCGCCGGAATCTGGTGAGGGGACCATGCATACCAGGATAGGGGGTGAGGGGACCATGCATACCAGGATAGGGGGTTGAGGGGTACCATGTATACCAGGATTGGAGATGAGGGGACCATGCATACCAGGATAGGGGGTGATGGGAACATGCATATCAGGATTGGGGATGAGGGGACCATGCACACCAGGATTTGGGGGTGAGGGGACCATGTATACCAGAATTTGGGGGTGAGGAGACCATGCATACCAGGATTGGGGGAGTGAGGGGACCATGCATACCAGGATTGTGGGGTGAGGGGGACCATGCATACCAGGCTAGGGATGAGGGGGTACCATGCATACCAGGATATGGATGAGGGGGTGTCATGCATACCAAGATTTTTTTTTGGGGGGGGGGCATACATACCATTTTAGGTTTCAGAGGGCCATGCATAGCAGGATAGGGATGAAGGGGTACTTTGCATACCAGGATAGGGATGAGGGGGCCATGCATACCATTATAGGGATGAGGGGGCCATGCATACCATTATAGGGATGAGGGGGCCATGCATAGCAGGATAGGGATGAAGGGATGCCATGCATACCAGGGTAGGAGGGTGGCAGCACATACCAGGATGGGAGACCCTATACAAAAAAAAATGCTCGCCACCCGGGCGTAGAACGGGTTCATAGCTAGTATACATAGATTGATACAGTGTGGACAATAAGTATTTGATACACTGACGATTTTGCAGGTTTTCCTACCTACTAAGAATGGAAAGGTCTGTAATTTTTATCGTAGGTACACGTCAACTGTGAGGGATAGAATCTAACAATAAAAACAGAAAATCACATTGTATGATTTTTAAATAATTAAATTGTATTTTATTTAATGAAATAAGTATTTGATCACCGACCAATCAGCAAGAATTCTGGCTCTCACAGACCTGTTAGTTTTTCTTTATGAAGCCCTCCTACTCTGCACACATTAACTGTATTAATTGCACCTGTTTTAACTCATTACCTGTATAAATAAAAAACAGCTGTCCACACACTCAATCACACTACAAACCTCTCCACCATGGCCAAGACCAAAGAGCTGTCTAAGGACAACAGGGACAAAATTGTCTACCTGCACATGGCTGGGATGGGCTACAGGACAATTAATAGGCAAGCAGCTTGGTGAGAAGGCAGCAACTATTGGCACAATTATTAGACAATGGAAGAAACACAAAATGACTGTCGATCTTCCTAGGTTTGGGGCTCCTTGCAAGATCTTGCCTTGTGGGGTAAGGATGATTCTGAGAAAGGTCAGGAATCGGCCCAGAACTACAGGGGAGGACCTGGTCAATGACCTGAACAGAGCTGGGACCACAGTATCAAGCATTACTGTTTTTTTTTGTTTTTTTTTGCCAACAACGTCATTTCCACAGTAAGAGCATTGAAGATGGGTCATGGCTGTTTTTTCCAGAATGTCAATGACCTGAAAGACACTGCCAGGGCAACTAAGGAGTGGCTCCATAAGAAGCATTTCATGGTCCTAGAGTGCCCTAGCAGGTCTCCAGACCTGAACCCAATTGAAAATCTTTGGAGGGAGCTGAAACTCAATGTTGCCCAGCGGCAGCCCTGAAATCTGGAAGATCTGAAGAAAATCTGTACAGACGAGTGGGCCAAAATCACTGCTGCATTGTGTGCAAACTTGTTGAAAAACTACAGGAAACGTCTGACCTCTGTAACTGCAAAGGTTTCTGTACCAAATATTAAGTTCTGTTTTTCTATTATATCAAATACTTATTTCATGCAATGAGATACAAATCTATATATATAAAATTGAATGTGTGTATTCACCAACCAATCACGAAGCATCTTTCATTTCACCAGAGCTGTTTAAAAGAAGCCGAGCTGTGATAGGATGCTATGAGCAACAGTTTTCCCACTCGACAAAACCTCAGCAGACGCTGACATGGTGGGAGAAATATAGCATCCCCGGAAACATAAGCTCCCAGCCATTATCTGCCCCCCCCCCCCAGAAAGGAGCAGAGAGCACATGACAAAAATGAATCCCCCTTCCCGTGGCCATATACACATCACACATCCTCCATCCCATAGGCACATCTTCCCTCTTAAAGGGATCTCTGGTATGGAAGTTGGGGCAAATCCCTCAGCGCTCTGATTCTGACCCCAGGCTTCTATTAAAGGGACCATTGGTATGGAAGTCAGGACCGTTCCACTCAGCTCTGTGGTTCTGACCCCCCAGGGTCTCTTAAAGGGATCATTGGTATGGAAGTTAGGACAATTCCACTCAGCGCTCTGGTACTGACCCCAGGCCTCTCTTAAAGGGATCTCCAGTATGAAAGTTAGGGCAAATCCCTCAGCTCTCTGATTCTGACCCCAGGCTTCTATTAAAGGGATCATTGGTATGAAAGTCAGGGCAAATCCACTCTGCGCTCTGGTTCTGACGCAATGAGAAAAAACTTTGTCCAGCTCCACGATGTAGTGAAAAATATTCTTTATTCACTCAATAGAAATGAGGTTTAAAAGCCAGCATGAGTTACAAGGCATGCGATCGATCACATGCCTTGTAACTCATGCTGGCTTTTAAACCTCATTTCTATTGAGTGAATAAAGAATATTTTTCACTACATCGTGGAGCTGGACAAAGTTTTTTCTCATTGCCTTGGATTGTGCGCTTTGACACAGCGGTCTCGTGCTCCGATGTTGGAATGCCGTATCTGGTGAGCTGGATTTGTATCCTGCTCTGGTTCTGACCCCAGGCTCTCTTAAAGGGATCCCCGTTATGGAAGTCAGGGCAATTGCCTTCAAATGCTCTGGTACTGACCCCAGGCTTCTATTAAAGGGATCATTGGTATGGAAGTCAGGGCAAATCCATCCAGCACCTTGGTTTTGACCCCAGGCCTCTCTTTAAGGGATCCCCGTTATGAAATTTAGGACCGTTCCACTCAGCGCTCTGGTTCTGACCACTCAGCGCTCTGGTTCTGACCCCAGGCCCCTCTTAAAGGGATCCCCTGTATGGAAGTGAGGGCAAATCCACTCTGCGCTCTGATTCTGACCCCAGGCCCCTCTTAAATGGATCCCCAGTATGGAAGTGAGGGCAAATCACCTCTGCACTTTGGTACTGACCCCAGGGCTCTTAAAAGGATCTCCGGTATGGAAGTTAGGGTAAATCCCTCAGCGCTCTGATTCACACCCCAGGCTTCTATTAAATGGATCAGTGGTATGGAAGTGAGGGCAAATCCACTCAGCGCTCTGGTTCTGACGCCAGGCCTCTCTTAAAGGGATCCCTGGTATGGAAGTTAGGGCCATTCCACTCAGTGCTCTGGTTCTGACCCCAGGCTAATGGGATGATGTGGAATATTAGGGGTAGTAGTCCAGTGGCTCTGGCTGATGGGATGATGTGGGATATTAGGTGGAGTTGTCCGGTGGCTATGGCTGACGGGATGATGTGGGATATAAGGGGTAGTAGTCCGGTGACTTTGACGGGATGATGTGGGATATTAGTAGTCCGGTGGCTCTGGCTGACGGGACGATGTGGGATATTAGGGGTAGTAGTCCGGTAGCTCTGGCTGGTGGGATATTAGGGGTAGAAGTCCGGTGGCTCTGGCTGACGGGATGATGTGGGATATTAGGGGTAGTAGTCCAGTGGCTCTGGCTGACGGGATGATGTGGGATATTAGGGGTAGTAGTCCGGTGGCTCTGGCTGATGGGATATGTGGGATATTAGGTGTAGTAGTCCAGCACCTGTGATGGGATGATGTGGGATATTAGGGGTAGAAGTCCGGTGACTCTTGCTGACGGGATGATGTGAGATATTAGGGGTAGTAGTCCGGTGGCTCTGGCTGACGGGATGATGTGGAATATTAGGGGTA
Source organism: Dendrobates tinctorius (assembly GCF_039654945.1). Lineage (NCBI taxonomy): Eukaryota > Metazoa > Chordata > Amphibia > Anura > Dendrobatidae > Dendrobates > Dendrobates tinctorius. Next base: position 15,796,327 of record NW_027361775.1, on the reverse strand, counting down.
GAAGTCAGGTAGCTCTGGCTGACGGGACGATGTGAGATATTAGGGGTAGTAGTCCGGTGACTTTGACGGGATGATGTGGGATATTAGTCGTCCGGTGGCTCTGGCTGACGGGACGATGTGGGATATTAGGGGTAGTAGTCCGGTAGCTCTGGCTAATGGGATGATGTGGGATATTATAGTGAGTGTGGCTATGCGGAGTGGACGGGGCTATACACTCAGCTAGATGTATGTATGTATGTATGTGTGTGTGTGTGTGTGTGTGTGTGTGTATGTATGTTTATTATAATTTGTTATAGCTAACCGTAGTTAGTTACTATGCCCGGGCAGCGCCGGGCTCTTCAGCTAGTTAATTATATAAAAATCATACAACGTGATTTTCTGGATTTTTTTTTTTTTTAGATTCTGTCTCTCTCAGTTGAAATTTAGCTATGATAAAGATTACAGACCTCTCCATTCTTTGTAGGTGGGAAACTTGCAAAATCTGCAGTGTATCAAATATTTATTTTCCTCACTAGATTATAAATGTATGTATATGCATATATTCATACACATGCACACGCATGTATATACAAATACACACCGAAATATATACAGACATAAATTTATAGTATAGCAGGTGAAATGAGAACTGAACAATTCACCAGTTTTATAAGGAAATACATTTCTAAAGGTGCTATTGACTTGAAATTCTCACCAAATGCCGATAACATCCAATCCACTCGAGCAAAGAAATCGAACGTTACTTGTTCATTAATTAAGGTTTGTATAATAATGACAAATGACACAGGAAAAAAGTATTGAACTCCTAAAGGTACAAAAAGCCATGGAAAGTCATGGCAACAGCTGAAATCTTTCAGTAATTAGAGAGCAATCCTGACACTTAGTGAAAATAACATCAGTTGGTTCAACTGATGGCCTATAAAAAGTTGTCCAATTACACTGGTCAACAGCATTTTTGGTGCCAAAGATATTTCATCGAATTTAGGGTATTTTTGGGGTGCTGATTCTGAATATGTCATCAGTTTTGCCAGATTGGCTCAAGTTTTTGAGATTTTTGGTATCTTATTTATAGCACTTGTTGGTAAATGCGACGCATCATCTCATTAATTTCTTTGGATTAGTACTTGAACTGAGCAGTTCTCAATATAGTTTTGTGTTAATTAGTGTTCTAAAAGTTTGTTCATAGCTTGATTTTTGCACTAACTTTATGTTGTTGTCTGTTTTCCAGTGAAAAGCATGAACTCATCAAGAAGAAGTTGTCTTAACGATCCAGACTCATTCTGTTACATTTGTGGTGAATACACACTGCCAAAACATAGAAGAAACATAACAGACTTCGTAAAAAAAGTGTATTTTGCCTATTTTGGGGTTATGCTTGGGGACCAAGACAAGTTTTGGGCACCACACATAGTGTGCAAAGCATGTATCGAATTATTACGAAAATGGAGCAAAGGACAAAGAAAAAGCTTCAAATTTGGTGTTCCAATGGTGTGGAGAGAGCCAAAAAATCATCATGATGACTGTTATTTATGGTAAACACAGGTACAGGCACATCTTCACAATGAGGGACAGGCCTTCTTGCAGATTCCATGTTACTCCCATTTTCGTTTCTTATGCTTATTGAATCCTTGCACTTGCACTGCACAGAAATAACAGTCATCATGATGATTTTTTGGCTCTCTCCACACCATTGGAACACCAAATTTGAAGCTTTTTCTTTGTCCTTTGCTCCATTTTCGTAATAATTCGATACATGCTTTGCACACTATGTGTGGTGCCCAAAACTTGTCTTGGTCCCCAAGCATAACCCCAAAATAGGCAAAATACACTTTTTTTACGAAGTCTGTTATGTTTCTTCTATGTTTTGGCAGTGTATATTCACCACAAATGTAACAGAATGAGTCTGGATCGTTAAGACAACTTCTTCATGATGAGTTCATGCTTTTCACTGGAAAACAGACAACAACATAAAGTTAGTGCAAAAATCAAGCTATGAACAAACTTTTAGAACACTAATTAACACAAAACTATATTGAGAACTGCTCAGTTCAAGTACTAATCCAAAGAAATTAATGAGATGATGCGTCGCATTTACCAACAAGTGCTATAAATAAGATACCAAAAATCTCAAAAACTTGAGCCAATCTGGCAAAACTGATGACATATTCAGAATCAGCACCCCAAAAATACCCCAAATTCATTAAAATATTTTGGACACCAGAAAAAAAAATTTTTTTCGTTGACCTGTGTTATCAAGGTGTCACACAAGAAAAATCTTGTGACGGGTAAAACTAGTGAGCTGACTGAAGACCTTCGCAATTGACTACAGAAGAATTTCTAAACTACAGAAGATCCCAGTGAGCACTGTTGGGGCCAAAATCTGGAAGTAGAAAGAATGTCATTTTACCATAAACCGGCGATGACCAGCTGCTCCCCGCAAAATTACAGACAGAAGAGTGAAAATAATTATCAGAAGAGTAGTCCCTGAGTCGAAGAGCACCTGTGCAGAGCTACAGAAAGACCTGGAATCAGCAGGAACAATTGTTTCATAGAAAACTACTCAACCTCCATGGCCTGTATGCACGCTCAATATGCAAGATTCTATTACTGAACAAAAAGCACGTTCAAGTGTTTTAAAGTTTACTCAACATTATTTAGGCCAGCCTGTGAAATACTGGGAGAATATAGTCTGGTCAGATGAGACCAAAAGTGAACGCTTTGAATGCCATAATACACCCCAAGTTTGGTGGTCAAAAGGCACTGCATATCACCCAAAAAATACAATACCAACTGTGAAGTTTGCAGGTGGAAAAATCATGGCGTGGTGTTGTTTTTCAGCATACTGCACTGTACCAAGACTTTTTTTTTATAAAAAATTGCCGTCTACCAGGATGATGAAGATAAAATGAAGATGAATATTTCAGCAATACAATGATCCCAAACACACAGTCCAGGAAACTCTCAATTGGTTTCAGAGAAATGAAATCAAGCTGCTTGAATGGCCCAGACAATCACCTGACCTGAATCCAATAGAAAATTTATGGAAACAACTAAAGCTCAGATTTCAAAGACGCCATGGGACCTTTTAAGATTTGAAGAGTGTGTGGAAGAATGGGCCAAAATCACCTCTGAGCAATACATGCAACTAGTTTCTATAATACAGTTGTCTTCTTGAAGCTGTCCTCACCAACAAAGGCTTTTGTAGAAAGTATTAAATTTCAGTAAGCATGTTCAATACTTTTTTTCCTGTGCCATTATTTTTCATGCTTACACATAAAGTAATTTATGGACATCTACGGTTTGTTTCATTTGCCTGTGTGAATTGGATGGTTTGTTACCAACATCTAGTGAGCATTTCATGTCAATAGCACCTTTATGAAGATGGGAAGAGTTTGTGGATGTTTCCCCCGCTGCTGTGTATGGAAGCCTGCAAATCTCAGCAATTTATTCAAACGTGGTTTTTATTCTACTCAACGCATTTCAAACTGTCAAGCACTTCTTCTTACGTGGTCATCTCCTGAGGAAGAAGTGCTACTTTGAAACATGTTGAATTAAAACCTGAATAAATTGCTGAGGTTTACCGCATTTCATACACAATAGCACGGAAGACATCCACAAATTATTCCTATCTTCATACTTGTCGATTTTGTAGCCTGTGGATCCCCAAGCAGCTATACAGATGATTTGAAAATTCTTTTTAAATTGTAAATCAGGTTAGTACAATCTGATTAACAACTATGAATGTACGTCAGAGTCCTGTCCTGCCCTGCAGCTTCTTCCTGTGCAGAGCGGTCATGTGGTACCGCTCATTAAGGTAATGAATATATTCTCCACGACTATGGGAGTGGAGACGCGTGCATATATTCATTACCTTAATGAGCGGTACCACGTGACCGTTCTGCACAGGAAGAAGCTGCCGACGCCAGACAACGGAGATGCAGGGATGGAGATCCAGCGATGGAGGGTGAGTATTGATGTCTGACTCATGTATAAGCCGAGGGGGCGTTTTCAGCACACAAAAAATGTGCTGAAAAACTCGGCTTATACACGGTATATTATAACATTAGTGTGCGTGTTTTCTATAAATCCAGCAATTTTTAATCTGTCTACTGACCCTCAAAATAAAACTGATCTCTTCAGAGCAAGAAGAGGCAGTCTAAGTGGTCATCCCATCATCATCGCGGGTTGGATTACAATGAGAGAAGAACACCTCTACATGTGGTTACTACATTCTGCATAATTGAAGGTCACAGCTCACCTCCTCCCTTTCTTTTCACATTGATCTTTGCGCTGGTTAAAGGGAATTCCAAAAACACTCTTATAGGCATTGATATACATCTTCAATTTACAGTTTTCTATGGTTTATGTGGCTGATGTGAACCATGTCTGTTAACAGAAGCCCATCCAAGATTGACATTCCCATAATCCTGTTCAAAAAATAAAAAAATAAAAAGTTGTAATAAAAGTAATTCAAGCCACAACTGTAGATTATTTTGTCTATGAAATATTCAGAGACTTATATTTTGAAATCCTTTTTTTTTTCCAGTATATGTGTTTACAAAAGTAGCCAGGGCTCAAAAAAGGTTCGTTTGCGACACTTTTTTACCCCAGAAAAAGCCACCGTCATGAGCCTTGCAAGCATTCCCCGAAGCTTGTACGCCGGTCTTGTGAATGGCAATCTTGTAATCTACGCAAAGATGGAAGGTAATTTTCTGCAGTAAGCACTTGTCGATGTAATGAATATGATGCTGTAAGATACAGAATGAAATCAGTTACTATCAAATAGGTGCACAGAGGTCTGGTCTGCGACTATCCACTCTGGAATAGCATTTTTGTTTTTTAATGGGTTGTCCTCTACTTCTCAATTACCATAATTCTCCCCTTTAAAGTAATAGCAGCTACACTCCCCTCTGATGTTGGTGCCGTTCCAGCGATTTCGGCACCTGCAGTCCTGGGGCTTACGTGATACTATGTAACGCAAGCCCTGCAGCCAATCAACGGCCACTGACATTCGGAGAAAGTCAGAGAGCAACAGCATGCTATAATTTCTTCCAGGTGTCTGTTTCGGACTAATTTAATCTAAATTAACACAATATTCTGTGCCAATTTCTTCTAGAAATTACACCATTTTTGTTCATCTCTCCATAGCTCTTTTTCATTTACATGACCCCTAATTCCTTGGCAGCTATAAACTGGTAACTGGACAGTTGAATGACGCCAGGATCTATCATTTAACCATATAACATGTATGGGTGCTAAAAGGTGGATATTCATATTCCAGACTGAAGCAAGAGTTTGATGGAGTAAAATGTGCCTCACAATAAGTTTGGAGTATCTTATGCTATGTGGGCACCAGAACAAAGGATGCTGTGCTGGTGCACAAAGTATATCGAGTTCTATCCATGAAAATGCGGCTATCATTTGGGTTGCTTGCATGATCCCAGGAAATCAACATTAGTGGTTTGTTGGTCCCCACCAATCTAATGTCAATAGGGATTACCACACAGTACTCACAACATTTGCAGTTAGTGACCTTTGATCCAGTCTTTCTCCTTTAAACTTATTTGCCAAGTAGGTTTACACATCTGCCCAGGACACAACAGAGCTAGGGCTCGATTACTACAAACATTGTGCAAAACCGCTTTTTAATTTGAAGGCGTTAATAATTTCCAAACACACAAAAAAATCAAATTATTGTGTAGGAGTTGTGAATCGCAGCATGGACTGGCTAAACTGACTCTACCCCCATAAACTCTTAACACTGATAACAAGTTTTTTGATGGAAAATGTTTCAAACTTCACATAATTGCAAAGGGTAACATTTCTCCTTGGGGAGAGTGACATATCAAGCTTGACATGCCAACGTGAGGAGACTTTTAAGCCTTCCAATGCTCCTCTGGGAAGTATGCAAATTATCTCTTCACAAAGCAAGAGGACTAGAACTCTAGTGCCACCTATAGGAAGTAGCAATCCCAAAAGTCCATTTTGAACCTCTAACTAGTCTTGCTACATGACTTAGGATAAACGTTACTTCTGATGGGTGGTATTAGCGTTATAGTCCTCTTCCTCTCTGAAGAGACAATTTGTATAATTGTGAAGATAATTCTAGCATACCTCAGAAAATTATGTTTAATTCAGTCATGTGTCGTAGGCCAAAAAAAAATGACTTTCAACAATGGATGTTCAATCTTCAGTGAATTGCCCTGTCCTATTAGTGGCAACCTCTCCATTATGCTCTTGATTGCTGCCTACTACTTTGTTTGAAGTCAATCAAAAGCAGAGCGGTTTAGGAGGTGTATAATAAGTATAATTGTGTACCTTTGAGCATCATTTTACAGTGTACAGTATATGTACTGTGTATCTGCATATCTAAGTTTGCATCAGATGGTTGGAACACACATTAGTTTTCACTCACACTGTAGAAACTGGCTGCAATCTGCTTTATTTATACAGCAAAGCAATACATCACAGAGGAAAAGGAAATCTTTGGCCTCCTGGCCACTATCAAAGTACAGTAACTATTTTATAGCTAAAGAGGCAAAAATATCATCTCTTATTACCTCAAATATAAGTGTCCATTCTGTACCATATGGTGATGATGAGACAGGACTTTGCAAAATAGGAGGCAGGCAGCAGTCGGAGCGTAGGGATAGAGGTGAGAGAGCTGGAAGCGCAGTGAGCGGCGGGAGAGCTGGAAGTACATTGACCACTCTACTGCACTTGCAACTCTAGCATAGAAGTTCAACTATGGATTTCTCTGAAACAGTGAAACAAATTTCTACCAGCAAGGTCAGGATTCTTTTTAAAAAGTTGCTTCAGCTGACTACTAAAGAGGCTCATTAGGAGCCTGCACTGTCCTGAATTAAGCAGAGTGTTCTCTTTCTTGCCACATTTTGATTTTTACATGAAATATTTTTTTTTTTTCTGCTTGACTTTGTACTGTTTCTGATATCTTGATTGTGTCCTACCGAAAAAATTTCCTTTATTTCTTTTCAACTTTTAAAGACTCACTGTAGCTGATCAGAAAAAAACAAGTCCAGTGCTGTTTAACCAGATTATAACCTTCAGTGTAATAATTAGTTTTGTTAAACATTACGTTGCTTCCCTACCATGCAGGCCGCATGCTGCGGGGTGCTGTGGTGTGTTCAGCCGAAGGCTTAGTTTTCATAAGCATTGACCTATTTTCCAATGCTGGCGCTGTCTGGTTAGCAGGCATATGGAGCAGATTACTAGAGTGCACTACTTTTTTATTGGAAGATATAGGAAAAACAAGCAGCTGTTTTACTGCCGGGCTTGCTATCTTTCAACTTCTATGAAGGCAGGTTTGTGATCGGATGAAGCCAAACATATGACTCTGCCTTCTTCTTGAAGAGGACCTTTCGCCAGCTTTAGCATGTTAACCCCTTCCCGACCTGTGAAACAGCGTATGCGTCATGAAAGTCGGGGCCAATACGACCCATGACGCATATGCTGTGTCGTGACTTCAAAGCCCCCCTGCGGGTCGGGTGACCGGGGTCACAGAAAGGTCACCTGACCCGCAGTGACAGGACACTTTGTGCTTCACCACAGGGGGGGTGGCATAGCCCCCCCCCCGTGGCTACGATTGCTCTGATTGGCTGTTGAAAGTGAAACAGCCAATCAGAGCCATAGTAATATTTCATCAATGAAATTTGATGAACTATTACAATCCAGCCATGGCCGATGCTGAAATAGCATCGGACATGGCTGGAGACACTAAGTTAACTCTCACAGTGATCAAAATAAAAAAAGTAAATCACCGCCCCCCCTTATCACCCCCCCATAGGGACAAATAAAATATTTGTATTTTTCAATTTGGGTTAGAAATGGGGTTAGGGTTAGAAATAGGGTTAGGGTTAAGATTAGGGGTGGGTTGGGATTAGGGTTAGGTTTGTGATTAGGGTTAGAGTTGGGATTAGGGTTAGGGGTGGGATGGGGTTATGATTAGAGTTGGGATTAGGGTTAGGGGTGTGTTGGGGTTAGGGTTGTGGTTAGGGTTATGATTAGGGTTGCGATTAGGGTTAGGGGTGTGTTGGGGTTAGGATTGGAGTTAGAATTGAGGGGTTTCCACTGTTTAGGCATATCAGGGGGACTCCAAACACGACATGGCGCCACCATTTATTCCAGCCAATTTTGGGTTCAAAAAGTCGAACAGTGCTGCCTCCATTCCGAGCCCCGACGTGTGCCCAAACAGTGGTTTACCCCCACATACGGGGTATCAGTGTACTCAGGAAAAATTGCACAACAACTTTGGGGGTCTAATTTCTCCTGTTACCCTTGGGAAAATTAAAAATTGGTGACTAAAAAAATAATTTTTGTGGAGAAAATTTCTTTTATTTTCACGGCTCTACGTTAAATAAAAAATAGTGGGCTAAATATCATTTTTTGAGGGAAAAAATATTTTTTTATTTTCACGGTTCTGCATTATAAACTTCTGTGAAGCACTTGGGGGTTCAGCGTGCTCACCACACATCTAGATAAGCTCCTTAGGGGGTCTAGTTTCCAAAATGGGGTCATTTGTGGGGGAGCTCCAAAGTTTAGGCACACAGGGGCTCTCCAAACACGACATGGTGTCCGCTAACGATTGGAGCTAATTTTCCATTCAAAAAGTCAAATGGCGCTCCTTCCCTTCCGGGCCCTGCCGTGCGCCCAAACAGTGGTTTATGACCACATATGAGGTATCCTTTTTACAAAAAATGCAGAGGGCACCATCAAATAAATAGAACTAGTAGATAGGGATCCAACCACAGTATGTCCAAACTATATGTATATCAAAAGAAAAAAAAAATAACACCAAGAAGACATACATCAAAAGCAGGGATCACCATAGAAAAATTGTCAATTTTATTGCATAGGATACACAAAAACACCAAAAAATATTAAAAACATTTAAAAAGAACAACGGTTATTTAGACATAACCTGGGAGCAGTGACAAGTCCTACATAACATCACACAGTTATACATATGTAATGTGTACAGCAAGTCCGCATAGTAAATATTATGTATACAATAAACTCAGCCCTGACAAACAATCTAAATGTATGCTACTACTAGGCACAATGATTTCAATATATCCACAATCGGGTCCTGAGAACCTAAATATACAGGTAAATATGGGAAGAGCAAGGATGTAAGAGACACAAATTGTGTATAATAGACTCTGTCCAATACAGCTCAATCTATGATATTGCTAAATGCATCACTCGCATAAAGAGATGAATAAAGTGCATAATAATCTGTCAGGCTAATATTTGATGCCACAATACTTTGTCTTGATGTGTTGTATTTTAATTCCACTATGCACTTTTTTCATCTCTTTTTCATATAGTTTACTGGGTTCACCATTTATGTTAGTCGCCGTTTTCTCTGCTGTAGATCTAGCAGAGCTCAGTTGTTGAACTGTATATAGCCTGCACCACAGCTTCCTGTGTACACTGCACAGGATATCCATTGCTCTGGGTGTGGTTGGACTAGGAGGCCAGATGCGTGGGGCGCCCCTGCGGTCTCAGTCGCCACAGGGTACTGCACTTCATTCAGAGGTGTGGTACTCTGCTCTCGAGTAAGGAAGGGGCACTGCCAGGACTCTCACACCCAGCATCCAACACTAGCCCTCAACTCCCCCCTGGCCAGATAAGTAGAGGGTGTGGATGGAGTAAGTTAGAGAGGGAGGAGTCAGTGTGGTAAGCAGAGAGCTATTAGACTAAAGGAACAGTCTAGAAGGGGAGCTGCAGCTGAATGAAGCTTGTTCCCAGACTACAGAAAGAGAAGCAAGAAGGAAGGAAAGGCTCCAGTAGTGGAGAGGAAGAACAGGTCTCAGGGGCCATGGATAGTGAGATTCAATCTGTGGGGGCCTGTATCCACCTGTCCTCACCAGGTTGAGGGACCAGATCGCAGTAAGGGACCGGCCCCAAAACCAGTGGAGAAACTAAGGACTCGGCTAGGAAACCGGAGGCTGCAGTATTTGCAGGTGCTGCAGCCACATCCATACATATTCGCTGATAAGGCAGACAGATAGGATCCTGGGGTCTGACCAGCGTCACCCAGCAAGGTCAGAGTCTGCTAGTTCGAGACACTTAGTATGAAAAAGCAGGGCAGGAGAGGCGGTAGCCAGCGTAATGAGACGGCCAGGAAAGGAACATCTAAGGGAGCCCTGGCAAAGTGCACCCCAAGCTACCTGAGAGCTGTCTGGACCACCATCCCTGAGGACACAGCACCCCCGGTTGGGGTTTGCACCATCTGAACTGTGAGTCAAACTTGTGAAGACTGCACCTTTTTGTGTCCTCCAATTTATTGCTGCATCATTTGGCCTGCACTACAACCACCATCATCACCATCCTAAACTCCTTAATTTGCCCTGGGGAATAGCTTTGCCTGTGGAGAGCTGAACCAACCCTGCTGCATTAACATCTACCCCAGTGGACTGAATCTGCAGTGTCGGCTAACATCTTTACTTGCCGAATACCACAGGTGGCGTCACAAACTATCTTTTAATAAACTTTATTATTCCTTTATCTTTTTCATTGCACGCCCAGGGCTACGGACCGGGTCACAGCTGCCGTGACATCCCCTTTAAGAACTGACCGGCCCGGTACCGAGTACCCTGGCCCTAGGGGGCACTGCAGTTGTCCTGTGATAATCTCCTGCTGACAAAACACTGATTGAATTGAAAATTGAAATTGCAAAACACAGCCCATTAAGTGACATATCCCTGTGATTGGAGCTCTCTGCTTCTACGTTATGGTGCTCTCAGATTAGAGTAAAAACCTGGTAACGGATTTCCTTTAATGCTTCTTCTAAGTCAGGGGTACACAACGTTTTTTGGTCCAAGGGCCACATTGCTGTAGTGAAACAATCCCAAGGGCCGCAAAATCTTTTAAAGGGCTATTTACATGAATAAATCACCAGAACCACCATCTGTACACTAATACATCACAAGAACTAAGTTTGGCGTATTTGAAGAAGATTGGAGCGTTTCTGCTGCAAAAATGTCAGTGTGAAAACACACTAACTTAAAATGAGCTTTTGGAACAAAAACTCCAAGTCCTCCACATAATCGCAGATCTCTAAATTTTGAGGATTTTTAATTTTTAACATAGCCATTAAACAAGGTATGGATTGCTACATGTGTACAAGATCAGAACCATAGTCAGGACATGAATGCAGGACCAGTAACACTGTCAGTACAGCAATCAATTGTAATGTCAGCTCAGCCCAATATACAATTGTATTGCATGAACCTAAAACTCCCAGTATGTCCTTAACAGTGGTAAGCAGATACTGGGAGCCAGCAATCATAAGCGTATGGACCAAACAAAAACCACAGTACTGATGCGTCGTAGCCAGTATCACAAATAAATAGTTGCATCCAATTATTTTATAGGTGACATCTTCACTGATCCCTTTTTTCTCCACATCGTTCAGACACCATGATAAGATTTCTCTCCAGATCTCCCTCTTCTGTCTTTAGCAGCATTTCCCCAAACAGTGCCCTAAAAATAAAAGTATCATTATACTGTCACATAAATATCTCCCATGTTGCGCCCCAGAATAAATAATTGCCCCTCACTGTGCTTTCTGCACAAAATATCCCTACCCGCGCCAAAAAATCTCCCCATGTGCTGCCCTATTCTATAATGTCTCCCACACTGCCCCTTTCTTTAATATCTTCCTCCACAATGCCTCACTGCATAAAGTCTTGCCCACCCAACTGCCCCTCGCTATAATATGCCACATTTTGCAATGCCCCAATTGTCCCATAATGTCCCCCATGAGGTGGCTTGAAATAATACAACGCTCAGTAACACAACCCTCCCTTCATCTAAAATAATACCACATTTAGGCTATGTGCAAACGCTGCGGTTCTGGCCGCAGCAGTTCTGCAGACAGTGTACAGTAGCATGTTATCCTATGTGATTTACATTCTACTGTGCACATGCTGCAGATTTTTAACTGCGGAAAAGCTGCGGTTTTGAATCCGCAGAGAGAAATGACATGTCAATTCTTTTCTGCGGATTCTGCTGCGGTTTACCATCTCCTCCATTGTAGAGATGATAAACCTCAGGGAAAACCGCAGGCCAATCTGCAGGTAATTTTACCTGCGGTTTTACCTGAAGTTCCGCAGATAAAAAATCCGCAGACCAATCCGCAGCGTGTGCACATAGCCTTATTCTTCAGCTCCTCCATGGAATTCTTACCGATGCATGCAGCCTGTGCATCGTCTGTGACAGCAGTAGTGTGATGACATAAGCAGCATGCTGACCTCATCACACCACTGCACACTGGGGCAGAGACTGACGAGCGCTCCTCTACCCCAATCCCAGCGCCACAGTGTTCAAATATATTTGTGAAAGATGCAAATACATTTTAACCCCTTTCTGCCATATGATGTACTATCCCGTCCATGTGCCCTGGGACTTAATTCCCAAGGACGGGATAGTATGTCATAGCGATCAGCGGCGCTCGCTGATCGCGTCCAAGTGTCAGCTGATTATCACAGCTTACACCCGACACTGTCAGGGGCGGTCACGGAAAGCCCCAAACACGGTAACCCCATGGCACACTGCGATCAAACACGATTGCAGTGTATCGGGGGTTTAGGAAAGCATCGGCAGGGAGGGCGCGCCCTCCGTGCTTCCCTGAGCCCCCCGGAGCAGCGCGATGTGCAGCGCTGCTCCGGGGTTCTCCTTCCCTGCAGGTCCCCGGATCCAATATGGCGGTGGGGGCCTGCAGGGAGCCGGCTTCCTTAGAGCCTGCAAAGCGCAGGCATGAGGAAGCCTTCTGCACTGCCTGTGTGAGATCGCTGCTCTGTCACAGCGATCTGTGATGTGTCAGATCAGCGATCTCACACATGACAGTGATGTCTCCCCTGGGACAGTATAATAAAGTTAAAAAAAAAAAGTGTAAAAATAATTCATTTTTTGGAAATAAAAAAAACCGTAAAAGTACACATATTTAGTATCGCCGCGTCCGTAACGACCTGCCCTATAAAACTATCCAATTAGTTAACCCCTTTAGCGAACCCCTTAAAAATAAAAAACAAAGCAAAAAATAATGCTTTATTATCATGCCGCCGAACAAAAAGTGCAATAACGCGCAATCAAAAACACGGATATAAATATCCATGGTACTGTTGAAAACGTCATCTTGTCCCGCAAAAAACGAGCCACAACACAGCATCATCAGAGAAAAACTAAAAAAGTTATAGCTCGCAGAATAAAGCGATGCAAAAATAATTATTTTTTTATATAAAATTGTTTTCATTGCATAAAAGCGCCAAAACATAAAAAAAGACATAAGTGAGGTATCACTGTAATCATACTGACCTGAAGAATAAAACTGCTTTATCAATTTCACCACACGCAGAACTGTGTAAACGCACCCCCCAAAAACATTCACGAAGCGCTGGTTTTTGTTCATTCTGCGTCCCAAAAATCAGAATAAAAAGCGATCAAAAAATGTCACATGCCCAAAAATGGTACCAATAAAAACGTCAACTCGTCCTGCAAAAAATAAGACCTCACATGACTCGGTGGGTCAAAATATGGAAAAATTATAGCTCTCAAAATGTGGTGATGCAAAAACTATTTTTACAATAAAAAGCGTGTTTTAGCGTATGACAGCTGCCAAACATAAAAACCCGCCATAAATAGTAAATCAAACCCCCCGTTATCACCCCCTTAGTTAGGGAAAAATAATAAAATTTAAAAAATGTATTTATTTCCATTTTCCCACTAGGGTTAGGGTTGGAGTTAGAATTAGGGGGTTTCCACTGTGTGGGCACATCAGGTGCTCTCCAAACGCAACATGGCGTCTGATCTCAATTCCAGCCAATTCTGCGTTGATAAAGTCAAATGGTGCTCCTTCCCTTCCAAGTTCTGCCATGCGCACAAACACTGTTTTACCCCCACTTATGGGGTATCAGCCTACTCAGGACAAATTGCAAAACAACTTTTGGGGTCCAATTTCTCCTGTTACCCTTAGGAAAATAAAAAATTGGGGTCAAAAATATCATTTTTGTAGAAAAAAATGATTTTTTTTTTTTTATTTTCACGCCCCGGGCATTATAAACTTCTATGAAGCACTTGGGGGTTCAAAGTGCTCACCACACATCTAGATAAGTTCCATGGAGTGTGTAGTTTCCAAAATGGGGTCACTTTTGGGGAGTTTCAACAGTTTAGGCACATCAGAGGCTCTCCAAACGCGACATGACACCCGCAGACCATTCCATCAAAGTCTGCATTCCAAAACGTCACTACTTCCCTTCCGAGCCCCGACGTGTGCCCATACAGTAGTTTTCTCCCACATATGGGGTATCAGCGTACTCAGGACAAATTGGACAGCCACTTTTGGGGTCCATTTTCTCCTGTTACCCTCGGGAAAATAAAAAAATTGGGGACTAAAAGATCATGTTTGTGGAAAAAATATGATTTTTTTATTTTCACGCCCGGGTGTTATAAACTTCTTTTGAAGTTTTGCATTGAAAAAGTCAAACGGCGCTCCTTCCCTTCTGAGTCCTGCCATGCGCCGCAAGAGTGGTTTCCCCCCACATATCAGGTATCAGCGTACTCAGGACAAATTGCACAATAACTTTTGCAGTCCAATTTCTCTTGTTACCCTTGGTAAAATAAAAAAAATTGGACCGGAGTAATTTTTTTGTGAAAAAAGTTAAATGTTAATTTTTTTTTTTTTAACATTCAAAAAATTCCTGTGAAGGACCTGAAGGGTTAGTAAACTTCTTGAATGTGGTTTTGAGCACCTTGAGGGGTGCAGCTTTTAGAATGGTGTCACTTTTGGGTATTATCATATAGACCCCTAAAAGTGACTTCAAATGTGATGTGGTCTGTAAAAATAAAATGGTGTTGCAAAAATGAAAAATCGCTGGTCAACTTTTAACCCTTATAACTTCCTAACAAAAAAAAATTTTGGTTCCAAAATTGTGCTGATGTAAAGTAAACATATGTGAAATGTTACTTAAGTTTTTTGTGTGCCGTATCTCTGTGATTTAAGAGCATAAAAATTCAAAGTTGGAAAATTGCGAAATGTTCAAAATTTTCGCCAAATTTCCATTTATTTCCACAAATAAACGCAAGTTATTTGAATGAAATTTTACCACTAACATGAAGTACAATATGTCACGAGAAAACAGTGTCAGAATCAGTGGGATCCATGGAAGAGTTTCAGAGTTATGACCTCATAAAGGTACAGTGGTCAGAATTGTGAAAATTGGCCCGGTCATGAACGTGCAAACCACCCTTGGGAGTAAAGGGGTTAATATAGGAAAAAGTAAAGTCGCCCTGTCGTGCCGCATGTCACCCATGGGTCGTATGTTGTCAAGGCCTGTTCTAGGTCATGCGGTTACTAATTGCATGCGCACAATTATGTTTGAAAACTGTTGCCTGTGCTAGATACTGAAATGCGTTCTAGTGCCAATGCTGCTGACATTGATTGGAAATGGCAGCTGTCAGATTGCTATGTCAAGTTGTGTATATAGTTGTACAAAGCTATGTATTCAATTAACCTGACTCGTTTTATTATATAGATGGATCCTGGAACACAGAGTCTCCAAAGCTGATAAAATTAGGTGTTTTACCTGTTCGTAGTTTGTTAGTGATGGAGGGAACTATTTGGGCTGCTTCTGGAGGACAGATATTCATCATTGGCAAAGAAAGTTACAACATAGAGGTAACTGTAGTTGTGTTTAACTTAAAGTTTGCAATATGGTTACGGTACATGCTTGACCTTTTTTCTTTTCTTAAAGTATAATTTTGTGGTTTAATACATCCACAAAATGAATTTATTAAGCCAAAATGAAAATTCTGACCTCTTGCATATTGTGTAAGATATGGCCTAGAAGCTCGTATTGTAAAGGTAAAATTCATTGACTTTACTGCAACAGCTGGTAATCTGCTAGGGGTTGAAAATCAAGGCAGCGTAGGGGTTGAAAAACCCTTTTAGAGAAAAATGTGGGCCCTATACACTTAAACCAATTGAAATCAAATCTGGATTCCGATTAAGGTAAAACCAATGGATGCTTACCCCCCTCAGCACCGCTGCTCTTGGGATGTTGGCGCCACTATTCCCAGCAGTTGATGTGACTTTGAGGTGTCACGTATCCACTGCAGCCAATCGGTGGCCACTGATTGGCTGCAGTTTTTACTTTTGTCAGCAAAGACATCCACCATAAGGGAATATTGATCAGCTGCAGCCAAACGGCGGCCACTAATTGGCTGCAGCGAGCATGTGCACAACAATGCACAACAATGTCAAGTCACCCACCAGGAATAGCAGCGTCCACACAGCAGGAGCGGCTCCACTGTGTGAGGCAAGTATCTGTTGTGTGTTTTTTTTTAAATTGGGGTTCACAATTGAATAAACAGGAGTTGTACAGTAAATGCCAAACATCTACAATCCCTAATGAGTAAATGCAATGTAAAACTTTAGTTTTTTTTCCTTATTTCCCTTTGTAAAATATGAATCAGTTTGAGAAGTATATGGTTTCTTGAAGTATATTAATAAGGTGAAATTGTGGTGTCTGTAAAATATAGATAATACTGAGTACAAGTTGGACAAAGGTGATGTAGTATCAGGACATAAGATTAATCAAATTAATATATGATTAAGGCTGTGTACCCACAGTAACGTTTTTAATGCGTTTTTTAGGGGTCAAACCGCTTCAGAAACGCTTAAAATAAGCTTCCCATTCATTGTAATGCTTTTTGACCTTTTTGTGCCAATGGATGCGTTTTTTACCGCTCAGGAAACGCTTAGCGGCTAAAAATACAGCATGTTCATTAATTTTGCCGCTTAGTCCACGTTTTTAGCCATTTCCTATGGTCTAGAAGACTCGCGGAATAAAAAACAAATCAAAAATGCACGTTTTTTGCTCAAAAAAAGCGCTGGAAAAAACGAGCATTTCTGGGAAGAAGTCCGGTTTTCTGTCAGGTTTAAGATGCTACTGTGGGCACATTGCCTAATTACTAATTGTTTTGGAGATCTTTTGGCAGATGTTTTACGTGGCTGTATTGTTTTCTTATTCTTTTTCTGAATATGGTACAGCTGAGTGTCAGGATAAAGTTTTAATTCCATAATTTCAGTTTAAGGGCTATTTATTTTTAGCTGAATGGATAAAAATCTTCCTAAAGATATCTATTTGTTCTGGGGCAATAGACAAGGTTGCAGCCTAGCCGTAGTATCAGCAAGCGGATTGCCACTAATTGCCTTGCTGTACCACTGTCTGTCACTTGAGCCATGACAAGTGCCGATACAGAACAGAAATTAGACGTAGTCGGTCTTCTGTTACTATGGCTCCATTCGAAACATGTACCGTAACAACTCTTGTATTGGTCCTTAATTCTGTTTAGTAGGATATAGCTGCAAAAGTTACATTTAAATGGAACCTGGCCCATGAATCCATGGGCAGTATGAATCACAGACTCTCTCCCTCATTTTAAACCTGTATTTTTAAAGGGGTTTTCTGTACTCCAAAGAAAATAAACAGTCTGGATATTGTTTTAATGACTCCCTAATCCTCATGTTACTTTTATCTTCATCTTTAGCTCCCATTAATCCGCTTACAGCCATTTTTCTGGTTTGTTATTATTTACATCCTGAATTTCCTATTTGCTTTGTTTGTGCTTCAAGCTTACATTACCTACGAAGCAGAGCTGTATCCACGCCAGCTCACTCGCATCCATCCTCAAAGCACCATCTAGAGACTCCTTTACAGTCTCAATATGGATAAATCGCTGGACACAGTTTCTCCTCCCTAACATTTCCTCCACTTCACCTAGTATTTGCTATACAGAGACTCTCTTACAGTCTACAATGTTACAGTTGCTGACACAGGTCCCGTGTACTGTACGGGATCAATGAGTCTTATTATTGTTACAATTATTGTAATGTAATCTATGGTAGCACACTGGAAGCCCAGCACTATCCCTTCTGGCCATACTTATAAGTTACTGTTTCTGTGGATCCAGCTTTTGTGGCTTCAGATCTCCATCCCTGTGTACATTACTAGTCAGTCACTGACTGTGCTGGATTGACAGGCTACGTTCTGTTCAAAGCATAAAAAAGAAAATCTCTGTACTTTGAACAAAATTAATGTAACACAAAGTAAGGAGCCTGTTTCACACATTAGTTTTTTTGGTCAGTCAAAATCCACTAAAATGGCGGATAACGGATCCGTTCCTGTACTGACCACAACGTTTGGCAACGGACCGTTATTTTAACGGATCCATCAAAGGAAGAATTTTAAAGGAACTGCTGCCTGGGGAAGGAGAGAGAGAATGAGAGAATTTTTCTGCCGCCAGAACAGAGTTTAGGGTTAAATTTGCAGCTGAGCGAAGTCTTTCGGGCATGTGCAGTGAGAAATGCAGATCCGGCCGCCCGTAAAAATGTTGCATGGTCCGCTCGGGCATGTCGGCGGACGTCAAAATTTTGGCGGATCCGCAAAAAACGGATCCAACGGATGGCCATCCGTCAAGATCCGCCGGTAATGCAACTCAATGGGAAAAAAAATGGATCCGCCAAGAAAAATGGCGGATCCGTTTTTTTTTTTTTTTTTTTGCAAAACGGCGGATTTGGACTGATGGACACAAACGGATGTGTGAAACAGGCCTAAGATCGTATGACCACCTGTGAGAGCTCAGAAAACAGGTTTCTCCTATACACAGGTGGAGGCCTGAGTGGGCTGTGAAAACACAATAGTGACTTGCCTCTTGGACTCAACACCTTTTCCCATACCAAGCTTTTATCTGTTTTTCTTTGTTATGCTACAGCATTTCAGAGTAAACATAGATGTTGGTAGCAAGTGAGCTGGACTGTGCTTCATGCGGCATGTGGTTCCGACAGCTTGAATCAACAGACAGGTTCCCTTTAAATAATATGTTATGTTTCCCACATATGTTTTGTCTGTCTTTACAAGTGTTTTATCAAAATTGGGCATTTATATTGGTATACAGAATTTAAAGCGGGTCAGTCCAGAACAACGGCTCATGAGGACATTTTCATTATGGCAATAAATTATTTTTTTTTCAGTTAGATTAAATTATTTTCTCTAAGGAGTTTTCACACTCAGGAGTTTGTTGGTCAGTTGATGTGATACATAGCTTTTCTTTCTTTTTTGCTCTACGGTCATGAAATACTAAATTGTCCTTGTTTTTGTGGCCGAATTTTCAGCACCAGTTTGAGGCTCACCAAGAAGAGGGCATGGTGATTTCACATATGGCAGTTGCGGGGGTTGGCATCTGGATTGCCTTTACGTCTGGCTCAACTTTACGTCTGTTCCATACCGAGACCTTTCAACATCTTCAAGATATCAATATAGCAACTCCAGTTCACAACATGTTGTCAGGTAGGTAGATTTATTGCATTCTACTCTACAATATACTAGACAATTTGTATAAAATCATACCAATATTCTGTGGGAGTTCTTTACAGCAAAACTGTCAGTGTGCCTGTTTAATTGTCTACTTTTGTGTAATAGGCATGCATTACCTTATTAGAGCAATATCAACGTCTCGGACACAACTATAGTTCAAGTGGTTGTGCAAAAAAAAACATGACAAACCGATGTTGATAATTTAATTATCTCAGCCATAATTTGCACACTACTATCCGCAGATTTGCAAGATCTAGAAGTCATTCAGCAAAGCAATTTGGAGTTTACATTCTCTAATAATGTGGACAGATTTCTCCAGCATGACAACCACTTTTTGACTATAACCCTTGATTATTATTTTTTTGTGTAGCGTGATATCTTCTTGATGTTGCAACATTATTGGAAAACCGTTTATTAATGGCCTGTGAGTGTTACGTAAATAAAAAAGAAAAATCTGTACTTGCCTTCCAGATGGCAACGCTCCTTCATTCGCGGCCTTGTGTTCTGTGTTAGCCTCCTGACATAAACAATGTCGCGTGACCAATGCAGCCAATCAGAGGCCACTAAATTACGCTCGTATTAAAATGTGAACATTGCATCTAATCAGAGGCCGCTTATTGGCTACAGCATTCTCGTAAGAACTAATGTATAAATTGGACGAGTGCAATCAGATAAAAAAAAAATCAGATTGCACTCGGACCAATCTTATTTAATGAGGCAGTGCAGGTCTGCGTATTTTTATCTCCGCTTTATTCGGCATGAAAAAAAATCACAGCATTCTGCAATTTTACTCCAAAATCTGAATGGTGTGAGAAAAAAAAATGCATGCCATGTGGACTATCAGTATGGCATCAATTTTTACGGATATGGTACATTTCTGTAACATAGGAAACTGTAAACTGTCCTGTAAGTGATTAGTAGCTGCTGAATGAAAAAACAAATTGTATACGGATAGCACACGGATGACAAGTGGGAGAAAATCGTCCCACTATGAGAATGGGACCTATTATTTATACACAGGTGTGAGGGAACCCAAAGATGATATGTTTCAGCAGACCGATGGAGGACACAGCTGATATGAGAGAAGGGGTGCCAATCCTGGAAGTGTGTGTGTGTGTGTGTTTATGTATGTATGTATATATATATATATATATATATATATATATATATATATATATATATATATATATATATATATATATATATATTGACCACTGATAAGATATTTTCCAATATTGGACAACCCCTTTAGTATCTTTGTACTACATACGTATGGATTAAGACTGTTGTGCGTCAGAAGGACGATTACTCAGCAGCCCACTGCAAATAAATGCTCTTTTATTATTGTCATTTAAAGGGAAATGAGGACATATTTCCGTAAATCTTCCATTACAGTACAATGTTCCCCTCTCTTTTAGAAAACTGTCTTTCAACAACTAAACCATGTGTATGTACGCCTGACAAGTAATGTTTATGCAGTCTAGATAAAATGTGCTGTTTTCTTATCTCTTTTGAAAATATTTCAATAATTTCTTTTCAATGGAATAAAACTTGTTGCTATAGTCCAAACAGCAGGAACATTACAATGTCTCAGTGGAAATTTGGAGGAAGTAGGAAATATCACTGTAATATGTTTTCCACCCATAGAACGACATGATAAGCAATGGTGCATGTTTATGAGTGGGTGAAGGGTTATCGCTGAATGCTGCATTTCTCACAAAATGTTCTAACTACCTGTCTTTGAAGACGAAGAAAAATATTTACAGGTTATAAACTAGGACAAAGAAAAATATATGTTACCCCTGTGCAATATATACATATGTATACATATATGCAAAATGTAAAAGCAGTTAGACATAAAGTCAAAAAATGTGTAAGGAATCCAATTCCCAAATACGTACCGTATGTTCCATCAGTACTGTAATTAAGCATTTGCATTATAGGTTGGAAATTTTTGGAATCTTTGAGCTTATTGTTACAGGAATTTTCCAATATTTTTGTATTTAAAGATCTTATGTACACTTCAGTTGTCCCATGTGTGTAACAGGAATGTCTGCTACATCATTTTTAGAGGGCTTAGAAATGGTTAAAATAATGGAAGCAATGACCTCTGTGATCCCCTGCCACGCTCATTTGACACCATCCAGTCCCCTTCCATTCTGCTTTTCCTGATCCAGGGAGTTGTGACACATCACTGCCATTCACTGGCCATAGTAGATCCCTGCAGTCACCTGTGATTGACTCATGGGTTCCAGTGTCAGAACGTCGTGACCTCTACAAGACCCATTTTGAGAATTTAGAAACCCAAAGAGGCCAGACTATAATGATTGACTCCTCTACATAACTACACAGAAACTCAAAAATTAAGGAGTACAGACCAAATTAAAAAGTGTAGTAGTCACTGCATGGACTCTCTTAGGTAGCACTGCACATGTCTCAATGATGCCATGTATTATAGATTAAGTGCATGTGTACAGTATAAGGATTAGTCATGACTCATGAGGGATAAATCTACGGTATTAGAACGGCTGTTGTAAGAGATGTTGCCCTACTTCGCACAATCGGGAGTTTTTTTTCCCTGTGG
This sequence comes from Dendrobates tinctorius, assembly GCF_039654945.1. NCBI lineage: Eukaryota > Metazoa > Chordata > Amphibia > Anura > Dendrobatidae > Dendrobates > Dendrobates tinctorius. The sequence continues at coordinate 15,774,343 of NW_027361775.1, read as the reverse complement.
ATAGCTTGGATCATCTTAATTGGAAGTGACAATTGCATCCAAATTGACACCAAGAACAGATATTTAGCTGTGCACTTTATTGAGCAGGATTATAATGACCAGTGGAAGGCAAAGTTAAATAAAGCAGTTCAAACCCTTTAATTATGACAAAAAACAATTGGATAACTGTGGATGTGGTAAAGTGCATTTAAGTCATGTCCCAAAATCATCTTGCAAAAAAAAACCCTGTTTGGGAGAGAAGAACAGACAAATCGCAGCGGCCTAAGTGCGTAAACTCAATATTGTGGTCTTTAAAGGGTGCACAATTTTATGCACTCACCTGATAGACTAATATGGCTTTAGATTGTGTATCCTCAAAAATCCTTCCTTCTGGGATACTTCTCAATAGACAGGGCTTGCAGCTTGCCTCGGATGGATCCAAGTGAAAGAGCCAGATTCAGGCTAACACTTGATGAGTAAATCAAGAAAGGCACATCCAGCCCATGAATGGCAGCGCTTCCCAGGACTCGCATCCAAAGATGATATTTCATGTCAAGGTTGGATCAATCAGTGGGGGTGTTCCTGAACTTGGTCCACACCCTAAATCAAGTTTCTGAGACTGGGATAAAAGGTTGCTGCTGTATATAAGTGTAACTGAATTTTATACTATTAGGATTTGTACTGTGTTTTTATGATACCTGATGAAGGATATACACTGTATCCGAAATGCGTTCTCTTTTTTAACCTATCAAATAAAAAAAAAATATGAAATGGCAAAATCATTTTGATATAGTCATATGTTAAAGCACCCCTATTAATGTTAACCTTTTTTCTTTATAACAATTTTGGTTTTTGCAACAGCTATTTCAGTTTCATATATCTAATAACTGATGGACTCAGTTATATTTCTGGATTCAAATGAGGTTTATTGTACTAACAGAAAATTTGCAATCTGCATTTTAACAAAATTTGACTGGTGCAAAAGTATGGGCACCTCAACATAAAAGTGACATTAATATTTCATAGATCCTCCTTTTGCAAATATAACAGCCTCTAGTCGCTTCCTTTAGCTATTAATGAGTTCCTGGATCCTGGATGAAGGTATTTGTGACCATTCCTATTTTCAAAACAATTCCAGTTCAGTTAAGTTTGATGGTCGCCGAGCATGGACAGCCCGCTTCAAATCATCCCACAGATGTTCAATGATATTCAGGTCTGGGGACTGGGATGGCCATTCCAGGACAATGTAATTGTTCCTCTGCATGAATGCCTGAGTAGATTTGGAGCAGTGTTTTGGATCATTGTCTTGCTGAAATATCCATCCCCTGCGTAACTTCAACTTCGTCACTGATTCTTGCACATTATTGTCAAGAATCTGCTGATACTGAGTTGAATCCATGCGACTCTCAACTTTAACAAGATTCCCGGTGCAGGCATTGGCCACACAGCCCCAAAGCATGATGGAACTTCCACCAAATTTTACTGTGGGTAGCAAGTGTTTTTCTTGGAATGCTGTGTTTTTTAGCCTCCATGCATAACGCCTTTTTGTATGACCAAACAACTCAATCTTTGTTTCATCAGTCCACAGGACCTCCTTCGAAAATGTAACTGGCTTGTCCAAATGTGCTTTTGCATATCTCAGGCGACTCTGTTTGTGGCGTGCTTGCAGAAACGGCTTCTTTCGCATCACTCTCCCATACAGCTTCTCCTTGTGCAAAGTGCGCTGTATGGTTGACCGATGCACAGTGACACCATCTGCAGCAAGAAGATGCTGCAGGTCTTTGGAGGTGGTCTGTGGATTGTCCTTGACTGTTCTCACCATTCTTCTTCTCTGCCTTTCTGATATTTTTCTTGGCCTGCCACTTCTGGGCTTAACAAGAACTGTACCTGTGTTCTTCCATTTCCTTACTATGTTCCTCACAGTGGAAACTGACTGGTTAAATCTCTGAGACAACTTTTTGTATCCTTCCCCTGAAAAGCTATGTTGAATAATCTTTGTTTTCAGATCATTTGAGAGTTGTTTTGAGGAGCCCATGATGCCACTCTTCATAGGAGAATCAAATAGGAGAACTACTTGCAAGTGGCCACCTTAAATACCTTTTCTCATGATTTGATACACCTGGCTATGAAGTTCAAAGCTCAATGAGGTTACAAAACCAATTTAGTGCTACAGGAAGTCAGTAAAAAGTAGTTAGGAGTGTTCAAATCAAGAAAATGATAAGGGTGCCCATACTTTTGCACCGGTCAAATTTTGTTTAAATGCAGATTGCACATTTTCTGTTAGTACAATAAACCTCATTTGAATCCAGAAATATAACTGAGTCCATCAGTTATTAGATATATGAAACTGAAATAGCTGTTGAAAAACCAAAATTGTTATAAAGAAAAAAGGTTAACATTAATAGGGGTGCCCAAACTTTAACATATGACTGTACCATGATTAAAGAGAACATATCACTAAAATTATTTATTTTAAAAGCAAAGTTATTTTAGACAGGACTAACTCTTACCAAAGGACCTCTGTTAATTATACCAAGGGAATGGCTTTAATATGCAAATAGGTTGGTGTAGCAATGCACCAAGGCATAGGCCATGCCAATGGTGCACAGCACACTCATTTGCATATAAAATATATATAAATGTGTATGCATAATAATTGGCATTTTGGGGGTGAAAGACTCCTTTTATAGATCATCATTCTCATGTTAACGATTGTTCAGTGCACATGAAAGTGAGACCACATCCTGTCTAAACAGGTTATTAAGTGACTGCTGATCGGCTTCTTATAGCAGCTCAGCGGTCATTTAAAGGCTGCAACTGACCAATGTACATGCACCTTAGATCTAGGTACCTGACTCAATGATGACTTCTCACGGCCACATCTCGTCTATGCAGACTTCCATCTTCTCCAGCACATCCCAAAACGGTGCCCTTAAAAATAAGTGTCATTATAATGTTCTCGAATAAGAATAACCACCCACTCTGTGCCCTAAATAAGCCACATGCTGTGCCCGTGAATAAATAATTACCCCACATTGTGCTCCCTATGCAAAAAATTATCTCTACACTGTCTCACTTATGGTACATGGTTTCCACACTATTCGCTCCTATAAAATATTCCCTCCACATTGTCTGCCCTAGTGAAATATGACAGTCACCGCAAACACAGTCAAACGAAAACCACCACACTGTCATGTCCATTCTCCCTACAGAGTTCCCCCCGCTCCCCATTTTCTCCATGTCCCCCCTACCACCACCATGTACTCCGTGCAGATATAAATACAAATTAATGCGGCACGCTCCCTCCCTCCTCCAGAAAGGCACCAGTTTTCTTAAAAAGCCAGGAAGAGGATGATTTAAAAATAATTATATTTTATATATGCCATGAAAAAGTTGTTTGCTGTATCCTTTCTTTATCAATTTTTGTGAAATCTTTAATACTACATCAGCTTATTTTTTTTTTTCTAATGGACCAGTCACTTCCTTTAGCCGCTTCATTTCTTTGGAAACCTGAAGTGGTTAAAAAAACCCTCAAAAGACTGAGTCGTTTTTACAGTACAGTGTATGAGTTCATTCTTTTTAGCATTTATGTAGCACTTTCTAACGCTGATCTGGAAGAAAAAAGTGTACATACCCTTAGTCTGACTGATCAGTAGGGGTGTGACCACTTACAATGTCAAGGCAGCATGAATACCATATAGGGCTCTGCTCTCAGTCAAATGAGCCAACTTCAGCTGAGTTCGCCTCCAGGGGATTTTGCAAGCTACTCTACTCTGCTGACATCACTGTCCCATGATGCCTAGCACCAGGAGAAAGTGAGTTATGTGCACTTAAAGCTGTTTATCTCTCCCCAGTGTGGTGCCGAGACTTTGAGATCTCGGGAGACGAGATCTTGTCCCGAGGTGTCAATCTACGCAATGTGCTGCCTCCGATGGCCATTTTCCCAAAGCTCACCGCAAGAAAATTAGTGGGAAGGGGGGGACTCTGCTCAGCGCCGACCTCTTAACAGAGCCCAGTGCCTGCAGCCTTGGAGTGCCAAGACAGCCCCTCCTCCCAGCCTGGGGCATGCAGCATCGCCCCACTCCTGCCGCAGTCCTCCTGAAGCAGCGACCATGCCTCCTGTGACCCTGCTCCTCCGCAGCTGTCCCCCACAGAAAGCAACCATAAATTGGGACTATAATGTTTCTTCTAATTTCCTCCCCAAAATTTGGGCTGCATCTTATGGTCCAGTGCGTAGTTATAGTCCACAAAATACAGTACACTTTTAGTTTTCTGTCCACATAGACATATGAGGGCTTGATTTTTGCAGAACGAGTTGGAATTTTTTTCACGTTTTCCAGTACACCGTGTGGTAAAATGAATGGCGTTATTCAAATGTACAAGAGGGGAGAAATTGTGGAAAAAAAAAACAAAAACGCATTTCTGACATTGTTTTTTGGAAATTGTCCTTATAGTGTACATTTTTCAGCCAATGGAGCTGTGTGACTGCTTATTATTTGCAGGGTGAAACAACTTTTATTGATATCATTTTGGAATAGATATTTTGATTGCTTGTTGCAGCATTTTTTGTGGAATTGCAGCAACCAGAAAAAAAAGGAATTTTGGTGTTCTTGAATTTTTTTATTTTTTTTTGATTACCGATCGGGTTAATTATTTTTATATTTTGATAGATCAGACTTTTCTGAACTCAGTGAGACCAAATACAGTATGTTTTGTTTTTTTTTTAAATCTTTATTTTCAATGGGGTGATTTGAACTTTTTGTTTTATTTTTTCATATTTTTTAAACTATTTTTTTTTTTACTTAGTCCTTTCGGGGACTTGAAGTTGCGATCGTCTGATCACTTGGGATTTATACAGCGATGCCACAATATTGCTGTATATAGCTGAAATCACTGTCTCCTTTGAAGCCATGCAACAGGCTCCATTTCAAGGGAGCTCGATAATTAGAAGCACGGAGTTCTTCCGTACACCTACTGCTGTCATAGCAACTCATCTGCGATCTCTTCAGGGGCGCGCCATTGAGTGCAGGGAATGACATTCACGCATGCCGGGCGCATGTTAAATACCGCTGCCAGAGATAACAGCCGCATTTACTAGGTCAACAATCGTTGGCAGAGCTCAGCCCGCGATTGTTGGAGGCAGGTCCTGGCTGTAATGCATCACCCCATGAGCCAGCTTCCACTTGTGCTGTACATGTACACCGGATGTAGTGAAGGGGTTAAGAGTTGGGAGGTGTGCCCATAGTGGAGACGGGATTTCCTTAAATCCCCTCCACTATGCTGTAACATCTGGACGCTGCGCGTCTGATGCTGCGGCTGTACCCAGCGCAAAACACACAGCGTTTCCTGACCGTGGAAACATTTTATTTTACACCTACAAACAAGGAAATGAAATGAAAAGCAAAGTGTCATATAGGAAAATTTAAATCCATAAGAACTGCCCCCCTCACAATGGGAAGAGGAAAAGCGACATATAGCTGTAGAAGATGTCCTTTTTGAAGTGGGATTAATTAGACACAGGAACAGAGAAACCAATTAACACAGGGGAAATCAGTGATGATTCTCAAAGAGTGGTAATAGATGGTTGCACATCCAATTGGAAGAGTATTTCAAATGGGGTACCACAAGGCTCTGTCATGGCCCCAGTGTTCAACATTTTTATAAATGATCTAGATAAGGAAACGATGCAAAGCTAGGAGGGATAGCTAAAACTAGAGAAGACAGGATTCAGACAGCACTAGATAAGCTTGTACACTGGGCAGTGACTAATAGAATGGTATATTTCAGGAAGAAATGCAAGATTCCACATGAGTCAACAGTGTGATGCAGCCGCAAAAAAGGCAAACACAGTTCTAGGATGTATTTAGAGAAGCATAGTCTAAATCACGTGAAGTAATTATCCCCCTCTACTCCTCCTTGCTCAGGCCTCATCTGGAATCCTGTGTCCGGTAAGGGGCACCATATTTTAACCCCTTTTACCCCCAACGGTGGTTTGCACGTTAATGACCGGGCCAACTGGCATTGTCAATTCTGACCACTGTCCCTTTATGAGGTAATAACTCTGGAACGCTTCGACGGATCCTGGTGATTCTGACATTGTTTTCTAGTGACATATTGTACTTCATGTTAGTGGTAAAAGTTCTTTTATATAACTTGCGTTGATTTGTGAAAAAAATGGAAATTTGGCAAAAATTTTGAAAATTTTTCAGCTTTGAATTTTCATGCCCTTAAATCACAGAGATATGGCACACAAAATACCTAAAAAGTAACCTTTCCCACATGTTTACTTTATATCAGCACAATTTTGGAACCAAAAATTTTTTTTGTTAGGAAGTTATAAGGGTTAAAAATTAACCAGCGATTTCTCATTTTTACAACACCATTTTATTGGGGGGACCACATCACATTTGAAGTCACTTTGATATGATAGAAAATACCCAAAAGTGATACCATTTTAAAAACTGCACCCTTGAAGGTGCTCAAAACCACATTCAAGAAGTTTATTAACCCGTCAGGTGCTTCACAGGAATTTTTGGAATGCTAATTAAAAATTGAACATTTAACTTTTTTTCACAAAAAAATTATATCGGGTCCAATTTTTTTTTATTTTTCCAAGGGTAACAGGAGAAATTGGACCCCAAAAGTTATTGTTCAATTTGTCCTGAGTAAGCTGATACCTGATATGTGGGGGGAACCACTGTTTCGGCGCATGGCAGTGCTTGTAAGGGAAGGAGCGCCGTTTGACTTTTTCAATGCAGAATTGGCTGGAATTGAGATCAGACGCCATGTCGTGTTTGGAGAGCCCCTGATGTGCCTAAACAGTGGAAACCCCCCAATTCTAACCCTAACCCCAACACACCCCTAATCCCAACCCTAACCCTAATGGGAAAATGGAAATACATTTTTTTAATTATTTTCCCCTAACTAAGTGGGTGATAAAGCGGGGTTTGATTTACTATTTATAGCGGGTTTTTATGTTTAGCAGCTGTCACACGCTAAAATGCGCTTTTTATTGCAAAAAATAGTTTTTGCATCACCTCATTTTGAGAGCTATAGTTTTTCTATATTTTGGCGCAGAGTCATGTGAGGTCTTATTTTTTGTGGGACGAGTTGATATTTTTATTGTTACCGTTTCCGGGTACGTGACTTTTTTTCATCGCTTTTTATTACGATTTTTGGTAGGCAAAATGAACAAAAAACATTTCTTTTGGGGGGGGGGGCGTCTGTACCGTTCCATGTGTGGTAAAATTGATAAAGCGGTCCTATTCTTCGGGTCAGTACAATTACAGCGCGATACCTCATTTATATCTTTTTCTATGTTTTGGCGCTTTTATACAATAAAAACAATTTTATATAAAAATAATTATTTTTGCATCGCTTTATTCTGCGAGCTACAACTTTTTTATTTTTTCGCTGATGACGCTGTATGCCAGCTCATTTTTTGCTGGACAAGATGACATTTTCAGCGTTACCATGTTTATTTATATCTGTCTTTCTGATCACGTATTATTCCACTTTTTATTTGGCGGTATGATGAAGCATTGCTTTTTTGCCTTTTTATAGAGTTCACTAAAGGGGTTAACTAGTGGGACAGTTTTATAGGGCGGGTCGCTATGGACGCGGCGATACTAAATGTGTGTACTTTTATTGTTTGTTTTTTTAACATAAATGTATTTATTGGGGAATATTTTTTTTTCTTTAGTTAGGTTTTTTAATATTTTCACACTTTTTTTTTTTTTTTAACTTTTTTACTTTGTCCCAGGTTGGGACATCACTGTATTACATCAGATCGCTGATCTTACACTTTGCAGAGCACTGTGTCAGATCAGCGATCTGACAGGCAGTGCAGGTGTCTTGCTGGTGCCTGCCTCTCAGCAGGCACTGACAAGCCACCCCCCTGCTGGACCCGGAAGGACCCCACGGCCAACTTGGATCCGGGGTCCTGCAGGAAGGAGGCCCTCGGAACAGTGCGATCACATCTCAGGGGTCTCAGGGAAGCACGCAGGGAGCCCCCTCCCAGCGCTATGCTTCCCTATGCCACCGGAAAGCTGCAATCATGTTTGATAGCAGTGCACCTGGGGTTAAAGTTCCGGGAGCGTCCGTGACCATTCCTGGCACATAGTGCCGGGTGTCAGCTGTGATAATCAGCAGACACCCGGCCGCTATCAGCCACGCTTCCCCCGTGAGTGTGGCTTATCACGTATGATGTACTATCCCGTCCATGGGCATTCAGGCCCAGGGCACCTGGATGAGGTAAGTACATCATATGTCAGAAAAGGGTTATAAAAAAGACATTGAAAAGCTGCAAGTTTAGAGAAGAGCTACCAGGATGGTGAGCGAACTGCAAAGTATATCCTACGAGTAACAGTTAAAGGATCTGGGAATGTTTAGCTTGCAAGAAGAAAGTTGTGGGAAGCAGGGTGTGTTGCAGTCCGCGCTGCCGAGATTCACAAATCACCTGGGATGCAAGATGTTGTAGCAGTGTACTCCTTTATTTCCTCCTACGCGTTTCGGCGCCCTTCCTGGCACCTTCCTCAGGGATATTACATCAGCCATAGGAGCAGGGAATTTATAGCCCCTTACATTAGCAATTATGGGTGTGTTCTGTTTACATGTGATGTCATAATGGTCATAGTAACAGCATCCACACTGCTTGGTATGAATGTATGTAGTGCCATCTACTGGTGCTTTAGAATACTAACACAAGATCTAATGAACAGCTATATGAATTTGTCTTGTTTTTTTCTGGTTATTGAAGATAGTATATGAATACCAACACAAGATCTAATGAATAGCTTTGTGAACTTTCTGGTTTTTCTGATGGCGTGTATTTTCTCCTCATTGTCCTTTATGCTATATTGCTTGTGCTATATTGTTTGCGCCTGTATGGAGACCTGTGATCTTCCTGGGTATTAGAACCTAGGTTTGCTGTACCAACAGACACACGATCTATGGGTGATACCACCACAGCCAATATATAAAATAGTGACCATAAACACACGGAAGATGAGAAACACAGTTTTTAAGCCATTTTTAATAGTTTTAATACAATTTTTTAGATAATTTTTTATTGACAATAAATAATTAAAATAAAATAAAAATAAAAACTTTTAAGAAGCAGTTGATCTTAGGAATAATCTGGTTTATATTTTATGAAGTTTATTTTAATAGCAGTACCACTCTTTGCTCCCCTCCTAAAACAAAAATAAAGAAGATTGTTTGTTACAATAATAATAATATTTTTGACATATTTCTTTGATAATTTTTCATAACAATTCTTTTATAACAACCATAGGACCATATATTTAACAGGATAGTGTCATGAAAAAGCAGTTTATAGAACCTTCGATCCACAGGCACTGATACCAGTGAGACGGTGGCGCTCAACATTAGTCACAAGAGAAAACACTGAAACCAGCAAATACATGGGTTCTACTACCCTGAAAGTCGGGTGACAATGGGTTTATAAAGCATTTTTTCTGCAGTGATAGTCTGGATATTTTAGCAATGTTTCTGCTGCACTTTTCATGGAAATTTTTACATCATTATGTTTGTAAGATTTTTATGTACATTTTAGCAAGTGTTTTGGACCATTTTCTTGTTTTATCATGCTATTTATGTGAAATTCCGCCAAAAATGTTGGCCCCTCCCCCAGTGATGACCATTATGACATCACATGTAAACAGAACACACCCATAATTGCTAATGTAAGGGGCTATAAATTCCCTGCTCCTATGGCTGATGTAATATCCCTGAGGAAGGTGCCAGGAAGGGCGCCGAAACGCGTAGGAGGAAATAAAGGAGTACACTGCTACAACATCTTGCATCCCAGGTGATTTGTGAATCTCGGCAGCGCGGACTGCAACACACCCTGCTTCCCACAACTTTCTGAAGGTTTTTCCACGTGCGAGTGGTTGGTGGAGGTCCTGCAGCAGCTGATTCTGTGATATGCTCTCAAGCCAGTTGTGGGTTACACAACTGGAATAGGTGAGTGGAACTGTATTATACCGCTCATACTTCTAGTGTCACTAGTGATAGGGCACTATTGCGCCTCTTGTTCCCCCCACCATTTTTGTATTGATAGCTTGCAAGAAAGAAGGCTAAGATGAGTCTTAATAGCGTCTACAAATATCAGAAGAGATGTCAGTGTCGAGGGATCATCCTTATTGTCGTTTGCACATGGAATGAAGCTGAAAGGGAGAAGATACAGATTAGATATTAGAAAAACTTTTCTCTTTCCCCCATGACGGCACCACGGAGAGAGAGGGATCCGCCCTCAGGGCCAGGAAACCTACAGATGAAAAAGGCGGTACCTCTCTCCCACATCAGGGAAAAGAGTCAGCTTCCTCAAACATGAAAGTTGCTGGCAGTAAAACTAGCTCTCGTTCATTTTCTGGATTCACTTCGCTCCCAACACACACGGGTCTTCTCAGACAACCAAGTAGTGGTAGCATATCTAAACCACCAAGGGGGCACCAGGTCTCGAGCACTGATGGAGGTAACAAAATCCATCTAGCAGAACACAATCTAGAATCGCTGACAGCCCTCCACATAAAAGATTTGGAAAACCGAACAGCTGACTTTTTAAGCATAACACGCCTAAAACAAGGGGACTGGGAACTAAGCCAGTTAGTCTTCAACCAGATTGTGAAACTCTGGGCCAGCCAGAAATAGAATTATTTGCGAACAGTTAGAACTGGAAGCTGGAAAACTTCTGCTCGATCGATCCCCGAGGGGGCCCAGTAGCTCTAGACGCCTTCACGATACCCTGGGATTATCAGCTGGCTTAAACTTTCCCACCAATATCTCTCATCCCCTTAGTACTGAGAAAAATACGGGAGTAAAAGGTGATGGTAATTGTGATAGCACCCTTCTGGCCTCGGAGAATATGGTTCTCCTGGCTGAGAAGAAAGTCCGTTACGGACCCCTGGGTCCTACCAGAAAATCCAGACCTTCTATCCCAGGGACCAGTGTATCACCCCCACATAAAAAACTTACACATGACAGCTTGGCTTTTGAAAGGGAACTCCTAAGCAATAGGGGCTTCTCGTCAAACCATAGCAATAGGGGCTTCTCGTCAAACTTGATATCCGCGCTACTACAAAGTAGAAAGCCAGTAACCACTAAGGCATATGGGAAAGTATGGAAAAAATTCATTTCAGCATCAGGCTCTGACCCAAAGGGAGAAATCTCAATAGACGGAATTCTGGAATTCCTACAGAAGGGGTTGGAAAAGGGGTTAGCTACCAGCACCTTGAAAGTACAGGTGGCGGCTTTGGGAGCTTTGTATAACCATGACTTAGCCAAAAATCGGTGGGTTAGGAGATTCATTAGAGTCTCAAGTAGATCCAGGCCGATCCCTCTACGCACCCCCCCCCCCCGGATCTAAACCTGGTACTAAACGCACTAACCAAATCTCCCTTCAAACCCATAGAGGAGGCTTCCTTAAAAACATTGTCCCTTAAAACCTCCCTCCTCGTAGCCTTAACCTCTGCTCGTCGCATTAGTGATATGCAAGCTTTATCTGCCCACTCACCCTTCACTCAAGTACTGGAGGATAGGGTAATTCTCAGAACCGACCCAGCCTATCTCCCCAAGGTTTCGTCACAGTTTCATAGGACCGAGGAGATCTCCTTGACCTCCTTCTGTCCCAATCCCAAGAATAAAACAGAAGGGGTACTGCACACTTTAGATGTAAAAAGGTGCCTGGTCCAATATTTGATAACCGCAAGGGAGTTTAGGAAGGATAGGGCTCTGTTTGTCTGCTTTCAGGGTCCACGGAAGGGGCAAAAAGCATCGAAGGCCACACTGGCGAGATGGATAAGAGAGGCCAACACCCTATCCTACTCCTCTTGCGGGGCGGCCATCCCGGAGGACGTAAGGGCCCATTCAACCAGGGCAGTGGCGTCATCCTGGGCAGAGAAAGCCGGCGCTTCAGTAGACCAGATATGTAGAGCTGCCACTTGATCTTCCCCCTCTACATTCTTCAGCCATTACAGTCTAGACTTGACCTCCTCTTCAGATCTCACCTTTGGGAAAAGGGTTCTGGAGGCGGTGGTCCCTTCCTAGATGTACAATCTTTGTAATTCTCTCCGTGGTGCCGTCATGGGGGAAAGAGAAAATCGTAGTTACTTACCGATAACGGTATTTCTCTGATCCCATGACGGCACACGTACATGCCCTCCCTTTCACACACACAGATGTGCACATTAGAGTGAGTTAATTAGCTTTAGTACTTAGCCACGCGGTGCCTGTATTAAGCTTAATTTGATTAATTTTGGATTTTTTATAACCATTTGAGTTGCAGCTGAAAGTTCTGTATAATGCTCTGTAAACCAACTGATGTGGGAGAGAGGTACCGCCTTTTTCATCTGTAGGTTTCCTGTCCCTGAGGGTGGATCCCTCTCCGTGGTGCCGTCAAGGAATCAGAGAAATACCGTTATCGGTAAGTAACTACGATTTTTTGACCGTTGGGGTGATCAATGAGTGGAACAGGCTGCCAGGAGTGGTGGTGATTTCTCCTTCAATGGAAGTCTTCAAGATGATTTAGTGAATCCTGCATTGGGTATGATGACCCTGGAGATCCCTTCCAGCTCTAACATTCTATGATAACTCCTTTTTGAAGTAGGCCTCACATTGAACATTTGGGAAAGGAAGATAGAAACTAATTAAAACAACTTTTAAAGCTGAGACCCTCTGCCGTGGACAGGTAATTAAGACCGGAAGATCTACTCTGATAGCCAGATGGTAAAAAGGACGTTCGTTTACACAGAGGAGAACGGTCTTCCCCAAGACAGAAGCTTCCTTTCATGAAAGAATCTGTCAGACCCACCTTTGCCTGCATTCAGATAGGAATACTGGGATTTGCATCAATCTGATAATTATGGGAGATACATTTTCTGCATTGTAGCAAAGGGATGGACTTGACTCATTCACTCACATCCTCGTGGGGCCACTAGAATGCCTCCAACTTGATAACAGTCCCAATAGATGATGTGAACCAGCTCATGTTTGATCTCTTGTGAAGGTAAAACGACAATAAAAAATATTACGTCAATATCTAATGCCTGGGACCTTCAGAGGCGAAGATTAACTGTAAGTTGGGGATCTCATAAAATTCTGAAGGGCTAAGAATATTCCTCAAATGGCCCCCTCGTGTAGTCATCAAGGGGATATATGTGGGCATAGCATGGAGATAATAAAAATGAAAGTTTGGGTCTCTTTGTCAGCCCTTGGAAGACATGGTTCGCTGTGGAAGTTCTGTGTATTTTATCAAAGTGCTTCCCTTCCCTAAACTGTGAGCCATTGCAATGACCATGTTTAGTATTTTTTTTCAGTATTCCTTTTCATTTTATGTAAATATATATATCGTATAATTTATTCCCATTTTGTGTCAGCTTGTATATTTTTTTTATAAACACTGCCCATCTTTCTGGATTAAATATATGAATTTAATAGCTCTGTTCCTCTTGCTCTGTAAACTGCATTCCTGGCGTTTGATTGGTGCATTCCTGCATTCCTGAATTGATTGGTGGTGGCAGCTAGTAGTTATTTTTGATATTGCTGAACTGGCAATGACCGTGGTGTATATACATATATTCCTTGTATTGGAATCAGAGGTATATATACCATACGCTCACTGTGAGTTCTACAATTACCGATCTAGTAATAGAAGCAGCTACGGCCTCATCCATCACTCATCATACAATTGCGTAATTGCCCGACGATGAAGTTGTGTTCCCTTGACAACTGTGGCAGCGGTGGGATGTGCGTGATTTCTAACTTCACCACCACACAGGTTTGTGGAAAAATGCTAAACATTGTTCCTGGCAGTTTTATGTACCTGAATACTGTGTATTGAAAAAGATTCCTCTATAATTTTACTCAATATATTAGCGTAGGAGTTGTATTAATATCAGCTGCTCTCTTCTTTGTGGCTTCCACAATGTGAATCAGAATTCCTGCCATGGTTTTGTATTTCAGTGGTGTTCATTTCTATGTTGTTTGTTTTAGTTTGTAGAACCATGAATCTTTTTATTACAAAAAAAAGTGTTTAATATTAAGACACTAATATCTCAATACATTGTATTGCAACCCTACAAGTGCTTCTCACAAAATTAGAATATCATCAAAAAGTTAATTTATTTCAGTTCTTCAATACAAAAAGTGAAACTAATATATTGTATAGAGTCATTACAAACAGAGCGATCTATTTCAAGTGTTTTTTTCTGTTAATGTTGATGATTATGGCTTATAGCTAATAAAAATCCAAAAGTCATTATCTCAGTAAATTAGAATAATTAAAAAAAACACCTGCAAAGGCTTCTTAAGCATTTAAAAAGGTCTCTTAGTATGTTTCAGTGCGGCTCCACAATCATGGGGAAGACTGCTAACTTGACAGATGTTCAGAAGGCAGTCATTGACACACTCCTCAAGGAGGGTATGCCACAAAAAAAGGTCATTGCTGGCTGTTCAGAGTTCTGTATCCAAGCATATTAATGGAAAGTTGAGTGGAAGGAAAAAGTGTGGTAGAAAAAGGTGCATAAGCAACCAGGATAACCGCAGCCTTGAAAGGATTGTTACATAAAGGCCATTCAAAAATTTAGGTGAGACTCATAAGGAGTGGACTGCCGCTGGAGTCATTGCTTCAAGAGCCGCCACGACACAGACGTATCCAGGACACATGGGGTGCAAGTGTCGCATTCCTTGTGTCAAGCCACTCATGATCAATAGACAACGACAGAAGCGTCTTTCCTGGGCCAAGGAGAAAAAGAACTGGATTGTTGCTCAGTGGTCCAAGGTGTTTTGAGATGAAAGTAAATTTTGAATTTTATTTGGAAATCAAGGTCCCAGAGTCTGGAGGAAGAGTGTAGATGCACACAATCCAATCTGCTTGAGGTCTAATGTGTAGTTTCCACAGTCAGTGATGGTTTGGGGAGCCATATCATCTACTGGTCCACTGTGTTTTATCAAGACCAAAGTCAGCACAGCCGTCTCCCAGGAAATTTTAGAGCACTTCATGCTTCCCTCTGCTGACAAGCTTTTTGGAGATTTAAATTTCATTCTCCAGCAGGACTTGGCACATGTCCACACTGCCAAAAGTACCAATACCTCGTTTAAAAACAACAGTATCACTGTGCTTGATTGGCCAGCAAGCTCGCCTGACCTTAACCCCATCGAGAATCCGTGGGGTATTGACAAGAGGAAGATGAGACACCGGACCCAACAATTCAGACGAGCTGAAGGCTGCTATCAAAGCAAACAGGAGTTCCATAACACCTCAGCAGTGCCACAGGCTGATAGACTCCATGCCACGCCACATTGATGCAGTAATTGATGCAAAAGGAGCACCGACCAAGTATTGCGGGGATTTACTGAACATACATTTCAGTAGGCCAACATTTCTGATTTTAAAATCATTTTTCAAGCTGGTGTTATAAAGTATTCTAATTTACTGAGATAATGACTTTTGGGTTTTCATTGGCTGTAAGCCATAATCATCAACATTACCAGAAATAAACACATGAAATAGAGGACTCTGTTTGTAATGACTCTATATAATGAGTTTCACTATTTGTATTGAAGAACTGAAATAAATTAACTTTTTGATGATATTCTAATTTTTTGAGAAGCACATGTAAATGGTTCAAATAGACTGACTAGTCATGAGCCTATATGTATGTCAGTACCTTACATACTGGGAATGATTACCTTCAATTTGTTTTCCTTAAATCTTGCTGTTTGGCTGTTTTTTTGCTGTGCGGCATTTGGGCAGAGCTGCGATATGTTATTGTAGCTTAGCTACAATATCTATGAGGAGTCTTGGTCTGAAACACACCTATTTCATCATTGGTTCAAGTTGCTGCTCCCGCCATCCCTTTGCCTCTGCTCTGCCTTTTCAGATTGGCTTATGTGAGTAATCACTAGAGATGAGTGAACCTTTCAAGTTGGGTTCGGATTTGCCGAACGGACCTTCATTCGCCACACGTACCGAACCCTATTAGATTCAATGGGAGGCAAACAAAATGCATAGACAACACCTAAAAGGGTAACAAAAAGCTTCCCAAACATCTAAAATTAGGGGAAGACACCAGGAAAAGTGTCAGTTGAACCACAGTAGAATTTTGCAAATGGCACAGCAGCAGTCAGCCATGGGCCGGCCATGCATGAGGTATCTTGGTCTGGCCAAGCACTTACAGCTTGGAATTGAAGATTCAATGAGGTGGATAAGGGAGCGGTGTAAGCCTTCTTATCTGGGAGACCTTATACATCTTGTAACACCTCCAATTTTTTTATTCCAACCACAATCAAATGGCACACAGATCAGGTTTTTTTTTAGACCACTATTGATAGAAAAATGTAAGAATCGTAACACAGGTAGTTGACTGATCAATTGGCCCACAGTAGAACCTGTTATGTTGGCACACAAGAAGTCAGCCATAGGCCATGCATGAGGTATCAGGCTCTGGGCCAGCATTTACAGCTTGGAATTTAAGATTTAATGAGGACCTGGTGGATATGGGAGTGGAGTTAGCCTTCTTAGCTGGGAGACCTCACACCTCATGCAACACCTCCAAATTTTTTTTTATTTATTCCAGCCACACTCAGATAGCACAAACATCAGTTTCATACAGTAATATTAGAAGAAAAATGTAAGGAAAGTAACACAGGTAGTTGACAAAGTAATTGCAGGCCTGCCTGTCTGGGAGACCTACTTACAACCCACCAGATGGAGACCGAACTTAGTGTCTCCACATTTCATAAAATTGTTTGTAACAGCAGTAGTAGCAATAGCAGGCACCGAAGACACCACAAAGATGGCACAGACTGCAATAACGCGAGATCAATACATGACACTAAAAACGACACCATTGCCTAGTCTGCCCAATCTGACTGGGGTGTAAAAGTCATTGGAGATCCATGACTTGTTCATTTTAGTGAGAGTTAGATGGTCTACACTTTGAGGGTACAGCCGGATGTGCTTATCCATCAGGATACCACCAGCAGCGCTGAAGACACGTTCTGAGAGGATGCTAGGCATGACAAAACCTCCAAGGCAAGACAGGCAATCTCAGGCCACGCTTCCATTTTTGAAGACCAAAATGTAAAAGGGTCCAAACCACCCAATGGCATTGATATTGAACTCCTGATACTCCTGCATCATGCTCTCCAGTCGTTCACAACGTGACAGACTTGTATTCTGTTCTGCTGGTGCATGGGCTGATTTAAAAAAAATGTGTTAAATGACTCACAGAAATTGCTTATGCCACTTACACTGCTGCCCCTGCTAATGTTTTGGTGATGACGACTTGACGTTCCAGGGATTGGATGTCTACAACTGGGATGCACACTGTGTACCTCACTGCTGTCATGGGGAAAACCACTCTTAAGCTTGTCTACAAGCTGTGACGTAGCAATCACTAAGCAGGTTGGGGTACATTCACTTAGCAGCGATATTTAAACACACGGCAATAGTCTCCATGTAAATACATCCATTTATGGTTTATTACACCATCATAAACCACTATGTCCGCACAGTTCCATAACTGACACCCGTCAGTGCACACAATTCTCCATGCTCTGGGTTACCTGCTTAACAGTTTTTCAGGCTTCCCATTCTGGCTTCATATTGGTCCTGTCACAAGTCCAGACCCGCTGGAGCTCCTGAAAGTCCAGGAAGCTACTGACTCACACGTGGCCTATTTCCTCCCATGTGGTGCCACCAGGAAGCATATAGGACCTTTCTGACATCACAGGAACACACCCTAATAAAATATACAGGTTTGTGTTACAACAAGACCCAGCCAACTGTCCTGGATTTAAATCACAGCAGACCTCTGTCTGTGGGATACATACCTGTCTCTCATAATACCACTAGTTGGTACATCACAAAGCGTATTTAGATACTCCAGCATGTGTGCATCCTTTTCTAGGGGGAGAAGCATCTGGCTAAATTTACTCTCGTACTGTGGATCTAACAGAGTGGCAACCCAGTAGTCAGCATTATTTCTAACCCTAAGAATATGGGTATCGTGTTTTAGCAAGAAGGCGCTCATATGTCGGGTCAATGAGGTCCATGCTGTGTTGGAGGCGGGGAAACACTGAAGATTGCTATCCCTGTCCCCTCCCGCCAACATCGGACAACAGAGAGCATATCATTATACTCTTCATCTACTGACTGTTGCACATCCATCACCTCATCCTCCTCAATTTGTTCCTTGGCTCCTGCATCTTCACTAACTGTTTGTCTGTTGGTGAGCCCCCTGTTGATCGTTGTAAACAACCCTCCCATGGCACCTGCCTGTGCAATGACAGTCTAGAAATTTGAGATATTGTTATCCCTTCCGTATCCTCCTCCTGCTTCCAACTCTTTCTGTGGGACCATCACCTCCTCATGCAGCCTATTCAAAGTGTGCTCCAGTATGTAAATGACTGGAATAGTGATGCTGATGATGGCATAGTCGACGCTAACCATCTTGGTAACCATTTCAAAACTGTGCGGAAGGGTGCAGAGGTCCTTCACCTGTGCCCACTCCGCAAGTGTGATTTGCACCATGTCCGGACTGCGTTGTCCCAGACTATGCAAAAGGACATACTGCATCAGGGCTCATTGCAGCGGCTGTGGCATGGCAGCAGCGACATGTGCAGAGTTTAATTCCACCGTGTCGGACCATCGCTTATCAAAGGGGGGGTTTCCACTGTCTAGGTTCATCAGGGGATCTCCAAATGCGACAAGGCGCCCGCCATTGATTCCAGCCATCCAGGTATCGGCGTACTCAGGACAAATTTCACAACAAATTTTCTGGTCCATTTTCTCCTGATATCCTTGTGAAAATAAAATAAGTTTGGTTCCAAAGTAAGTTTTTTGTGAAAAAAGTAAAATATTTGTTTTTCCTTCCACGTTGCTTTAGTACTTGTGAAGCACCACAAGGGTTAATAAACTTCTTGAATGTCATTTAGCGCACCTTGAGGGGTTTAGTTTTTAGAATGTTGTCACTTTTGGGTATTTTCTGTTATATTGACCCCCCCAAATGCACTTCAAATGTGAGGTGGTCCCTAAAAAAATGGTTTTGTAAATTTTGTTGGAAAAATGAGAAATCGCTGGTCAACTTTTAACCCTTTTATAACGTCCTAACAAAAAAAAAATTTGCAAAATTTGTGCTGATGTAAAGTCGACGTGGGAAGTTTTATTTATTAACTATTTTGGGCGATAATGCTCTCTGATTAAAAGGCACAAAATTAAAAGTTTGAAAATTGCTATATTTCAAAATATTTGCCAAATTTCCGTTTTTTTCATAAATAAACGCAAGTCATATCGAAGAAATTTTACCACTAAAATGAAGTCCAATATTTCCCGAAAAAAACAATCTTAAAATCCGTGGTATAGTGTGCCAAAGCTATAACCTCATAAAGTGGCAGTGGTCAGAATTTAAAAAAATTGGCTTGGTCATTAAGTACCAAATTGGCTTTGTCAGTAAGTGGTTAGTATCAGATAATTGCCATGCATATGAAGATTTATGTGGCTTAGAATAAGATATACTAGGTAATTAATAGGTATTTGAATATTTTGACTATATTATTTTAATATGCATATTTTAAAGGGAATCTGTCACCCCATTTTTGCCCCATAAGCTGGGGCCACCGCCATCAGGGGCTTATCTACAGCATTCTGTAATGCTGTAGATAAGCCACCGATGAAACCTGAAAGATGAGAAAAACACGTTAGATTATACTCACCAGGGGGCGGAGTCGGGTGCGGTGGGTGTCGTGGTCCGGTGCCTCCCATCTTCATACGTTGTCCTCTTCCTTGCTTCTCCCTCGGCTCCGGTGCAGGCGTACTTTATCTGCCCTGTTGAGGGCAGAGTAAAGTACTGCAGTGCGCAGGCGCCGGGAAAGGTCAGAGCCGTCCGGCGCCTGCGCACTGCAGTACTCTGCTCTGCCCTCAACAGGGCAGATAAAGTACGCCTGCGCAGGAGCCGAGGGAGAAGCAAGGAGGAAGACATCATCATATGAAGATGGGAGGCGCCGGTTGGGACGGCGACACCCATTGGACCGGACCGAACACCAGGGTGAGTATAATCTAACTCGTTTTTCTTATCTTTCAGGTTACATCGGGGGCTTATCTACAGCATTACAGAATACTGTAGATAAGCCCCTGATGGCTGTGGCCGCAACTGATAGGCCAAAAATGGGGTGAGAGACTCCCTTTAACACCTCCAAGCTGTAAAAACTTGAAGCTTATTGAATGAACCAAAATTATTGTGTAATGAGAGGGAGGGAGGCCTAAGGATAGCATTATCCTTTATCAAGTTGTGCAGAATTGTTAGGCAGCTTGTTTTAGGTAAAATGGGCAAAAAAAGATTTGGCTGACTCTGAAATGTCAAAAATTTGTGACTGTTGTTGAAAAAGAGGACTATATTCATCACTGATATAATTTTTTAAAATAATAGAAATGTATTTTTGCACATTTTGAGTTGTTTCTTTATTCTCATTTTAACAACCAAAACTGTAAATTTGTTATGAGTCTTTCTCTTGTGAGCTCAATCATTTTTTTTCCAATGGGACCTTTCCCCCCCCTAACCCCCCCCCCCCCCCAAGAAAAAAGAAACAGTTTTCGACTTTCTGCAACCTACCTATTGTCTAGTTCTCCCAGTCAAGTCTTTTTTTTAATGAAGCTTTTCCTTCTCTCCTTTGGTAATCGCTCCCTGTAAAACCATGTAAAAGACCACTACACCTGGTGGTCAAACATCAGGAATAGCGCTATTATATTGACATGGAAGTGCTGGTATCTGCTGCTACTTTCTGAACATTACAGGGCAAGCCGCAATTTATCCTCTCTGTTGGATAGGCGATAACTTGCTGGCTGCTGGGAGTCTCTGTGATTTTGAGAACGTACTCGTTAGAGCCACGTCTTCAATGGAGCAAAGGTGCGCATGCTTACTCTCCGAAAGCTTATATTTGCAAACTTTGAGAGCTTTAGGTAGTTACATCATAATAACTATCATAAATCAGAAAAGTAAAGTTTTTGATGTTTTATATGCAGGTATTCATTATCTGTGGGCCTGCTGTAGAAAGTGTTGTACAATACTCTGTTACTTTTGCCAATCCCATTTCTACATTTCTAGTTGGTGTAGCGGAGGCCAAACATGCTCACTCACCACTGCTATATACATGACTGTGTTTTTATAGAGCCACATTCTTGGGATTTCTGGGTATCCCAGAGGTTGGACCCACAGGAATAAACAAGTTATCCCTTACACTCCTATCCAATGGTTAGCGGATAGTTTGTCATTTTGGGAAAATACACCTCATGATGTCTGCAATAGACGGTTAAAACTGCTAAACTATATTTTTAAATAATGTTCTTGTATTGATTCAAAGTTAATAATTCTTTTGATATAAAATTCTTATTTACCCTGCAGCTCTTTCTGGCACCAATGATGATTCCAGATTGTACATTATGTTATTTTTCTTTCTTTTTTTAAAATGTCCTACTGACAATAGTTATTTCATTTTTTTGTTTCTTTTTTCCCCCCATAATTTCAGGACAGCAACGTGTGTCTGTAACTAGCTTGCTGGTTTGTCATGGATTGCTAATGGTTGGAACAAATCTCGGTGTCATTGTAGCGTTTCCTGTCCCCCGTCTACAAGGAATCCCAAAAGTAACCGGTAAGTATTATCTAGAGAAAAATAAAAAATATTGTAAAAAAATCCCCAAAAAAACTAAGCTGGAGTATAGGTATGCATTTACACTTTGTACTACATATGTTGGTAAAATCAATTTTAGGTTTTTATTGCTGTTTCACATGGTATAGTAAGGGTGGTTTTACACTTACCGTATTTTTGCGGGTCAATTTTGTGGCCCCAATGCATTTCTATGGGGCCGCAAAATCGGCCCACAAAAATTCAATGATGTGCCATACGGCTGTGAAAATTATCGAGCTTGCTAAATATTTTTTTACGGCGTACGGACATGGCGCCCATTTAAATCAACGGGGCCGCAAAAACAAACCAGAGGTTTTGCTTTTTTTTTTTTCCATAGCATTGGGGGGGGGAAACGTTGATCCGCAAACATTTTTTGTGGCCTGTTATTGCATTACACCACAAAAAAATGCGGCGATACGGCACGCAAAAATGGGCCGCAGTAACAGACCTCAAAAAATGCGGCAAGTGTAAAACCACCCTAAGTGTACACTCACTGGCCACTTTATTAGGTACACCATGCTAGTAAGGGGTTGGACCCCCTTTTGCCTTCAGAACTGCCTCAATTCTTCGTGGCAGAGATTCAACAAGGTGCTGGAAGCATTCCTCAGAGATTTTGGACCATATTGACATGATGGCATCACACAGTTGGCGCAGATTTGTCGGCTGCACATCCCTGATGCGAATCTCCCGTTCCACCACATCCCAAAGATGCTCTATTGGATTGAGATCTGGTGACTGAGGAGGCCATTTGAGTACAGTGAACTCATTGTCATGTTCAAGAAACCAATCTGAGATGATTCGAGCTTTATGACATGGCGCATTATCCTGCTGAAAGTAGCCATCAGATGTTGGGCACATTGTGGTCATAAAGGGATGGACATGGTCAGCAACAATACTCAGGTAGGCTGTGGCGTTGCAACGATGCTCAATTGGTACCAAGGGGCCCAAAGAGTGCCAAGAAAAAATTCCCCTCACCATGACACCACCACCACCAACCTGAACCGTTGATACAAGGCAGGATGGATCCATGCTTTCATGTTGTTTACGCCAAATTCTGACCCTACCATCCGAATGTCGCAGCAGAAATCGAGACTCATCAGACCAGGCAACGTTTTTCCAATCTTCTACTGTCCAATTTCGATGAGCTTGTGCAAATTGTAGCCTCAGTTTCCTGTTCTTAGCTGAGAGGAGTGGTACCCAGTGTGGTCTTCTGCTGCTGTAGCCCATCTGCCTCAAAGTTCGACGCACTGTGCGTTCAGAGATGCTCTTCTGCCTACCTTGGTTGTAACGGGTGGCAATTTGAGTCACTGTTGCCTTTCTATCAGCTCGAACCAGTCTGCCCATTCTCCTCTGACCTCTGGCATCAACAAGGCATTTCCGGCCACAAAACTGCCGCTCACTGGATTTTTTTTCTTTTTCGGACCATTCTCTGTAAACCCTAGAGATGGTTGTGCGTGAAAATCCCAGTAGATCAGCAGTTTCTGAAATACTCAGACCAGCCCTTCTGGCACCAACAATCATGCCACGTTCAAAGGCACTCAAATCACCTTTCTTCCCCATACTGATGCTCGGTTTGAACTGCAGGAGATTGTCTTGACCATGTCTACATGCCTAAATGCACTGAGTTGCCGCCATGTGATTGGCTGATTAGAAATTAAGTCTTAACACACAGTTGGACAGGTGTACCTAATAAAGTGGCCAGTGAGTGTATAACCTGTTGCCGTAAACCAATTAATACAGACCTGGGAAAACTGTGGCCCAAGACAGCTGATGGGCTGAAACAATGGCCCACGGACTGTACCCTGCCATCCGGCTCCTGCTGTCACCACTGACTGCATCCTCAGTATGCAGACAGGGGTGAATACATTGCTGCAGGACTAGGCCACTGTCTCCATCTTCCACCAATCAGCATGTGAGACAGCAGACTTGTTGACATCATTTCATTGCGCTGCTGCTGAGACTTGGTGCACAGGGGACAGGAGCAGAACATCGGGGGGGGGACGAGAGTGAGGGTGAGAGTGTTTTGTTTTTTTTTCATGTGTATGGGATATTTGTATGTATTTAGGAAGCCACATGGGGCTCACACTGTAGATATGCAGTCCACGTGGGGCTCATACTATATATTTGGAGGACACTTGTGGCTCACACTGTATATATGGAGGCTAAGTAGGAGCTCATATTGTATATAGAAGGCTATGTAGGGGCTCATACTTTGTATAGGGGACTGTGTGCTTTTACGATATATACGGTGCTGTGTTCGGGCTCATACTGTATATAGGGGATGTCCTCATACTTACTTCTGCTCCATATTAAGTAATATAATTATAATTATTATTAATATGTTAATATTGAGCACAATTTCAGCCTATTGGTTCGGCCCTCCACAACAGTCACAATCTTTCATGTGGCCGCTCACGAAAATTAATTGCCCATCCCTAGAGTAATAGATCCAAGGTGAAAATATAATTTTAGAGAAAAATTCACTAAAACGCTTCTACAAGTTGTCCTGTGCCTGGTGTTAGGAATCAGCTCATCTGAACCTTTTCGCAGAAATCCTGTGCTGGAAATGGAAATGATTTGGACGACAAATTCACACATCTGTGGGTGAAGCTAAAAACATGGGCTCAGTGTTTATCCTGTGAGCAGATAACTCTGCCAATTTAATGGAATCTCTCACCAACTTTATTTGTCTTGCAACTCAGAACATCGGAAACCTGATGAACTTGATCTTTTTACATTGTCATTGTTTTGCTTTGCTCTGTTTTTCAGGACAGTCAAGCTGCTTTTATTTTTTTATGAATGTGTTCTTTTTATCTTGTTTTTCTGTGTAAATATCTTTTATTTAAAAAAAAAAAAAAAAATATTCCAGGAGTGATACTTTTATTGGCTTCTCAGAGTAATTATATTTGTAAACATTCAATTCATAGAGGCCCTTTTGTTTTTCAAAACTTTGTTTTTAAAGTGGTTGTCAAAACAGATAAGTCGGCAGTCAGTCTGCGTGACTGCAGACTTATGAATCCCCCCAGTGCAAGCACTGTGCGCTACGGGGATTCGCCGGTTTCAAACCTGAGACCGGAAGGGTATGTATGAGTTATACATATCCTAGGCCAGTGGGAGTGGCTTCGCTCTCCATACACTTTTATGGAAAAAGGTCGCGCCCTCTAGTTGACCACACCTACTAGACGACCGCGTCAGTAGATGGGGCTCAGCTTTGGCTCAATACAAGTGTATGGAGAGCGAAGCCGTGCCCACTGGTCAGGGGTATGTACTGTATAATGTATACATACCCTCTGGTTCCGCGTCTGAAACTAACATATCCCCTCAGCACACAGTGCGTGCACTGGGGGAATTCATAAGTCTGCAGTTTAGTGTACTTGGGGAGAGCTGCAGACTGTTTTTTACCTTACGTCCTCGGTCTTCAAGGAGGAGTCCCAACGGGTAGGATATTCATGTCCCTATTGCGAGGAGTTCCTCAGACTTAGGCATTCTCTTTGTCAACACTAGTCCCAGAACGGTCTCCCGTTGATGCCTTTTTTGATGCCTTAGGGATGATTTATGATGAAGCTGCAGTTGTCTAGGTCGCATAGGCAAAGATCATGATCCTGATGCAGGAGGGCCGCACCACAGATTACTATAATTCTGAGTTCCGACAATGGTCCTCTAAGGTTCTGTGGAATAATGCAGCCCTCAGGTGTCAGTTTCACCATAGCTTTTTGGATACTCTTAATGATGCTCTGGCTCTGCTTACTCCACCCTGTTCCCTGGTGGGGAAGCCATGACTCAGGCCATTTGAATGGATCACAGAATTTGGGAGAGACATGATAAACGACAAGGGGTTTTGGTCATCCTGCCCGAGTCTGTTCACTTAGCAGAGATGTAACCAATTGAGGTTATACTGCTCTCGGATCGTGGAGAGGCGCTGGCATGATCTTGGACGCTGCTTAATTGTGGTCGTCATGGACATTTTCTCAAAGAATGCTCCTTACACCCTCAAACAAGCAAGCCACCGGGAAATGTCTAAGTCTGGCTGATGATTGAAGACTTAGACTCAGAAATTTGTTTTAAGAACCTGTGGGTTATCTGCTCTTGTTTCATTGACTGTGGGTTTGCCGCCAATTTCATTGATTCTGGATTGGTTCTTAAAATAGGATTAAGGACAGTTAGATTGGATATATCCATTCAAATTGTCACTATTGACAAGACACTGTTACTTCAGAAATTTGTCCAGCTTATAACGGTGGCATTCACACTTAGAGTGGGAACTCCTCCATCTGAGTCCATGTCCTGCTATGTGTTGGATAATTTACCTGCTGGGTTGGTGTTGTAATTTCCATGACTGCACATCAAAAATACTATTATTGATTTGGGTCCGAAGGATATTGTAAATGGAGTTCCCACTGTCATAAGAAATGTCTTAGTTCTGCACACATTTGCTCCGCTAGTCTTGAGTGTCTGACGGCGTGCATGAAAGACTTCAGAGATGTGTTCTCAGAAAAAGAGGCAGAGATACTACCTCCCCATCATCCTGATGATTATGCTATAAATCTTTTTACTAATGCCAATTTGCCTAAAGCCTGCCTGTATAATTTGTTGGGACCTGAGCGTGCAACCATGAAAGAATATGTAAACAAAAGTTTAAGGAAGGGTTATATTTGTCCTTCCTCCTCGCCTGTAGCTGCGAGGTTTCTTTTCTGTGGGAAAAAAAAAAGATGGGGCGGTCTCCGCCCTTGCCTCAATTTACATGAACTAAGCTACATTACGGTTAAGAATACTTAACTACTTCCACTCATCCCCAACCTATATAATCGGCTTACAGGGGCGAATTAGTTTTATAAACTTGACCTTAGAGGATCTTACAACTTGATACTTATCCGGAAGGGTGATGAGTGGAAAACAGTGTTTTTTAAACTTCCGAGGGTTTATTTGAAAATCTTTTCATGCTTTTTGGATTAACCAATGCACCTTCAGTCTTTCAGAACTTTATAAATGACATTTCTTATATTATTGGAAGTTTTATTGTAGTATATCTTGATGATATTCTAATTTTTTTCCCTGGATTCACACTACGAGCATGTTCAGTTTGTTTTACAGAAGCTCAGGGAAAATTTTTTGTTTGCTAAATTGGAAAAATTGACTTTTTTTCTGTTCCAGAAATATCAGTCATGGGGTTCATTGTATCAGATGAACCTTGGGAAAGTGCAGGCTATAATTCCTTGGGTTTAACCTTGTGACCTTAAAGCAACGATTTTTAGGATTTGCCAATTACTATAGAAAATTTATTAGAGGTTTTTCTGTAAATTAAAGGAGTTCTTCATGTCTGCTCCAGATCAGATTTCACCCGATCTCCAGAAACCATTCATCGTAGAGGTAGATGCTTCGGAGGTTGGAGTAAGGTTTGTTTTGTCTCAAGTTTCCAAAACTCTAACTAACTTGCAACCATGTTCATTTTTCTCTTAGAAATTTTCATCTGCTGAATGAAATTATAATGTTGGGAATTTATATTTTTTTAGGTTCAAATTTTCCATCATTTTCAGACCTGGGTCTAAGAATGATAGGGCTAACGCTTTGTCACACAGCCTTGATTCCATTTCTCCTCCAGAACCTCCATTCTTCCTCTAGTAATTGTGATTTCTATGGTATCCTCAGGATTGGAAGCTGAAATTCGTCAGGTCCAGTCAATAGCCCCATGCACTACTTGTGATTCTAAATTATTTTTGCCCATGTATCTAAGATTAGTCTATTGTAGGAGTTTCAGGATTCCGTCTTAAAGGGAATCTGTCACCTATTTTTTCGACTATAAGATGCGGTCACCGCCATCAGGGGCTTATCTACATCATTCTGTAATGCTGTAGCCCCCCGATGTAACCTGAAAGAGAAGAAAAACAAGTTATATTATACTCACCCAGGGGCAGTCTGGGCCCAGAGGATGTCACGGTCCGGTCCGGCGCACTGCCCTCTGCCCTCAACAGGGCATAGCAGTGCGCCGGAGCCATGACGGGAAGCAAAGAAGAGGACGTCATTGCTAGAAGATGGGAGTCGCCAGACCGGACCGCGACACCCTCCGGACCCTGACCGCCCCTGGGTGAGTATAATATAACTTGTTTTTCTTCTCTTTCAGGTTACATCGGGGGCTTATCTACAGCATTACAGAATGCTGTAGATAAGGCCTGTTTCACACATCAGTTTTTTTGTGTCAGTTAAAATCCGCCAAAATGGCGGAAAGCGGATCCGTTGGTAACTGATGAGAACGCATGCCACCGGACCGTTTTTTTGACGGATCTGCCGAATGAAGAATTTTAAAGGAACCGCTGCCCGGGAAGGGGGGAGAGAGAGACTGAGACTTCATTCCTCCGGGCATGCGCACTATAAAAATGCGGATCCTGCAGCACAAAAAACGTTGCATGGTCCGTCCAGGCATCTCGGCGGATGCAAAAAAATTGACGGATCCGCAAAAAAACGGATCCAACGGATGGCCATCCATCAAGATCTGCCGGTAATGCAAATCAATAGGGAAAAAAACGGATCCGCCAAAAAAAAATGGCGGATCCGTTTTTTGCAAATCCGGCGGATTTTGACTGTCAAAACGGAAGTGTGAAACAGGCCTTAGCCCCTGATGGCGGTGGCCACATCTTATAGTTGAAAAAATAGGTGACAGATTCCCTTTAAGTGGGCACACAGTGGTCACTGCTACACAGAATGCTGTTTCTAGTCTCTTTTGATGGCCATTCATGCTTAAAAATATTACAGATTTTTTTATCAGTTTGTGAGGTTTGTGCACGCGCTAAAGTCTGTCGGGCCGGGGAATTGGCTTCATTGCTTATTCCAGAAAGACTGTGTAGTCATTTGTCCATGGATTTTATTACTGATTTGTCTTTTTCTGATTGGAAAACTGTGATTTGGATGGTAGTTGACCGATTCAGTAAAGAAGCTCACTTTATTCCATTATCTGGGTTACCTAATGCTGAAACGCTTTCCATATTTATCAATCGTGGTGAGCTTGCATGGCATTCCTTTGAACATTGTATCTGATAGAGGGGTGCAATTTGTCTCTAAATTCTGCAGGGCATTTTGTAGAAAATTAGTGATTGAATTGTTGTTTTCTTCTGCTTACCACCCTGAAACCAATGGTAAGACAAGGAGGATAAATTAATCAGTAGAACAAAGTTTAAGATGTTTTGTTTCGGCTCAGCAGGAGCACTGGTCCTCATTTTTGTCTCTCACTGAGTTTATCTTTAACAGTTGGGTCAGTCAGTCCACTGGAACCTCTCCTTTTTTTTGTAATTATGGTTTTTATCCTCATTTGGGTGATTTTTTTTTTCTAGGATAAGTTCTGGGTGTTCTAGAGTACAGGTGACCATTCAGAAACTTGGTGATATTTGGAGGGAGGTTCAGAGGAATATTGGGGTGGCTCAGTTTAGTCAAAAACGTAAGGCCGACTGGAATCGTTCTGCAGGTTTCACTTTTAAAGTTTTTGGTAATTTGGTTTTCGTCCAAGAATATTAGGATACAAGTGCCTTTGGCGAAGTTGGGGCCTAAATTTATTGGCTCATATGAGATTCTGGAGGCAGTCAATCCAGTTGCCTTTAGATTAAAGCTTCCACAGTCACTTCGTGTCCCCAATGTTTTCAACAGATCCCTGTTAAAGAAGTTTGTTCGTTCGGTGATGTCTGTCTCTTCCCTACCTTCTCTTGTCTGTGTTGATGGAGGTTTGGAGTACGAGGTGCAGAGGATCGTGAATTCTAGGAGGGTCCAAAATTCCCTTCAATATCTTGTTCATTGGAGGCAATACGGACCCGAGGAGAGATCCTGGGTTCTGTCTCGTTTGGTTGGAGCTTTTCATCGTAGGTTTCCTGGGAAACCTAGGGGTCCTGTGCCCCCCCTAGAAGAGTGGGTACTGTCATGATTCCTTCGCTCCCTATGTCTGGGACTCGGTGATGGACAGCTTTGTCATCTTATCTTGTGCAAGCACACCGAAAACTGAATGACTTAGAAGGCTGCCTATTTACCTCCTAAACCTCACCCAGCGATGGAGATACGGTGAATAGCCTTCCACCCTCTCTTCCACTGTTTACAAAACAAAAACCTAGCCCTCAAAATGGCCGATTAACACCTCCAGTGTGCTGGAGCATTTTACCTAGGTTCAGATTATTGAAACTAACAACCTCAATAATGCATATCTCCTATCCAGTACTTTACCAATGACAAAGCACAAAAGCAAACTAATAAACATAAATCCCTAGTATTGTCCAGATGCTAACTAAACAGAACAGACCCTGGCTGCTCATCGTCACTGAGCAAGCCCTAGCTTGGTCAAACAAAGCTGCTTTCGTCCATAGCAACCACTGATACTTGCGGTTTTCTGCTCACGGCCTGTGCAAACTCTTTTCAGAGAGAGATTCTGGCTTCTTTGTTTTTAACTTCAAAACACATCCAGTCTGGTCACCCCCCCTGAGCGGACTGCCTCAGATGAATACCTAGCCTGTTTACATGCAGAGCTAACCATCTGCACCTAATTAAAGCCTGCAGAGCTAGTATATAACCCTAGCCTACCTGGCATTGCAACAGTACATGTTTATTTTTATTTCACATGTGTATATTCACACTTGAATGGAAATATGTTATTAATGTGTACTTAGACTTGCATGAATGTATAATGTCATAGTGAGCAATGCTAACCGTTTCATTACTTTTTACAGGCAGAGGAATGGTATCTTACCATGCACATCATAGTGCTGTCAAATTCCTTGTAAAGGCTACTGCTGTGCACAGAAGACACAAGAGAACACCAAGTAGATCGAGTCAAACTTCAAATGCGGAGGAGAAAACAGAGGACGCTCGTACTGCTCATATACAAAATGAGGAGGCCAGCACCAATAATGACACCGCTGTTTGGCTTGGGGGCTCCATGGGGTCCATTGCACATAAAAGTGACTTATCTTCCTCTTCTGGTTCTCTCACACTGTCCCATGGCTCTAATTCATACGACCTAGGAAGGGAAGATTGCACTCTCTATGATCTTCTAAGCGACTCCAGCGTAGCACCACAAAGCAGCCGAAGACAAAGAGCAGGGAAGTTTAAGGCGGACTCCGTCATGATTATCTCTGGGGGGCAGGGCCACAGAAGAATAAACAAGAAACATAAACCACAGCGTCAAGAAGAGCCGGTTTCTTCTGCTATGGTTTGGCAGATCCCATTGTTACATATCTAATGGCACACTGGAGCACAATAAATACGTGCCATAGTCCATACAGTATTTTGCATCTGCGCCTTCTCATTTTTAGTTCTCCTTGTTAACACTAAAACGTCATAACCTAATTTGCTCCCATTTTGTTTGATCCATACTACTCATATAAGGGTTGGATCTTTTCCTATATTCATACACATGAGAAATTTATGCTGCCGCCAATACACAATCTGTGTAAATGTCTATGGAACACTAATAACCACAAATATCATCGTTTTCTTATGTTGCTTTTCTCTTAACGTGATGAGCTTTATGCTGTCTTCTTTTTACAGGTACAGTCATAGACTTGAATATGAGTACACTAATAGTAATACTCCAGAATATGATAAGCCATTTTATATGTATTCTGCATGTGAGAAAATTTGCACAACCGAACAGGACTTAAGACAAACTGTCCTCTGTGTAAGATGGAACATGTATCCTAAACGTTTTACAGGATACTCAGTACTCAAATGAATGTCTGCCATTATGTTACTGTGCACGTAAACCAATGTGTTACCACTAAAGTCTATGGGCCTAGCTTCTGTATGAGTGAATATGAATGAAAGATGTGTTAAACTGTAATAGTCTGGGCTAATGATGACTTTTTAATGATGTACACTTTAAGTGAATTACTTTCTATGTTGCTAATACTTTTTAGGTTTTGGGGAAAGAAAAATGATGGGGGGAATTTAATAAATGACTTATACGAAATAACATGCGACTTTTCTACACTTGTTTGGCATATCATATTCTCACTAAATCTGCAGCTTTCTAGTTCAGTCAATTAATTCTATGCAATTTAGTCTTAAAGAGGTGTGTCAATCACCGTTTTTAGAAAAATTCCACCTACTAAATGTCAGATATGATACATTTCATTATTTGCCATACATTATCAGAATGGGGCAGCAAGTCAACTCAGTTGTGTATTTTTGTCATTTTATATCCGACATGTGCCACAAATACATTAGACCTAATATCCAAACATTTTGATTATTTTACCATTGGTTAGTTCTGTGGCTAAGAGTATTAGTGTTTTCTGCCATGTTATGGTGCCAGTTATTGCTTCATTATTTTATAAGTGACAACCAAATCTTAAATAATCATTACAACTCTGCCTATGTCATGAACATCACCGAGAAGTGATATGGTTGTTCTGTAAGTTTTTTTTAGGTTTCACTTAGATGTCTGTTTTTCATGTACTCGTTTTGTCCTTGTTTTTGTATGGCTAGATCATGTACCCATAATCTATTGAGCTGTTCAAATAATTTAGACTTTTTTTTCACAGATCATGTATCCACAAATTTTCATCTGAGGGATGGAGCAAGGGTCACCCTTACAACTCTATGGGTTTCATTAAAGGGAACCTGTCAGCAGGATTGTACATAGTAACCTACACACAGTGTCAGGTCAGCGCCGTTATACTGATTAAAATGATGACTAAATCTGTCTTATGGTTGTTCTTTAATCTTTATTTTCAGTTTGTAGTTAATGAATAAATGAATACCTAACATAGTGAATTAAGAGACTACAAATGCTTCTGCAGGCAGCATAATCGCTTGTTTAGTGTGCCAATAATCCAGTTTCTTGATGTTACTCAACTAGGGAAAAAAAATGTATTTGAAAACTGCGCAGTAGCAGCTATCAGTGTCTATAGCTGTGATCCGATGGCTGCAACTACGCAGGCGGCGCCATCTTGGGGGAGGAATTTTTTTTCATCTCCATTAAAATGGCACCGCATGCGCAGCAGCAGCTGTCAATCACAGCTATAGACACTGATTGCTGCTACTGCGCAGGCGCCATTTTCAAATAGTTTTTTTTTTCCCTAGCAGAGTAACATCAAGAAAATAGATTATTTGCACACTAAACAAGCGATTATGCTGCAGAATCGTCTTTTGTCTGTCTTCAGTATGTTAAGTATTCATTATGCAAACTAGGGGGCAGGTCAGAGAGGGATCAATGACCTGTCAGCAGTCTGCATTATGAATACCTAATCGGTGAACCACATATACCAGCCCCGCCTTAGGGCATGAGAATCTCATTACCTACAAACTGAAAATATAAAGAACCTGTCAGCAGATTTTGCTATGTAATCTGACAGCAGCATGATCTATGGGCATAGACTCTGTTTCCCAGCTTTGTGTCACAATCCGTTTTCTCTACTGCATATAACCCCATCCACACCACTGATTGGTAGATTTCTGTGTAAACTGTGCATAGGCAGAAAGCTGCTAATTGGTGGTGAGGGCAGGGTTACACAGACCAGTTGAGTAGGAGGCAAGAGACACTTAGTCAGTGTGCTGGGGAGCGTTCTAGCCATAACTGTGAGATCACTGCAGGACTGACAGCTTACTCTGCACACATGCCGGAGAGCAGATCATCAGTGACAGAGAATTGCTATATTTGACACAAGAATATGCAAGCACTGATTATGTACATGTTAATAGGAAAACTCATTTTTATTCAAGGCATATACAGTTCCTGTCACAAGTTTGGGCACACCTGCTTATGCAATGGTTTTGCTTGTTCTTGTTCCAATACTCAAAGGTTCAGACTTAAGGGAGCAAAACCTCAAAGGAACATTTAGGCTATGTGCCCATGTTGCGTGTTAAAACGCACACTGAAAACCGGACTCCTTCCCAGAAATCGCGCGTTTTTTTCCGCGCGATATTACTGCGATCCTGTTCGCGATTTTGCCGCGATTTTCTCAAGCATCGATTTGAAGCATCGCTTGGAAAGTGATTGACAGGTTGGTCACACTCGTCAAACATAGTGTTTGACAAGTGTGAGCAGCTTTTTACTATTGAGGCCACCTATGCGGCCTCAATAGTAAAAGATAGAATGTTAAAAATGATTAAAAAAATAAAAAATTGGGGTATATTTACCTTCCGACGTCCCGCGCTGCCATCCCGGGCCTCAGCGTTCCCAGTAATGCCTTGCGAGACCTGTGATGACATTGGTCTCGCGTTACTATAGCGAGACTACGTCATCACAGGACCTTGCCACAAGGCATTACTGGGAACGCTTAGGCCGGGAATGCAGCGCAGGACGTCGGAAGGTAAATATACCCCGATTTATTTATTTATTTTTTTTTTACAGAGGTATGGTACCCAGGGCCTGGAGGACAGTCTCCTCTCCTCCACACCGTGGGTACCAACCGCACATGAGACGCTTAACTTCCCGCATGGTGGGCATAGCCACATGCGGGAAGTAAGCGATTCTCATGCATTCCTATGGGTGCGGAATCGCGGCAATTCTTTGCGATTCCGCACAAAAGAATGATCATGCTGCGATTTTTTCCGCGATGCGTTTCCGCCCCGGAAAAAAGCACAGCATGTGCGGAATTCCATAGGAATGCATGGGGGGCGTTCTGTACATGATTTTTAAACGAGTAAAGAAACACTTGGGGTATTTTTCATAATATTCGTTTAAACCTTAGATGCCTCATAGTTGCCCCATCTTATTGTGACAGCTTTACACGACATTGGAATTCTCTCAAGCAGTTTCATCAAGTATTACCTGGAATGGCTTCCAATGAACAGTTATGTCTTGTGAAGAGATCATTTGAGAAATCAACGGCCTTCAGATGTATTTTGCAGATTCTGTTGGTAAACTATTTCATACAGATCTGAGCCCTATTCCACATCTGTGCTAAACCAGAATATTGAAAAAACCACTCAAATAAGTAAAAATAAATTACAAGCCATCATTAACTCACCGTTATGTCTTAAAGCAATCTGGAAAATTGCTGGAACCTTGAATGTATCCTCAAGTGCAGTAATAAAATCCTTCAACTGATATGATGATACTTTCTCTCATGAGGACCGTCAGAGAAAAAGAAGACCTAAAAATACTTCTGCTGCAGAGGATGCGTTAGCGTTATGAGCATCAGAAAACCGTCTTCATAAATGATGCACAGGCATCAAGTAGCAGAAAGATCTCAACATCAACGGTCTTAAGACTTTGAGAAGTAGGACTTTATCTGTCAAATTGCTACAAAGAACTACTGAGGATGACAAACAAGAAGGGATTTGTTTGGGGTGAGCAACACAAGGACTGATCATTTGACCCCTGCACTGTGGTCTCATGCAAAATTTTAAATTTTTGATACCAATTGCTATGCCTTTGTGAGCTACAGGATAGGCAAGTGGTTGGATTCAACATGTGTGGTGCTATTCGTAAAGCATGGGGGGGTGAGGTGTTGGGGTGCTTTGCTGGTGATAACTTTGGTGATTTATGCTAACTTCAAAGAACACTTTCCCAGCATGGCTACCAAAGCATTCTGCAAAAACATGCCAACCCACCCATCTGGTTTGTGTTTAGTAGGATCAACGTTTGTGTTGCAGCAGGACAGTGGCCCAAAATAAATTTCCAGGCTATGTGACCAAGAATGAGAGTGATGTAGTACTATTTCAGGTTACATGGTTTTCACAATAACTTGATAAGTTGGATGGCGTAGTAAAGGCAAAGCAACCAACAAATGCTCAATACTTCGGTAACTGCTTCAAGAGTGGTTGAAAGTAATTCTAGATAACAAAGTTTCTTGAAAGAATGTCTAGGCAGTGTTTTGCTGTCATCAGAGTAAAAGTGGGGTACTTTTGTGAATCTAAGGTCTAAAACACATTCTGAATTACTTCAATCGTGTTTATTCACTTTTTGTTTCTATATGTGGTCCTTTGTGGTTTTGCTGCCTTCTGACTGAATCTACAATATGCACATGCCAATAAGAACAAGGTTTTAACCGGTACTGTACAATAAGTATAATTATCACTTGAGATTGGACAGGAACATTTGATATACAGTTCAGAAATAAGTAATTAGTTAATAATCTGATTGTACATCCATCCAGACATCTTGTTCTATAGCTAGATTTGAAAAGCGTAATTATTTTTAATGACATGAAAGTGCTCTTTTTAGCTAATGGCTTTTGAATTCAGACAGTGAATTACTGAACATTAGTCTGTATTTATATAACCCAGTTACCGCATCCTTAGCTTATTTATATAGCCTACCGTATTTTTTTTCCACCATAAAGCTTTCAATAAAGAGCAACTGGGTTTACAATGAGACACAAGCTACTTAAGAAAATATTTGGGTTCCTTTGTGTGCTTTTTATGTTTTGCGACTTAGTGAGAAGCTGTAGTGTATGTAGGGCATTGGCTGAGGTCGTACTACATCTATTTAATTGTTTTCCAATACTTAGAAGTGTTTACTCTGCAAGAATATAATTTTGGTGTAGAATATACTGCATTAGCTGAATCTCACAAGCGATCTACAAATAAGTTGTCTAGCTACTGAAGAAAAAAAAATAAACAAGAATGCTATAAAATAATAAAAATAGTATCCCAGTGATTCTCCATCATCCACAACATTGCCTGGGTGTCCCACCTATCTATTTCCCTTTCAGTCCAGATGCGCATGGACTATTACAGAAAATTGGTAGAAAAATCCTATATGACACTCCGGTAAGGAACGGTGAGGTGCCCGAGTAGGGTTCCAATCCGTGACTAATAGTAAAACTCGACACTCAGAAGGATGTGTGGTAATAGATGTGAAATTTATTTACAACTAGCTGAAGAGCCCAACGCTGCCATGCCATAGTAACTAACTAAGGTTAGTTATAACAAATTATAATGATTATACATATTATAATATATAAAGCTGAGTGTATAGCCCCGTCCACTCCGTATAGCCACATTCACTATAATATCCTACATCATCCCGTCAGCTAGAGCTACCGGACTACTACCCCTAATATCCCACATCGTCCCTTCAGCCAGAGCCACCGGACTACTACCCCTAATATGCCTCATCCCGTCAGCCAAAGCCACCGGACTACTACCCCCTAATATCCCACATCATCCTGTCAGCCTGGGGTCAGAACCAGAGTGCTGAGTGGAACGGTCCTTAATTCCTTAAGAGAGGCCTGGGTCAAAACCAAAGTGCTGGATGGATTTGCCCTAACTTCCACACCAATAATCCCTTTAAGAGAGGCCTGGGGTCAGTATCAGAGCGCTGAGTGATTTACCCTAATTTCCATACCGGAGATCCCTTTAAAAGGGATTATGTGCCTATGGGATGGAGGATATATGATGGGTATATGGGCACGGGAGGGGGGGATTCATTTTTCATGTGCTCTCTGCTCCTTTCTGGGGGGCAGACAATGGCTGGGAGCTTATGTTCCAGGGGATGCTAGATTTCTCCCACCATGTCAGTGTCTGCTGAGGTGTTGTCGAGTGGGAAAATTGTTGCTCATAGCAACCAATCACAGCTCAGCTTCTTTTAAACCGCTCTGGTGAAATGAAAGATGCTTAGTGATTGGTTGCAAGGAAAACTGTTGCTCATAGCAACCAATCACAGCTCAGCTTCTTTTAAACAGTTCTGGTGAATTGAAAGATGCTTCGTGATTGGTTGGTGATCCACACATACATTCAATTTTATATATATATATATATATATATATATATATATATATATATATATATATACAGATTTAACCTGTCCGGAGAAACCGCTAGTATAGGAAATCAGTGCTGGAGTATTGTGGCTATGTCACTATCTGAATAGGTGCTGAGGAGATCTTGACCACATGTGTCCTTATACTGTGGCTATGAAGTGTTTCCTGTGTGATGTCACGGGGGAGAAGTGGGGGTGGATGTGAAGCAACTCCTATAGGTTACCTGGTGCAATAAGGAATGTGTCCTGTCATAGTCCCGGTGATTGTGGGCATCAGCATAACGGGGGATGAGATTTTCATGACTCCATAGTCTGGCCACGTCATGTAGAGGTGGAAGCTTTTGGGATGCACTAGACATGTGAGTAATTGTCATCAGGAGGTGGGGTTACAGTGATGTGAATGTTCAATCTCGTAATTGGGAGATTGACTTATGAAGCATTGGACACGTCAGTCATAGAGGGCTTGGCTTACTGCTGCGTTCTGAAGCAAATGTGGCTCATGGAGAAGTGTCATATTGTACCGAAATAAATATCATAGAGCAAATATACAGACAGTCACACAGTTTGGGGGGAGTGGCTATCTTGAGCAAAGGAGTAAAGGAAAATATGTAGATAGGTACAGTTAGGTCCATATATATTTGGACAGAGAAAACATTTTTCTAATTTTGGTTATAGACCTTACTACAATGAATTTTAAACAAAACAATTCAGATGCAGTTGAAGTTCAGACTTTCAGCTTTCATTTGAGGGTATCCACATTAAAATTGGTTGAAGGGTTTAGGAGTTTCAGCTCCTTAACATGTGCCATCCTGTTTTTAAAGGGACCAAAAGTAATTGGACAGATTAATTGTAAATAAAATGTTCATTTCGAGAACTTGGTTGAAAACCCTTTGTTGGCAATGACTGCCTGAATTCTTGAACTCATGGACATCACCAGATGCTGTGTTTCCTCCTTTTTAATGCTCTGCCAGTCCTTCACTGCGGTGGTTTTCAGTTGCTGTTTGTGGACCTTTCTGTCTGAAGTTTAGTCTTTAACAAGTGAAATGCATGCTCAATTGGGTTGAGATCAGGTGACTGACTTTGCCATTCAAGAATATTCCACTTCTTTGCTTTAATAAACTCCTGGGTTGCTTTGTCTTTATGTTTTGGGTCTGTCCATCTGCAGTATGAAACCACGACCAATCAGTTTGGCTGCATTTGGCTGGATCTGAGCACACAGTATGGCTCTGAATACTTCAGAATTCATTCGGCTGCTTCTGTCCTGTGTCACATCAATAAACACTAGTGACCCAGTGCCACTGGCAGCCATGTATGCCCAAGCCATCACACTGCCTCCGCCGTGTTTTACAGATGATGTGGTATGCTTTGGATCATGAGCTGTACCACGCCTTTGCCATACTTTTCTCTTTCCATCATTCTGGTAGAGGTTGATCTTGGTTTCATCTGTCCAAAAAATGTTGTTCCAGAACTGTGCTGGCTTTTTTAGATGTTTTTTTAGCAAAGTCCAGTCTAGCCTTTTGATTCTTGATGCTTATGAGTGGCTTGCACTGTGCAGTGAACCCTCTGTATTTACTTTCATGCAGTCTTCTCTTTATGGTAGATTTGGATATTGATACACCTACCTCCTGGAGAGTGTTGTTCACTTGGTTGGCTGTTGTGAAGGGGTTTCTCTTCACCATGGAGATTATTCTGCGATCATCCACCACTGTTGTCTTCCGTGGGCGCCCAGGTCTTTTTGTATTGATGAGTTCACCAGTGCTTTCTTTCTTTCTCAGGATGTACCAAACTGTAGGTTTTGCCACTCCTAATGTAGCAATTTCTCAGATGGGTTTTCTCTGTTTTTGCAGCTTAAGGATGGCTTGTTTCAACTGCATGGAGAGCTCCTTTGACCGCATGTTTCCTTCACAGCAAAACCTTCCAAATGCAAACACCACACCTCAAATCAACTCCAGGCCTTTTATCTGCTTAATTGAGAATGACATAACGAAGGGATTGCCCACACCTGTCCTTGAAATAGCCTTGGAGTCAATTGTCCAATTACTTTTGGTCTTTTTTAAAAACAGGGTGGCACATGTTAAGGAGCTGAAACTCCTAAACCCTGCCTGGAGGCACATATGCCCCATCAGTCCACATAAATAAGTTAACTCATGCTGACAGACAGACTGTCTTTATTATGAGCACAACGAGCTATTCAAGGGCTGTATAATCCCCTGCTGAATACCTAATACAGCACGTAACTGAAGGTCGCAATTGACCGAAACATTTTGTATGCGTACTACAATAAATCTTTCCTATTAATTTTGGGATATTACTAGCTCTTGTTTTGCCATCCAGCTTGTCCTGCTGCAAAAAGATTGTGAACACCACAGAAGGGTTTTTTTATACTTTCCTTCTTTAAATAAGATTTGGTTCAGGTGATCACCTAATCAGAAGCATATTAAGTAGAATGAGATGTACTCTGGTTGGAATTCAACTGACACTGGAATGGAATGGCTGTCAGACATGTAGAGAAACTGATTTTTATTAAATTTTTGCCAGAGCTGAAATATATGAACAAATGGCGGAACCGTGTATCAATAAAGAATGTTTATTACACCCAAGTCTACAATTATATTATTAAATTACCACATGAATACCGGTTGCAATGATAGCACACAATCCTAATATACAATTAAATCCACAATTACCTAATTATATTTCCCACCCACGTTAC
This sequence comes from Dendrobates tinctorius, assembly GCF_039654945.1. Lineage (NCBI taxonomy): Eukaryota > Metazoa > Chordata > Amphibia > Anura > Dendrobatidae > Dendrobates > Dendrobates tinctorius. Next base: position 15,734,267 of record NW_027361775.1, on the reverse strand, counting down.
CTAAAAGCGCACAATAAGTACAGCCCACTCATCTATCACTCACTATTCCTATGGAGAACAAGAGGTTAAAAGCAATGTCACAAAGGAGTTAATACAGGGTTTATATTGCAGAGGTCACAGTGGAGGATACTTAACACAGTATGGAGTGCTGAGGCTGCTGGGTCCTGGTCTGAATATCCTGTTGGAGAGAGAGCACACAGATGGTGGAGCTGTGTGGGAAGAGGAGATGCTCAGAGGAAGTGGAGCAATCAGACAGGTGAGGACTGTAGCTGAAGAGGGGGCAGAGGAACTGAGAGGGATCATTGAGTGGGGCCGTTTAGGCAGCGAGATGAGGATGCTGATGGTGCGCCTGTAGAGGAGGGTGCAGAAGGACAGTGCAGGAGGGGGCAGATGGGAGATGAGGGCTGACAGCGGTTGGTACATGGAGCAGAAGTATACTTGGGAGGATAACCAGATATCGTGGTCAGGAAATAGCCAAGGGTCAGTACACGGAGAAGCAGTATAGTTGGGAGGATAAGCAGATATCGTAGTCAGGAAATAGCAAGAGGTCGGTACACGGTGGAGCAGTAGAATCTTGAGTATAAGCAGCAGGTGGAAAGAAGCTAGACTAAAGGCCAGGCGCTCAATCTCACAAGGAAGTGCAGTGCCAGGTTTAAGTAGGGTGTTCAATCAGGATGTCACAGGGTTGAGTCAATCAGGAACAACACAGGTACTAGTATCTGGTTCAGCAAGGAACTGTCCAGCGAGCTGAATAGCTCAGAGGGAAGAGCTCCTGCTTCGTACAGAAGAGCTGCCGGGTTTGAGTCCTAGAACCACTCTAGGAGAGAAAATCGCAAATAGCGTCTGATAGTTTCAAAATAAATATCAGTTTGCACTCACCTAGTCTTCCATATTATAAAAGCCCATAGGATGCATCAGAGCCAACAGCTGCCGCAGATCCACAGGTCAAACCACTGAGGAAGAAGTTTTGTGACCTTTGAAACACCTTGAGATAATAGTGAATAAAATACCATTTTTTTCATCCATATACTGGGATTGTGATTTCTACAGCAGCGCGGTCAATATCCACGTTTCCTTCTATCAGGTTTTGGGTTTGAGTCCTGACAGAGGGACTGCAGTGGAGCGAGCAGATGAAGGGGACACCGGGGGGGCTGAGGGAGGAAAGCAGAGTGAGTCTGAGTGCTTCTCCCGCCTGGTATTTAAACTCAATGGGGCACATGTGCTTGCAGGGCATGAGTGCCCACGCGGTGATATGACAACGCGTCCTGGCGGAAGGATGTTTTGAAGTGATGTGCATCTGTACTGATATGATTATATTAGTGTTGACGTTCCAACCCTTGCATGCAGCGGCTTCTGCCCGAACAAAGGATTTCTTTGATCTTTCATTCTGGCTTCCTGTATTCACCTGCTGACATAATTAACCACGTCCTTAGATGGATTTTATCAGATGGACATTTGTTCATTTTCTTTGACATGTTCGGACTGGACATAAATGTGGGGGCACTATTATATACAGGTGGGGGAATATGAGGACATATTTGAGTGAGGGGTGTGGTGAAGCATAGTGACATCATTGCAGGTCAACTTTAGGGAAAATCCTGGCCAAACTTTATATCCTACTGGGAGAAATATATCTTCCATCCAGCACTACACCCTTGAAAGGCAAGAAAAGGTCATTCAAAATTTGGGGGAGATTCACAAGGAGTGGACTGCTACTGGAGTCAATGCTTCAAGAGCAACCACACACAGATGTATCTAGGACATGGGCTACAAGTGTCGCATTTCTTGTGTCAAGCCAGTCATGACCAATAGACAGTGCCAGAAGCGCTTTACCTAGGCCAAGGAGATAAAGAACTGGACTGTTGCTCAGTGGTCCAAGGTGTTGTTTTTAGATGAAAATAAACTTTGCATTTCATTTAGAAATCAAGGTCCCAGAGTCTGGAGGAAGAGTAGAGAGGCACACAGTCCAAGCTGCTTGAGGTCTAGTGTGAAGTTTCCACAATCAATGATGGTTTAGGGAGCCATGTAATCTGCTGGTGTAGGTCCACTGTGTTTTATTAAGACCAAAGTCAGCACAGCCATCTACCTGGAAATTTTAGAGCACTTCATGCTTCCCTCTGCCGGCAAGCTTTTTGGAGATGGAAGTTTCAATCTCCTGCAGGACTTACCGCCTGTCCATACTGCCAAAAGTACCAATATCTGGTTTAAAAACAATAGTATCACTGTGCTTGATTGGCCAGAAAACTCACCTTACCTTAACCCCTTAGAGATTCTATGGGGTATTGTTAAGAGGAAGATGAAAGACACCAGACCCATGAAGTCAGACAAGCTGAAGGCTGCTGTCAAAGCAACCTGGGCTTCCATAGCACCTCAGCAGTGTCACAGGCTGATCGCCTCCAAGCCACGCCACATTGATGCAAACGAAGCCCCGACCAAGTACTGAGTATATTTACTGAACATACATTTCAGTAGGCCAACATTTCGGATTTTAAAATCCTTTTTCAAGCTGGTGTTATAAAGTATTCTAATTTACTGAGATAATGACTTTTGGGTTTTCATTGGCTGTAAGCCATAATCAAGACTAACAGAAATAAACACTTGAAATAGATCACTCTGTTTGTAATGACTCTAATATATGAGTTTCACTTTTTGTATTGAAGAACTGAAATAAAATAATTTTTTGATATTCTAATTTTGTGAGAAGCACCTGTATATATTGGGACTCTTCCCTCTACAGTAGATGTGCTCTTTTTCAACATGACAATGATCCAAATAAAGATCTATGGCCACTGTTGCATTTCTGAAAAACCAGGGTAAAAGTGATTTGGTGGCCAGATTTGTCTCCTAATTTGAACCCAATCCAACACCTATGGGGACTTTTGAAGAGACAAGATGAGGAACACTCTCCATCCAGGCTATAAAAGAGGTCGTTCTTGAACAATGGGAAAAGATAGATGTTGCAGTATGTAACCAACTTGTTCATTTAAGGTCTACATACCTTGATTCTATCCTAAAGTTCATGGAGATCATACAAAATACTAGAAAGTCATTTTTTTATGTGGAGTGTGTTCAATTTTTCATCAACTAATTTGAGTAAAACTTAAGGTTTTGTAATGATAGTTATATTGTTAACCTTACTTTTGTATTATGGTTTAAAAAATGTTATTTGAAACTCGGTGTTATTAAAATTTTGGAAATTGCTCGTATTTAGTGAGATATTGGTTAAAATTTTACTTTTCAAAAAGGTGTACTCATTTACTGAACACTGTATATGCATGGTCTGTTTTGTTTTTTCACATGGAAGCCTATGATGTCATTTGCCATTGTATGCATATCTAGTGGTCTGCATCGACAACGACTTTGGAGATAGAAGTCGAAAAGTCGTCCAGACATTTATCTTCAACTGAGGACTTAAATGCATTCTGAATGGAGCCTTTTGGCCATTTTGAGAACTCGATACCTTTGAAAGGATTGTATTAAGGTGGAAATTTATCTAGCCCAAAATTTTGCTACCCTAATTTTAGGTCCAGCCAAATTTCCACAGGTAGTTTATAGTTCCTTATAGCCCAATAGTTGATCTGCATTTCTTAATGTATTTTGGTGTGTACAAAATTTGTGGTGTCACAGAAAACAACCAATTTTTGGGCATTTAAAACTTCTTTGCAGTAGGTACATAAAATAGTGGGATCTAAATACTTACCACTAGATAAATATCTTGGTTGTTTGAGGCTATGTTCACATGGACCAAAAGCCTCCTCAAAAACCATTGTACAAACACTTGGAAAAATCGTCCTATTCATTTCCATGGGAAATACCATTGTCTATACATAGGAGTAGCCAGGGCCGGCTCCAGGTTTTTGAGGGCCCCAGGCGAAAGAGTCTCAGTGGGCCCCCCCTTAACACATGCAACTATTCATGCCGTGTGGCATCCGTGGTGCCAGCCAAAAACGGATTTGTCTCTGTGGATCACACGGACACGCATGTGATCCACACGGACACACGCTCTGTGGCAAAACACGTTCATGTGAAGGAGGCTATTGATTAGTAGTGTACATGTGAAAGAAAGATGAGAATGAAAGAACAGAGAAGGAAAGAAAAAACAACAGCAAGAGAGAGAAAGAAAGAAGGGCTAGAAAGAACAGAGAGAAAGAAAGGAAGAACAGAGAGATTGAAAGTAAGAAGAGAGAGAAAGAGGGGAAAGAAAGAACAAAGAGGGGAAAGAAAGAACAGAGAATGAAAGAGGAGAAAGAAAGGGAAAAAAGAACAGAGGGAGAGAGAAAGAAAGGGGGAAGAAATAAAGAGAGCACGAAAGAGTGGACAGAAAAAAAGAACAGAGAGAAAAGAAAGAGGGGAAAGAAAAAAACAGGTAGTGAGAAAGAGGGGAAGGAACAGAGAGAAATAAAGAGGGGAAAGAAAGAAGGAACAGAGAGAAAGAAAGAGGAGAAAGAAAGAACAGAAAAAGAAAGGGGAAAGAAAGAACAGAGAGAGAGAAACAACAGAAAGAAAGGGGAAAAAAAGAACAGAGAGGGAGAGAGAAAGAGGGGAAAGAAAGAACACAGTGGTAGAAAGAAAGAGGGGAAGGAACAAAGAAAGAAAGAGGTGAAAGAAAGCACAGAGAGATAAAGAAAGATGGGAAAGAAAGGACAGAGAAAGAGGGGAAAGAGAACAGAGAGAGAAAGGGGAATAAAAGATTTGAGAGAAAGAACAGAGAGAGAGAAATATTCTATAAAGATACTATAGCAGCCTGGCTCCCATTGTAGTGCCCACCTCAGCCTCCCGATGCAGTACATATCATGATCCGCTCACATGGCCGGCAACCCCCGATTTCAAGGCGATTTCGCTGTTCGCGCTGTCAGAGGAGGACACTGTGATGGATCTGAAGCATTCCCTGAAGCGCCTCCATGGTTCCGTCAAAATCTCCCAAAATTACCTCATTTCCGGTCAGCTTCCAGCACGTCCCTTCCAGTAGAACGTCATGTGCAAGTTTTAAAGTGCTCCTTGGGGCTCCGCTGTGTACTCCTGCGTCCATGGGAAAAGTAAGCTCACGGCTGGGGCAGTCTCTCAAAATCGGGATTGTCCCGCTGGACCTGGGACAGTTGGGAAGTATGAATGCTCGACAAGATATAGAATAAACGGGCACCAACCACAATATCAATTTAGGTGGGATCACCTAGTGCATATAAATGGATTGACATGAGAACACATGAAAAGAAGAAAGTATATGCACACAAATAGGGATCACCACAAAGATATGAAAAAAGTATCAATTTTATTAATGGACACAACAAACAGACACTTTGTGGTTAAAAACAATTAAAAAGTCTGAACAACCAGACATTAACAACAAAACAAAGACAATGGGTCATTTTGATAAATAGTTAAATGCTATGGGTCCCAAGACCAACCATACAGTATAATGCCAGGTATCTGCTAGTTACCATAACCTAGGGTCTATCAAATCAATTGTTATGACAATCATGACCTTAAATCAAAAAATACCATATTATCAATAACTACTATGGTTACATAGAAATTCTACATATACCATGGACAGAAAATTGAATGCTTATCATGTTGCCAACACAAATAAACATACATTAATAAGTCCCTTTCCCTAGCATGATATCACCTGGTTTCTGAGGATGAACAAGCTACCGGGTAGGTTACATGGGACCCCCAAACCCACGCGTATCGACACAGTGATGTGTCTTTCTCAAGGTTAGTGTGATGTTCTGTTGAAGTCCTTTATATACCTATCCAATTAGTAATCACTCTTACCAGCTGAGTTTCAGAGTGGGGGAGAAAGGTAGACCGGATCTGAGTTTAATGTAACAGCGTCCTGCTCCCATCAGTGTGCAGGAGCTTATATTAAGATCATATATCACATCAATACATTCAAGCACAAGCACCAAAACATAAGGTGACGCATAGTGTGAACACGGCCACAATTTGATGTGTCAAAAAACTATCTGGACACTGGCACAACATAACATAACAGTAATAATAGACTTAATCTGTGCACTCAATATAATGCGCTAAAAGCGCTACCATAAGATGACGCATAGTGTGAATAAGGCCACAATTTGATGTGTCAAAAAATAATCTGGACACTGGCACAACATAACAGTAATAATAAACTTTATCTATGCACTCAATATAATGCGCTAAAAGCGCTACCATAAGATGACGCATAGTGTGAATAAGGCCACAATTTGATGTCTTCTTTTTTGGGGCTTTATTCACACTATGCGTCATCTTATGGTAGCGCTTCCAGCGCATTATATTGAGTGCACAGATAAAGTTCATTATTACTGTTATGTTGTGCCAGTGTCTAGACTAAAAATTTTTTTGACACATCAAATTGTGGCCTTATTCACACTATGCGTCATCTTATGGTAGCGCTTTTAGCGCATTATATTGAGTGCACAGATTAAGTCTATTATTACTGTTATGTTGTGCCAGTGTCCAGATTGTTTTTTGACACATCAAATTATGGCCGTGTTCACACTATGCGTCACCTTATGTTTTGGTGCTTGTGCTTGAATGTATTGATGTGATATATGATCTTAATATAAGCTCCTGCACACTGATGGGAGCAGGACGCTGTTTCATTAAACTCAGATCCGATCTACCTTTCTCCCCCACTCTGAAACTCAGCTGGTAAGAGTGATTACTAATTGGATAGGTATATAAAGGACTTCGACAGAACATCACACTGACCTTGAGAAAGACACATCACTGTGTCGATACGCGTGGGTTTGGGGGTCCCATGTAACCTACCCGGTAGCTTGTTCATCCTCAGAAACCAGGTGATATCATGCTAGGGAAAGGGACTTATTAATGTATGTTTATTTGTGTTGGCAACATGATAAGCATTCAATTTTCTGTCCATGGTATATGTAGAATTTCTATGTAACCATAGTAGTTATTGATAATATGGTATTTTTTGATTTAAGGTCATGATTGTCATAACAATTGATTTGATAGACCCTAGGTTATGGTAACTAGCAGATACCTGGCATTATACTGTATGGTTGGTCTTGGGACCCATAGCATTTAACTATTTATCAAAATGACCCATTGTCTTTGTTTTGTTATTAATGTCTGGTTGTTCAGACTTTTTAATTGTTTTTAACCACAAAGTGTCTGTTTGTGTCCATTAATAAAATTGATACTTTGTTCATATCTTTGTGGTGATCCCTATTTGTGTGCATATACTTTCTTCTTTAGAAGTATGAATGCTCCCCACCATACACCTCGTACACACATGGCTCTGCACACCTCATACACACACACGGTTCCGGTTTGTATGCCTCGTAAACACACGACTTGGCTCCGTACACCTTGTACACAAACGGCTCCGTTCCATACACGCGTGGCTTCACTCTTTACACCCCGTACACACCCGGCTCTGCTCCGCTCCGTAACACGGCTCAGCTCCGTACACCTTGTACACACACGGCTCCACACTGTACACCTCGTACACACCCGGCTCCGCTCCATACACCTCGTACACACGTGGCTCCACTCAGCACACTTCGTACACACGCGGCTCCGCTCCCCACACCTCGTACACATCCGGCTCCGCTCCGTACACATTGTACACATCCGTCTCCGCTCCGCACACCTCGTACACATGCGGCTCCACTCTGCACACCTCGTACACATGACTTCACTTTGTACACCTCGTACACACACGTCTCCGCACCGTACACCTCGTACACACGCGGCTCCGCTCCCGCTCTGTACACCTCGTACACATGCAGCTCTGCTCCGTACACCTCGTACACACACGGCTCCGGGCTCCGCACCGTACACCTTGTACACACGCAGCTCAGCTCCACACACCTCGTACACACACGGCTCCCCTCTGTGCACCTCGTACACATGGCTACACTCCGGTACACCTCGTACATACACGGCTACGTTTCATACAACTCATACACACACGGCTCCGCTCCGGTACACCTTGTACACCCGCAGCTCCGCTCCATACACCTTGTACACACGCGGCTCTGCTCCATACACCTTGTAAACACAAAGCTCTGCTCCGTACACACGGCTCTGCTACATCCCCCCTGTAAAACCCCTCCTGACCCCACACAAACTTCCCTCATCCAGCACCATGACGACCACCAGCACAGCAGAGTCCTGCAGACACCGAGCTTCTGATCATGTGACCCCTGACTCCTCCCCTCCTGTGACCTCATCACAGGTTCTGTGCCAGAAGAGAACAGCCCAGCGATGACTCATTGTTGACTGCCGTGAGTCTCTGGGAGGGCGAGGATGAGGTCGGTGCATGGGGGTTGTGGTGGTGGATATCCCAAACAGCGTGAGTGGGCCCCCATCTCGCCAGGGCCCCTGCACTTGCCCGGGTGTTGACGCCGGCCCTGTGAGTAGTTTTTGAGCTTTTTTCTCCCCTAAAGAGGTTTATAAAGCGATTAGAGAAAAAAGGGCATGTCACCTTTTTGAAGCAGATCCTGATGAAATCTGCTTCAAACTAGGTACTACTATATAAAAAAGATGTACAGTCATGGCCAAAAGTTTAGAGAATGACACAAATATTAATCAAGTCTACTGCTTCATTTTTTCTAATGGCAATTTGCATATACTCCAGAATGTTATAAAGAGTGATCAGCTTAACAGCAATTACTTGCAAAGTCAATATTTGCCTAGAAAATTAACTTTATCCCCCAAAACACATTTCAACATCATTGCAGCCCTGCCTTAAAAGGACCAGCTAACATCGTTTCAGTGATTGCTCCATTAACACAGGTGTGGGTGTTGATGAGGACAGGGCTGGAGATCAATCTGTCATGATTAAGTAAGAATGACACCACTGGACACTTTAAAAGGAGGCTGGTGCTTGGCATCATTGTTTCTCTTCTGTTAACCATGGTTATCTCTAAAGAAACACGTGCAGTCATCATTGCACTACACAAAAATGGCCTAACAGGGAAGAGTATCGCAGCTAGAAAGATTGCACCTCAGTCAACAATCTATCGCATCATCAAGAACTTCAAGGAGAGAGTTGCCAAAAAGGCTCCAGGGCACCCAAGAAAGACCAGCAAGCGCCAGGACCGTCTCTTAAAAGTGTTTCAGCTGCGGGATCGGGCTACCAGCAGTGCAGAGCTTGCTCAGGAATGGCAGCAGGCAGGTGTGAGTGCATCTGCACGCACTGTGATTCGGAGACTCTTGGAGCAAGGCCTGGTCTCAAGGAGGGCAGCAAAGAAGCCACTTCTCTCCAGAAAAAACATCATGGACAGACTGATATTCTGCAAGAGGTACAGGGAGTGAACTGCTGAGGACTGGGGTAAAGTCATTTTCTCTGATGAATCCCCTTTTCAATTGTTTGGGACATCTGGCAAACGGCTTATTCGGAGAAGACCAGGTGAGCGTTACCACCAGTCTTGTCTCATGCCAACTGTCAAGCATCCTGAAACCATTCATGTGTGGGGTGGCTTCTCAGCCAAGGGAATGGGCTCTCTCTCAGTCTTGCCTAAAAACACAGCCATGAATAAAGAATGGTACCAGAATGTCCTCCAAGAGCAACTTCTCCCAACCGTCCAAGAGCAGTTTGGGGATCAACAATGCCTTTTTCAACATGATGGAGCACCTTGCCATAAAGCAAAGGTGATAACTAAATGGCTCAGGGAACAAAACAGAGATTTTGGGACCATGGCCTGGAAACTCCCCAGATCTTAATCCCATTGAGAACTTGTGGTCAATCATCAAGAGACGGGTGGACAAACAAAAACCTTCAAATTCAGACAAAATAAAAGAATTGATTTTGCAAGAATGGACTGCTATCAGTCAGGATTTGATCCAGAAGTTGATTGAGAGCATGCCAGGGAGAATTGCTGAAGTCCTGAAGAAAAAGGGTCAACACTGCAAATATTGACTTGCTGCATTAACTCATTCTAACTGTCAATATAACCTTTTGTTACTCAGAATATGATTGCAATTATATTTCTGTATGTGATAAAAAAATCTGACAAACACATAAAAACCAGGGGGCAGCAGATCATGTGAAAATATAATATTTGTGTCGTTCTCTAAACTTTTGGCCATGACTGTACAAAAAAGATTCAAAACTTTTTCAGAAAAACAAAAACACCCAAAAAGAGGACCGTTTTCAAAACTGGTTTCTGCTTCAAAAACTTGTTGATCACATCAATAGACTCAATATGAATGCAACCTCAGTGTTCTACCATGTCTTAGCCTATGAAAACTTGAAGCATAAAAACAAAAAGTATCACGAAATGCAAACAAATAACTAAAAAATCTAAAAATATATTCAAAGTCTCAAACATTTTTAGATGATTGGTGTCAATAATAATAAAATATGGAAATGCTATATATATATATACTTTATATAAAATTGAATGTACAGTTGTGGCCAAAAGTATTGACACCCCTGCAATTCTGTCAGATAAAACTCAGTTTCTTCCTGAAAATGATTGCAAACACAAATTCTTTGGTATTATTATCTTCATTTAATTTGTCTTAAATGAAAAAACACAAAAGAGAATGAAGCAAAAAGCAAAACATTGATCATTTCACAAAAAACTCCAAAAATGGGCCAGACAAAAGTATTGGCACCCTCAGCCTAATACTTGGTTGCACAATCTTTAGCTAAAATAACGGCGACCAACCGCTTCCGGTAGCCATCAATGAGTTTCTTACAATGCTCTGCTGGAATTTTAGACCATTCTTCTTTGGCAAACTGCTCCAGGTCCCTGATATTTGAAGGGTGCCTTCTCCAAACTGCCATTTTTAGATCTCTCCACAGGTGTTCTATGGGATTCAGGTCTGGACTCATTGCTGGCCACCTTAGAAGTCTCCAGTGCTTTCTCTCAAACCATTTTCTAGTGCCTTTTGAAGTGTGTTTTGGGTCATTGTCCTGCTGGAAGACCCATGACCTCTGAGGGAGACCCAGCTTTCTCACACTGAGCCCTACATTATGCTGCAAAATGTGTTGGTAGTCTTCAGACTTCATAATGCCATGCACACGGTCAAGCAGTCCAGTGCCAGAGGCAGCAAAGCAACCCCAAAACATCAGGGAACCTCCGCCATGTTTGACTGTAGGGACCGTGTTTTTTCTTTGCCTCTTTTTTTCTCCTGTAAACTCTATTTCTTTATCGCCTTATTGGGGGACACAGATTACCATGGGTGTATGCTGCTGCTGCTAGGAGGCTGACACCAGGGCTGTGGAGTCGGTAAGCCACAGTTGCGACTCCGACTCCGACTCCTGGATTTTATCAGGCTCCGACTCCGACTCCGACTCCTTCATAAATGGCCAATTCATAACAACAAATTTACTGTTGTAAAATATTAAACATTGTACTTATTCAGTTTCTCACCATCATATAAGTAATCAGACCACTTAGAGCAAAAACTACATTTATTAGAATACAATTAGAATATAGCAAATAACTTTTATAAACTTTTCTAAACTGTAAGTAAATATGCAATAAACACTTTTATGCAGTTAATAAGAAGAAATCTATAAATTTGTCCTCAGAAAAAGTATTGCCTCTGTCAGATCCTCCTTCATGGATGCCCTCAAGTCTGATCTAATTATTTTGAGAGCAGAGAACAACCTCTCTACACTAACTTGTGTTGGTGGCAAAGCAGTAACCACTCGGGCAACATCTCTGACAATGTCAGGATACAGAGGAATCGCTTGTTGCACTGTTATTTTTGATGAACGGTCAAATTTCTCAATTTCTTTTAGTGCACATGAAAAATTCTGCTGAAATCTACTGGCTGTGTTCCTTGATGGAGATGACTCTTCTTCTATGCGGGAACGCTTTGCACGGTCCTTGTGATCAAAATATTTTTCGAAATTAAATTCTTCATCAGTTGATGATGAGGGAGAAGATGTGGCAGGACGACCAAATTCTTCTTGTTCCTCCTGACTGTTCTGCAACCCTTTCATCCTTACTGCTATTTCAAACAGAGCTTCTTTTCCTTTACTTAGCTGTTGATCATCTAGAAGAATCCGATGCATTGGGTCTACATAAACAGCTGCCAAAAGAATGTTATTTTGTAATAGTAGCTCCTCTCTCCGTTTCATTGATGTAGCAATGCCACTTGCAATTAACCCTCCTCTTTGGGACAGGCGAAACATCAGGTTCTTCCACTCCTTTAAGAAAATACCTGGAGTTAAGTCCTCTGCTTGTAATTTTTTAGTCACTGTAAATGGGTGCTCTAGCAATTTTTCCAGCTCAGTCACCTGATTCCACTGACTTTCATTTAGCGTCAGTTGAGGGTTAGCCATGTCTACAAGAAAGGTTTTCAGTTCAACCAAGCGCTGAATCATTAAGTAAGTACTGCCCCATCGTGTGGCTTGATCAATAATTGCCCCTTTTCCAGCACGTCTCTTCAAAATTGAGTCAACTTTAGGGGTTCTGGCAACAGTAGCCAATTTTCTCACCTTGCCAATCAGTGCAGCAGCATGTCCTTCTTGCAGACTGTCTCTTACAGCCAGCTGTAGCGTATGCACAACACAGCGCATGTGATGAATGAAAGAACATATTGACACAGTTTCAACAAGATCATCTAAACTATCATGTTGCTGTTCATCTGAAGCAACTTCAGTTTGATCCTCAGTTACAATACTGTGTTCCTCTATTTCAAACATTTCTGTGTCTGTGGACCCAGAATGTTCTTCTAGCTGCTGGTCACCATCATTACTCTCATTCATTAGCTTAATAGTACTTATCATATTTGAAGCATTGTCAGTTACGACAGAAAGAACTTGCTCTTTTTTAAGTTCATAGTCTTGCAGAACCTTTTCCACCAAGACCTGGAGAAACTCACTGGTGTGATGAGCTTTGGTGTCTTTTACTGCCAATGTCTTGGTAACTATTTCATTTTTGTCACAAACAAATCAGACATTGATGGCAAAATAGTTCACTCTGTGACGTGTGCAGGCATCCATTTTAAGAAACAGAAAGCGTCCCTTGAGAGTTTTTTTAAGTTCTTCCTTTTGTTTAAAAGCTTCTTCGATTACTAATTTTCTAATACTCTCTCTCCAGAGAAACACCAAGCTTGCGGGCCATTTCCCCATTCAGACACATAAAAGCTGGTCGTGAAAATAATGAAATAGGCACACTATCCTTTACAACAAGCTCTATGATCTGTTTTTTAAATGTATCTACTGTCATTGTCACAGTAACTTTGTCACTGACAAAATATCTTGCAACTGATGGCTGCAAAGTTCTCTGCTCCTTTGTTTGGCTGGAAGAGCTGGGCACTGGTTCATTGGTTTGGATGCAGTCTTTCTCATCCACTGCTTTCAGTACTTCTGGATGAAAGCGCTGTAAATGTCTCTTTAGATTAGAAGCTCTGGTAGGAGCATTTTTATCTTTGCCTGAATATGCACTCATCTTGGCTTCACAGCATTTGTTTTTGTCTGGATCATTTATCATACACTGACAGACATAATGTTTTCTATCTTGAGTGATGGTGAAATGTTCAAATACAGCTGATTTAATGTGATGCTTCTTTGACATTCTCAGGTTTATAATTCTGCATTCACAATCCAAATGACAGTTGTTTTTCCTAAAAACAATTGTACAAAATTATTGCCAGGTCGTACAACTGATATAGTGGTCAGTAATACTGTTATTATTCCTCATGTACTCACAGTTAACTGATGCAAAGTTTGTTGAAAGGATAATACTTCTTAGGCTAAGTGCACACGTACCGGAACTCTCGCGGAAATTACCGCGAGAATTCCGGAATTCCAGTCCGCGGGAAAATCGCATTTTAAATTCCCGCGATTTTCCCGCGGAAAAACTAGCATTTTGCAAGCGTAATTAGCTTGCAAAATGCTAGCGTTCTCCAAGCGATCTGTAGCATCGCTTGGAGAACTGATTGACAGGTTGGTCACACTCGTCAAACATAGTGTTTGACAAGTGTGACCAACTTTTTACTACTGAGGCCGCCTATGCAGCATCAGTAGTAAAAGATAGAATGTAAAAAAAAAAAAAAAAAATGGTGTTATTCTTACCCTCCGACGTCCCGCGCATCCGTTCCCAGTAATCCTTTGCGAAAATGCCCGCGATGACGTCAGTTCTCGCGGGATCGCGACGTCTCGCGGTAATTCGTGATGACGTCGCGCGAATGACCGCGAGACTTCGCGATCCCACGAGAACGGACGTCATCGCGGGCATTTTCGCAAAGGACTACTGGGAACGAGAGCGTGAAGAGAAGCAGGAAGACTGCGCGGGACGTCGGAGGGTGAGAATAACAATATTTTTTATTTTTAAATTCTATTTTTTACAGGGATATGGTACCCAGAGCCCGGAGGACAGTCTCCTCTCCTCCGGACCGTGGGTACCATCCGCAATTGTTCTGCTTACTTTCCGCATGTTGTGCACAGCCACATGCGGGAGGTAAGCGGAACAATGCCTTCCTATGGGTGCGGGATCGCCGCGATTCCGCAAATTAATGAGCATGCTGCGGTTTTTACCGCGAAGCGATTCCGCCGCGGTAAAAACCGCAGCATTAGTACAGCATTGCGGAATCCCATAGGAATGCATGGGATGCTTATTTTTCGCGTTTTCACGGCAAAATCGCGCGGTTAAAACCGCCGCGGAAACGCGAAAAAAACGCCACGTGTGAACTCAGCCTTACAGTCTTCCTCTTCTGAGTAGCAGGCAGCTGTGAGATGCTTGGAAGACGCACACCTAGTATGATCTAGTCTAGAGGAGGAGCTTTACTACTAAGAATTTGCAACACATTTTCACTTTCAGTTTCATACATTGTAAGTAGGGGGGTTGGGGCAGCATGAGGTTAACCAAGCATAAGATTAGATAAGGGCAGTGGAGAACAGTGACACACAAGAAGTAAGAAATGTCTCTATCTCCAGCAGAACTGCTTATCACTGTTGTTCATAGTTTGATAGAACATATATATTTGAGTAACATTTATAAAATTCATATGAAAGTTCAATTATGAAATATTAATACATTTTTTTTAAAGCTGGAGTCGGAGTCGGTACATTTCTACCGACTCCAACTCCAACCAAAACTAACTCCGACTCCGACTCCACGACTCCGACTCCGACTCCACAGCCCTGGCTGACACTATGCAAAACAAGAAAATTAGCTCCTCCCCGGCAGTATACACCCACCGACAGGCACCAAGCACCTCAGTTTGTGCTTAGTGTCTGTAGGAAGCGGACCAGGATCTCCCCAGATCCGCTCTTAATAATATCCCTTTTTTCTTTTAGGTTTACAGTTGAACCTTTTAATCTTTTTGCTTTAATTTTCAGGTTCTCCATCAGGAAACAGGGTGTAGCTATCACCCTGATTTCCCATATCAGGCTGCTGAGCGAGCAGTGTGGTGTTATCCACATCGCACCTCTCAGTTCCGCAGGCAGGACTTTGGCCCTATCACCTTCCAGTGCTAGGGGCTGTGGACAGGTGGCTGGTCCTTGCCAATCCCCCTCCTCACCCCTCTCTCTGGACAGGGCTGAGAGGAAGACGGCGGTCGCAGGAGGTCTACGCCGTCTTCTGCAAGATGTGGGCATAGAGGATCTTCTCCAGCGTCTTTCACCGCGGGCCCCTGTGACATCCTCTTCAGGGATGTCAGGTAAGTGCCTGTACGATCCCTCCAGCCCCACATCATACCCAGCCTGCCTGCCAGCGTACATCTGCAGCATAACTAGATTCCCAGATTCGAATCTCCCGCCCCTTCTCCCCTGCATGCCGCGCGCCGACCTCTCAGCCGCGCGTCTCCCTTCCTATGTACTTTCCAGGGGACAGGTCAGTGAGCATAGGGGGAGTCGTCCGCCCTCAGCTCAGTATCCTACCGGCGCTTATATCGCCCCCCGGAGTGGTTTAATCGGTTAAGGCAGTGCGGGGCTGCGGCGTCCGGAGTCCATGTCATTTTCACTTTCGCTTTCGTTCAGGCGCCTCAGCGCGCTCCTCCCCTGTTCTGAGCGCGCTTTCCTGCGCGCCCTTTTCTAGCCCATCACAGGGCTCCTTTAACTTTGTTACTCCAGCCTCCTTAGCTTTTCTCCAATCGCGGCGCGGATGCTAAGCTCCGCCCCTCCTTCCTTATCGGGTGTTTCCTGGTTCCTCATCTCTCTTCCTGCGCTGTTTGGGGGACACTTCCGCGTTCGGCTGCTCATCTGAATCTGGGTAGGCTCTACACTGTGGCGCTAATTAACTCCCCTCTGCAGTTTTCTCACGACCTACTGCGGTCTCTCAGTGCATTTTTACTTATGCCCAATCCTTCAAGGGATCTCTGCCTCAGGCCCACCGCTACTCATTACACCTGTGCACGCTGTAAAAAGAAGTGGGCTTCGGGTCGCCTGTCCCCCTTCTGCCCGTCCTGCAGTCCTTCCGCTATGTCTGCATCCCAGGAGCACGCAGAGTCCCGGGCTGAGGACGCTCAACCTCCCCCGGAGTGGGCCATTGTAATGTCTCAGTCGGTCTCTGACTTGACTAAGGTTTCCCAGTCGCTGGTCCAGGTCTTAGAACGACTTCCACAGCTGTCTACTGCCACCTGCGCGCCGACCGCCTCTCAGGGTGAGTCGTCCACTCCTGACCGCGACCTTCCGAGAGACAGACAAAGCAGGAGCTCTAGGAAGCGGGCTCTGTCTACCTCGTCCTCTAGCTCACAGGGTCCCCCTGAGCCTGTCAGGTTTCATTCTCCGTCCTCCAAAGAAGACCCCAGGTCTGGCGATGACTCTCAATCGGAATCGAGTTCAGAAGCAGACAATGTTTCTAAAACACGGGACATGGTCAATAGTCTCATTTCGGCTATTTTTCAAACCCTTAAAATTAAGCAAGATAAGGCTCCCCCTCAGGAATGCTCTGTACTCCTTATACGAGCAAGACCTCCGTCTCGGACCTTTCCCAATCACAAAGAGTTCGATACTACCTTGGTCAAACACTGGGAGCGCCCTGAGCAACGTTTCTCAGGCCGCAAGTACTTAGACGTGCTGTACCCCTTTGAGGCAGACCTGCTCACAAAATGGGCCAAGGCTCCTGGGGTTGATCCCCCGGTTTTCCAGATAGCCTCCAAAACGGTGCTATCCCTACCAGATGGGGCATCGCTTAAAGATGCTACGGACAGGCAGATCGAATCTCTGGCTAAGTCAATTTTTGAGGCATCCGGCGCCTCTCTCTGTCCTATTTTCGCATCAGCCTGGGTAGCGAAAGTCATATCCGCTTGGGCAAAAATCCTTCCCAGGGGCATATTGGCAACAGCTCCTCAGGACGAGTTGGCAGATCTTGCAGATCAGATTAACCATGCGGGTAAATACCTTTTGGCCGCCTCCTTGGACGCAGCTGGGTGCGTAGCAAGGGCTAATAGCAACATAGTAGCTATACACCGAGTTCTTTGGCTAAAGTCATGGAATGCGGATACCACTTCAAAAAAGGCCCTTTCTAATCTGCCATTCCACGGTTCTAAGCTCTTTGGAGCCAAGCTGGACCAGCTAATCTCCGATGCCACTGGTGGTAAAAGCACTTCTCTTCCCCAGTCTCGCCCACGACGTTTCTTTAATAGAAAGGGTTTTCGCCCGTTTAGGCCCTTTCGTCCCTTCTTGTCCACTGACAGATCTGCCCAGCAGGATCGCTCATCTGCCACTAGAGAGCGAGAACAGAAAAAGCCATCCTACAACCCAGCTCCCCGCTGGAGATCTAGAGGACAATATTCCAGGTCTTCAGGCACCAGCTCTGGCAGGTTTTCTTCCAAGTGACGGGTCACCCCCACCTGGAAGTTCTTCCAGGGTGGGAGGCAGACTTTCCTTTTTCGTGGATGCTTGGCTGTCTGTTGTCGACGACGCTTCAGTCAGAGA
Source organism: Dendrobates tinctorius (assembly GCF_039654945.1). Classification (NCBI taxonomy): domain Eukaryota; kingdom Metazoa; phylum Chordata; class Amphibia; order Anura; family Dendrobatidae; genus Dendrobates; species Dendrobates tinctorius. The sequence continues at coordinate 15,716,443 of NW_027361775.1, read as the reverse complement.
AATCGTCGCATCTGGATACAAGATCGAATTTGCTTCCCCCCCGAACAGATGTTTTTTCCGGTCTCGGCCTCTGCGACAGCGGTCCCAGAGTCCCGGGTTTCTCCAGGCCATTGCCTCCCTTCTTTCCGCCGGAGTGATTGTTCCCGTTCCCTCAAACGAACGGTTTTCCGGGTTCTACTCAAATCTCTTTGTAGTCCCGAAGAAAGACGGCTCCCTTCGTCCAATTCTGGACCTCAAGTTGCTCAATCGCCACGTGAAGATTCTTCATTTCAAAATGGAGTCTCTTCAGTCGGTGATTGCCTCCATGGAACCCGGGGAATTCCTCTGCTCTGTGGACATTCGGGACGCCTATCTACACATTCCGGTTTGTGTGCAACATCAGAAGTATCTTCGATTTGCGATTCAGGGAGACCACTATCAGTTCACGGCTCTTCCTTTCGGCCTAGCTTCAGCGCCCCGTGTTTTCACGAAGGTGATGGCGACCGTCATGGCCATCCTTCGCTCCAGAGGGATCCTCATCATTCCTTATCTGGATGATCTTTTGATCAAGGGCTCGTCTCGTCAGGACTGCCTCCAGAGTCTTCAGATCACTCTGGACACTCTCGGCCGCCTCGGTTGGCTAGTCAACAGGGAGAAGTCCATTCTGACCCCCACTCAGCATCTGACTTTTCTGGGCATGAAATTCAACACGAATCTAGCCCGAGTGTTTCTTCCGAGTGAAAAAATTGCGGCTCTTTCCAAGGGCATCAGAATTCTCAAGAGGCCAACTCCCATTCGGTCCTGCTTGAAGGTTCTGGGCAACATGGTGGCTTCCATGGAAGCAGTGCCCTTTGCGCAGTTTCATCTTCGCCCCCTCCAGCTGTCTCTGCTTTCAGCCTGGGACAAGACCACGATGTCCTTGGACCGTCCTATTCTGCTCCCTCTCAGAGTGAGGCAATCTCTCACTTGGTGGTTACTGCCAGCGTCAGTTCTCCAAGGGAGGTCCTTCCTTCCGCCTCAGTGGCAAGTCATCACCACCGATGCCAGCCTTCTGGGATGGGGAGCCGTGTTCCATCAGAAAGCGGCCCAAGGACGCTGGAACCCACAGGAGACTCTCCTCCCAATCAATCTTCTGGAGATCAGAGCAATCTTCCTGGCCCTTCTTCACTGGCAGCCTCTCCTCTCCGGCAAGCTGGTTCGTATTCAGTCGGACAACGCCACGGCCATGGCGTACATAAACCATCAGGGGGGCACGCGCAGCAAGCAAGTAATGTCCGAAGTGGCCAATACATTCCGCTGGGCAGAACGTTAAGTTCCGGCAATCTCCGCCGTTCATATTCCAGGGGTGGAAATTTGGGCTGCCGACTTTCTGAGTCGTCAAGGCCTAGCGTCCGGCGAATGGTCCCTGCACCCCACAGTCTTCAATCAGATATGCCACCGTTGGGGCACCCTGGATGTCGATCTCATGGCATCCCGGATGAACCACAAAGAGCCGCAGTTCATAGCCAGGTCCAGGGACCCTCTAGCCGTCGTGTGCGACGCTCTGGTGATTCCGTGGTCCCAGTTTCAACTTCCTTATCTGTTCCCGCCTCTGGCCTTGATCCCACGAGTGGTCAAAAAGATAAAATCGGAAGGCGTACCAGTGATTCTAGTCGCTCCAGATTGGCCAAGACAGCCTTGGTACGCGGAACTGGTGAACATGCTCGCGGACGTCCCCTGGAGGCTTCCAGACCGTCCAGACCTTCTCTCGCAATGCCCCCTTTACCACAAGAATTCTCAGTCTCTGAGTTTGACGGCATGGCCGTTGAGGCCACAATCCTGAAGGAATCAGGTCTGTCCAGTCAGGTTATTCAAACTATGATCAGAGCCAGGAAACCAGCCTCTTCCCGCATTTATCATAGGCACTGGAAGGCTTTTTTCCGTTGGTGCGATGATAAAAAAGTCTTTCCAATGTCCTTTTCCATTCCATCTATTCTTGGGTTTCTCCAGTCTGGTTTAGAAGCGGGTCTGTCCCTCAGTACCCTCAAGGGCCAGGTCTCCGCTCTTTCTATCCTCTTCCAAAGAGAGCTCGCTTCCTTACCACAGGTCAAAACCTTTCTCCAAGGGGTCTCCCATGTGGCTCCTCCTCATCATTCGCCGATAGACCCGTGGGATCTCAATCTCGTTCTTAGCGCTCTCCAGAAGTCGCCGTTCGAGCCTATCCAGGACATTCCTTTGCCCCTTCTCTCGTGGAAGGTCACCTTTTTGATTGCCATTACATCCATCAGTAGAGTTTCTGAATTGGCGGCCTTGTATCGTTCCCCTTACCTTATTCTCCATCAGGATAAGGTCGTCCTCAGGCCCATTCCTTCTTTTCTTCCAAAGATGGTTTCCTCTTTCCATATCAATGAGGATATCGTTCTTCCATCTTTTTGTCCGGCTCCCTCTCATCCGCTTGAGAAGTCTCTCCACAAACTGGACGTAGTTAGAGCCCTGCGTGTCTATCTCGCCAGGACCTCTTCCTTTCGTCAGTCTGATTCCTTGCAGGTCATCTCTGAAGGTCGCCAGAAAGGACTTCCGGCATCCAAATCCACGATCGCTCGTTGGATTCGTTCTACCATTCTGGAAGCGTACCGACTTCAGGAAAAACGGCCCCCTCCGGGAGTAAGAGCTCACTCCACCCGGACTGTGGCAGCTTCGTGGGCTGTTCGTCACCAGGCTTCGGCCATGCAAATTTGCAAGGCCGCAACCTGGTCGTCCTTGCACACCTTTGCGAGGTTCTACAGGGTTCATACCCAGGCCTCGTCTGATGCAGTTGTTGGTAGGAAGGTTCTGCAGGCGGCGGTGGCTCACCGGCCGATCTAAGTCTTTTCCGATTCTTTCGTTCCTTTTTGCTGTTCCCACCCTTGGGACTGCTTTGGAACGTCCCATGGTAATCTGTGTCCCCCAATAAGGCGATAAAGAAAGATGGATTTTTGGTTCTTACCGTAAAATCTCTTTCTTGGAGCCTTCATTGGGGGACCCAGCACCCTCCCTGTTTAAGTTGTACCGTGTTGGGTCTTTAGAGTCCCTTGTTGGGTTGGTACATATGTTTAGAGTTTTCTCGTTGCTTCTCCTACTGCTTTTTCACCAACTGAGGTGCTTGGTGCCTGTCGGTGGGTGTATACTGCCAGGGAGGAGCTAATTTTCTTGTTTTGCATAGTGTCAGCCTCCTAGCAGCAGCAGCATACACCCATGGTAATCTGTGTCCCCCAATGAAGGCTCCAAGAAAGAGATTTTACGGTAAGAACCAAAAATCCATCTGTTGATGCCTTTGCCCAAAAAGCTCTACTTTTGTCTCATCTGACCAGAGAACATTCTTCCAAAATGTTTTAGGCATTTTCAGGTAAGTTTTGGCAAACTCCAGCCTGGCTTTTTTATGTCTCGGGGTAAGAAGTGGGGTCTTCCTGGGTCTCCTACCATACAGTCCCTTTTCATTCAGATGCCGACGGATAGTACGGGTTGACACTGTTGTACCCTCGGACTGCAGGGCAGCTTGAACTTGTTTGGATGTTAGTCGAGGTTCTTTATCCAACATCCGCACAATCTTGCGTTGAAATCTCTTGTCAATTTTTCTTTTCCATCCACATCTAGGGAGGTTAGCCACAGTGCCATGGGCTTTAAACTTCTTGATGACACAGCGCACGGTAGACACAGGAACATTCATGTCTTTGGAGATGGACTTGTAGCCTTGAGATTGCTCATGCTTCCCCACAATTTGGTTTCTCAAGTCCTCAGACAGTTCTTTGGTCTTCTTTCTTTTCTCCATGCTCAATGTGGTACACACAAGGACACAGGACAGAGGTTGAGTCAACTTTAATCCATGTCAACTGGCTGCAAGTGTGATTTAGTTATTGCCAACACCTGTTAGGTGCCACAGGTAAGTTACAGGTGCTGTTAATTACACAAATTAGAGAAGCATCACATGATTTTTCGAACAGTGCCAATACTTTTGTCCACCCTCTTTTTTATGTTTGGTGTGGAATTATATCCAAATTGGCTTTAGGACAATTCTTTTTGTGTTTTTTCATTTAAGACAAATTAAATGAAGATAATAATACCAAAGAATTTGTGTTTGCAATCATTTTCAGGAAGAAACTGAGTATTATCTGACAGAATTGCAGGGGTGTCAATACTTTTGGCCACAACTGTATGTGTGTATCACCAACCAATCACAAAGCATCTTTCATTTCACCAGAGCTGTTTAAAAGAAGCTGAGCTGTGATTGGTTGCTATGAGCAACAGTTTTCCCACTCCACAACAACACCTCAGCAGACACTGACCGGGTGGGAGAAATCTATTATCCCAGGAAACATAAGCTCCCAGCCATTGTCTGCTCCGCATAAAGCAGCAGAGAGCACATGACTGAAATGAAACCCCCTCCCTGACCATATACCCATCATACATCCTCCATCCCATAGGCACATCTTCCCTCTTAAAGGGATCTCCAGTATGGAAGTTACGGCAAGTCCCTCAGCGCTCTGATTCTGACCACAGGATTCTATTAAAGGGATCATTGGTATGCAAGTCAGGGCAAGTCCACTCAGCGCTCTGGTTCTGATCCCAGGCTCTCTTAAAGAGATCCCCGGTATGGAAGATAGGGCAATTCCACTCAGCGCTCTGGTTCTGACCCTAGGCCCCTCTTAAAGGGATCCCTGGTATGGAAGTGAGGGAAAATCCACTTTGCACTCTGATTCTGACCCCAGGCCCCTCTTAAAGGGATCCCTGTTATGGAAGTGAGGACTGTTCCACTCAGCGCTCTGGTTCTGACACCAGGCTGACAGGATGATGTGGGATATTAGGGATAGTAGTCTGGTGGCTCTGGCTGATGGGATGATGTGGGATATTCGAGGTAGTAGTCCGGTTGCTCTGGCTGACGGGATGACGTGGGATATTAGGGGTAGTAGTCCGGTGGCTCTGACAGGATGATGTGAGATATTAGTGGTAGTAGTCTGGCGGCTGTGATGGGATGATGTGGGATATTAGTGTTAGTTGTCTGGTGGCTCTGGCTGACGGGATGATGTGGGATATTAGGGGTAGTAGTCCGGTGGCTTTGATGGGATGATGTGGGATATTAGAGGTAGTAGTCCGGTGGCTCTGGCTGACTGGACAAAGTGGGATATTAGGGGTAGTAGTCTGGTGGCTCTGGCTGACGGGATGATTACGGGTAGTAGTCCAGTGGTTCTGGCTGACGGGATGATGTGAGATATTAGTGGTAGTTGTCCGGTGGCTCTGACGGGATGATGTGGGATATTAGGGGTAGTGGTCCGGTGGCTCTGACGGGATGATGTGGGATATTGGTGGTAGTAGTCCGTTGGCTCTGGATGATGGCATGATGTGGGATATTAGGGGTAGTAGTCCGGCACCTCTGGCTGATGGGATGATGTGGGATATTATAGTGAATGTGGCTATGCGGAGTGGGCGGGGCTCTACTCTCAGCTTTATATATATGTATATATATATCATTATAATTTGTTATAACTAACCGTAGTTAGTTATTATGCCTGGGCAACGCCGGGATCTTCAGCTAGTGTGTGTGTATATGTATATATATATACTGTATATATATATATATATATATATTTTGTGGGAATAGATAGCTCAGCCGGGATCTTTGCTTTGGCACAAGCGTGTGGCTATGGAGTCACTTCAGCAGACTAGCAAGTTCCACATGGATATGGACACGGCATATTTATTGTGCACACTTGTTATTCAATGTTACACATGCCAAACATGAAATAAAACATCTAAGGCCGTCTGGCCACTAACTAACAATAGCAGGCTAACTACAAAATAAACCTATATAACAGCAAAGAAGTCCATGTAATCTTACTGTGTCAGCTCCCAGCTCAGCAGACGAGATAGACTGAGAGATCCCAGCTCCTCCTGATTATATCAGCTGGACCAGTCAGGAAACCAAAACCTGGATTGAATTAGTGGAGGGGGAACTACCAGTCCTTTCCATGCTGATCACTAAGGAAACCAGGACTGGATTACAGTGAAATAAACTGGCTTCATCATCAGTACAGGGATACATATGAAATGAAACGGGGTGAAATATACCTGTTTTCTAGTACCTCTCCCCTTGGCACCTCACACACCCCCCTCCTCTGTTCAAGCCCGTGGGGTCGGACACGAGTCACCAAGCAGTGCATTCTAGACAACGCATCTGCATTTCTGTGCGTTGTGCCCGCCCTGTGCTCAACGGAAAATTTAAACCCTTGTAATGCTAAGAACCAGCGTGTCACTCGCGCATTGCCTTCTTTTGCCCGGGACATCCACGTTAGGGGCGAAAGGTCCGTCACTAGCCTAAACTGGCGACCTAGTAAATAATAGAGCAAGGTGCACAGGGCCCATTTCACAGCCAGGGCTTCCCGCTCAACTACACTGTAGTTCTTTTCTGCTCTCGTAAGCTTTCTGCTTAGATAGGCCACTGGGTGTTCCTCACATTTACTTCTTGAGACAAAACCGCTCCGAGGCCCACCCCAGAGGCGTCCGTTTGGACAATAAACTCCCGTTTAAAGTCTGGTGCAACCAACACTGGTTGGTCACAGAGGACTGTTTTCAATCGCTGAAAGGCCTCCTCTGCTTCTGCGTTCCACTTTATTGTGACAGATTTCGACCCCTTAGTAAGATCTGTGAGAGGAGCTGCGATGGTCGCAAAATGTTTGATGAACCGCCTATAATAACCAACGATCCCTAAAAAAGCTCCAACCTGTTTTTTGGTTACCGGTCGTGGCCAATTTTGAATAGCGTCCACTTTATTGGCTTGAGGCTTCACGACGCCTCTCCCTATGCTATATTCCAGATAGCGAGCGTCTTCCAATCCCAACGTACATTTCTTGGGATTGGCAGTCAACCCAGCTGTTTTTAGGGATTCTAAGACGGCTTGTACTTTTGACAAATGCGTGTCCCAGTCATCGCTAAAGATAATGATGTCGTCCAAGTATGCGGACGCATACTGGCCATGGGGTTTTAGGACAATATCCATTAGACGTTGGAAGGTGGCTGTGGCACCATGCAACCCAAATGGCATATCTCGGTACTGGAATAATCCCTGGGGTGTAACAAAGGCAGTTTTCTCTTTTGCTGATTCCGTGAGGGGAATCTGCCAATAACCTTTTGTTAAGTCAATAGTGGATATGTACCTGGCCGAACCCAGTCTCTCTATCAGTTCATCGACTCTTGGCATCGGGTAGGCATCGAATTTCGATACTTCATTTACTTCCCGAAAATCGTTACAAAATCGGATAGTCCCATCGAGGTTTGGGCACCAGTATGATAGGGCTAGCCCAATCACTCCGGGACTCCTCAATGACCCCGAGCTCTAACATCTTCACTTCCTGGGCAATGGCTTGTCTCCGATCCTCCGGAATTCGATATGGTTTTAGCCGTACCCGCGCCTGTGGATCAGTAACAATGTCATGTTTAATTAGGTGAGTCCGGCCAGGAAGTTCCGAGAAAACATCTGCGTTCCTCTGTATGAACACCCTGGTCTCTCGTTTTTGGCTTTCGGATAGCGTGTCTGCAATACCCACTTCTGGCGGAGCTACCTGGGGGTCTTTTACCTTAGAAGGTGGTGCCCCTCAAGGGTAGCTCCTGCCACCAGACTCTCCCTGTCCCGCCAGGCCTTAAGCAAGTTTATGTGGTATATTTGTTCGGGCTTTCTCTTGTCTGGTTGGTGTATCTTATAATTTACTTCACCTATTCGTTCCAGAACTTCGTATGGTCCCTGCCATTTCGCAAGAAATTTATTTTCTACGGTAGGTACCAATACCAGCACCCTGTCTCCGGGTTGAAAGACTCGTGTTTTAGCCGCTCTGTTGTATACCGTGCTTTGGGCATGTTGTGCGCGCTCTAAACACTCTTTAACTATTGGCATAACTGCTGCAATTCGGTCCTGCATAAGTGTTATGTGTTCAATTACACTGCGATAAGGAGTCACCTCTTGTGCCCAAGTCTCCTTTGCAATATCTAACAGGCCTCTAGGACACCGCCCATAAACCAACTCAAAAGGTGAAAAGCCTGTGGAGGATTGGGGTACTTCACGTATAGCGAACAGGAGGTATGGTAGTAGGGCATCCCAATCTCTCCCGTCCTTATCCACCACCCTTTTCAACATTCCCTTTAGGGTTTTGTTAAAGCGCTCCACCAAACCGTCAGTCTGAGGGTGACATACTGAGGTACGCAAATGGGAGATTTTTAGTAGTTTACATAAATCCTTAAGTATACGAGACAAAAAGGGGGTCCCTTGATCCGTAAGTATCTCTTTCAGAATGCCGGTGCGGGAAAACATTAACCAGCTCCTTTGAAATTGATTTCGCATTGGCATTCCGCAAGTGCACTGCCTCGGAATAACGCGTGGCATAATCCAATACTACCAAAATGTACTGATGACCCCTGGCAGATTTAACTAACGGACCGACTATATCCATTGCTATCCTCTCGAAGGGCACCTCTATTATTGGTAAGGGCACTAAGGGGCTTCTAAAATGTGACATAGGTGCGGTCAATTGACACGTAGGACATGACCGACAGTACTGGGTCACGTCTCCCACTAGACCCGGCCAAAAGAAACGTTGCAGAATACGGTGTTTTGTCTTTTCTACCGCCAGGTGTCCTCCCAAGGGATGTTTATGTGCCAACTCCAAAACTACCTGGCGAAAGGACTTAGGTACCACTAGTTGTTTTACCACCACTCCTTGCACCTTGTCTATGTGATACAGCATATCCTGCTGCACCGCCATGTGTGGGAACTCGTCTTGAGCCCCTGGGTACAATGGTCTTCCCTCGGAGACCTTTACGTTTTCCCACGCCCTTGCTAGAGTAGGATCCTGGTGCTGAGCGGTCCTGAACTTACCACAGGCCAGCTCAAGATCAGGCATTTCTAAAACATCCTCTAGCTGGTCTGCCTCGCCTGCATACACAGCCAGAGGAGAGTCCACAGATTCTAGTACTTCCTCTGAGATGGGTTCTCCGTCATCTTGCTGCAATGGTTTAGGGGCTAGCTCCAGAGTACCGTCTTCAACTAGAGGGTTCACGCCACTTTTGAAGTTCCACAAGTCCCAAAATAAGGGAAAGTCTCTCCCCAGGATTACACTGTGTCCCATAGACTTTATGACTGCCGCCTGATGTCTTTTGGTCCCTACTGGCGTGGCAAGAGTAACCCAGGCAGTGGGGTAGTTCTTAGTATCCCCATGGATGCAACTAATGCCCACGGTTAAGTTCGTTAGGGTGCTAGAGTCCACCAAACTGGCATGTACCAAAGTTACTTGACTGCCGGAATCCAAGACGGCATTCACACTATAACCGTCTACCTCGACGTGGCACATGTGTTGTTCATTTCCCGTGAGGGTCTCCGCCACACAGACTGACTGCACATATAACGAAAGACGCCTCATAGCGTTACAGTCCATTGGCTCTGTAGTCATTGGGCAGTTAGCTGCTACATGGCCAAGCCCGCGACATCGCCAACATTGTATAGGCCCTTGCCTCCTCGATGGAGATCCCAGCCGAGGTCTGCTGGCTTGATGTGAGCCCGTACCACCTCCATAGTCCTTTGTAGGTCTGCTACCCTTCATTGTGACGTTCTCTTCTTTTGAAGATGAAGTAGGTTTCGCAGGACTCTCCAGCGATTTCTTGGGGAGCCAGTGGGGTGCTAACGTCCCTTGGAGTAGGCTTTCAGAAGCATTGTAGCGTTCGACCATATTCACCAACTGATCAGCAGTAGTTGGGTCACCCTGTCCAACCCACTTAGCGGGTAAGGACCGCAGGTACTTGTCTAGAACAACACGGCCCACCATCTGTGCGGACGTCAAGGCCACTAGTTGCAGCCATTTTTTTACTAGATGGATGAGATCATGCATTTGTGAGCGGGCTGGCTGATGCTCCACAAAAGTCCATAAATGCACCCTCTGTGCGCGTACATACGTGTTTACTCCCAGCCTTGCCAGGATTTCGCCTTTGAGTTTGATATAGTCCATAGCATCCGCTCCACTCAGATTGTAATAGGCCTTTTGTGGATCTCCGCACAGAAATGGAGCAACTACCTCAGCCCATCTGTCCAGCGGTAAGTGCTCACGTTCTGCAATACGTTCGAACACGGTGAGGTATGCTTCCACATCATCGTCTGTGGTCATTTTAAGCAAAGACTTCTGTACGGCTTTCTGCGCACTAGCAGCGCTTTGTGCACGGTCTCCCTCATCTCGGGGTTGCCGAACCAAGGCCTGTTTTATTGCCTCCAACTGCTCTTGCTGCATCTGGTGTTGCTGCTCCAGAGCCTTCTGGAAGCAAGTATTAGTCTGCTGTTGTTGCACATTTGCTTGCAATAACTGCTTCACTAGTTCCTCCATATTACTGGACTCTTGGCTCTTGGCTCCTTGTTAGGACAGGAGTAACACTGGCGCCCGACAGGGAGTGTAGGGGAACACTTTACATTAACACTGGTTTTCCCATATCTCAGCTCCCCATGAGTGGATCATCTCTCCAGCAATATATACCCTGATGCTGGAGCTATATCTAATAACAATGGTGAGACCAAACCATTTTTTATTGAGCACTGGTTCACATGAGCACTTTTTTGTAATGTTTCTGTGTGTTATGTCCTTTTTAATGGTTCATTAAATGTTATGTTTTAATTGACTTTATGTGGGATACTCTCTAGGCTGTGTGCAACATTTGACCCCTGAGGGTTTTTTGGAATAGTGTCAAAAAGCTCACACTGAAGCTGAGTGCACAAAGTTTGCAACAAGCCACCTGGGAGACACACCAAACATGTGGAAGAAAGTGCTCTGGTCAGACGAAACTAAAATTGAACTTTTTGGCAACAATGCCAAACGATATGTTTGGAGTAAAGGCAACACAGCTCATCACCCTGAGCACACCATCCCCCCTGTCAAACATGGTGGTGGCAGCATCATGGTTTGGGCCTGCTTTTCTTCAGCAGGGACAGGGAAGATGGTTAAAATTGATGGGAAGATGGATGGAGCCAAATACAGGACTATTCTCGAAGAAAACCTGCTGGAGTCTATAAAAGACCTGAGACTGGGACGGAGATTTTTCTTCCAACAAGACAATGACCCCAAACATAAAGCAAAATCTACAGTGGCATGGTTCACAAATAAACGTATCCAGATGTTAGAATGGCCAAGTCAAAGTCCAGACCTGAATCCAATCGAGAATCTGTGGAAAGAGCTGAAAACTGTTGTTCACAAACGATCTCCATCAAACCTCACTGAGCACGAGCTGTTTGCCAAGGAAGAATGGGCAAGAATTGCAGTCTCTCAATGTACAAAACTGATAGAGACATACCCCAAGCGACTTGCAGCTGTAATCGCAGCAAAAGGTGGCACAACAAAGTATTAAGTGAAAGGGGAGGAATAATATTGCACGCCCCACTTTTCAGTTTTTGAATTTCCTCAAAAATTTAAAATAACCAATAAATTTCGCTCAACATCACAACTGTGTTCTACTTGTTGTTGATTCTTCACCAAAAACTTACATTTAGTATCTTTATGTTTGAAGCATGATATGTGGGAAAAGGTTGAAAAGTTCCAGGGGGCCGAATACTTTCGCAAGGCACTGTACATAGTACATTTATGTGACATAGCATTTGAAATGCTGGCAATATTTTATTTAATAAGTAAATGAAAACTCAACTTATTTTTGTCCTCAATAGAAAGTACAAATGACAAAAAACTCAAACAATTAGTTATTTCTTTTATATACAGTATTTACACATACCAGCATACCAGATTTTTTTTAAAAATCTGATTTTTTTTTCTTAAGGGTTATCGATATAAGTCATGGATCCATTAGTCATGAAGTTAAATCTGCCAAGCAAATTAAACTGTCATTTTCTTCCTGGTTGTGCAATTTTGTTCCATTATGTATAAATGTGAGAATTTCCAATCTGTCACATTATGTTAGAGGGAAGAGATCATATAAATGTAATTCATTTTATTTATTACTGGTTACTCATAGAACCAGCATATTCTGGTGCGCTGTACAGAGATTGTCACATGCTAATTAATGGCACTCTTTATAGGCTTCTCTCCATTATCTGTTATTTGCCAATAGTTGATAGTATTGTGATATTTGTATATTGCACATGCAACATTTGTGTGCTGTTTTACTAAATATCAGAGTTGATCATTTTGATTGTCCTATGGAACAGTACAGATTCCATATTGTACCTGTAGCCGGTTTCGACCTATAGAGTTTTAAAGATTTTTAAACATGAACAGAAAGAGAGATTTAGTAAAGTAAATGTGCCAGAATTCTGGCTTAGCCTACATAAAAAACACTGATATGTACATAGTGACGTTTGTTAGGAGTTTATTAGTGTGCATTCATTCCAACATTCTGCTATAAAAAAAAAAAAGCTTCGAAAACTCTTATTTTTCATTTTAAGAAATCCACTATATTTTTCGCATAGGGAATTGTTTTGAAAATAATTTTTCTCTTCCTTAAAAGATTTGAAAAATGTATGGTGAAAATAAACCATTGCTTGTCAGTTATTGTAAGCAGATTCTTTATGGGATCTGCTTCAAATTAGGCATAGAATCATAGAATCATAGAATCGTAGAGTTGGAAGGGACCTCCTGGGCCATCTGGTCCAACCCCCTGCTCAAAGCAGGATTCGCTAAATCATCCCAGTCAGATGTCTGTCCAGCCTCTGTTTGAAGACTTCCATTGAAGGAGAACTCACCACTTCTCGTGGCAGCCTGTTCCACTCATTGATCACTCTAACTGTCAAAAAGTTTTTTCTAATATCTAATCTGTGTCTCCTCCCATTCAGTTTCATCCCATTGCTTCTAGTCTTTCCTTGTGCAAATGAGAATAAAGTTGATCCTTCTACAATGTGACAGCCCTTTAGATATTTGTAGACAGCAATTAAGTCTCCTCTCAGTCTTCTCTTTTGCAAACTAAACATTCCCAAATCCTGCAACCTTTCCTCATAAGACAGGGTTTGCAGACCGGCCACCATTCTGGTCGCTCTTTTCTGAACTTGCTCCAGTTTGTTGATGTCTTTTTTAAAATGTGGTGCCCAAAACTGGACACAATATTCCAGATGAGGTCTGACCAAAGAGGAGTAGAGGGAAATAATGACTTCACGTGATCTAGACTGTATGCTTCTGTTAATACATCCTAGAACTGCATTTGCCTTTTTTGCTGCTGCATCACACTGTTGACTCATATTCAGTCTGTGATCTATTAGTATACCCAAGTCTTTTTCACATGTGCTGTCACTTAGCCCTATTCCTCCCATTCTATATATGCTTTTTTCATTTTTATTGCCCAGATGTAGTACTTTGCATTTCTCCCTGTTAAAAACCATTCTGTTAGTTACTGCCCACTTCTCCAGTTTATTTAAATCTTTTTGAATCCTCTCTCTCTCTTCTCTAGTATTAGCTATCCCTCCTAGCTTTGTGTCATCAGCAAATTTAATCAGTTTACCCTCAATTCCTTCATCTAAATCGTTGATAAAGATGTTGAACAATACAGGGCCCAGGACAGAGCCCTGTGGTACCCCACTTGAGACATTCTTCCAACTGGATGTGCAGCCATTTACGACCACTCTTTGGGTCCGATCACTAAGCCAGCTATGAATCCACCTAACAGTTGCCTTGTCCATTCCATACTTAGTCATTTTTTCAATAAGGATTGTATGAGAGACTTTGTCAAATGCTTTGCTGAAGTCAAGATATACTATATCTACAGCATTTCCTTGATCCACCCAATCAATGATACCGTCATAGAAGGAAATTAAGTTAGTTTGACATGACTTATTAGTTACAAACCCATGCTGACTCTGTTTGATCACTTCATTCTTATCCAGGTATTGACTTACATGTTGTTTAATAATTTGTTCAAAGATCTTTCCTGGTATAGAAGTCAGACTCACCGGCCTATAGTTGCCTGGGTCCACCTTCTTCCCCTTTTTGAAGATAGGAACAACATTTGCTCTTCTCCAGTCTTCTGGCACTTCTCCTGTTCTCCAAGAATTTTCAAAGATTATGGAGAGTGGTTCAGAAATTTCTTCTGCTATCTCCTTCAGTACTCTGGGGTGTAATTCATCTGGACCTGGAGACTTGAATTCATTTAGGTTAGCTAAGTGTTTCCTCACTATCTTTCTGTTTATAGATATCCTGGATTCTTCTATTCCCTTAATAGGACAGTGAATAACAGTTGGTGTTACATTTCCTTTCTGAGAGAAAACAGATGCAAAATAGGAATTTAAAAGTTCAGCCTTCTCAACATCCTGTCTTACCATTTCATCATTTTCATCCTGTAAAAATCCTATAGCATCTTTGACTTTTCTTTTACTTTTGACATATCCCCAAAATCCTTTATTATTGCTTTTGACATCTCTTGCAAGCCTCAATTCATTTTCAGCTTTAGCTAATCTGATTTGTGCCCTGCACATTCTGCAGACAGCATTATATTCTTCTTTAGATATGCCTCCCTCTTTCCATTTTATAAACATTTTTTTCTTCCTTTTTAGCATGTGCTTAAGTTCTGTGTTCACCCATCCTGGTTTCCTTAAATGCTTCCTATTCTTCCCTCTTTTCGGAATTGTTAACAACTGTGCTTTGAGAATTTCATTTTTCAAGATTTCCCATCCTTCCTGGACATTTTTGTCTTTAAGGATATCCAGCCATTGGATCTCTCCAATTATCTTTCTGAATCCCTTAAAATCTGCCTTTCTGAAATCTAACCTTGACGTCTGAGTCTTCACAGGTCTTCCGCCTCTAGTTATCCAAAATTCTAAAATAGCATGGTCGCTACCTCCTAGGGTTCCAGCCACTTTTACCTCCTCAACCATTTCCTCCCTGTTTATAAGGATTAGATCCAAGGTAGCAGTTCCCCTTGTTTTCTCCCCTACCTTTTGGAAGATAAAGTTGTCAGCAAGAGAGGATAAGAATTTCCTTGACCTGTTAGTTTTGCCTGAGAGAGATTCCCAACAAATGTCTGGATAGTTGAAATCTCCCATGACAACTATGTCATATTTTTTGGAGAACTTGGCCATTTGATGCATAAAGAGTTCATCCATATCTTCAGCTTGCACAGGCGGCCTGTAGTAAATGCCTACAATGGTGTCCTTTCCATTGTTCTGTCCTTGTATTCTTACCCAAACAGTTTCCACAGAACTCCCAGTCTCTGAAGCTTCAATCTCTGTGCAGATATACGCGTTTCTAACATACAATGCAACACCTCCTCCTCGTTTATCAAGTCTGTTTCTTGCAAATAAGTTGTATCCTTCTAGTCTTGTATTCCAATCATGTGTATCATCCCACCAAGTTTCAGTGATTCCAATGACATCATATTTCTTTTCCTGTGTTAGTAGTTCCAATTCTCCTTGTTTGTTGCCCATGCTTTGTGCATTAGTATAGAAACATTTTAGTTTGTGATTGGTTTCTCTTTCTCCAATATTTTTATTAATTAGATTCTTTCGTCTTTGTTCTTCCTTTCCACTTCTATTAGCAGAGTTCTCAATAGCATCTGTCAGGTGTATGGCTTTTTCTGGTCTTTTGCTTCCCTTCCCATGTTGTTCTAGTTTAAAGCTCTCCTTACAAGTGTAGCAAGGCGACTTCCAAATACATGCTTTCCAGTCTTCGTAAGGTGCACCCCATCTCTAGCAAGTAGTCCATCGTATAAGTAGTTCACTCCGTGATCCAGAAATCCAAATCATTGCTGACGGCACCATCGACGTAGCCAGTTGTTCACCTGCAGAATCTTATTCCACCTCCTTGTTCCATGGCCATCCACTGGGAGGATGGAAGAGAAGACCACCTGCGCTCCCAGTTCTTTCACTTTCTTGCCTAAGTCTTCAAAGTCTCTGCAGATGGTTTCCAGGTTGTTTCTTGCTGTGTCATTTGTCCCCACATGTAGTAGCAGGAATGGGTAGTCATCTGTAGGTCTGAAGAGTCCTGATATCCTGTCAGACACATCTTTAATTTTTGCACCTGGAAGACAGCACATTTCTCTTGAAGTTATATCCGGTCTGCAGATAGCGGCCTCTGTTCCTCTCAACAGGGAATCCCCCATGACCACCACTCTCCGTTTCTTCTTCACAACATTTTTCTTTCTCCATCCAGGAGGACTCTGAAGGCGTACAAGGTTGCTGTTTGTTGGCAAAGTCTTATCCTGATGTATTTCTTCATCATTTTCCTGCGTGAGAGCCTGGTACTGGTTTCTGAGCAGTATGGGTGCTGACTGCCTCCTGATCCTCCTGCTTCTCTGGGTCACATGTCTCCATTCCTCTGTTTCTTCAGGTGCACTTCGAATTTCTTCTCTTTCTGTAACATGAAGAGATAATTCTGCTCTGTCCAAGAACTCTTCACCTTCCTTAATGATCTTCAACGTAGCCAACCTCTCTTCGAGATTTTGCAACTTTTCCTCCAACAGGGACACAAGCTTGCATTTGTGGCATGTGAAATTTGGCTTTTCCACTGGTAAGTCTGTGAACATGTAGCAAGAAATGCAGCTCACCAAATGGCTCCTGGCCTCTTCCATCTTGAGATTTCTTAAAAACGATGAAAGATGAGCCAAAATTCGGCGCGCGGTTTTTCCGATTTCCTCTTTTCAGCTGCAACGGCCAAAACCCAGTGATCGTAGAGCTCGCGGAGACTCTTCACTTATCCCAGAAGGCACTGGGAATATGCAAATGATCTCCTCAAGACTCTTCCCCTGGTTTTCCGATTTCCTCTTTTCAGCTGCAACGGCCAAAACCCAGTGATCGTAGAGCTCGCGGAGACTCTTCACTTATCCCAGAAGGCACTGGGAATATGCAAATGATCTCCTCAAGGCTCTTCCCCTGGTTTTCCGATTTCCTCTTTTCAGCTGCAACGGCCAAAACCCAGTGATCGTAGAGCTCGCGGAGACTCTTCACTTATCCCAGAAGGCACTGGGAATATGCAAATGATCTCCTCAAGGCTCTTCCCCTGGTTTTCCGATTTCCTCTTTTCAGCTGCAACGGCCAAAACCCAGTGATCGTAGAGCTCGCGGAGACTCTTCACTTATCCCAGAAGGCACTGGGAATATGCAAATGATCTCCTCAAGGCTCTTCCCCTGGTTTTCCGATTTCCTCTTTTCAGCTGCAACGGCCAAAACCCAGTGATCGTAGAGCTCGCGGAGACTCTTCACTTATCCCAGAAGGCACTGGGAATATGCAAATGATCTCCTCAAGACTCTTCCCCTGGTTTTCCGATTTCCTCTTTTCAGCTGCAACGGCCAAAACCCAGTGATCGTAGAGCTCGCGGAGACTCTTCACTTATCCCAGAAGGCACTGGGAATATGCAAATGATCTCCTCAAGACTCTTCCCCTGGTTTTTCGATTTCCTCTTTTCAGCTGCAACGGCCAAAACCCAGTGATCGTAGAGCTCGCGGAGACTCTTCACTTATCCCAGAAGGCACTGGGAATATGCAAATGATCTCCTCAAGACTCTTCCCCTGGTTTTTCGATTTCCTCTTTTCAGCTGCAACGGCCAAAACCCAGTGATCGTAGAGCTCGCGGAGACTCTTCACTTATCCCAGAAGGCACTGGGAATATGCAAATGATCTCCTCAAGACTCTTCCCCTGGTTTTCCGATTTCCTCTTTTCAGCTGCAACGGCCAAAACCCAGTGATCGTAGAGCTCGCGGAGACTCTTCACTTATCCCAGAAGGCACTGGGAATATGCAAATGATCTCCTCAAGACTCTTCCCCTGGTTTTCCGATTTCCTCTTTTCAGCTGCAACGGCCAAAACCCAGTGATCGTAGAGCTCGCGGAGACTCTTCACTTATCCCAGAAGGCACTGGGAATATGCAAATGATCTCCTCAAGACTCTTCCCCTGGTTTTCCGATTTCCTCTTTTCAGCTGCAACGGCCAAAACCCAGTGATCGTAGAGCTCGCGGAGACTCTTCACTTATCCCAGAAGGCACTGGGAATATGCAAATGATCTCCTCAAGACTCTTCCCCTGGTTTTCCGATTTCCTCTTTTCAGCTGCAACGGCCAAAACCCAGTGATCGTAGAGCTCGCGGAGACTCTTCACTTATCCCAGAAGGCACTGGGAATATGCAAATGATCTCCTCAAGACTCTTCCCCTGGTTTTCCGATTTCCTCTTTTCAGCTGCAACGGCCAAAACCCAGTGATCGTAGAGCTCGCGGAGACTCTTCACTTATCCCAGAAGGCACTGGGAATATGCAAATGATCTCCTCAAGACTCTTCCCCTGGTTTTCCGATTTCCTCTTTTCAGCTGCAACGGCCAAAACCCAGTGATCGTAGAGCTCGCGGAGACTCTTCACTTATCCCAGAAGGCACTGGGAATATGCAAATGATCTCCTCAAGACTCTTCCCCTGGTTTTCCGATTTCCTCTTTTCAGCTGCAACGGCCAAAACCCAGTGATCGTAGAGCTCGCGGAGACTCTTCACTTATCCCAGAAGGCACTGGGAATATGCAAATGATCTCCTCAAGACTCTTCCCCTGGCATTGTTTAATCACAAAAGAAAAAAATTTCAGAAAAAAATAAACTCTTCTGAAACCCCTTAAATCGTTTCAGGAATAAAACCTCTAGCAAAAATAAAGCATTTCCTGAAGTAGCTTCCGCTTGAAAAATTTGTCATTTTTAATGCCTTAAAAACGTCATGTGAATATAGCTTTACACTGCTTGTATCACATATATTATGTGTTTTAGACTAGTTTGCCAACTCGTTCAACAAGGGGCAAAGCCTTTGTGTTTTTACAGTATATACCGATGTACCCGTGGAGGTTTTCAAGTAGAAAACATTTTGGGAAAATGCGAGCAGTGTCTTTTTTGATGTCTTCTTTTCCAATATTGGCGGTAGCTAAGTATATCATAGTGATTGACTTTCAAGCTGAAGCCACCTGAAGAATTATTAGATGATCTTTTTTTAACCGCCTCATGGATTTTTAAGAAAAGTAGCTTATAAAGACTTATGATATGCACAGCAATGTCATTTTTACATTGCAGTGTATATATTCGTTCTTTTGAGCATTTTTCAAGTGCTTTTTGGCGTGGGCCCACCTGAAAAAGACATTATGTGCATGTTCCCTTAGGCCAGGGTCACACTTGCGAGAAACTCACACGAGTCTCGCTTCTTAGTACCCGACACTGCCGCCGGCACTCAGGACCGGAGTGTGCAGCAGCATGTATTTCTACGCAGCTGAGCTCTCCGGTTCGAGTGTCGGGTACTAAGACGCTAGACTTGTGTGAGTTTCTCGCAAGTGTGCCCCCGGCCTTATAGTTTATGTAAACTTACAGTACACGTTCTAAGCATGCACCAAATTTATCAAACCGCAAAGGTGATTTTAATAAATTTGGGGCATTTTAAAAGTTTCTTATCTTGATTTACACAGTCTGAAAATTAAACTCTTTTAGTAAAACTTTCCCAATTGTTATTTTAGATTATTGTTATTTTAGGTTGTGCAGGTTCCAGTGTACATAAAGTAAGTACCTGTTTTCACAAAAGGAAGTCGGTATGAAACTGCATATTTTTCCCATCACCGCCACTTTAGAGCAAAACTACTTTATACGGTGTCCACTGATTTTAATTAGCAGAGATCATTACTTGACAAGACTCTTGGACCTTTCTCAGTGTCTTGTCAAACCCCTTTTATAGAACAAACATGGACTGTGCAGTTACATGCAAAAAGACTTTCTTGGCTGCATTAACCATTGCGTTTGAAAATATGATATATGTAAAAACTAAAGTTTTCTTTAGAAATGAGCTGCTATATTGTACATTTATTGCACATTAAGATTACTTTACAATGTGTCAAGTCTAATGTACACCATCTGGATCTAGAAATGCAATCTGCCAAACCTTACCGCACATACTGATGGATCGCTCCTTACTACAACTGATCTAATAAAACATTTGCTGTGTTATGAATATATACAAATTTCTGACCAGCACATAAAGAAACTCATTGTAATATAGAACAATGTCCACACAGATTTCCACTATTTACCTTGAAACGAATTCATGGATCACTCACTGCTTATTTTAAGTGGAATACTTTTCTGGTTCACTCCCAAGCCTAGGGAAAATATTGCTTTTTATTTTTTTTTATTTCTCCATTACAGTGATTTTTTTTTTTTCTGGTTTTGTTCCATTTCTTTTAGTAGCAGGAAAGGAAAATGTAGGAAAATAGTTCAGCAAAGAGAAAATAACTAATAACTATGTATATCTATGAATAAATGGTAACAAAACAAACTCTATCCAAAATTAAGTGCAGTGCAGTAACTTATTGTATCTCATAACTAGTGTTGAGCGATACCATCCGATATTGAGAAATATTGGATCGGCCGATACCCAAAAAGTATCAGGTATCGCCGATTCCGATACCGGAAGTCCCATTCAAGTCAATGGGACAGAAATATCGGAACTATAAAAACCCCTTTCTTTACTTGTACATCCAGTTTGGGAGGGGGGAAGAGTGTGGGCGGTGAGTGGGCGGACACTGTGCGTGTATGTGTGTGCGGGCGGGGTCTGTACGGGCCTCTCGGGGGTCTGTGCGGGCTGTCGGGGGTCTGTGCAGGCTGTCGGGGGTCTGTGCGGGCCTGCCGGGGGTCTGTGCGGGCCTGCCGGGGGTCTGTACGGGCCTGCACGGGACTGCCGGGGTCTGTGCGGGCTGCCGGGGGTCTGTGCGGGTCTGCCGGGGGTTGTGTGTGTGTGCAGGCATCGTCGGATGGGACTACAAGTCCCATCGGGCTATGCCTGCTACAATGACAGTGATTGACATATTAGCCAATGATGGGACAATAGTGGTCCCATCATCCGGCTAATGTGTTGAATGTAAAAAACAAAAAAAAACATACATACATACTACATACATACTACATACATACATACTACACACATACTTCATATATACTACATTCATACAACAATGCTAATTATGCAAATTGTCTCTTCAGAGAGGAAGAGGACTAGAACTCTAGTGCCACCTATTGAAGGTAGCAATCCTAAAAGTCAATGTTGACCCTTTAACGAGCCTTGTTACATGACTTAGGATAAAGGCCAAGCCAGAATCTCCATTTGCAGACACTGTGTTTCGGGGTACTGCCCCTCATCAGTGCAAAGTGGGAGATCTGGTTTGGCTGTGAGAGAGGCGTCTGTCATTCTCCGCAAGGAGAAATGATACTTCTTGGATATCGGTCAGACGCCTCTCTCACAGCCAAACCAGATCTCCCACTTTGCACTGACGAAGGGCAGTACCCCGAAACACAGTGTCTGCAAATGGAGATTCTGGCTTGGCTTTTATCCTAAGTCATGTAACAAGGCTCGTTAAAGGGTCAACATTGACTTTTAGGATTGCTACCTTCAATAGGTGGCACTAGAGTTCTAGTCCTCTTCCTCTCTGAAGAGACAATTTGCATAATTAGCATATTTCCCAGAGGAGCATTGCGGCTTTAAGTCTCCTCACCTCGACATGCTTAGCATGTCATTCTCCGCAAGGAGAAATGATTCATACAACATACATACATACTTCATATATACGACATTCATACAACATACATACATACTACATACATACTACATTCATACAACATATATACTACATTCATACAACATACATACATAGTACATACTACATACATACTACATACATACATACAACATACATAAAATATGCTACAGACATACAACATACATACAATACATTCATACAATACATTATATTAGAGATAATCGGGGTGCTCACTGTTGTGATCAGGTGCTCAGAGGTAAAAATTCAATACTGAATGTAATACAAATAACCTCGGCACACAAGAAGAGAGAATTCAAATGATCCAAGAGCAAAGTTTATTGCATATCACAATTCCATATAATGATAGACCCAAAAGAAGATGTGACAAGTGATCCACAGAAAAAAATTATTATCGACGTTTCGGCTATAATGCCTTTTTCAAGAATTTATCTGTGGGAATAATGATCCATAGACATCAGAATGATGCTCAACACTACTCATAACCTGAGCTCTTTATTGCCTACCTTAATTTTCTAGGATAGGAAGTAACTATAATAACTACCATTGCCACGCATAATAAGTAGAGATGTGCGAGCACTAAAATGCTTGGATGCTCGTTACTCGAACTGAGCAATTCCTAATTCTCGAGTAACGAGTTTAATGGGCGTCAATGGCAAATCCGAGCATTTTTCACGCAAACTCTACAAGGATGTTTGGGGGCAGTGAAAATGTGAACATAGATGGAAAAAGTGCTGAATGGATGGAGAACAACAATGAGGAAGACCTCTGGAAGCATCTCTGACTCCCAGATCGCTGCTGAGAACAATGGTGTCACATATTTACTCCACTTTAACCCCTTAACCCCAAAGGGTGGTTTGCACGTTAATGACCAGGCCAATTTTTACAATTCTGACCACTGTCCCTTTATGAGGTAATAACTCTGGAACGCTTCCATGGATCCTGGTGATTCTGACATTGTTTTTTTCGTGACATATTGTACTTCACAATAGAAGTAAAATTTAATTGACATAACTTGTGTTTATTTGTGAGAAAAATGGAAATTTGGCAAAAATTTTGAAAATTTAGCAATTTTCCAACTTTGAATTGTCATGCCCTTAAATCACAGAGATTTGGCACACAAAATACTTAATAAATAACATTTCCCACATGTCTACTTTACATGAGCAAAATGTTGAAACGAAAAAAAAATTTTGTTAGGAAGTTATAAGGGTTAAAAGTTGACCAGCGATTTCTCATTTTTACAACACCATTTTTAATTTAGGGACCACATCACATTTGAAGTCACTTTGAGGGGTCTATATGATAGAAAATACCCAAAAGTGACACCATTCTAAAGACTGCACCCCTCAAGGTGCTCAAAACCTCATTCAAGAAGTTTATTAACCCTTCAGGTGCTTCACAGTAATTTTTTGAATGTTTAAAAAAAAAATGAACATTTACTTTTCTTCACAAAAAAATTAATTCAGGTCCAATTTGTTTTATTTTACTAAGGGTAACAGGAGAGATTGGACTGCAAAAGTTATTGTGCAATTTGTCCTGAGTACGCTGATACCTGATATGGGGGGGAACCAAGGTTTCGGCGCATGGCAGAGCTCCGAAGGGAAGAAGCGCCGTTTGACTTTTTCACCACAAGATTGGCTGGAATTGAGATCGGACGCCATGTCGCATTTGGAAAGCCCCTGACGTGCCTAAACAATGGAAACACCCCACAAATGACACCATTTTGGAAATTAGACCCCCCCTAGGAACTTATCTAGATGTGTGGTGAGAACTTTGAACCAACCCCTAAGGGCTTCACAGAAGTTTATAACGTACAGCCGTAAAATTTTAAAAAATCATATTTTTTCCACAAAGGGAAACAGGACCTCAAAAGTTATTGTGTAATTTGTCCTGAGTATGCTGATACCCCATATGTGGGGGTAAACTACTGTTTGGGCACATGGCAGAGCTTGGAAAGGAAGGAGCACTGTTTGACTTTTTCAATGCAGAATTGGCTGGAATTGAGATCAGATGCCATGTCACGTTTGGAGAGCCCCTGATGTACCTGAACAGTGGAAACCCTCCAATTCTAACTCCGACCCTAACCCTAGCCCTAACCCTAATGGTAAAATGTAAATAAATACATTTTTTTATTTTATTATTTTTCCTTAACTAAGTGGGTGATTACGGGGGGTTTGATTTACTATTTATGGCGGGTTTTTATGTTTGGCAGCTGTCACACACTAGTAATAGTTTTTGCATCACCACATTTTGAAAGCTATAATGTTTCTATATTTTGACCCACAGAGTCATGTGAGGTGTTATTTTTTGCGGGACGAGTTGACGTTTTTATTGGTACCATTTTCGGGCACATGAGATTTTTTGATTGCTTTTTATTCCAATTTTTGGGACGCAGAATGAACAAAAACCAGCAATTCATGAATTTCTTTTGGGGGGGGGGGCGTTTACACCGTTCTGCGTGTGGTAAAATTGATAAAGCCGTTTTATTCTTTAGGTCAGGACGATGAAAGCGATACCTCATATACACCATTTATGTTTTGGCGCTTTTATACAATGAAAACAATTTTTACATAAAAAAATAATTATTTTTGCATCGCTTAATTCTGCGAGCTATAACTTTTTTATTTTTTCGCTGATGACGCTGTATGGCAGCTTGTTTTTTGCTGGACAAGATGACGTTTTCAGCGGTACCATGTTTATCCGTCATTTTGATCGCGCGTTATTGCACTTTTTGTACGGCGGTATGATGATAAAACATTGTTTTATGCCTTGTTTCTTTTTTTAAGAGGTTCACTAAAGGGGTTAACCAGTAGGTCAGTTTTATAGGGCGGGTCGTTACGGATGCGGTGATACTAAATATGTGTACTTTTATTGTTTTTTTGTTTTTTTATTTACAACAAAAAACTAATTTATTATGGAATTTTTTTTAAATTTATTAGGATTTTTTTATTTTTACACGTGTTTTTTTTTTCTCTTTATTACTTTGTTCCAGGGGGGAACATTGCTATATTGTGTCAGATCGCTGATCTGACACTTTGCAGTGCACTGTGTCAGATCAGCGATCTGACAGGCAAAGCAGGCGGCTTCTCAGCGCCTGCTCTCAGCAAGCACTGAGAAAGCCGCCTCCCTGTAGGACTTTGAAGGCCCCCGTGGCCATCTTGGATCCGGAGGCCGGTAGAGAGGAGGCCCTCGGAGCAACACGAGCACATCGCGTTGTTCTGAGGGTCTCAGGGAAGCATGAAGGGAGCCACCTCCCTGCGCGATTCTTCCCTATGCCCCCTGTACACTGCGATCATGTTTGATCGCAGTGTGCCAGGGGTTAATGCTCCTGGCACATAGTGCCGGGTGTCAGCTGTGATAATCAGCTGACACCCAGCCGCGATCAGTGGCGCTCCCCCTGTGAGCGCCGCTGATCTATGATGACGTACTATCCCGTCCTTGGGAATTAAGTCCCAGGGCACATAGACGGGATAATCCATCATCTGTCAGAAAGGGGTTAAGGACTGACAGTAAAAGGCCAGGATCACACTACCTTGTGTGATGCAAGAAACTCGCACGGGTCTCTCGCATCAACACCCGGCACTACCGCCGGCACTCAGGGACGGAGCTGCGGCTGCATAGATATACATGCAGCCGCAGCTCCGGTCCGAGAGCTGGCAGCAGTGTCGGATATTGATGCGAGAGACTCATGCGAGTTTCTCGCATCACACACAGTAGTGTGATCCCGGCCAAACATTCAAAATTGATGAGAAATTGGAGTATACAGGAAAAAAATGTTAAGAAACATTCTTTCCTGTATAATGACTTGGATATGAAGCAAAATTTAAAGAGTATTGAAAAAAATAATTAAACCAAAATTTTAATTTTAATAAAAACATTGGAAATTTCAGTTTAATTCATGAAGGAAGCAAGAACTGTAAAAAATATGATGGAAGAGGCACTCAAATACACCTTGTATTAGGGATAAAGGAGGGCCTCATACACATTCTGTTCAAATTGTGGTACTCCTAGACTCTCATGAAATAGGCCCAGGCCTTTGACAGTGTGACCCTGGCTACCTGATGTGAGTTTCCCTTTGTTTCCTAGATTAAACATTTGTTTTATTCACTTTTATAGTTCCATTACTTCCATAGCACTTTACAGACATAATAAAGCTGTCTAAGGCTGGTTTCACATTCGCGTTAAAACGACGCTGCGCACTGCGTCGTTAAGCCCCGCCCCGATCCGGCTCCCTGCTCGCCCCATCCGGGATCACCGCCTACTTTCGCATTTGCACGCATGCGATCGGCGCACCCTATCTTTAGCATAGGGTGCGCAGATCATGCGCTGCCAGTGTGAAAATAGCGTGCTGCGCACTTTTGACGGTGCGCCGTGCGCGCCGAAGTGCAACATGCTGCATTTCGGCGCGCACGGCGCACCGTCAAAAGTGCGCAGCACGCTACTTTCACACTGGCAGCGCATGATCTGCGCACCCTATGCTAAAGATAGGGTGCGCCGATCGCATGCGTGCAAATGCGAAAGTAGGCGGTGATCCCGGATGGGGCGGGCAGGGAGCCGGATCGGGGCGGGGCTTAACGACGCAGTGCGCAGCGTCGTTTTAACGCGAATGTGAAACCAGCCTGATGGGGCTCACAATCTAAATCCTATATCAATATGTCTTGTGTGGGAGGAATCTAGGGTACCCAGAAGAAACCCACACATAAACAGAACATACAAACCCTGGGAGAACATACAAACTTGTCTAAGACAAGTTATTTTTACTTATCTTTTCTGTCTGGTGCAATCCCCAATAGGATGTGCTCCACTATTGCCAATGCCATCCAGTGTACATCTTGCCGCATGTATGCAATCCTTGACCAGCCGGTCGAGGGTGCATTCTGCTGTGTGAGATGTGAGCACGTTGTGCATTTGGAAGCCCAAATACTAGATCTAAATGTGCAGCTGGCAACACTGAGATCCATAGGCATTATGGAAAGGAGTCTTCTGCTCACTGAGCAGATGCTCAATGGGATAGATGGGGGGGATGCTAGGTTAGAGCTGCAGGACAGTGAAGCAGCTAGCTGGGTGACAGTTAGAAGGTGGGGTAGAGGGAAGAGTGCCAGGGAGGCTAGTCCTTATCTGGCACAACCCAATAAGTTTGCTAAGTTGGCAGATGAGGGGAGTGTCAGTACAGGGGTAGCACTGCTGCAGCAAGACATGTCCTCTGAAAGCCGGAGGAGTGTCTGCTCCAGTAAGGGGGGAAATAGGAGAGCAGGGCAGACCAGACAGGTGCTGGTAGTGGGAGACTCAATTATTAGGGGAACAGATAGGGCAATCTGTCACAAAGACAGGGATCGTCGAACGTTGTGCTGCCTACCTGGCACTCGAGTCCGACACATCGCTGATCGGGTTGAAAGATTACTGGGAGGGGCTGGTGAGGACCCAACGGTCATGGTGCACATTGGCACAAATGACAAAGTTGGAGGTAGGTGGAAGGTCCTTAAAGATGATTTCAGAGAATTAAGCTGCAAGCTTAAAGCAAGGACCTCCAAGGTGGTATTTTTGGAAATACTTCCTGTACCACATGCCACACCAGAGAGGCAACTGGAGATTAGAGAGGTTAATAAGTGATTCAAGAATTGGTGTAGGAAGGAGGGGTTTGGGTTCCTGGAGAACTGGGCTGACTTCTCAGTTGGCTACAGGTTCTACGCTAGGGACGGGCTGCACCTCAATGGGGAGGGTGCAGCTGTGCTGGGGGAGAAAATGGCTAGAAGTTTGGAGGAGTGTTTAATCTAGGAAATGGGGGGAGGGTATTCATTTTATAGGAGGGGAAGACAGTGCAGATACAGACCTGGGCACAAATAATGAAATTGGGGGTGGGGGTTGCTTGGGGGGTGGGGTTAGACAGTTAATAATTTAAGAAAGAATAGAGGTACAGAAAGATACATAAAGTGTATTTATACTAATACCGGAAGCCTCACCGACAAAATGGAGGAATTAGAATTAATTTTGTTGGAACATAATTATGACATGGTGGGGATATCTGAGACATGACTGGACGAGAGCCATGACTGGGCGGTTAATGTACAGGTCTATAGTCTGCTCAGAAATGACCGTACAAATAAACGAGGGGGAGGCGTGTGTTTATATGTAAAATCATCCTTAAAACCCATCCTGCGTGATAATATATATGAATCTAATGAAAATGTAGAATCTCTGTGGGTGGAGATAAGGGGAGGGGGAAAAAATAATAAATTACAGATAGGGTTTTGTTATAAGCCTCCAAAAATAATGGAAGCAACAGAGAATATCCTCATAAAGCAAATAGATGAAACTGCAACTCAAGAAGTCATTATTATGGGGGACTTCAACTACCCTGAAATACACTGGGGAACCGAAACCTGCAGTTCCAGCTGAAATCTGCAGTTCCAGCAAAGGTAATGGGTTTTGACAACTATGAGGGACAATTACCTTTCACAACTGGTTCAGGACGCAACAAGAGGGGGGCACTGCTAGACATAATAACAAACAGGCCAGACCGCATATCAAATATAAGGGTTGGGGGTCACTTGGGTAATAGTGATCACAAGATAATAAGTTTTCATTTATCCTTTAAAAAGATGTGTAGTAGAGGGGTTACAAGAACACTAAACTTCAGGAAAGCAAATTTCCAACGGATGAGAGATGATCTTGGAGCAATTAACTGGGACGATAAAAATACACAAAGAAAATGGGAGACGTTTATTAGCATCCTGAATAGGACCTGTGCACAATATATACTGTATGGGAATAAACATGCTATAAATAGTAGGAGACCACTATGGCTAAATTGTGGTGTAAGGGGAGCAATAAGTGACAAAAAGAAAGCACTTAAAGAATTAAAGCAAGTAGGTAGTGATGAGGCATTAAATCAGTACAGAAGATTAAATAAATTATGTAAAAAGCAAATCAAGGCAGCAAAGATTGAGACAGAGAGACTCATTGCCAGAGAAAGTAAAAATAATCCCAAAATATTCTTTAACTACATAAATAGTAAGAAACTAAAAAATGATAGTGTTGGCCCCCTTAAAAATAGTCTGGGTGAAATGGTGGATGAGGAAAAAGCCAATATGCTAAATGACAACAGTATTTACACAAGAAAATCCCATAACGGATAACATGATCAGGGATAAAAAAATTCTCCATTAAAACCCATCCCAGCAGGAAGTACGGCGGCGTCTAAGGCCTCTTTCACACTTCAGTTTTTTACAATCAGTCACAATCCGCCAGGTTTTGAAAAAAACGGATCCGCAATTTTCTTTTGAGGATCCGTTTTTTTCCCCATTGACTTCCATAATTGGCGGATTGTGACGGATTGCCGTCCGTTGCATTTTTTTTTTTTTGCGGATCCGCCAAAAGTTGCTGTCCGTCACCATCCTCAAAGATTTCAAAACGGAGCTTGCACGTTTCTTTCTCTGGTGGATCCTCCAGACACTGTTTTAACCCGAAATTCTTTCCGGGTGCCGGACAAAAAAAAACTCTCTCTCTCTCGCTCTCTCTCTATCTCTCTTTTCCAGGCTGCGATTCCTTTAAAATTCTTCATTTGTCGGATCCGTCAAAAAAGCGGACGGGTGGCATCCGTTGTCATCAGTACTACAACGGATCCGCCATCCGTCCTTTTGGCAGATTATGACTGATGCAAAAAACTGAAGTGTGAAAGAGGCGTAAAAATCACTAAAATTGACAAATCCCTGGGCCTGGATGGGAAACACCCCAGAGTACTGCAGGCACCCCAGAGTACTGCTCCATGCTACATTTAATATACTTTCTGTGAAAATCAATCCTGAGAACTACAGCTTAGGATATGGAAAATCCAAAATCTAACATTCCTCCTTTCCTGTAGGTAAAATTTTATTAAGGTCATGTTGATTAAACAAAGCTTGTTTCTTCATGTCTAACTTTATGATTGTTATCCTCTGATACACAGAAATAAGATTGCACATGATACATGCTTAACTAATTTACTTTCCATCCATTTTTATTAGAAAAAATAGTGATATAGTCTTTAATATGCATCCAGATTTTTCATATTCAGTACTGCATGGTCACGAATTGAAACCATGGAACCAACTTCATAAGTGTAAGATAAACTTATAAAACAATCAGTTGGTGCAGAAGCAGAGCTATATCCAAATTTTCTTTGGCTAAAAATGTAGGGTGTAGAGCACCATTTATGAAGTTGTGTAGCACATCTCCACACAATACCCTTAACTCCTTCATGACCCAGCCTATTTTGACCTTAATGACCTGGCCATTTTTTGCAATTCTGACCAGTGTCCCTTTATGAGGTAATAACGCTTCAATGGATCCTAGCGATTCTGAGATTTGTTTTTCCGTGACATATTGGGCTTCATGTTAGTGGTAAATTTAAGTCGATAATTTTTGTGTTTATTTGTGAAAAAACGGAAATTTGGTGAAAATTTTGCAATTTTAAAATTTTGAGTTTTTATTCTGTTAAACCAGAGAGTTATGTGACAAAAATAGTTAATAAATAACATTTCCCACATGTCTACTTTACATGAGCACAATTTTGGAAACAAATTTTTTTGTTAGGAAGTTAGGCTGGTTTCACATTTGCGTTTTTTTGCGCTGTAAAAAAAACGCATACGTGCGCATGCGTTTTTTCCCCTATATTTAACATGGGTGCGCATACCTGCGCGCTGGTAAGCGCATGTATGCGATTTTCATGCGCTGCGTTTTTTTGGGGTGTGCGTTTGTATTTTCCAGACGCAGCATGTTGCATTTTTTGGCCCTGCAAAAAAGCGCATGCGCACGTATGCGCACGTTTTGCGCTAAAAATGGCCATTATAGCCTATGGATGCGCATACGTGCGCACTGGCATGCTCATGTATGCGTTTTTTTGCACATGCATTTTTTTTTGTTAACCATGGAATTTAGGGGTTTGGGTTAGAGTTAGGGTTAGTTAAGGGGGTTTAGGGTTAGGGTTAGGGTCAGGGTCAGGGTTAGGGTTGGGGTTAGGGTCAGGGTTAGGGTTAAGTATGGTTTGGTTAAGGGTTAGGGTCAGGGTTAGGGTTAAGTATGGTTTGGTTAAGGGTTAGGGTCAGGGTCAGGGTTAGGGTTAGGGTCAGGGTTAAGGTCAGGGTTAGGGTTAGTTAGGGTTTAGGGTTTGGGTTAGGGTTAAGTATGGTTTGGTTAAGGGTTAGGGTCAGGGTTAGG
Organism: Dendrobates tinctorius; assembly: GCF_039654945.1. Lineage (NCBI taxonomy): Eukaryota > Metazoa > Chordata > Amphibia > Anura > Dendrobatidae > Dendrobates > Dendrobates tinctorius. The sequence goes on along the minus strand of NW_027361775.1, from coordinate 15,685,748 downwards.
GTTAGTTAGGGTTTAGGGTTTGGGTTAGGGTTAAGTATGGTTTGGTTAAGGGTTAGGGTCAGGGTTAGGGTTAGGGTTAGGGTCAGGGTTAGGGTTAGGGTTAGGGTTAGGGTCAGGGTTAGGGTTAGGGTTAGTTAGGGTTTAGGGTTTGGGTTAGGGTTAAGTATGGTTTGGTTAAGGGTTAGGGTCAGGGTTAGGGTTAGGGTCAGGGTTAGGGTTAGGGTTAGAGTTAGTTAGGGTTTAGGGTTTGGGTTAGGGTTAAGCATGGTTTGGTTAAGGGTTAGGGTTAGGGTCAGGGTTAGGGTTAGGGTTAGGGTCAGGGTTAGGGTTAGTAAAGTCATGGTTTGGGTTAGTGTGAGGGGCCACCTAATGTTGGAAAAAAACGCAAACGCGGTAAAAACGCACTAAAAACGCATACAAACGCATAAAAACGCTGCGTTTTTTTCATGCATGCTCATAAAAATGCTTGAAAAAAACGCAGCAGTTGTATGCTTTTGTATGCGTTTTTTCAATGCGTTTTTTTGCGGGAAAAACGCGCTGCAAAAAAAAGCAAGTGTGAAACTAGCCTTATAATGGTTAAAAGTTGACCAGCAATTTCTCATGTTTACAGCAAAATTTACAAAACCATTTTTTTAGAGACCACCTCACATTTGAAGTCACTTTGAGGGGTCTATATGGCAGAAAATACCCAAAAGTGACACCATTCTAAAAACTGCACCCCTCAAGCTACTCAAAACTACATTCAAGAAGATTATTAACCCTTCAGGTGCTTCACAGGAACTAAAGCAACGTGGAAAAAAAAGGACATTTTAATTTTTTTTAGCATTAATTTTTTCATTTTCACATGGGCAACAGGATAAAATGGATCCTAAAATTTGTTGGGCAATTTCTCCTGAGTACACTGATACCTCATATGTGGTCATAAACCACTGTTTGGATGCACGGCAGGGCTCAGAATGGAAGGAGTGCCATTTGACATTTTGAATGGAAAATATGCTGGAATATTTAGCGGTTGCCATGTCGCATTTGGTGAGCCCCTGTGTGCCTAAACATTGGAGCTCCCCCCACAAGTGACCCCATTTTGGAAACTAGACCCCCCAAAGAACTTATCTAGATGCATAGTGAGCATTTTGAACCCCCAGGTGCTTCACAAGTTGATCCGTAATAAAAAGTACTTTTTATTCACAAAAATTTTCTTTTAGCCTCAGTTTTTTCATTTTTACATGGGCAACTGGATAAAATAGATCCTAAAATTTGTTGTGCAATTTCTCCTGAGTACACCGATACCTCATATGTTGTCATAAACCACTGTTTGGGCGCACGGCAGGGCCCGGAAGGGAAGGAGCTCCATTTGACTTTTTGAATGGAAAATTAGCTCCAATCGTTAGTGGACACCATGTCACGTTTGGAGATCCCCTGTGTGCCTAAACAGTGAAAAAACCCCACAAGTGACACAATTTTGGAAACTAGACCCCTTAAGGAACTTATCTAGATGTGTGGTAAGCACTTTGAACCCCTAAGTGGTTCACAGAAGTTTATAATGCAGAGCAGTGAAAATAAAAAATCATTTTTTTCCTCAAAAATGATTTTTTAGCCCGCTATTTTTATTTTCACAAGGCTAACAGGAGAAATTGGACCACAAAGGTTGTGCAATTTGTCTTGAGTACACTGATACCCCATATGTGGGGGGGAACCACTGTTTGGGTGCATGGGAGAGCTCGGAAGGGAAGCAGTGCCATTTTGGAAAGCAGACTTTGATGGAATGTTCTGCAGGCGTCATGTTGCGTTTGCAGTGCCACTGATGTGTCTAAACAGTAGAAACCCCCCACAAGTGACCCCATTTTGGAAACTAGACCCCCAAGGAGCTTATCTAGATGTGTAGTAAGCACTTTGAACCCCCAAGTGCTTCACAGAAGTTTAAAACCAGAGCCTTGAAAATAAAAAATCATTTTTTCTTCCTCAAAAATGATTTTTTTTAACCCCGCTATTTTTTATTTTTCCAAGGGGAACAGGAGAAATTGGATCCCAAAAGTTGTCCAGTTTGTTCTGGGTATGCTGGTACCCCATATGTGGGGGGGAACCACTGTTTGGGTGCACGGCAGGGCTCAGAAGGGAAGGAGCGCCATTTGACTTTTTGAATGGAAAATTAGCTTCAATCGTTAGCGGACAACACATCGTGTTTGGAGAGCCCCTGTGTGCCTAAACTTTGGAGCTCCCCCACAAATGGCCCCATTTTGGAAACTAGACCCCCTAAGGAACTTATCTAGATGCATACTGAGCACATTGAACCCCCAGGTGCTTCACAGAAAGTTATAACGCAGAGCCGTGAAAATAAAAATCATTTTTTTTTCTCAAAAATTATTTTTTAGCCTGCAATTTTTTTTATTTTCACAAGGGTAAAAGGAGAAATTGGACCCCAAAGGTTGTTGTCCAGTTTGTCCTGAGTACGCTGGTGCCCCATATGTGGGGGGAAACCACTGTTTGGGCACACGTCGGGGCTCGGAAGGGAAGTAGTGACGCTTTGAAATGCCGACTTGATGGAATGGTCTGCAGGCGTCATTAAACATCATGTTACGTTTGCAGAGCCCCTGATGTGCCTTAAGGGTGTCTGCACACGTTGTGGATTCTGCTGCGTATCCGCAGGGGATTTGGCCCTGCGGAACCACAGCAGTTTCTGCTGCGTTGTACAGTACCCTTTTAGTCTATGTAAATCAAAAAACGCAGTGCCCACGGTGCGGAATTTTCCACGGATTTAAATCCCCAGCATGTCAATTCTTTGTGCTGATTCCGCAGCGGTTTGGCACCTGCTCCATGACAGGTGTCAAACCACAGGGGAAAACCACAGGCTAATCCACAATAAATTCGCAGATACACCGCAGGTCTTTTGACCTGCAGATTTTTTTAATTCCGCGCGGAAACTTCCGCAGCAGAATCCGCAACGTGTGCACACACCCTTAGAGTAGAAACCCCCCACAAGTGACCCCATTTTGTAACCTAGACCCCCCAAGGAACTCATCTAGATGTGTGGTGAGCACTTTGGATCCCCAAGTGCTTCACAGAAGTTTATAACGCAGAGCCGTAAAAATAAACATTTTTTTCCACAAAAATAATTTTTTTAGCCCCCAATTTTTTATTTTCAAAAGCGTAACAGGAGAAACTAGACCCCCAATGTTTTTGTCCAATTTTTCCTGAGTACGCTGATACCCCATATGTGGGGGTGAACCACTGTTTGGGCACACGTCGGGGCTCGGAATGGAGGGAGCACCGTTTGACTTTTTGAAAGCAAAATTGGCTGGAATCAATGGTGGCGCCATGTCGCGTTTGGAGACCCCCTGATGTGCCTAAATAGTGGAAACCCCTCAATTCTAACTAAACCCTAACCCCAACACACCCCTTACCACAACCCTAACCCCAACACACCCCTAACCCTAATCCCAACAATGACCCTAATCTCAACTCTTACCCTAACCACAAGATTAACCATAATCCCAACTCCAACCCACCCCTAACCCTAAACTTTACCCTAATTCCAACCCTAACCCTAGTTCCAACCCTAACACTAATTATAACCCTAACCCTAATGGAAAAATAAAAATATTTTCTTTATTTTATTATTTGTCCCTACCTATGGGGGTGATAAAGGGGGTTTATTTACTTTTTTTTATTCTGATCACTGAAATAGAGTTTATCGCAGTGTTCAAAATGTCCCTGCAATTACTGAATGAATCTGCAGCTGGCAGATTCGGCAGGCGCATTGTGCATGCATCCTCCCATTTTGCAAGGTGGCGGCGCCCATGAACGTTCCAGGAGGGACATCGGCACAGACACAGGGACATAGGAGGTACCGGGGGAGGTGAGGGGGGAATCGGAAGGCGGGGGAAGTGGAGGGAAGGGGGAGGGGAGCAGGTGATGGTGGTGGGCGATCGCAGCCGTAAATTGGTGGCAGGGGCCAATCGCCCCCGTCAGTCGTGGGGGGGTGGTCGGATCAAGGTCTACAGCCATGGCCGATGCTATTGCAGCATCGGCCATGGCTGGATTGTAATATTTCACCAAATTTCATTGGTGAAATCTTACAATCGCTCTGATTGGCTGTTTCACTTTTAACAGCCAATCAGAGCGATCGTAGCCACGGGAGGACATCCTGGCTCCTCCATATATCCAACTTGGTCCTTGTCCTGGCCCCCCATATATGCATCCAGGCACCCATATATGCATCCTGGCCCCCCATATATCCACCCTGGCCCCCATATGCTCCTTGTCGCCCCATATGTCCCTTGTCCTGGCTTACATATATCCATCCTGGCTCCCTCATCGACTGTAAAACACAGGAGGCTCTTGCCCCCCAAAACATCCATCCTAGCCCCACCCCCATATGTTACTTGTCCTGGCTCTCATATATCCATCCTGACCCCCATATGTCCCTTGTTCTGGCCATCATATATCTATCCTGTCCTACATATGTCCCTTGTCCTGGCTTCAATATATCCATCCTGGCCCCCATAACTCTTGTCCTGGCCCCCATATATCCATCCTGGCTCCTCCATATATATTCAACCTGGTCCCTTGTTCTGGCCTCCCATATATCCACCCTGGTCCCCCTCAGATATGCATCCTGGCACCCACATATTCATCCTGGCTCCCTCGTATATCCAACCTGGTTCCTTGTCTTGGCCCCCATATATGCATTCTGGCCCTCATATATCCATCTTGTCTTGGCCCCCATATGCTTCTTGTCCTTACCTCCATATGCCTCTTGTCCTGGCCCCCAATATGACCCTTGTCCCCATATGTCCCTTGACCTGGCTTTCATATATCCATCCTCGCTCCCCTAATAACTGTAAAACACAGGAGGCTCCTGCCCCCCAAAATATCCATCCTTGCCCCACCCCCCATGTCCCTTGTTCTGGCTCCCATATGTCCTTTGTCCTGACCCTTATATATCCACCCTGTCCCCCATATGCCATTGTCCTGGCTTCCATATGTCCATCCTGGCTTCTCCATGTATCCAACCTGGTCCCTTGTCCTAGCCTCCGGATATATCCATCCTCCCATATGTGCATCTTGGCCCCCCATATATCCATCGTGGACCCCCATATATTCATCCTGCCCCCCTTCATCTATCCATCCTGGCTCCCCAATATTTTCATCCCGGTCCCTTGTCCTGATTCCCCATATATCCATCCTTTCTCTCTATATATCCATCCTTTCCCTTGTACCATGCCGCATGCAAGAAGGAAAAAAAACTCCTCCTGTCGACATATGCTGGCGACGTTAGACGCACACTCGTCAGAATTCATTGGGACGTGCGATGCGGCAGTTCAGGTAATGAACGCTCTGTACATGCACTACTGCACATACTCTGCCTGCAGTTTTAAAGGGTTCATGCCCCTGAAAATCACAATTTTTTTCCCACCGCTATCTCTCTGGTCCACAGCAAAGGCCCACCAGGGATTTCCCTGATACCCCACCAGGCCAGTCCGACCCTGCCTTCACTCCCCATACTGTCAAAATAAATTTTTCCCCTTGTAACTCATACTGTATACAGACTCATCCCCCACTAACTCCCCATACTGTGTCCGCATACATTACCTCCTTTGCTTCCCATACTGCATTCGCACCCATCCTCCCCATTCTGTATCTACACCAATCCCCCACTCACCATATTGTTTCGGCACCTATTCCCCTCAGAAATTCCCCCATCGCTCCTCATACTGTGTCTGCACCCCCCACTGTGTCTGCATCAATCTCCCCCATTTACAATAATGGGTCTACATCCATCTCCCCATACAGTTTCCTCATGCATGCCCCCCATCTCCCCCTTGCTCCTCATACTGTCTTTAAATTTCTCCTGCTTCCCATATTGTGTCTGCACCTGTCCCTTCTTTGCTCCCCAAACTTGTCGTCAAATGTTCCCCGTTACACTAAATCTTCCCCACTACCATTACACTAAATCTTCCCCACCCCTCCCACCACATTAAATCTCCCCCTCCCCCACACTAAAACTTCCCTCACCCTTCTCCCTGCAGAGCAAATCCCCCCACGGGGTAAAGTTCCCCCACCAAAGTAAATCTCTCACAGAGTAAATCTCCCCACATTAAATCTTCCCCCGTTACACTGAGTCTTCTGTCTTCAGCTCCTCTGAAGCACTTACCATCACTGTTCTTTGCGCGCCTCTAACCGCAGTCAAGTGGCGTCAGAAGTGTGATCACATGACCTTTGACAATTGTTCACTGGGAGCCGGCACGCTGCACCTTTTTTGAGCCGACTGTCACCTTGAGAGCCAGCTCAGAATATACCATTCCCATTCCGGGGTCGTAGCAAAATGTAGCTGCCAAGGGAGACACCTCGAATCGCCGCATTAGGTGGTACAACTGCGCCCCGTGCCAGCTGCACCTTGGGCAGAAGCCCTGCCTGCCTTCCCTTAGATATGTCTCTGGGTAAAAACCATGAAGTAGCCTGGGTTCAATCCTTTGACATGCTTTCAGATTCATGAGAGATGTATGTTAAGAATAAGATGATGGGTCACTCTAGAAAGAAGGTGTTGAGGTTTTGGTAAAAAGTAAGGGAATGTTTCAGGCTGGTACACTGTAAGTGTGGGATGACTGGAAAGTGGCCAATGGTACTATGTTATGTAAGCATTTACTGCACCTTTATTACAGCAGGAAAAATACAGTTATCATAGCTGGCTATTGTGAAAAGCCATCAATCTAACACAGCCTATAAATAACATAATCAAATGCTTCATGTTTCTATGTTTTTTTTTACTTTAGTGGGAGATGTTCTCTCTAGGAAGGTTTGGACGATATGCAGATTCAGTGTATGATTAGGTTTGAATACAATTTTGGCAGCGTGAGTTTGGCAGCAAATGAACAGGAAAGCTCAAGCAGAAAGAAGGTTTGCAATATAGAATTAGTTTAGTAACTACATATCTGACTTGTTTTATACTAAGATGTACAGAAACATGAAGCATTTGTCTTGATTTTTTTGTATTGTACATTTTTTGTTTGCCATGAGAATTAAAATGTCCAAGGCCTAGGGAATGGCTCAGATGAGAGTAATATATGGACGTGTGCTGTCCATATTGAAATCATATAGCACACAGACCAATGTTATCCTGAAAAATCACAGCATGCACTAGATCCTCTATATTTTAGAAGAAACTCCCTCCCAGCATTTATTCTTAATTATGCCAGATGTGTTATTGGTAGGTCAAGAGACATGAGAAATTGTTCACAATGAGCCTTCACTTTGACTGTGTTGTATGTTGACTTGTTGTATGTTGATTTTTTGAATGCCTACTGATTACCTATTGCATCAGCCCCTGTAGTTTATTATTCTAATAACCTTGGAGGGCAAAGATGCAGGTTAATTGAACAATCAAAGTTTGCTTATTTGTTGAATGCGTGCTGTTTACCCATTGAACCAGTCCTGCAGTTAATTTTTCTACGAACCTTGGAGAACAAACTATGCAGGTTAATTGAACACTTGAACAATGAGGGATTTCCTCCTCCCACCTTCTCACAATCCTGTGGAATAATGCCCTGTGGAATATAAAATGGGGATCTGCCTCTGTTTCCAGGGAGACTCTACAGCAGGGATCCCCAACCACCAGTTCGCGGACCAGGACCTGGCCATTGGAGTTTTTTTGCCGGTCCATAGCGCCACGGCTCAGAGCACTCTGCAGGTACCTGCCCTGGAGGTTCATTAACACCGAGGTGCACGTACGCACTCAGCGCTCATCATCTGAATGCTGCGACACACGGGGAGCCGGCGGCTGTAGCACAATGACAGCTGCAGCCACCTGCTTCCAGAAGACATCCAGAAGTGGCAGCTTCTTCTTGTGCTGAGTGGTCACGTGGTAACGCTCATTAAGGTCATGAATATGGACTAGACTCCACTCCCATAGGCGTGGAGCTCATATTCATGACCTTAATGAGCAGTACCACGTGACCGCTCCACACAGGAAGAAGCTGACATGCCGGGATAGAGGTGCAGGGACGTTCAGTGACGGTGCGAGGAGGGTAAGTATGACGGAGGACGGAGGAGCCCAGCCATGCATACAAAATGGGACAGGCGAGTCATGCATACAAGGATGGAAGGGGGGAAGCAATCCAAGCCACGCATACAAGATGGGACCGGGGGAGCCATGCATACAAGGATAGGAGGGGGGGAGCCGAGCCATACATACAAGATGGGACCGGGGAGCCATTCATACAAGGATGGGAGGAGGAGCCGAGCCATGCATACAAGGATGGGAGGGGGGTGCCAAGCCATGCATACGAGAATGGGAGGGGGGGAGCCAAGCCATGCATACAAGATGGGATCGGGGGAGCCATGCATACAAGGATGGGAGGGGGGAAACCGAGCCATGCATTCAAGATGGGACCGGGGAGCCATACATACAAGGATGGGAGGGGGGAGCCGTGCCATGCATACAAGATGTGACCGGGGAGCCATGCATACAAGGATGGGGGGAGCCGAGCCATGCATACAAGATGGGACCAGACGAGCTATGCTTACAACAGGGGGAGCCACACAGAGCTGGACAGGATGGGGGGAACCACACATACCGCACATACTATATATGGGGGGGATTATATGTGTGGAACAATCATACTATACATGGGGGGATTATATGTGTGGGACCATCTTGTCATACATGGGGGATTATATATGTGGTACACCTTTTGAATATTTGTCAAATTTTCTTACACCATGATTAAATAATAATCAGCATGTACAGTACTCCAGTACAATTTTTATAAGTGCTCAATGCTCCATTTCCCTGTAGGTTCCAATCATCAGCAGCAGTGACTGTTATTAGTAGCAGTAGCCATTTTTCAGCGTTAGGGGCGCACTACACCTCGCTGTCTCCCATCACCCCTTGATGGGACCGTCATGTTGTAGGAAAACAAGCCCAGTGCTCCCACCGATTCAGGGAAACAAGTCCAGTGCTCCCACTCATTCTAACCCTGTGGTGAGTTGAGTCACATAAACATTATAAATGTTATAATTAAATGATAAGTATGCACTGAACTAAACTCCAACCCCCTCCATATCCCCACCCCATATGACCAAAGCCCTGCCCCTGTCCCACCCCGCACTGCTGGGCCATGGAAAAATAGTCTTGCTTGAAGCTGGTCCCTGATGCAAAAAATGTTGGGGACCACTGCTGTACAGGACAGCAGCCAAGGCACCATGACTCCAACCGTGAGAATACACCTGGCCTGGTCAATGTACTCTGTCAGTTTCTTAAACTTGATGCTACCTCCTCTCTGTGGGTGCCCACCAAAACTGGAGTGCTGCTGCTTGGTGTTGTTGGCGCTGGAAGCCTTGAAGTTGGCAGATCTTCTAATTCTCGATGAGCCAGCAAAAGGGTGAGACTGTGATTTGCATCATCTTATGTACTTGCTGGGATTGTAATATATAGCTCTGGCAAGATTAACTTGGAATTATATCTCCAATATTCTTCACAATGCCCTTGGTAGATATTATTGCCAGGCTTAACTATCAAGAACTAATATCTGGCTAATAACTCACATCTTAACTTTCTCCAGTTCCTTTGCAATGTACAACTCTGGCAAAAATTAAGAGACCACCGCAAAATTTTCAGTTTGTCTGATTTTTCTCTTTATAGGTATATTTTTGAGTAAAATGTAAATTGCTCTTTTATTCTATAAACTACTGACAACATGTCTCCGAATTTCCAAGCACTAAATTTTGTATTTATTTTCAGAAAATGAGAAATGGTCAAAATAACAAAAAATGCAGTGCTTGCAGACCTCAAATAATGCTAAGAAAACAAGTTCATAATCATTTTTAGAAGCAACAATACTAATGTTTTAACTCGGCAAGAGTTCAGAAATCAATATTTTTGGAATAACCATGATTTTTAATCACATCTTTCATGCTTCTTGGCATACTTTCCACCAGTCTTTCACACTGCTTTTGGGTGACCTTATGCCACTCCTGGTACAAAAATTTAAGCAGTTCTTCTTTGTTTAATGGCTTGCAACTATCCATCATCCTCTTGATTACATTCCAGAGGTTTTCAATGGGGTTCAGGTCTGGAGATTGAGCTGTTCATGACAGGGATTTGATGTGGTGGTCCTTCATCCACACATTGATTGACCTAGCTGTGTGTGGCATGGCGCATTGTCCTGCTGGAAAAACCAGTCCTCAGAGTTGGGGAACATTGCCTGAGCAGAAGGAATCAACTGTTTTTCCAGGATAACCTTGTATGCAGCTCGATTCATACGGTCTTTGCAAAGATTAACCTGTCCAAGTCCAGTCTTGCTGAAGCATCCCCAGATCATCACCGATCCTCCACCAAATTTCACCGTGGATGCAAGACGCTGTGGCTTGTACTCCTCTCCAGGTCTCCGACTAACCATTAGATGACCAGGTGTTGGGCGAAGCTGAAAATTAGACTCATCAGAGAAGATTACCTAATTTCAGTCCTCTATGGTCCAATCCTTATGGTCTTTGGCAAACTTCAGCCTGGCTCTCCTTTGCTTCTCATCGATGAAAGGCTTTTTTCTAGCTTTACATAACTTGAGCCCTGCCTCTAGGAGCCTGTTACTAACTGTTCCTGCCGTGCACTTCACCCCAGCTGCCATTTGCCATTCCTTTTGTAGGTCACTTGATGTCACCCTGCGGTTGCTGAGTGACATTCGAATAAGATGACTGTCATCCCGGTCAGTGGAGAGTCGTTTTCGTCCTCTGCCGGTCTGTAGCTTTGTTGTCCCCAATATCTGCTGCTTGACCTTGTTGTAATGGACTGCCGTCTTAGAAATTTTAAGGATGGAGGCAACATGACGCTCACTGTATCCCTCTGCTAGAAAATCCAGAATTGAGCCCTTCTTTTCATCACTCAAGACTTTTCTATTCAACTCTTTTGACATGATTAAAAGTTATTTTTTCTTTCCTATTACTTTTGGGATATTACTAGCACTTGTTTTGCCATCCAGCTTGTCCTGCTGCAAAAAGATTGTGAACACCACAGAAGGTTTTTTTTATACTTTCCTTCGTTAAATAAGATTTGGTTCAGGTGATCACCTAATCAGAAGCATATTAAGTAGAATGAGATGTACTCTGGTTGGAATTCAACTGACACTGGAATGGAATGGCTGTCAGACATGTAAAGAAGCTGATTTTTATAAAACTGTGCAGTGGTCTTTTAATTGCTGCCAGAGCTGTATGTTATTGACTGTTGGTGATCCAATAAAGTATCACCCCATTGTGTTACCCTCACCCTGTGTTGTCAAAGTAATATTCTGCCCACAGGGAAGGAGAATGGGCGTTTAGTGGGATGAGCCCTGGACCGTGTGGTCTTTCTAAAAACATCCAGACCAGCGGACAAGAGCACCCACTGACTCTCGTGTCTCTACACTCCCCTATTCAAATCTAAAAAAAAGTCATATCCCATGCAGATCATCCGTATTACATTTGAATTTTACAAATATATTGCAGTTATTATCATAGAAATCTGTTTTTGAGTTTTATAATTTTCTTTAACGGTTGATGTATAAAAATGAATGTCATATGGATGTAAAAAAACAGACACACGGATGAAATTTGAATGAAATGCAAGCAACAATATTGTTGAAAATCTTCCATTTTTTCTGGATGGAAATCAGATGATTTTTCATTTGTTCATTTGAACCCATATAATAGGAGATATAAGCAATTTACTTGATATGTAGCAGTGTATATCTACGTTGTTACATGCCCAAAATATTGACTCAAGGTGTATGTAGATAACAAGTTCCTACATTAATATTGTCAATGGAACATAACAAATTAGTAAACCACTGGAGATACTTGCTTGTGGGAAACAATATTTTTACCTGTTCATTCCTCTCTCTCCCTGATAAGCGATGGATTTCAGTCGCTTATCTCAATCAAATCTTAGGCCGGTTTCACATTAGCGCTTTTTAAGCGCACGCACGGCCGGGGGTAGCTCCGCCCCCGAGCCGGCTCTCTGCCCGGCGTGCCCGCCCCTTGCTTGTAGCGCCGCCTACTAGCGGACAGCGGCGCCTGCGATCGGCGCACCCTATCTTTAGCATAGGGTGCGCAGATCGTGCGCAGGCCGTGCGCTAGTTGCGCTTTGACCTGCGCTGCGCACTTTTGACGGTGCGCCGTGCGCGCCAAAATCAAACTTTTCGGATTTTGGCACGCACGGCGCACCGTCAAAAGTGCGCAGCGCAGGTCAAAGCGCAACTAGCGCACGGCCTGCGCACGATCTGCGCACCCTATGCTAAAGATAGGGTGCGCCGATCGCAGGCGCCGCTGTCCGCTAGTAGGCGGCGCTACAAGCAAGGGGCGGGCACGCCGGGCAGAGAGCCGGCTCGGGGGCGGAGCTACCCCTGGCCGTGCGTGCGCTTAAAAAGCGCTAATGTGAAACCGGCCTATGACATATTCTGGAAATATGACTGGCGACTGAATTGTATTTGTGATGGATTTAAATTATTAACAAATACAATTTTAATAATCCTATTAGCTATTAATTTTTGTATACCAATGATCATAGGTGTTGATAAGAAGTGTTTGGATTTTAGTAATATCTTTATGTACAGTCTGCTCTAATTGATCTTGGAAAGATACAAAAACCGTTCTCCTCCCTGGTAATTCAGCTCTGGGGGTAAATAAATAGGGTCCCTCTCTCTTTACCCCTTCTCTAGCTTGGATACTATACAGTGCTCAGCATAAATGTGTACACTCCAACAGATTTGCCAGAAAACGTTTAGTTTTCTTTGAGAATCAACATTTTCTATTGGAAACCCTGCTATAAAATACTCCGACAAATGTGGGCCATTGATTGCAAACAAGATTTGCTATTCTGCAGATCCAAAAAAAAGCAATTTTTCTAACAAATTAATTCAAGACTATGTAGCAAAAATAAGCATACCCCAATGAAAGTCTTCAGTACAAAGCTTAAGTTTACACTACAAATTTCGAATTAACAAGAATTCAACCACAGGTTAGTTTAATTACTCATTAAACAGGTGTCCAGCAAACAGTTCACTATACAAGGGTGTTACATAGCAAAGAAAACTACTTCCAATTCCATGCTGTCAGCAATGGCACTACATGGAAGAGAAATGTCACAAGACCTGAGAAAGCTAATAAATTCTTTGCACAAGAAATGTGTCGGCTACAAGAAGATCAGCAAAACTGTACGTATAGTTCAGAACAGAGTAGCAAAAGTAATATAAAAATGTAACAAAGATGGGACTGCAATCATCTTTTAGAGACTTCCAGGCCAACCATGGAAGTTAACCCCTAAACAGGAGCATCTTCTGGTGAGAAGGGTTAAAGAAAATCAACATGCAAGTTCACTGAAGTTAGCTACAGAAGTAGAAAGCTAAAATAGGGTGTGTTATTCATGACACAATATGGTGTACACTGCAAAAGAATGGCATGCATGGGTGTCATCCATTGAAGAAAGCCTCTAAAGCCTATGGACCAAAAGCCCACTTATAATTTGCCAATGCCCATAATGAAAAATATGATGACTACTGGACCTCTATACTCTGGAGTGTTGAGACCAAGGTAAGAATTTTTGGAACTGATGGCTTCAAAACTATATAGCGTCAAAAAGCTGAGGAGTACAAAGAAAAATGCATGGTGCCTACAGTATAACATGTTGGTGGCAGTGTCCTTATCTGGGGTTGCATGAATGCTGCAGATGTTGGGGGGGTTACAGTTTATTGATGATACCATGAATTCATAGATGTAATGCTCTATATTTAAAGATAAGATGATACTATCACTCTGTGATCTTAGTAGATGTGCACTTTTATTATATGGGTTAAAAAACGGTCTACAAAACTCTTGTTTTAAAATTGGAAATTTTCCTTGTGTTGCGTGAGATACTGATTAAAAGATTACTTTTTCAAAGGAGGTGTACTCATTTATGCTGATCATTGTATGTATCTATGCTATGCAGATAGGGGTTGTAGAGGAATACTATGTAATAGCAGCTTTAGGTACAATACAGTGTGTCCTAAACAAATCAGGGTTCACAATGGGTTTAAAACTGATAAGCAATGCATGCAGGATGAATCTAAGGGTCCCGTCACATTTAGCGATGCACCAGCGATCCTGACCACAATACGACCCTGTCAGGATCGCTGGTGCATTGCTAAATGGTCGCTAGTGAGCTGCCAAACAGGCAGATCTCACCAGCGACGTAGCAGCGGTCGGTGGCCATTACTTACCTGTCAGACGCGGCGATGAAGACTTCCTCCCGCCCGCATCCACGCGCCGCTCGTCGGCGTCAGCAGGAAGCGGCCAACAAGAAACGGTCCAGGACGTTCTCGCGCGATCAGCGATAGCCAGCGGGGGAGCCGGTCGGAGATATCACACATAGCGGTATCGCTAGCGATATTGCTGCTGCGTCACAAAATCGGTGACGCTTTAGCGATATTACTAGCGATATCGCTATGTGTGAGGCCCCCTTAAGTCTTCCCTATTTTAATGTTGCTATTATACTACCAAAAACATAATGAAAGATCAAGAATTCATACAACATTTGACCTGGGGTGTTTTCTGAGTCCTAAGGTGGACAAGGGCTGAGAGCTGTAGGATATGTGGAGGAATGAGACAGTGGGACAAATGATTTTTTTTTGTAGGAATAGGAGATTACAGAACCTTATACACATTATACCAATGTTGAACAACAATCTGAGGTGTATGCGTCTTTCTGTTTCTCCTTTGAGAGATGAAGTCAGGGGAGAGAAAAAATGACTGTATGAAACACCCAATCAGTTTGTTCTAAAGGGGGTGGTAAGCAACTGCCAGAAGAGTCTGGCAGTGGCTTTTTCCCATTGAAAACAAATGAACCCAAGGCTGACATTCATCTCATGTGTATGTACACCGTGAAAAGATTTGTTTTGTACGCTTATTGATGTTTATTTTGTGAATCTTCCATCTTAGTGTGAATTCCTGACCAATCTACATGTATGGAATGATATGATTATAATGTATATTAATACCTGCAGGCATAAATGCAATATGGATGTTTTCATTGTATTAGTGAAGTATTTGTACATTTAATTCTACACCAGATGTTCAATTTACAAAAGCCTCTAATACTGAAAGTTTGGAGATGAAAGACCTGGTAAAATCAATATTAAATCTAAATGAAGACTGAATTAGACCGGCCAGTTGCTGCAGGGATTTCTAATGAGAAGCTTAAATAAGAACATGTGAGGTTATTGTAGAATCAGATCAGTATTGCAGAAAAATGTAAAATGAGATGTGTCCGATAGATATAGACGTGCTGTATGTCTGAGCTAATCCGTAGCATGTTCTTACATTATTCTTAGCCTACACATCACAGGAAGGGGCCCAGTACGGTAGACAGTACCCAGGTCTATCAGGCGACTCATGGTTATTACAGGAGTGCACTGATCAAAGTACAAAGCAATTAGCTAAGTCCTATGGAGATGAAAGCGTAGCCTGCTAGGCTTCTGCATACCACAGAAAAGGTAGTTTAGATGTGTTTGTATGGTACAGTCAGTTTAGGGTTAATGATAGAATATATACCATGCATATCTATAGTATATACCCGATATTGACATAAGTATTGACACACATCTCTTTATGACTAAATTCCAATTTTTTTTTTAATAGGTTTCATTGGCAAGTATTGGAAGGAGTTGTGTAAAGCGCGGCGCCTCCTGAGGGCCGGAAATTGGTTATGTGGAGCGACGAATCCCAGGTCCTTATCTTGCAGTCTGATGGACAATGCTGGATTTGTGGATTGAGCATATGCTCGGAGAATGCTACCTGGCTGACTCTATTTGGTGGAAGATGGACAATGCTATGAGGTTGTTGCTCAGTGGTTGGCGTAGGCCCTTAGATTCTGTGAAGGGAAATGTTAAAGGGAATGTGTCATCAAAAATATTAATTTTCAAGAATTGATGTTTTAATTATTTTAAAAATATCTACATTTCTTAAATGGTATTAAATATGACAGATGATTTAAAAAGCGTTGATATTTTTAACTTTTATACAATAGGGGTAGGATAATGTTTAGGATCACAGTTCAGCACCATTTTGTTGATGTCTACAATATGATACTGAGATATGGACAGTGTTACTTACCTAGGATCTCTAGCACTGCCGGTTTTGTTAGTTGCTACTGTGCTGCTCACTGATCTTTACAGAGATCAGAGCGGAGCAGTCCTGTCGTTGCGGCTGCGGTGCACAGATCACATTAATTACACAATTCAGAAGGCAGTATCACAGATGATAGGATTAGCTACACAGCTCTGTTTAGATACAGGGATCAGTGGACTGTATTAAGGTACTGTCACACTTAGCGATGTACCAGCGATCCCGACCAGCGATATGACGCGGTCAGGATCGCTGGTACATCGCTAAGTGGTCGCTAGTGAGCTGCCACATAGGCAGATCTCACTAGCGACATCGCTGGGGACGGGGGTCGCTACTTACCTGTCAGATGAGGCGATCCTGCGTCCTCCCACCCGGCTCCACGCATCGCTCGTCGGCGCCACAGGAAGCGCCACAGGAAGCAGACGACGAGAAACCGTCCAGCCTGTTCTCGCGCGATCAGCGATAATCAGCGGGGGAACGGGTCGCTGGTAAGTATCAGACACAGAGATATCGCTAGCAATATCGCTGTAACGTCACTAGTTATAGCGATATTGCTAGCGATATCTCTTAGTGTGACATGCCCTTAACACATGAAATTATTAGATGCACAGCTCAGCTGATTATGATCCATGATCGGAGTAAGTACACACCTCTGTGGACTGTATCACATACGATAAGAATAAATATGTGATATGTTTCAAGAGGGTTTCCTAGGGGGGCTGTAGCACACTGTGTGTTATGACCATCTACAGTGGGGTAAAAAAGTATTTAGTCAGTCAGCAATAGTGCAAGTTCCACCACTTAAAAAGATGAGAGGCGTCTGTAATTTACATCATAGGTAGACCTCAACTATGGGAGACAAACTGAGAAAAAAAAATCCAGAAAATCACATTGTCTGTTTTTTTTTTTCATTTTATTTGCATATTATGGTGGAAAATAAGTATTTGGTCAGAAACAAAATTTCATCTCAATACTTTGTGATATATCCTTTGTTGGCAATGACAGAGGTCAAACGTTTTCTGTAAGTCTTCACAAGGTTGCCACACACTGTTGTTGGTATGTTGGCCCATTCCTCCATGCAGATCTCCTCTAGAGCAGTGATGTTTTTGGCTTTTCACTTGGCAACACGGACTTTCAACTCCCTCCAAAGGTTTTCTATAGGGTTGAGATCTGGAGACTGGCTAGGCCACTCCAGGACCTTGAAATGCTTCTTACGAAGCCACTCCTTCGTTGCCCTGGCGGTGTGCTTTGGATCATTGTCATGTTGAAAGACCCAGCCACGTTTCATATTCAATGCCCTTGCTGATGGAAGGAGGTTTGCACTCAAAATCTCACGATACATGGCCCCATTCATTCTTTCATGTACCCGGATCAGTCGTCCTGGCCCCTTTGCAGAGAAACAGCCCCAAAGCATGATGTTTCCACCACCATGCTTTACGGTAGGTATGGTGTTTGATGGATGCAACTCAGTATTCTTTTTCCTCCAAACACGACAAGTTGTGTTTCTACCAAACAGTTCCAGTTTGGTTTCATCAGACCATAGGACATTCTCCCAAAACTCCTCTGGATCATCCAAATGCTCTCTAGCAAACTTCAGACGGGCCCGGACATGTACAGGCTTAAGCAGTGGGACACGTCTGGCACTGCAGGATCTGAGTCCATGGTGGCGTAGTGTGTTACTTATGGTAGGCCTTGTTACATTGGTCCCAGCTCTCTGCAGTTCATTCACTAGGTCCCCCCGAGTGGTTCTGGGATTTTTGCTCACCGTTCTTATGATCATTCTGACCCCACGGGGAGGGATTTTGCGTGGAGCACCAGATCGAGGGAGATTATCAGTGGTCTTGTATGTCTTCCATTTTCTAATTATTGCTCCCACAGTTGATTTCTTCACTCCAAGCTGGTTGGCTATTGCAGATTCAGTCTTCCCAGCCTGGTGCAGGGCTACAATTTTGTTTCTGGTGTCCTTTGACAGTTCTTTGGTCTTCACCATAGTGGAGTTTGGAGTCAGACTGTTTGAGGGTGTGCACAGGTGTCTTTTTATACTGATAACAAGTTTAAACAGGTGCCATTACTACAGGTAATGAGTGGAGGAAAGAGGAGACTCTTAAAGAAGAAGTTACAGGTCTGTGAGAGCCAGAAATCTTGATTGCTTGTTTCTGACCAAATACTTATTTTCCACCATAATATGCAAATAAAATGAAAAAAAAAACAGACAATGTGATTTTCTGGATTTTTTTTCTCAGTTTGTCTCCCATAGTTGAGGTCTACCTATGATGTAAATTACAGACGCCTCTCATCTTTTTAAGTGGTGGAACTTGCACTATTGCTGACTGACTAAATACTTTTTTGCCCCACTGTATATATATAATTGCCTTAAATTGTCTGTCATCCACTTCCATCTGGATGTCCCCGAATCCCACAATCCACCGCGCCGACCGGAAGTACGCCCACCGCCATATTGGAATACCCATGGCACCACCTGGTGGTACCAGGCGCTTCCACAGTACCACCAGCGGGACACCGCCGGGACCCCCCGCCGGACCCCCCCGCCACTGCCGCTGCTGGACCCGCCGCTGCCTGCCCACCTACCTCCGTGCAGTCACAGCTGGCAGGAAAGACCGCGGCTTGCGGCCTGTGCTGGAGATAGGGTGCGGCGCCACCAATCTCCAGCACAGGCTGCAAGCCGCGGTCTTTCCTGCCGGCTGCCCGCCGCCACCCCCAGGACCCCCACCGCCGCTGCCTCTGGACCCGCCGCCTGCCCACCATGTACATACATACACACACGTACACACACGTACACACACACATACGTACACACACGTACTCACATACACACACACGTACTCACATATACACACATGTACTCGCATACACACACACGTACTCACATACACACACACACATACTCACATATACACACATGTACTCGCATACACACACACGTACTCACACACACACACGTACTCACATACACACACACGTACTCGCATACACACACACACGTACTCACATACACACACGTACTCACATACATATACACACACGTACCCACATATACACACGTACCCACATATACACACACACACGTACCCACATATACACACACACACGTACTCACATATACACACACGTACTCACATACACACATACGTACTCACATATACACACACATGTACTCGCATACATACACGTACTCGCATACACACACACACACACGTACTCACATACACACACGTACTCACATACACACACACGTACTCTCATACACACACACGTACTCTCATACACACACACGTACCCACATATACACACACGTACTTACATATACACACACGTACTCACATACACACACACACATACTCACATACACATACATACACACATACGTACTCACATATATACACACACACATGTACTCACATATACACACATGTACTCACATCTCCAGCACAGGCCGAAAACCACCTTCTTTCATGCCGGCTGTGACTGCATGGAGGTGGGTGGACAGGCAGCTGCGGGACACACACACACGTACTCACATATACACACACACTCACATATACACACACACACTCACATATACACACACACACGTACTCACATATATATATACACACACACGTACTCACATATACACACACATCTACTCACATATACACACACACAAGCACTCACATATACACACACACGTACTCACACACACACTCACATACTCACACTCACACACACACACACACACACACACATGTACTCACATACACACACACGTACTCACATATACACACATGCACGTATTCGCATACACACACACATGTACTCACATCTCAAGCACAGGCCGCAAAACACCCTCTTTCCTGTCGGTTGTGACTGCACGGAGGTGGGTGGGCAGGCAGCTGCGGGACACACACACACACACATGTACTCACACACACATGTACTCACATACACACATGTGCACACACGTGCACACACACACCCCACACACACACTTCCCACTTCCCTCCCGATGGTACTTTTGGCAGTGTGGACAGGTGCCAAGTCCTGCTGGAGAATGAAATTTCTATCTCCAAAAAGCTTGTCGGCAGAGGCAAGCATGAAGTGCTCTAAAATTTCCTGGGTAAATGTCCTGGATACATCTGTGTGTCTTGGCACTTGAAGCAATGACTCCAGCAGCTGTCCACTCCTTGTGAATCTACCCCAAATTTTTGAATAGCCTGTTCTTAACAATCCTTTCAAGGCTGCGGTTATCCCGGTTGGTTGTGCACCTTTTTCTACCACACTTTTTTCTTCCACTCAACTCTCCTTAATATGCTTGGATACAGCACTCTGAACAGCCAGCTTCTTCATCAATGACCTTTTGTAGCTTACCCTCCTTGTGGAGTGTGTCAGTGACTGCCTTCTGGACATCTGTCAAGTCAGCAGTCTTCCCTATGATTGTGGAGCCTACTGAAACAGAATAAGGAAGCTTTCTAAATGCTTAGTAAGCCTTTGCAGGTGTTTTTGTTAATTATTCTAATTTACTGAGATAATGACTTTTGGGTTTTCATTGGCTTTAAGCCATAATCCTCAACATTAACAGAAATAAGCACTTGAAATAGATCACTCTTTAATGACTATATAATATGAGTTTCACGTTTTGTTTTGAAGAACTGAAATAAATTAACTTTTTCATGATATTCTAATTTTGTGAGAAGCACCTGTATATCTTCCAATCACACAATTAATGACCCGGTGAAAAGACAAGAACCTGTGTGAAAAACAAGTAAAAGTTATAAAATGACAAAAAGAATATATGGTACAAATACAACTCCACCTAAATATAAAATAGTGCAAATAAAAATATATAAGAGGCATATACCAATATACATTATATATTGATCAACAAAAGTGCACGTAAGGACATGTAAAAAAAATATACCAGATAACAGGTGTATTAAAGGTAGCCATCAGGAACTGATTCCATATACCAAAAAAATTCGAGCCTATAAGAACCATTAGGTCGCCCATTCAGAGTGTCCCATAGTATAATAATATGCAAATTGCCTCTTCAGAAAGAAAGAGGACTTTTACTCTACAGCGCCACCTATTGGTAGTAGCGATCCTACAAGTCACAATCAACCCTTTAACGAGTCTTGTAGTATGACTTAGGATACAAGCCAAATCAGAATCTCAATTTGCAGACACGGTGTTTCGAGCTGTTGGCTCTCGTCAGTGCAAAGTATGAGATCTGATTTGGCAAGGTGAGAGGCTCTGGACTAGGGTCTAAGAAGTAAGGTTTCTCCTTGCGGAGAGTGACATGCCAGCTGTGGCTTGTCAAGGTAAGGAGACTTATTCGCCGTGCAATGCTCCTCTGGGAAAATAATATGCAAATTGCCTCTTCAGAAAGAAAGAGGACTTTTACTCTACAGCGCCACCTATTGGTAGTAGCGATCCTACAAGTCACAATCAACCCTTTAACGAGTCTTGTAGTATGACTTAGGATACAAGCCAAATCAGAATCTCAATTTGCAGACACGGTGTTTCGAGCTGTTGGCTCTCGTCAGTGCAAAGTATGAGATCTGATTTGGCAAGGTGAGAGGCTCTGGACTAGGGTCTAAGAAGTAAGGTTTCTCCTTGCGGAGAGTGACATGCCAGCTGTGGCTTGTCAAGGTAAGGAGACTTATTCGCCGTGCAATGCTCCTCTGGGAAAATAATATGCAAATTGCCTCTTCAGAAAGAAAGAGGACTTTTACTCTACAGCGCCACCTATTGGTAGTAGCGATCCTACAAGTCACAATCAACCCTTTAACGAGTCTTGTAGTATGACTTAGGATACAAGCCAAATCAGAATCTCAATTTGCAGACACGGTGTTTCGAGCTGTTGGCTCTCGTCAGTGCAAAGTATGAGATCTGATTTGGCAAGGTGAGAGGCTCTGGACTAGGGTCTAAGAAGTAAGGTTTCTCCTTGCGGAGAGTGACATGCCAGCTGTGGCTTGTCAAGGTAAGGAGACTTATTCGCCGTGCAATGCTCCTCTGGGAAAATAATATGCAAATTGCCTCTTCAGAAAGAAAGAGGACTTTTACTCTCCGCAAGGAGAAACCTTACTTCTTAGACCCTAGTCCAGAGCCTCTCACCTTGCCAAATCAGATCTCATACTTTGCACTGACGAGAGCCAACAGCTCGAAACACCGTGTCTGCAAATTGAGATTCTGATTTGGCTTGTATCCTAAGTCATACTACAAGACTCGTTAAAGGGTTGATTGTGACTTGTAGGATCGCTACTACCAATAGGTGGCGCTGTAGAGTAAAAGTCCTCTTTCTTTCTGAAGAGGCAATTTGCATATTATTTTCCCAGAGGAGCATTGCACGGCGAATAAGTCTCCTTACCTTGACAAGCCACAGCTGGCATGTCACTCTCCGCAAGGAGAAACCTTACTTCTTAGACCCTAGTCCAGAGCCTCTCACCTTGCCAAATCAGATCTCATACTTTGCACTGACGAGAGCCAACAGCTCGAAACACCGTGTCTGCAAATTGAGATTCTGATTTGGCTTGTATCCTAAGTCATACTACAAGACTCGTTAAAGGGTTGATTGTGACTTGTAGGATCGCTACTACCAATAGGTGGCGCTGTAGAGTAAAAGTCCTCTTTCTTTCTGAAGAGGCAATTTGCATATTATTTTCCCAGAGGAGCATTGCACGGCGAATAAGTCTCCTTACCTTGACAAGCCACAGCTGGCATGTCACTCTCCGCAAGGAGAAACCTTACTTCTTAGACCCTAGTCCAGAGCCTCTCACCTTGCCAAATCAGATCTCATACTTTGCACTGACGAGAGCCAACAGCTCGAAACACCGTGTCTGCAAATTGAGATTCTGATTTGGCTTGTATCCTAAGTCATACTACAAGACTCGTTGAAGGGTTGATTGTGACTTGTAGGATCGCTACTACCAATAGGTGGCGCTGTAGAGTAAAAGTCCTCTTTCTTTCTGAAGAGGCAATTTGCATATTATTTTCCCAGAGGAGCATTGCACGGCGAATAAGTCTCCTTACCTTGACAAGCCACAGCTGGCATGTCACTCTCCGCAAGGAGAAACCTTACTTCTTAGACCCTAGTCCAGAGCCTCTCACCTTGCCAAATCAGATCTCATACTTTGCACTGACGAGAGCCAACAGCTCGAAACACCGTGTCTGCAAATTGAGATTCTGATTTGGCTTGTATCCTAAGTCATACTACAAGACTCGTTAAAGGGTTGATTGTGACTTGTAGGATCGCTACTACCAATAGGTGGCGCTGTAGAGTAAAAGTCCTCTTTCTTTCTGAAGAGGCAATTTGCATATTATTTTCCCAGAGGAGCATTGCACGGCGAATAAGTCTCCTTACCTTGACAAGCCACAGCTGGCATGTCACTCTCCGCAAGGAGAAACCTTACTTCTTAGACCCTAGTCCAGAGCCTCTCACCTTGCCAAATCAGATCTCATACTTTGCACTGACGAGAGCCAACAGCTCGAAACACCGTGTCTGCAAATTGAGATTCTGATTTGGCTTGTATCCTAAGTCATACTACAAGACTCGTTAAAGGGTTGATTGTGACTTGTAGGATCGCTACTACCAATAGGTGGCGCTGTAGAGTAAAAGTCCTCTTTCTTTCTGAAGAGGCAATTTGCATATTATTTTCCCAGAGGAGCATTGCACGGCGAATAAGTCTCCTTACCTTGACAAGCCACAGCTGGCATGTCACTCTCCGCAAGGAGAAACCTTACTTCTTAGACCCTAGTCCAGAGCCTCTCACCTTGCCAAATCAGATCTCATACTTTGCACTGACGAGAGCCAACAGCTCGAAACACCGTGTCTGCAAATTGAGATTCTGATTTGGCTTGTATCCTAAGTCATACTACAAGACTCGTTAAAGGGTTGATTGTGACTTGTAGGATCGCTACTACCAATAGGTGGCGCTGTAGAGTAAAAGTCCTCTTTCTTTCTGAAGAGGCAATTTGCATATTATTTTCCCAGAGGAGCATTGCACGGCGAATAAGTCTCCTTACCTTGACAAGCCACAGCTGGCATGTCACTCTCCGCAAGGAGAAACCTTACTTCTTAGACCCTAGTCCAGAGCCTCTCACCTTGCCAAATCAGATCTCATACTTTGCACTGACGAGAGCCAACAGCTCGAAACACCGTGTCTGCAAATTGAGATTCTGATTTGGCTTGTATCCTAAGTCATACTACAAGACTCGTTAAAGGGTTGATTGTGACTTGTAGGATCGCTACTACCAATAGGTGGCGCTGTAGAGTAAAAGTCCTCTTTCTTTCTGAAGAGGCAATTTGCATATTATTTTCCCAGAGGAGCATTGCACGGCGAATAAGTCTCCTTACCTTGACAAGCCACAGCTGGCATGTCACTCTCCGCAAGGAGAAACCTTACTTCTTAGACCCTAGTCCAGAGCCTCTCACCTTGCCAAATCAGATCTCATACTTTGCACTGACGAGAGCCAACAGCTCGAAACACCGTGTCTGCAAATTGAGATTCTGATTTGGCTTGTATCCTAAGTCATACTACAAGACTCGTTAAAGGGTTGATTGTGACTTGTAGGATCGCTACTACCAATAGGTGGCGCTGTAGAGTAAAAGTCCTCTTTCTTTCTGAAGAGGCAATTTGCATATTATTTTCCCAGAGGAGCATTGCACGGCGAATAAGTCTCCTTACCTTGACAAGCCACAGCTGGCATGTCACTCTCCGCAAGGAGAAACCTTACTTCTTAGACCATAGTATAATAGTGTGTCCTGTAGCCAATGATAATTGGTCCAGCATGTATTGGTTGGGAAAAAGACAGACGACACCACCACGATGGTCTTGCGTCATCAAGAGGTTAAAAACAGCTAGGAAAATAAAAGAAAACACACAGATTAAAATAAATCTAGAAATACCACATTAAAGAAAAGGAACAAAACTCAGATGTTCATTTAGGCCAGCACGTGTCATAGTACCAAGAACCGTAATCCATCTACATTCTCTTTGTGCCAGAAGGCGCTTATATGTCCAACTCTTATGCTGGCACGAACCCTGTCCATTCCCCAGACTTGAACATTAGGATTACATTGTGTCAGCTGCATGATTTGCGACTTGTAGACAGGCTGAATACATGTGGGAATTCCCTAACAAACAGGCATTCCTCACATGTATTCAGGCTGTCTAGCAGCCACAAATCATGCAGCTGAGACGACGAAAACTAAATCTCTGAGCACGCCGAAATACTCGGAGGACACCCGAGCATGCTCGGGAAAACCCGAGCAACGAGTATACTCACTCATCACTATATACAATGTATATTGGTATATGCCTCTTACATATTTTTATTTGGGGCTGGCGGCGTTCTGCTCCACGTGGGGAACATGTGTAAGAGCTAAAAAAGGATTTCTTTAACTTTGTTGAATGTATCTTTAAGCTCATTCTAAATATACCCGAAATTACAGTACTTTTTCATTGATAAACCTTCACATATACACTCACTGGCCACTTTATTAGGTACACCTGTCCAACTGTGTGTTAAGACTTAATTTCTAATCAGCCAATCACATGGCGGCAACTCAGTGCATTTAGGCATGTAGACATGGTCAAGACAATCTCCTGCAGTTCAAACCGAGCATCAGTATGGGGAAGAAAGGTGATTTGAGTGCCTTTGAACGTGGCATGATTGTTGGTGCCAGAAGGGCTGGTCTGAGTATTTCAGAAACTGCTGATCTACTGGGATTTTCACGCACAACCATCTCTAGGGTTTACAGAGAATGGTCCGAAAAAGAAAAAAAATCCAGTGAGCGGCAGTTCTGTGGCCGGAAATGCCTTGTTGATGCCAGAGGTCAGAGGAGAATGGGCAGACTGGTTCGAGCTGATAGAAAGGCAACAGTGACTCAAATTGCCACCCGTTACAACCAAGGTAGGCAGAAGAGCATCTCTGAACGCACAGTGCGTCGAACTTTGAGGCAGATGGGCTACAGCAGCAGAAGACCACACTGGGTACCACTCCTCTCAGCTAAGAACAGGCATCTGATGGCTACTTTCAGCAGGATAATGCGCCATGTCATAAAGCTCGAATCATCTCAGATTGGTTTCTTGAACATGACAATGAGTTTACTGTACTCAAATGGCCTCCTCAGTCACCAGATCTCAATCCAAGAGAGCATCTTTGGGATGTGGTGGAACGGGAGATTCGCATCAGGGATGTGCAGCCGACAAATCTGCGCCAACTGTGTGATGCCATCATGTCAATATGGTCCAAAATCTCTGAGGAATGCTTCCAGCACCTTGTTGAATCTCTGCCACGAAGAATTGAGGCAGTTCTGAAGGCAAAAGGGGGTCCAACCCGTTACTAGCATGGTGTACCTAATAAAGTGGCCAGTGAGTGTATATCAGCATGATTAGTAAGGCCGGGATCACACATGCAAGAAACACGGCCGAGTCTCGCATGTTAATACCTGGCACTGCCACCGGCACTCAGGAGCGGAGCGTGGGGCCGCATGTACTGCCGGGTATTAACATGCGAGACTCGGCCGTGTTTCTTGCATGTAAGATCCCGGCCTAACAAGGGTGTTCCGCTACATTTAAGCACTGATGTTTCATATGTGTTATTATTCCTGGTTTATTTCCCCACCCCTAAGACTTAGGCCATAGTCACACATTCAGTATTTGGTCAGTATTTTACCTCAGTATCTGTAGCCAGAACCAGGAGTGGGTGAGAAATCCAGAAGTGGTGTTGTGTTTCTATTATACTTTTCCTCTGATTGTTCCACTACTGGTTTTGGCTTACAAATGCTGAGGTAAAATACTGACCAAATACTGACCGTGTGAATATGGCCTTAGTAGTGGACAGGCATGTCGTTAACACCTGAGTCTGCCTATTGATCTTGTCTGTATATATGTATACTTGTTTGTAGGCCCTTATTTTACAGTGTTAAAAAATGTTGTCATGTTTATAGTGGACTACTTACTAGTCCAGGTTTTTATAATCTGAGAGCAACATGACATAGGGGCAGATACCCTGATTCCAGTAATGTATCACTTACTCGGCTGCTTGCTGTTATTTTTTTTTTAATCTGTTTTTTTTTTCTGCTGCAAATCTACCAGTTCTCTGAGCTCTGAAACACCCAACCTACATGACTGATTGACAGCTTTCTGTGTACACTGTGCATAGGCAGAAAGCTTCTAATCAGTGGTGTGGGCGGAGTTATACAAGAGCTCATGAATAGCAAACAGTCAAGTAAGTGACACATTGCTGGAATCAGGGGCTCTACATTATGCTGCTCTCACATTAAGTAGAAAAACTTTGTGACAGATTCCCTTAAACAGTAAATTCGAACTGCCCTAGTTTTTTGGGAGCAAAAGTTGCATACAAGCAAAATTTCACATTTTTACACATTAGTTTAGTAGTTGGCCAATGTTAATAACACTTCTTTCTTATTGTGAGAAAAAAACAGAAGCAGGAGAGGAGCAAATAGGCTGCAAAATATAATGTATGTTGAATTAGTGACTAAATACAGAAGGAAGATAATGATACAGGGTGTGGCGACCAATAATATATATCATTTTTCATCTTGACCCTAAGATGTAGCTCTTTCTCGATATGATATACAGAAGAATGTGAGCACATTGCGAGCACAGACTAATAAGTGACATGTTGGGACCTGCAGCATTAATATTTGTACAGGAATTATCATCGCCTTCAGCTGCACAGTTTATGAGAAAGTACAAGAAAATTACCAACGGATGGAATAAAATACATTTATTATGGGGAAGGATTGCTTATTGGATGTGAGACCTACCGTAGTAAGCTTGTCTGCAAGCAATGTGGCGAATGTAAAATATTGACAGGTGTGGACATCTTTGGGGATATATTTATTTTACTCAAATACATGAATTTTGGGTGAAAAAATATGTTTGCAATTGGATTCCATTAAAAATATTGGACTCTTTATATGTTACAGGCACATTGTTTCCCTGCTCATTACTGGCTGCCAAACGAGTCAACTGAGACTCTGTCAGTCAGTTGTTTTTTTTTTACAGAGTCTGTAATAGGGAATTTACACCAATGTACATCTTTAAATGACCACTGACTGGCATCATCGTTGTCGACAAGTGGTTGTTTAATAGCTTGTTAATCAGTAACGCCCCCGTCACACACAGCGAGATCGCTGCTGACTCTGAGTCACAAGTTTTGTGACGCAACAGCGATATCGCTGTGTGTGACACGCACTAGCGCCCGGCCCCCCTTCCCGGGTATCACTGATCGTGCTTGAAAGCCCTGGACATTTTTTTGATCGTTGGTCTCCCATTGGCCAGCACGGATCGCTGCGTGTGGCAGGCGGGAGACCAGCAATCAGCGAGCTGGCAACCAAGGTAAACAGCGGGTTTCTAAGCACCGCGCGGCGCTTAGTTACCCACAGTGTACCTTATATACCAGCGTGCTGGCGCTGGGAGCTGGTATCCAAGGTAAACAGCGTGTTTCTAAGCACCGCGCGGCGCTTAGTTACCCACAGTGTACCTTATATACCAGCGTGCTGGCGCTGGGAGCTGGTATCCAAGGTAAACAGCGGGTTTCTAAGCACCGCGCGGCTCTTAGTTACCCACAGTGTACATTATATACCAGCGTGCTGGCGCTGGGAGCTGGTATCCAAGGTAAACAGCGTGTTTCTAAGCACCGCGCGGCGCTTAGTTACCCACAGTGTACCTTATATACCAGCGTGCTGGCGCTGGGAGCTGGTATCCAAGGTAAACAGCGTGTTTCTAAGCACCGCGCGGCGCTTAGTTACCCACAGTGTACCTTATATACCAGCGTGCTGGCGCTGGGAGCTGGTATCCAAGGTAAACAGCGGGTTTCTAAGCACCGCGCGGCTCTTAGTTACCCACAGTGTACATTATATACCAGCGTGCTGGCGCTGGGAGCTGGTATCCAAGGTAAACAGCGTGTTTCTAAGCACCGCGCGGCGCTTAGTTACCCACAGTGTACCTTATATACCAGCGTGCTGGCGCTGGGAGCTGGTATCCAAAGTAAACAGCAGGTTTCTAAGCACCGCGCGGCGCTTAGTTACCCACAGTGTACCTTATATACCAGCGTGCTGGCGCTGGGAGCTGGTATCCAAGGTAAACAGCGTGTTTCTAAGCACCGCACGGCGCTTAGTTACCCACAGTGTACCTTATATACCAGCGTGCTGGCGCTGGGAGCTGGTATCCAAGGTAAACAGCGTGTTTCTATGCACCGCGCGGCGCTTAGTTACCCACAGTGTACCTTATATACCAGCGTGCTGGCGCTGGGAGCTGGTATCCAAGGTAAACAGCGGGTTTCTAAGCACCGCGCGGCGCTTAGTTACCCACAGTGTACCTTATATACCAGCGTGCTGGCGCTGGGAGCTGGTATCCAAGGTAAACAGCGTGTTTCTAAGCACCGCGCGGCGCTTAGTTACCCACAGTGTACCTTATATACCAGCGTGCTGGCGCTGGGAGCTGGTATCCAAGGTAAACAGCGGGTTTCTAAGCACCGCGCGGCGCTTAGTTACCCACAGTGTACCTTATATACCAGCGTGCTGGCGCTGGGAGCTGGTATCCAAGGTAAACAGCGGGTTTCTAAGCACCGCGCGGCGCTTAGTTACCCACAGTGTACCTTATATACCAGCGTGCTGGCGCTGGGAGCTGGTATCCAAGGTAAACAGCGTGTTTCTAAGCACCGCGTGGCGCTTAGTTACCCACAGTGTACCTTATATACCAGCGTGCTGGCGCTGGGAGCTGGTATCCAAGGTAAACAGCGGGTTTCTAAGCACCGCGCGGCGCTTAGTTACCCACAGTGTACCTTATATACCAGCGTGCTGGCGCTGGGAGCTGGTATCCAAGGTAAACAGCGTGTTTCTAAGCACCGCGTGGCGCTTAGTTACCCACAGTGTACATTATATACCAGCGTGCTGGCGCTGGGAGCTGGTATCCAAGGTAAACAGCGGGTTTCTAAGCACCGCGTGGGTAACAAGCGCGCACGTCGCTGGTTCTGATCGCTGGTGAAGCTGCCTGTTTGGCAGCTCACCAGCGATCATGTAGCGAGGCACCAGCCATCCTGACAAGGTCATATCGTTGTCGGAATCACTGGTGCGTCGCTATGTGTGACGGGGCCCTAAGACTTCCCTTCAGGAAGAATGCAAATTTGTAATAGACCGTTCAGTGCGCATAGACTGAAATGGTTGGAAACGTAGGTCCGGTGCTGCCAAAGGCAATGTTCTGAAAGATCATTTCACCCAAAGAATGATCATTTTGTTGGGTGACCGGCAGCCTGTTTACACAGCACAATTATCGAGAATCAAGCATTCTTAGGAATGCTCATCCATGATAATCATGCAGTGTAAATGCACCTTAATTTTTATATTCCTTTTTTCTGAACTCCTATGTGTTATTTGCTACCATAAACCAGATCAACGTTCAGCTGAACTCTCATATGGTCATAAATTACCTGAGAGGAACTAAAAAAAAACCAGGTGAATTATAAAATCTGTCGCAACAAGCTCACTGACAGATTCCCTGTTAATTGGTCACAATCCTTTCAACAAACTTTCCATAAATCAGTTGTACAAGCCAATGTAGGAAACTTTATAAAATATCTTAATTCAGAAATCTGTTGCTTTCTCTACTTATGAACCACTTCTTCACCTTCCTCCTGAACTCATCATACGCTTTGAAAAGCAAATCAAATTGGTCTGGGTCAAAGCAAGACAGACTGTTAGCTCACTGACGTATTATGTTACAGCTCGAAGTTAAACTCTATGTAGAGGGGATGGGCGAAGAGGAGGGAGAAGCAGGGAGAGGTATGGACACAGGCAGAGAATCAGATCTGTGCTGAATCTGCTAGCATGTAACTGATCTCATCCCAAGGCTGGATTCACAGCTACACAGCTCTATACTGCTGTATAATAACCTCCATGCTACTGTATTTTTTCTGTGTGCTACACATAAAAAGAAAAGCAAGAATTTATTTCTGTTATGTAAATGAGATTTTATAGAAGCTTATCTCCATCCATTAGCTGAAGGAGAATTGGAAATTAGAGATTTATTTATACTCACTGATACAGCACCATTAATTCCACAGCACTTTATAGACATCATCACTGTCCCCATTGATTCTCACTATCTAAATTCCCTATTGGTATATGTCTTTGGAGTCTGGGAGGAAATCCAAGCAAACATGGGGAGAACATACAAAACTCCTTGCAGATGTTGTCTTTGGTGGGATTTGAACCCAGGACCCCAAGCGCTGCAAGTCTACAGTGCTATCCACTGAGCCACCGGGCTGAAAACTGGTGAAAAATGAGTCCAAAAACTGTGAAATCTAAAAACTGAGAGGAAGAGAGAGCTTTTGAGTGCAAACCTCCTTCCATCAGCAAGCGTATTGAAGATGAAACCTGGATGGGTCTTTAGGCATGATAATGATCCCAAACACACCACCAGGGCAACGAAGGAGTGGCTTCGTAAGAAGCGTATGAAGGTCCTGGAGTGGCCTAGCCAGTCTCCAGATATCAACCCCATAGAAAACCTTTGGAGGGATTTGAAAGTCCGTGTTGCCCAGCGACACGCCCAAAACATCCCTGCACTAGAGGAGATCTGCATGGAGGAAAGGACCAACATGCCACCAACAGTGTGTGCCACCTTGTGAAGACTTACAGAAAACGTTTGACCTCTGTCATTGCCAACAAAGGATATATCACAAAGTATTGAGATGAACTTTTGTTAATGACCAAACACTTTTTTCCACCATCATTTGCAAAATAAATCTTGCCAAATCAGACAAGGTGATTTTCTGGGTTTGTCTTCTCAATTTGACTCTCATAGTTGTGGTCTACCTATGATGTCAAATACAGGCCTCTCTCATCTTTTTAAGTGGGAGAACTTGCACAATTGCTGGCTGACTAAGTACTTTTTTTTTAACCACTGTATAACGTGTGGTTATTACAGGGAAGCAGAGGAGTGCCTTCACTACTTTCTACTTATTAGTCTTTTCAGTGGTGAACAGGGGGTTATCGTTGTTGATGATAGCACTGACCACTAGGAATCAGACAGATATTGTACAAGGGACTATCCACTATCAGACCAGAAATGTCAAACTCAAATACACAGTGGGCCAAAATGAAAAACTTCCACAAAGTTGCGAGCCAACTTTGATATATATTTTAAAAAAGTCTACAAATAAATAAAAATACAATAAATGTAAAGAATGGATTCATGTGTAAATGTGAACAATGTAACCCTTATACAATAATAAACGAGAATGTTACCATGTACAGGCAGGACATTAGTGGATTTCTAAGCACAGGATCAGCCCCCAAGACAAAACACCTCTCACCCCCCAACCAAGAAGAAAGAGACTCTTGTCTGATTAGCTGCCACCTTTTCAGAGGCTGTTGATTGCAATGACATAGCAGCCATGGCATATCCTACAGTAGTAGATCATGCATCTTGTAATAGTCGGAGCATGGACCCGCTGTGTCAAGGCGTGAAGAAATCCAAGAAAATGTAGAATGTCCAGCTCAATGAAATAGTGAAGACAAAATATTGATTCACTGAAAACGTGCTCAAACAAGAGGCTATAAACCTCAGCACAGCAGATGGTAAGTAGCGGTATCGACATGTATTGGAGGTGGTGTAAGTGGGCACAACCTGTACATGTGACAGCAGTGACATCTGATTGTCAGCTGCAGCTATCTGTACAGCACAAGCACATAGGGTACATGATATTCATGGTAAGTTCTCTGTGCCTCCAGGTTACAAGGAGCCCAGCAGACGTTTGGCCGCATCCTCAGTGCTGGGACTCTGCTGTCTGATGAAGCTGACCAAGCAATCATTCTGCTCCCCCATGTCCACCAGGGAGAAGCTACCATTGCTCTCTTTGCTATCCATTGTTGGCAAATTGTGATAGAGTTAGAGGACATGGGGTAGAAACCTGTAGTATTGCTACGGGCTGTCTACTAGATTGGGCTTGCTCTAGTAAACATTCAATAATACCTCAAAGGCCAAATATAATTACACTGAGGGCCACCATGGACCTGGGTTTGACAAGTATGTATCAGACACTGTACACACCAAATAGACAATGCTGAATGTTTGAGCTTGTTAAACTGGCCTTGTCATGAAACAATGGCTGCAGAGCTGAATAAAACATATAGATTTTTTTATTTTTAGTCTCCCAATTCTGTTGCAGAGACATTAGCTTGTAAAGTTTATATTCAAATTTATACAAAGCTCAAGGATGTGTTGGCAGAGATTTCTCTATAGGGGGCCATTGACTTTTTTTCTTGCATGATGTTGACCAATCCTTAGTGGAAGGCTTCGAGCAGCTAAAAAAAAAAAAGAATGCACCCCCAGAAAAACTAAGAGTCATCTTCTCTGTGTGATACATGGAATGCCGCACAGCCCTGCTCTCCTCCATTATCTCTAGTTACCTGTCATTACAAACACCTCCAGCTTTAATTTCATGGCAGTCAGTGTGAGGCAAGGTGGAGCACCATGATATGCCCAGTTTATCATGCTAAACCATGGGAAAGGTCCTATTTAACTACATGTACCAATCATTAACAGTGCCACTAGCCAACGTGGATAACATCGATTCTGCTATAACACTCTTATAAAGTAAAAAAGCGTTCCTACCCTACTTACCGCAGCCATTAAAGAAAGATTCTCGTTCGCCTGATGCTTAGGAGAGTGTTTTACCAAATATCTTTCGACCTGCTTTCTTCATTCGCATTGCTCTCTAAGGCCTCTTTCACACATCAGTATTTTTGATCAGTATTTGTATGCCAAAACCAGGAATGTCTCCAAAATAAGGAACAGGAGTCAGTCTTTCAATTATATTTTTTTCTTGGTAAGTTCCATTCCTGGCTTTGGCATACAAACACTGATGCAAAATACTGACCAAATACTGACGTGTGAATGAGCCTTAAGACAGAACAGACCCCAATGGCACCTGACGGATCTGCATGCGGTTATATAATGACCAGTTCTGTGGTCACATTATAGCGCACCAGTCATGGGCCCATTGACTATAAAGAGGTCCATCCTTTTACGGGACAATTTATAGGCCCCAACGTGGAAACAGTTGTTCCCTGAGGAGGATGTGATGGAAGAAATCTTACATTAGACCACTAGCTCATAATGTACATTCAAATGAAGATTTGTCCCTCACAAGAGTTTCTCCACTGATAGCTTACTTGCTTTTCAATCACTATATTGGGTTTTCCACATAACTAACCTACACTATTTGAACATGCAATGACCCCGATATGTTTCCAGCCTGTTAACCCTTCCTTATTCCCCAGCACCATGTACTGTGTGTTCTTATACAGGTGTTTCCCATGTCTGTGCTTCCTGAGCAGGATATCATAGGCAGTGACTGTCCTGGATGCATTCTGCATTAGAGACTACTGAAAGCAGTAGCCCCTTCTCCCACCTCCTATGACCTCAGCAGCGCCCCCTGTAGCCCTAGTGAGATGGGGAGAATAGTGCCCAGCAGTTACTAGACAAGCTGGCATAGCATGCTCGCTCATTGTGGGCATCTAGTAACACAAGGCAGGCTCAAGCCCAGCTACATGGGGTTGCACAGATCTGCATGTGTGCCCAGTGCTGTGCCCCAACCTTGCACAGTGCACACTGATCAGGAGCCTGGCAGCCTGCTGACAGCTTCCTGAGATGCTGCTGCCATAATCCTCCTGATTGGGATCTGCACTGGGGCGTCCTGCATTGTGAAGACAAAGACTAGGAGGGGATCTCATGGTCTGTCATTACTGTAATCTCACTGGAGGGAGGGGAGGCATCCACTGCTCCATGCAGCAGAGAGGAGGTGGGGAATTAGAGGAATGGGGATCCACAAGACTGATCTCATCTAACCAGGAGCTCCACAGCTACAAGGGGCACAGCTGCTTCTTCTGATGCCATCCTGCAGGACTGTGAAGAGGAAAAGGTGAGAAAGAGCAGAGTCATCCATGTGGGCAGTGGAGCTGGTGATGGCACATCCACCTACTGCAGCCATTTGTTGCTGTCTGATACATGATGGGTCGGTAATGCCACTCTGTACATACCAACATGGGCAGGGTACCCTGTGATATGTGTGCATGAAGGAGGTGGGATCTATGAGTTATATATGGTATTCATTACAGACAGTATATAATGTATTGTGTGGATTACTGTACACATATGTGAGGAGGCTCTGCATACTGTTGCTGTGTGCATGGCACTCAGCTGGAAATGAAGCGACATGGTTATTCTCTTTTGTCTGCATGTAATCCCTGGTATGTAAACATATGAAATGTGGCACTGTGCTGTGAGTATTGGCATATTATGTGTGTACTGTGGCACTGTGCTGTGAGTATTGGTATATTATGTGTGTACTGTGGCACTGTGCTGTGAGTATTGGTATATTATGTGTGTACTGTGGCACTGTGCTGTGAGTATTGGCATATTATGTGTGTACTGTGGCACTGTGCTGTGAGTATTGGTATATTATGTGTGTACTGTGGCACTGTGCTGTGAGTATTGGTATATTATGTGTGTACTGTGGCACTGTGCTGTGAGTATTGGTATATTATGTGTGTACTGTGGCACTGTGCTGTGAGCATTGGCATATTATGTGTGTACTGTGGCACTGTGCTGTGAGTATTGGCATATGTGTGTACTGTGGCACTGTGCTGTGAGTATTGGTATATTATGTGTGTACTGTGGCACTGTGCTGTGAGTATTGGCATATGTGTGTACTGTGGCACTGTGCTGTGAGTATTGGTATATTATGTGTGTACTGTGGCACTGTGCTGTGAGTATTGGTATATTATGTGTGTACTGTGGCACTGTGCTGTGAGTATTGGCATATTATGTGTGTACTGTGGCACTGTGCTGTGAGTATTGGCATATTATGTGTGTACTGTGGCACTGTGCTGTGAGTATTGGTATATTATGTGTGTACTGTGGCACTGTGCTGTGAGTATTGGCATATTATGTGTGTACTGTGGCACTGTGCTGTGAGTATTGGCATATTATGTGTGTACTGTGGCACTGTGCTGTGAGTATTGGTATATTATGTGTGTACTGTGGCACTGTGCTGTGAGCATTGGCATATTATGTGTGTACTGTGGCACTGTGCTGTGGGTATTGGTATATTATGTGTGTACTGTGGCACTGTGCAGTGAGCATTGGTATATTATGTGTGTACTGTGGCACTGTGCAGTGGGTATTGCCATATGATGTGTGTACTGTGGCACTGTGCAGTGGGTATTGCCATATGATGTGTGTACTGTGGCACTGTGCTGTGAGTATTGGTATATTATGTGTGTACTGTGGCACTGTGCTGTGAGTATTGGTATATTATGTGTGTACTGTGGCACTGTGCTGTGAGTATTGGTATATTATGTGTGTACTGTGGCACTGTGCTGTGAGTATTGGTATATTATGTGTGTACTGTGGCACTGTGCTGTGAGTATTGGTATATTATGTGTGTACTGTGGCACTGTGCTGTGAGTATTGGCATATTTTGTGTGTACTGTGGCACTGTGCTGTGGGTATTGGCATATTACATGTACACATGTGGCACTGTGTTTTGATCATTGGTAGATTAAATCTATAATGTGGCACTGTGCTGTGAGTATTGGTATATTATGTGTGTACTGTGGAACTGTGCTGTGAGTATTGGTATATTATGTGTGTACTGTGGCACTGTGCTGTGAGTATTGGTATATTATGTGTGTACTGTGGCACTGTGCAGTGAGTATTGGTATATTATGTGTGTACTGTGGCACTGTGCTGTGAGCATTGGTATATTATGTGTGTACTGTGGCACTGTGCTGTGAGCATTGGCATATTATGTGTGTACTGTGGCACTGTGTTGTGAGCATTGGCATATTACATGTACACATGTGGCACTGTGTTTTGATCATTGGTAGATTAAATCTATAATGTGGCACTGTGCTGTGAGTATTGGCATATTATGTGTGTACTGTGGCACTGTACTGTGAGTATTGGTATATTATGTGTGTACTGTGGCACTGTGCTGTGAGTATTGGTATATTATGTGTGTACTGTGGCACTGTGCTGTGAGTATTGGCATATTTTGTGTGTACTGTGGCACTGTGCTGTTGGTATTGGCATATTATGTGTGTACTATGGCAATGTGCTGTGAGTATTGGTATATTATGTGTGTACTGTGGCACTGTGCTGTGGGTATTGGTATATTATGTGTGTACTGTGGCACTGTGCTGTGAGCATTGGTATATTATGTGTGTACTGTGGCACTGTGTTGTGAGCATTGGCATATTACATGTACACATGTGGCACTGTGTTTTGATCATTGGTAGATTAAATCTATAATGTGGCACTGTGCTGTGAGTATTGGCATATTATGTGTGTACTGTGGCACTGTGCTGTGAGTATTGGCATATTATGTGTGTACTGTGGCACTGTGCTGTGAGTATTGGTATATTATGTGTGTACTGTGGCACTGTGCAGTGAGTATTGGCATATTATGTGTGTACTGTGGCACTGTGCTGTGAGTATTGGTATATTATGTGTGTACTGTGGCACTGTGCTGTGAGTATTGGTATATTATGTGTGTACTGTGGCACTGTGCTGTGAGTATTGGTATATTATGTGTGTACTGTGGCACTGTGCTGTGAGTATTGGTATATTATGTGTGTACTGTGGCACTGTGCTGTGAGTATTGATATATTATGTGTGTACTGTGGCACTGTGCTGTGAGTATTGGTATATTATGTGTGTACTGTGGCACTGTGTTGTGAGCATTGGCATATTACATGTACACATGTGGCACTGTGTTTTGATCATTGGTAGATTAAATCTATAATGTGGCACTGTGCTGTGAGTATTGGCATATTATGTGTGTACTGTGGCACTGTGCTGTGAGTATTGGCATATTATGTGTGTACTGTGGCACTGTGCTGTGAGTATTGGTATATTATGTGTGTACTGTGGCACTGTGCAGTGAGTATTGGCATATTATGTGTGTACTGTGGCACTGTGCTGTGAGTATTGGTATATTATGTGTGTACTGTGGCACTGTGCTGTGAGTATTGGTATATTATGTGTGTACTGTGGCACTGTGCAGTGAGCATTGGCATATTATTTGTGTACTGTGGCACTGTGCTGTGAGTATTGGCATATTATGTGTGTACTGTGGCACTGTGCTGTGAGTATTGGTATATTATGTGTGTACTGTGGCACTGTGCAGTGAGTATTGGCATATTATGTGTGTACTGTGGCACTGTGCTGTGAGTATTGGCATATTATGTGTGTACTGTGGCACTGTGCTGTGAGTATTGGTATATTATGTGTGTACTGTGGCACTGTGCTGTGAGTATTGGCATATTACATGTATAATGTGGCACTGTACAGTGAGTATTGGCATATTATGTGTGTACTGTGGCACTGTGCTGTGAGTATTGGCATATTATGTGTGTACTGTGGCACTGTGCTGTGAGTATTGGCATATTATGTGTGTACTGCGGCACTGTGCAGTGAGTATTGGCATATTATGTGTGTACTGTGGCACTGTGCTGTGAGTATTGGTATATTATGTGTGTACTGTGGCACTGTGCTGTGAGTATTGGCATATTATGTGTGTACTGTGGCACTGTGCTGTGAGTATTGGCATATTATGTGTGTACAGTGGCACTGTGCAGTGAGCATTGGTAGATTACGTGTGTACTGTGGCACTGTGTTGTGAGCATTGGCATATTACATGTACACATGTGGCACTGTGTTTTGATCATTGGTAGATTAAATCTATAATGTGGCACTGTGCTGTGAGTATTGGCATATTATGTGTGTACTGTGGCACTGTGCTGTGAGTATTGGTATATTATGTGTGTACTGTGGCACTGTGCTGTGAGTATTGGCATATTTTGTGTGTACTGTGGCACTGTGCTGTGAGTATTGGCATATTTTGTGTGTACTGTGGCACTGTGCTGTTGGTATTGGCATATTATGTGTGTACTGTGGCACTGTGCAGTGGGTATTGGTATATTATGTGTATACTGTGGCACTGTGCTGTGAGCATTGGTATATTATGTGTGTACTGTGGCACTGTGCTGTGAGCATTGGTATATTATGTGTGTACTGTGGCACTGTGCAGTGAGCATTGGTAGATTACGTGTGTACTGTGGCACTGTGTTGTGAGCATTGGCATATTACATGTACACATGTGGCACTGTGTTTTGATCATTGGTAGATTAAATCTATAATGTGGCACTGTGCTGTCAGTATTGGCATATTATGTGTGTACTGTGGCACTGTGCTGTGAGTATTGGTATATTATGTGTGTACTGTGGCACTGTGCAGTGAGTATTGGTATATTATGTGTGTACTGTGGCACTGTGCTGTGGGTATTGGTATATTATGTGTGTACTGTGGCACTGTGCTGTGAGTATTGGCATATTATGTGTGTACTGTGGCACTGTGCTGTGAGTATTGGTATATTATGTGTGTACTGTGGCACTGTGCTGTGAGTATTGGTATATTATGTGTGTACTGTGGCACTGTGCTGTGAGTATTGGCATATTACATGTATAATGTGGCACTGTACAGTGAGTATTGGCATATTATGTGTGTACTGTGGCACTGTGCTGTGAGTATTGGCATATTATGTGTGTACTGTGGCACTGTGCTGTGAGTATTGGTATATTATGTGTGTACTGTGGCACTGTGCTGTGAGTATTGGTATATTATGTGTGTACTGTGGCACTGTGCTGTGAGTATTGGCATATTATGTGTGTACTGTGGCACTGTGCTGTGAGTATTGGTATATTATGTGTGTACTGTGGCACTGTGCAGTGAGTATTGGCATATTATGTGTGTACTGTGGCACTGTGCTGTGAGTATTGGCATATGTGTGTACTGTGGCACTGTGCTGTGAGTATTGGCATATTATGTGTGTACTGTGGCACTGTGCTGTGAGTATTGGTATATTATGTGTGTACTGTGGCACTGTGCTGTGAGTATTGGCATATGTGTGTACTGTGGCACTGTGCTGTGAGTATTGGCATATTATGTGTGTACTGTGGCACTGTGCTGTGAGTATTGGCATATTATGTGTGTACTGTGGCACTGTGCTGTGAGTATTGGTATATTATGTGTGTACTGTGGCACTGTGCTGTGAGTATTGGTATATTATGTGTGTACTGTGGCACTGTGCAGTGAGTATTGGCATATTATGTGTGTACTGTGGCACTGTGCTGTGAGTATTGGTATATTATGTGTGTACTGTGGCACTGTGCTGTGAGTATTGGCATATTTTGTGTGTACTGTGGCACTGTGCTGTGAGTATTGGCATATTTTGTGTGTACTGTGGCACTGTGCTGTTGGTATTGGCATATTATGTGTGTACTGTGGCACTGTGCTGTGAGTATTGGTATATTATGTGTGTACTGTGGCACTGTGCAGTGGGTATTGGTATATTATGTGTATACTGTGGCACTGTGCTGTGAGCATTGGTATATTATGTGTGTACTGTGGCACTGTGCTGTGAGCATTGGTATATTATGTGTATACTGTGGCACTGTGTTGTGAGCATTGGCATATTACATGTACACATGTGGCACTGTGTTTTGATCATTGGTAGATTAAATCTATAATGTGGCACTGTGCTGTGAGTATTGGCATATTATGTGTGTACTGTGGCACTGTGCTGTGAGTATTGGCATATTATGTGTGTACTGTGGCACTGTGCTGTGAGTATTGG
Source organism: Dendrobates tinctorius (assembly GCF_039654945.1). Taxonomy (NCBI): domain Eukaryota; kingdom Metazoa; phylum Chordata; class Amphibia; order Anura; family Dendrobatidae; genus Dendrobates; species Dendrobates tinctorius. Next base: position 15,644,891 of record NW_027361775.1, on the reverse strand, counting down.
TATATTATGTGTGTACTGTGGCACTGTGCAGTGAGTATTGGCATATTATGTGTGTACTGTGGCACTGTGCTGTGAGTATTGGTATATTATGTGTGTACTGTGGCACTGTGCTGTGAGTATTGGTATATTATGTGTGTACTGTGGCACTGTGCTGTGAGTATTGGTATATTATGTGTGTACTGTGGCACTGTGCTGTGAGTATTGGTATATTATGTGTGTACTGTGGCACTGTGCTGTGAGTATTGGTATATTATGTGTGTACTGTGGCACTGTGCTGTGAGTATTGGTATATTATGTGTGTACTGTGGCACTGTGCTGTGAACATTGGTATATTATGTGTGTACTGTGGCACTGTGTTGTGAGCATTGGCATATTACATGTACACATGTGGCACTGTGTTTTGATCATTGGTAGATTAAATCTATAATGTGGCACTGTGCTGTGAGTATTGGCATATTATGTGTGTACTGTGGCACTGTGCTGTGAGTATTGGCATATTATGTGTGTACTGTGGCACTGTGCTGTGAGTATTGGTATATTATGTGTGTACTGTGGCACTGTGCAGTGAGTATTGGCATATTATGTGTGTACTGTGGCACTGTGCTGTGAGTATTGGTATATTATGTGTGTACTGTGGCACTGTGCTGTGAGTATTGGTATATTATGTGTGTACTGTGGCACTGTGCAGTGAGCATTGGCATATTATTTGTGTACTGTGGTACTGTGCTGTGAGTATTGGCATATTATGTGTGTACTGTGGCACTGTGCTGTGAGTATTGGTATATTATATGTGTACTGTGGCACTGTGCTGTGAGTATTGGTATATTATGTGTGTACTGTGGCACTGTGCAGTGAGTATTGGCATATTATGTGTGTACTGTGGCACTGTGCTGTGAGTATTGGCATATTATGTGTGTACTGTGGCACTGTGCTGTGAGTATTGGTATATTATGTGTGTACTGTGGCACTGTGCTGTGAGTATTGGCATATTACATGTATAATGTGGCACTGTACAGTGAGTATTGGCATATTATGTGTGTACTGTGGCACTGTGCTGTGAGTATTGGCATATTATGTGTGTACTGTGGCACTGTGCTGTGAGTATTGGCATATTATGTGTGTACTGCGGCACTGTGCAGTGAGTATTGGCATATTATGTGTGTACTGTGGCACTGTGCTGTGAGTATTGGTATATTATGTGTGTACTGTGGCACTGTGCTGTGAGTATTGGCATATTATGTGTGTACTGTGGCACTGTGCTGTGAGTATTGGCATATTATGTGTGTACAGTGGCACTGTGCAGTGAGCATTGGTAGATTACGTGTGTACTGTGGCACTGTGTTGTGAGCATTGGCATATTACATGTACACATGTGGCACTGTGTTTTGATCATTGGTAGATTAAATCTATAATGTGGCACTGTGCTGTGAGTATTGGCATATTATGTGTGTACTGTGGCACTGTGCTGTGAGTATTGGTATATTATGTGTGTACTGTGGCACTGTGCTGTGAGTATTGGCATATTTTGTGTGTACTGTGGCACTGTGCTGTTGGTATTGGCATATTATGTGTGTACTGTGGCACTGTGCAGTGGGTATTGGTATATTATGTGTATACTGTGGCACTGTGCTGTGAGCATTGGTATATTATGTGTGTACTGTGGCACTGTGCTGTGAGCATTGGTATATTATGTGTGTACTGTGGCACTGTGCAGTGAGCATTGGTAGATTACGTGTGTACTGTGGCACTGTGTTGTGAGCATTGGCATATTACATGTACACATGTGGCACTGTGTTTTGATCATTGGTAGATTAAATCTATAATGTGGCACTGTGCTGTCAGTATTGGCATATTATGTGTGTACTGTGGCACTGTGCTGTGAGTATTGGTATATTATGTGTGTACTGTGGCACTGTGCAGTGAGTATTGGTATATTATGTGTGTACTGTGGCACTGTGCTGTGGGTATTGGTATATTATGTGTGTACTGTGGCACTGTGCTGTGAGTATTGGCATATTATGTGTGTACTGTGGCACTGTGCTGTGAGTATTGGTATATTATGTGTGTACTGTGGCACTGTGCTGTGAGTATTGGTATATTATGTGTGTACTGTGGCACTGTGCTGTGAGTATTGGCATATTACATGTATAATGTGGCACTGTACAGTGAGTATTGGCATATTATGTGTGTACTGTGGCACTGTGCTGTGAGTATTGGCATATTATGTGTGTACTGTGGCACTGTGCTGTGAGTATTGGTATATTATGTGTGTACTGTGGCACTGTGCTGTGAGTATTGGTATATTATGTGTGTACTGTGGCACTGTGCTGTGAGTATTGGCATATTATGTGTGTACTGTGGCACTGTGCTGTGAGTATTGGTATATTATGTGTGTACTGTGGCACTGTGCAGTGAGTATTGGCATATTATGTGTGTACTGTGGCACTGTGCTGTGAGTATTGGCATATGTGTGTACTGTGGCACTGTGCTGTGAGTATTGGCATATTATGTGTGTACTGTGGCACTGTGCTGTGAGTATTGGTATATTATGTGTGTACTGTGGCACTGTGCTGTGAGTATTGGCATATGTGTGTACTGTGGCACTGTGCTGTGAGTATTGGCATATTATGTGTGTACTGTGGCACTGTGCTGTGAGTATTGGCATATTATGTGTGTACTGTGGCACTGTGCTGTGAGTATTGGTATATTATGTGTGTACTGTGGCACTGTGCTGTGAGTATTGGCATATTTTGTGTGTACTGTGGCACTGTGCTGTGAGTATTGGCATATTTTGTGTGTACTGTGGCACTGTGCTGTTGGTATTGGCATATTATGTGTGTACTGTGGCACTGTGCAGTGGGTATTGGTATATTATGTGTATACTGTGGCACTGTGCTGTGAGCATTGGTATATTATGTGTGTACTGTGGCACTGTGCTGTGAGCATTGGTATATTATGTGTGTACTGTGGCACTGTGCAGTGAGCATTGGTAGATTACGTGTGTACTGTGGCACTGTGTTGTGAGCATTGGCATATTACATGTACACATGTGGCACTGTGTTTTGATCATTGGTAGATTAAATCTATAATGTGGCACTGTGCTGTGAGTATTGGTATATTATGTGTGTACTGTGGCACTGTGCTGTGAGTATTGGTATATTATGTGTGTACTGTGGCACTGTGCTGTGAGTATTGGCATATTATGTGTGTACTGTGGCACTGTGCTGTGAGTATTGGTATATTATGTGTGTACTGTGGCACTGTGCTGTGAGTATTGGTGTATTATGTGTGTACTGTGGCACTGTGCAGTGAGTATTGGCATATTATGTGTGCACTGTGGCACTGTGCTGTGAGTATTGGCATATTATGTGTGTACTGTGGCACTGTGCTGTGGGTATTGGTATATTATGTGTGTACTGTGGCACTGTGCTGTGAGTATTGGCATATTACATGTATAATGTGGCACTGTACAGTGAGTATTGGCATATTATGTGTGTACTGTGGCACTGTGCTGTGAGTATTGGCATATTATGTGTGTACTGTGGCACTGTGCTGTGAGTATTGGTATATTATGTGTGTACTGTGGCACTGTGCTGTGAGTATTGGCATATGTGTGTACTGTGGCACTGTGCTGTGAGTATTGGCATATTATGTGTGTACTGTGGCACTGTGCTGTGAGTATTGGTATATTATGTGTGTACTGTGGCACTGTGCAGTGAGTATTGGCATATTATGTGTGTACTGTGCTGTGAGTATTGGCATATGTGTGTACTGTGGCACTGTGCTGTGAGTATTGGCATATTATGTGTGTACTGTGGCACTGTGCTGTGAGTATTGGTATATTATGTGTGTACTGTGGCACTGTGCTGTGAGTATTGGCATATTTTGTGTGTACTGTGACACTGTGCTGTGAGTATTGGCATATTTTGTGTTTACTGTGGCACTGTGCTGTTGGTATTGGCATATTATGTGTGTACTGTGGCACTGTGCAGTGGGTATTGGTATATTATGTGTACACTGTGGCACTGTGCTGTGAGCATTGGTTTATTATGTGTGTACTTTGGCACTGTGCTGTGAGCATTGGTATATTATGTGTGTACTGTGGCACTATGCAGTGAGCATTGGTAGATTACGTGTGTACTGTGGCACTGTGTTGTGAGCATTGACATATTACATGTACACATGTGGCACTGTGTTTTGATCATTGGTAGATTAAATCTATAATGTGGCACTGTGCTGTGAGTATTGGCATATTATGTGTGTACTGTGGCACTGTGCTGTGAGTATTGGCATATTATGTGTGTACTGTGGCACTGTGCTGTGAGCATTGGCATATTATGTGTGTACTGTGGCACTGTGCTGTGAGTATTGGCATATTATGTGTGTACTGTGGCACTGTGCTGTGAGTATTGGCATATTATGTGTGTACTGTGGCACTGTGCTGTGAGCATTGGCATATTATGTGTGTACTGTGGCACTGTGCTGTGAGTATTGGCATATTACATTTATAATGTGGCACTGTGCTGTGAGCATTGGTATAATACATGTATAATGTGGCAGTGTGTTGTGAGCATTGGCATATTACATGTACACATGTGGCACTGTGTTTTGATCATTGGTAGATTAAATGTATAATGTGGCACTGTGCTGTGAGTATTGGCATATTATGTGTGTACTGTGGCACTGTGCAGTGAGTATTGGCATATTATGTGTGTACTGTGGCACTGTGCTGTGAGTATTGGTATATTATGTGTGTACTGTGGCACTGTGCTGTGAGTATTGGCATATTATGTGTGTACTGTGGCACTGTGCTGTGGGTATTGGTATATTATGTGTGTACTGTGGCACTGTGCTGTGAGTATTGGCATATTATGTGTGTACTGTGGCACTGTGCTGTGAGTATTGGTATATTATGTGTGTACTGTGGCACTGTGCTGTGAGCATTGGTAGATTATGTGTGTACTGTGGCACTGTGCTGTGAGTATTGGCATATTATGTGTGTACTGTGGCACTGTGCAGTGAGTATTGGCATATTATGTGTGTACTGTGGCACTGTGCTGTGAGTATTGGTATATTATGTGTGTACTGTGGCACTGTGCTGTGAGTATTGGCATATTATGTGTGTACTGTGGCACTGTGCTGTGAGTATTGGCATATTATGTGTGTACTGTGGCACTGTGCTGTGGGTATTGGTATATTATGTGTGTACTGTGGCACTGTGCTGTGAGTATTGGCATATTATGTGTGTACTGTGGCACTGTGCTGTGAGTATTGGTATATTATGTGTGTACTGTGGCACTGTGCTGTGAGCATTGGTAGATTATGTGTGTACTGTGGCACTGTGCTGTGAGTATTGGCATATTATGTGTGTACTGTGGCACTGTGCAGTGAGTATTGGCATATTATGTGTGTACTGTGGCACTGTGCTGTGAGTATTGGTATATTATGTGTGTACTGTGGCACTGTGCTGTGAGCATTGGCATATTATGTGTGTACTGTGGCACTGTGCTGTGAGTATTGGCATATTATGTGTGTACTGTGGCACTGTGCTGTGAGTATTGGTATATTATGTGTGTACTGTGGCACTGTGCTGTGAGCATTGGTAGATTATGTGTGTACTGTGGCACTGTGCTGTGAGTATTGGCATATTATGTGTGTACTGTGGCACTGTGCTGTGAGTATTGGCATATTATGTGTGTACTGTGGCACTGTGCTGTGAGTATTGGTATATTATGTGTGTACTGTGGCACTGTGCTGTGAGTATTGGCATATTATGTGTGTACTGTGGCACTGTGCTGTGAGTATTGGCATATTATGTGTGTACTGTGGCACTGTGCAGTGAGTATTGGCATATTATGTGTGTACTGTGGCACTGTGCTGTGAGTATTGGCATATTATGTGTGTACTGTGGCACTGTGCTGTGAGTATTGGTATATTATGTGTGTACTGTGGCACTGTGCTGTGAGTATTGGTATATTATGTGTGTACTGTGGCACTGTGCTGTGGGTATTGGTATATTATGTGTGTACTGTGGCACTGTGCAGTGAGCATTGGTATATTATGTGTGTACTGTGGCACTGTGCTGTGAGTATTGGTATATTATGTGTGTACTGTGGCACTGTGCAGTGAGTATTGGTATATTATGTGTGTACTGTGGCACTGTGCTGTGAGTATTGGCATATTATGTGTGTACTGTGGCACTGTGCAGTGAGTATTGGCATATTATGTGTGTACTGTGGCACTGTGCAGTGAGTATTGGCATATTATGTGTGTACTGTGGCACTGTGCAGTGAGTATTGGCATATTATGTGTGTACTTTGGCACTGTGCTGTGAGTATTGGTATATTATGTGTGTACTGTGGCACTGTGCTGTGAGTATTGGTATATTATGTGTGTACTGTGGCACTGTGCTGTGGGTTTTGGTATATTATGTGTGTACTGTGGCACTGTGCTGTGAGTATTGGCATATTACATGTATAATGTGGCACTGTACAGTGAGTATTGGCATATTATGTGTGTACTGTGGCACTGTGCTGTGAGTATTGGCATATTATGTGTGTACTGTGGCACTGTGCTGTGAGTATTGGTATATTATGTGTGTACTGTGGCACTGTGCTGTGAGTATTGGCATATTATGTGTGTACTGTGGCACTGTGCTGTGAGTATTGGTATATTATGTGTGTACTGTGGCACTGTGCAGTGAGTATTGGCATATTATGTGTGTACTGTGGCACTGTACTGTGAGTATTGGTATATTATGTGTGTACTGTGGCACTGTGCTGTGAGTATTGGCATATTATGTGTGTACTGTGGCACTGTGCTGTGAGTATTGGCATATTATGTGTGTACTGTGGCACTGTGCTGTGAGTATTGGTATATTATGTGTGTACTGTGGCACTGTGCTGTGAGTATTGGCATATGTGTGTACTGTGGCACTGTGCTGTGAGTATTGGCATATTATGTATGTACTGTGGCACTGTGCTGTGAGTATTGGTATATTATGTGTGTACTGTGGCACTATGCAGTGAGTATTGGCATATTATGTGTGTACTGTGGCACTGTGCTGTGAGTATTGGCATATGTGTGTACTGTGGCACTGTGCTGTGAGTATTGGCATATTATGTGTGTACTGTGGCACTGTGCTGTGAGTATTGGTATATTATGTGTGTACTGTGGCACTGTGCTGTGAGTATTGGTATATTATGTGTGTACTGTGGCACTGTGCTGTGAGTATTGGTATATTATGTGTGTACTGTGGCACTGTGCTGTGAGTATTGGCATATTATGTGTGTACTGTGGCACTGTGCAGTGAGTATTGGCATATTATGTGTGTACTGTGGCACTGTGCTGTGAGTATTGGCATATTATGTGTGTACTGTGGCACTGTGCTGTGAGTATTGGTATATTATGTGTGTACTGTGGCACTGTGCTGTGAGTATTGGTATATTATGTGTGTACTGTGGCACTGTGCTGTGGGTATTGGTATATTATGTGTGTACTGTGGCACTGTGCAGTGAGCATTGGTATATTATGTGTGTACTGTGGCACTGTGCTGTGAGTATTGGTATATTATGTGTGTACTGTGGCACTGTGCAGTGAGTATTGGTATATTATGTGTGTACTGTGGCACTGTGCTGTGAGTATTGGCATATTATGTGTGTACTGTGGCACTGTGCAGTGAGTATTGGCATATTATGTGTGTACTGTGGCACTGTGCAGTGAGTATTGGCATATTATGTGTGTACTGTGGCACTGTGCTGTGAGTATTGGCATATTATGTGTGTACTGTGGCACTGTGCTGTGAGTATTGGTATATTATGTGTGTACTGTGGCACTGTGCTGTGAGTATTGGTATATTATGTGTGTACTGTGGCACTGTGCTGTGGGTATTGGTATATTATGTGTGTACTGTGGCACTGTGCAGTGAGCATTGGTATATTATGTGTGTATTGTGGCACTGTGCTGTGAGTATTGGTATATTATGTGTGTACTGTGGCACTGTGCAGTGAGTATTGGTATATTATGTGTGTACTGTGGCACTGTGCTGTGAGTATTGGCATATTATGTGTGTACTGTGGCACTGTGCAGTGAGTATTGGCATATTATGTGTGTACTGTGGCACTGTGCAGTGAGTATTGGCATATTATGTGTGTACTGTGGCACTGTGCAGTGAGTATTGGCATATTATGTGTGTACTGTGGCACTGTGCTGTGAGTATTGGCATATTATGTGTGTACTGTGGCACTGTGCAGTGAGTATTGGCATATTATGTGTGTACTGTGGCACTGTGCTGTGAGTATTGGCATATTATGTGTGTACTGTGGCACTGTGCTGTGAGTATTGGCATATTATGTGTGTACTGTGGCACTGTGCAGTGAGTATTGGCATATTATGTGTGTACTGTGGCACTGTGCAGTGAGTATTGGCATATTATGTGTGTACTGTGGCACTGTGCTGTGAGTATTGGTATATTATGTGTGTACTGTGGCACTGTGCTGTGAGTATTGGCATATTATGTGTGTACTGTGGCACTGTGCTGTGAGTATTGGTATATTATGTGTGTACTGTGGCACTGTGCTGTGGGTATTGGTATATTATGTGTGTACTGTGGCACTGTGCAGTGAGCATTGGTAGATTACGTGTGTACTGTGGCACTGTGTTGTGAGCATTGGCATATTACATGTACACATGTGGCACTGTGTTTTGATCATTGGTAGATTAAATCTATAATGTGGCACTGTGCTGTGAGTATTGGCATATTATGTGTGTACTGTGGCACTGTGCTGTGAGTATTGGCATATTATGTGTGTACTGTGGCACTGTGCTGTGAGCATTGGCATATTATGTGTGTACTGTGGCACTGTGCTGTGAGTATTGGCATATTACATTTATAATGTGGCACTGTGCTGTGAGCATTGGTATAATACATGTATAATGTGGCAGTGTGTTGTGAGCATTGGCATATTATAACATGTACACATGTGGCACTGTGCAGTGAGGATTGGCATATTACATGTACACATGTGGCACTGTGTTTTGATCATTGGTAGATTAAATGTATAATGTGGCACTGTGCTGTGAGTATTGGCATATTATGTGTGTACTGTGGCACTGTGCAGTGAGTATTGGCATATTATGTGTGTACTGTGGCACTGTGCAGTGAGTATTGGCATATTATGTGTGTACTGTGGCACTGTGCTGTGAGTATTGGTATATTATGTGTGTACTGTGGCACTGTGCTGTGAGTATTGGTATATTATGTGTGTACTGTGGCAGTGTGCTGAGAGTATTCGTATATTATGTGTGTACTGTGGCACTGTGCAGTGAGTATTGGCATATTATATGTGTACCGTGGCACTGTGCTGTGAGTATTGGTATATTATGTGTGTACTGTGGCACTGTGCTGTGAGTATTGGTATATTATGTGTGTACTGTGGCACTGTGCTGTGAGTATTGGCATATTATGTGTGTACTGTGGCACTGTGCTGTGGGTATTGGTATATTATGTGTGTACTGTGGCACTGTGCTGTGAGTATTGGTATATTATGTGTGTACTGTGGCACTGTGCAGTGAGTATTGGCATATTATGTGTGTACTGTGGCACTGTGCTGTGGGTATTGGTATATTATGTGTGTACTGTGGCACTGTGCTGTGAGTATTGGTATATTATGTGTGTACTGTGGCACTGTGCAGTGAGTATTGGTATATTATGTGTGTACTGTGGCACTGTGCTGTGAGTATTGGTATATTACGTGTGTACTGTGGCACTGTGCTGTGAGTATTGGTATATTATGTGTGTACTGTGGCACTGTGCTGTGAGTATTGGTATATTATGTGTGTACTGTGGCACTGTGCTGTGGGTATTGGTATATTATGTGTGTACTGTGGCACTGTGCTGTGAGTATTGGTATATTATGTGTGTACTGTGGCACTGTGCAGTGAGTATTGGCATATTATGTGTGTACTGTGGCACTGTGCTGTGAGTATTGGTATATTATGTGTGTACTGTGGCACTGTGCAGTGAGTATTGGTATATTATGTGTGTACTGTGGCACTGTGCTGTGAGTATTGGTATATTACGTGTGTACTGTGGCACTGTGCTGTGAGTATTGGTATATTATGTGTGTACTGTGGCACTGTCCAGTGAGTATTGGTATATTATGTGTGTACTGTGGCACTGTGCTGTGAGTATTGGTATATTATGTGTGTACTGTGGCACTGTGCAGTGAGTATTGGTATATTATGTGTGTACTGTGGCACTGTGCTGTGAGTATTGGTATATTATGTGTGTACTGTGGCACTGTGCTGAGAGTATTCGTATATTATGTGTGTACTGTGGCACTGTGCTGAGAGTATTGGTATATTATGTGTGTACTGTGGCACTGTGCTGTGGGTATTGGCATATGTGTGTACTGTGGCACTGTGCTGTGAGTATTGGTATATTATGTGTGTACTGTGGCACTGTGCTGTGAGTATTGGTATATTATGTGTGTACTGTGGCACTGTGCTGTGAGTATTGGTATATTATGTGTGTACTGTGGCACTGTGCTGTGAGTATTGGTATATTATGTGTGTACTGTGGCACTGTGCTGAGAGTATTCGTATATTATGTGTGTACTGTGGCACTGTGCTGTGAGTATTGGTATATTATGTGTGTACTGTGGCACTGTGCTGTGAGTATTGGTATATTATGTGTGTACTGTGGCACTGTGCTGTGAGTATTGGTATATTATGTGTGTACTGTGGCACTGTGCAGTGAGTATTGGCATATTATGTGTGTACTGTGGCACTGTGCTGTGAGTATTGGTATATTGTGTGTACTGTGGCACTGTGCTGAGAGTATTCGTATATTATGTGTGTACTTTGGCACTGTGCTGTGAGTATTGGTATATTATGTGTGTACTGTGGCACTGTTCTGTGAGTATTGGTATATTATGTGTGTACTGTGGCACTGTGCTGTGAGTATTGGCATATTATGTGTGTACTGTGGCACTGTGCTGTGGGTATTGGTATATTATGTGTGTACTGTGGCACTGTGCTGTGAGTATTGGCATATTATGTGTGTACTGTGGCACTGTGCTGTGAGTATTGGTATATTATGTGTGTACTGTGGCACTGTGCTGTGAGCATTGGTAGATTATGTGTGTACTGTGGCACTGTGCTGTGAGTATTGGCATATTATGTGTGTACTGTGGCACTGTGCAGTGAGTATTGGCATATTATGTGTGTACTGTGGCACTGTGCTGTGAGTATTGGTATATTATGTGTGTACTGTGGCACTGTGCTGTGAGTATTGGCATATTATGTGTGTACTGTGGCACTGTGCTGTGAGTATTGGCATATTATGTGTGTACTGTGGCACTGTGCTGTGAGTATTGGCATATTATGTGTGTACTGTGGCACTGTGCTGTGAGTATTGGTATATTATGTGTGTACTGTGGCACTGTGCTGTGAGCATTGGTAGATTATGTGTGTACTGTGGCACTGTGCTGTGAGTATTGGCATATTATGTGTGTACTGTGGCACTGTGCTGTGAGTATTGGCATATTATGTGTGTACTGTGGCACTGTGCAGTGAGTATTGGTATATTATGTGTGTACTGTGGCACTGTGCTGTGAGTATTGGCATATTATGTGTGTACTGTGGCACTGTGCAGTGAGTATTGGCATATTATGTGTGTACTGTGGCACTGTGCAGTGAGTATTGGCATATTATGTGTGTACTGTGGCACTGTGCAGTGAGTATTGGCATATTATGTGTGTACTTTGGCACTGTGCTGTGAGTATTGGTATATTATGTGTGTACTGTGGCACTGTGCTGTGAGTATTGGTATATTATGTGTGTACTGTGGCACTGTGCTGTGGGTTTTGGTATATTATGTGTGTACTGTGGCACTGTGCTGTGAGTATTGGCATATTACATGTATAATGTGGCACTGTACAGTGAGTATTGGCATATTATGTGTGTACTGTGGCACTGTGCTGTGAGTATTGGCATATTATGTGTGTACTGTGGCACTGTGCTGTGAGTATTGGTATATTATGTGTGTACTGTGGCACTGTGCTGTGAGTATTGGCATATTATGTGTGTACTGTGGCACTGTGCTGTGAGTATTGGTATATTATGTGTGTACTGTGGCACTGTGCAGTGAGTATTGGCATATTATGTGTGTACTGTGGCACTGTACTGTGAGTATTGGTATATTATGTGTGTACTGTGGCACTGTGCTGTGAGTATTGGCATATTATGTGTGTACTGTGGCACTGTGCTGTGAGTATTGGCATATTATGTGTGTACTGTGGCACTGTGCTGTGAGTATTGGTATATTATGTGTGTACTGTGGCACTGTGCTGTGAGTATTGGCATATGTGTGTACTGTGGCACTGTGCTGTGAGTATTGGCATATTATGTGTGTACTGTGGCACTGTGCTGTGAGTATTGGTATATTATGTGTGTACTGTGGCACTGTGCAGTGAGTATTGGCATATTATGTGTGTACTGTGGCACTGTGCTGTGAGTATTGGCATATGTGTGTACTGTGGCACTGTGCTGTGAGTATTGGCATATTATGTGTGTACTGTGGCACTGTGCTGTGAGTATTGGCATATTATGTGTGTACTGTGGCACTGTGCTGTGAGTATTGGTATATTATGTGTGTACTGTGGCACTGTGCTGTGAGTATTGGTATATTATGTGTGTACTGTGGCACTGTGCTGTGGGTATTGGTATATTATGTGTGTACTGTGGCACTGTGCTGTGAGTATTGGCATATTGTGTGTGTACTGTGGCACTGTGCTGTGAGTATTGGTATATTATGTGTGTACTGTGGCACTGTGCTGTGAGTATTGGCATATTATGTGTGTACTGTGGCACTGTGCTGTGAGTATTGGTATATTATGTGTGTACTGTGGCACTGTGCTGTGAGTATTGGTATATTATGTGTGTACTGTGGCACTGTGCTGTGGGTATTGGTATATTATGTGTGTACTGTGGCACTGTGCAGTGAGCATTGGTATATTATGTGTGTACTGTGGCACTGTGCTGTGAGTATTGGTATATTATGTGTGTACTGTGGCACTGTGCAGTGAGTATTGGTATATTATGTGTGTACTGTGGCACTGTGCAGTGAGTATTGGCATATTATGTGTGTACTGTGGCACTGTGCTGTGAGTATTGGCATATTATGTGTGTACTGTGGCACTGTGCTGTGAGTATTGGTATATTATGTGTGTACTGTGGCACTGTGCTGTGAGTATTGGTATATTATGTGTGTACTGTGGCACTGTGCTGTGGGTATTGGTATATTATGTGTGTACTGTGGCACTGTGCAGTGAGCATTGGTATATTATGTGTGTACTGTGGCACTGTGCTGTGAGTATTGGTATATTATGTGTGTACTGTGGCACTGTGCAGTGAGTATTGGTATATTATGTGTGTACTGTGGCACTGTGCTGTGAGTATTGGCATATTATGTGTGTACTGTGGCACTGTGCAGTGAGTATTGGCATATTATGTGTGTACTGTGGCACTGTGCAGTGAGTATTGGCATATTATGTGTGTACTGTGGCACTGTGCAGTGAGTATTGGCATATTATGTGTGTACTGTGGCACTGTGCTGTGAGTATTGGCATATTATGTGTGTACTGTGGCACTGTGCAGTGAGTATTGGCATATTATGTGTGTACTGTGGCACTGTGCAGTGAGTATTGGCATATTATGTGTGTACTGTGGCACTGTGCAGTGAGTATTGGCATATTATGTGTGTACTGTGGCACTGTGCTGTGAGTATTGGTATATTATGTGTGTACTGTGGCACTGTGCTGTGAGTATTGGCATATTATGTGTGTACTGTGGCACTGTGCTGTGAGTATTGGTATATTATGTGTGTACTGTGGCACTGTGCTGTGGGTATTGGTATATTATGTGTGTACTGTGGCACTGTGCAGTGAGCATTGGTAGATTACGTGTGTACTGTGGCACTGTGTTGTGAGCATTGGCATATTACATGTACACATGTGGCACTGTGTTTTGATCATTGGTAGATTAAATCTATAATGTGGCACTGTGCTGTGAGTATTGGCATATTATGTGTGTACTGTGGCACTGTGCTGTGAGTATTGGCATATTATGTGTGTACTGTGGCACTGTGCTGTGAGCATTGGCATATTATGTGTGTACTGTGGCACTGTGCTGTGAGTATTGGCATATTACATTTATAATGTGGCACTGTGCTGTGAGCATTGGTATAATACATGTATAATGTGGCAGTGTGTTGTGAGCATTGGCATATTATAACATGTACACATGTGGCACTGTGCAGTGAGGATTGGCATATTACATGTACACATGTGGCACTGTGTTTTGATCATTGGTAGATTAAATGTATAATGTGGCACTGTGCTGTGAGTATTGGCATATTATGTGTGTACTGTGGCACTGTGCAGTGAGTATTGGCATATTATGTGTGTACTGTGGCACTGTGCAGTGAGTATTGGCATATTATGTGTGTACTGTGGCACTGTGCTGTGAGTATTGGTATATTATGTGTGTACTGTGGCACTGTGCTGTGAGTATTGGTATATTATGTGTGTACTGTGGCACTGTGCTGAGAGTATTCGTATATTATGTGTGTACTGTGGCACTGTGCAGTGAGTATTGGCATATTATATGTGTACCGTGGCACTGTGCTGTGAGTATTGGTATATTATGTGTGTACTGTGGCACTGTGCTGTGAGTATTGGTATATTATGTGTGTACTGTGGCACTGTGCTGTGAGTATTGGCATATTATGTGTGTACTGTGGCACTGTGCTGTGGGTATTGGTATATTATGTGTGTACTGTGGCACTGTGCTGTGAGTATTGGTATATTATGTGTGTACTGTGGCACTGTGCAGTGAGTATTGGCATATTATGTGTGTACTGTGGCACTGTGCAGTGAGTATTGGTATATTATGTGTGTACTGTGGCACTGTGCTGTGAGTATTGGTATATTACGTGTGTACTGTGGCACTGTGCTGTGAGTATTGGTATATTATGTGTGTACTGTGGCACTGTGCTGTGAGTATTGGTATATTATGTGTGTACTGTGGCACTGTGCTGTGGGTATTGGTATATTATGTGTGTACTGTGGCACTGTGCTGTGAGTATTGGTATATTATGTGTGTACTGTGGCACTGTGCAGTGAGTATTGGCATATTATGTGTGTACTGTGGCACTGTGCTGTGAGTATTGGTATATTATGTGTGTACTGTGGCACTGTGCAGTGAGTATTGGTATATTATGTGTGTACTGTGGCACTGTGCTGTGAGTATTGGTATATTACGTGTGTACTGTGGCACTGTGCTGTGAGTATTGGTATATTATGTGTGTACTGTGGCACTGTCCAGTGAGTATTGGTATATTATGTGTGTACTTTGGCACTGTGCTGTGAGTATTGGTATATTATGTGTGTACTGTGGCACTGTGCAGTGAGTATTGGTATATTATGTGTGTACTGTGGCACTGTGCTGTGAGTATTGGCATATTATGTGTGTACTGTGGCACTGTGCTGAGAGTATTCGTATATTATGTGTGTACTGTGGCACTGTGCTGAGAGTATTGGTATATTATGTGTGTACTGTGGCACTGTGCTGTGGGTATTGGCATATGTGTGTACTGTGGCACTGTGCTGTGAGTATTGGTATATTATGTGTGTACTGTGGCACTGTGCTGTGAGTATTGGTATATTATGTGTGTACTGTGGCACTGTGCTGTGAGTATTGGTATATTATGTGTGTACTGTGGCACTGTGCTGTGAGTAGTGGTATATTATGTGTGTACTGTGGCACTGTGCTGAGAGTATTCGTATATTATGTGTGTACTGTGGCACTGTGCTGTGAGTATTGGTATATTATGTGTGTACTGTGGCACTGTGCTGTGAGTATTCGTATATTATGTGTGTACTGTGGCACTGTGCTGTGAGTATTGGTATATTATGTGTGTACTGTGGCACTGTGCAGTGAGTATTGGCATATTATGTGTGTACTGTGGCACTGTGCTGTGAGTATTGGTATATTGTGTGTACTGTGGCACTGTGCTGAGAGTATTCGTATATTATGTGTGTACTTTGGCACTGTGCTGTGAGTATTGGTATATTATGTGTGTACTGTGGCACTGTTCTGTGAGTATTGGTATATTATGTGTGTACTGTGGCACTGTGCTAAGAGTATTCGTATATTATGTGTGTACTGTGGCACTGTGCTGTGAGTATTGGTATATTATGTGTGTACTGTGGCACTGTGCTGTGAGTATTGGTATATTATGTGTGTACTGTGGCACTGTGCTGTGAGCATTGGTATATTATGTGTGTACTGTGGCACTGTGCTGTGAGTATTGGCATATTATGTGTGTACTGTGGCACTGTGCAGTGAGTATTGGTATATTATGTGTGTACTGTGGCACTGTGCTGTGAGTATTGGTTTATTATGTGTGTACTGTGCAGTGAGTATTGGTATATTATGTGTGTACTGTGGCACTGTGCTGTGAGTATTGGTATATTATGTGTGTACTGTGGCACTGTGCAGTGAGTATTGGTATATTATGTGTGTACTGTGGCACTGTGCTGTGAGTATTGGTATATTATGTGTGTACTGTGGCACTGTGCTGTGAGTATTGGTATATTATGTGTGTACTGTGGCACTGTGCAGTGAGTATTGGCATATTATGTGTGTACTGTGGCACTGTGCAGTGAGTATTGGCATATTATGTGTGTACTGTGGCACTGTGCAGTGAGTATTGGTATATTATGTGTGTACTGTGGCACTGTGCTGTGAGTATTGGTATATTATGTGTGTACTGTGGCACTGTGCTGTGAGTATTGGCATATTATGTGTGTACTGTGGCACTGTGCAGTGAGTATTGGCATATTATGTGTGTACTGTGGCACTGTGCTGTGAGTATTCGTATATTATGTGTGTACTGTGGCACTGTGCTGTGAGTATTGGTATATTATGTGCGTACTGTGGCACTGTGCTGTGAGTATTGGCATATTATGTGTGTACTGTGGCACTGTGCTGTGAGTATTGGTATATTATGTGTGTACTGTGGCACTGTGCTGTGAGTATTGGTATATTATGTGTGTACTGTGGCACTGTGCAGTGAGTATTGGTATATTATGTGTGTACTGTGGCACTGTGCTGTGAGTATTGGCATATTATGTGTGTACTGTGGCACTGTGCTGTGAGTATTGGTATATTATGTGTGTACTGTGGCACTGTGCTGTGAGTATTGGTATATTATGTGTGTACTGTGGCACTGTGCTATGAGTATTGGCATATTATGTGTGTACTGTGGCACTGTGCTGTGAGTATTGGTATATTATGTGTGTACTGTGGCACTGTGCTGTGAGTATTGGTATATTATGTGTGTACTGTGGCACTGTGCTGTGAGTATTGGTATATTATGTGTGTACTGTGGCACTGTGCTGTGAGTATTGGCATATTATGTGTGTACTGTGGCACTGTGCAGTGAGTATTGGCATATTATGTGTGTACTGTGGCACTGTGCTGTGAGTATTGGTATATTATGTGTGTACTGTGGCACTGTGCTGTGAGTATTGGTATATTATGTGTGTACTGTGGCACTGTGCTGTGAGTATTGGTATATTATGTGTGTACTGTGGCACTGTGCTGTGAGTATTGGTATATTATGTGTGTACTGTGGCACTGTGCAGTGGGTATTGGTATATTATGTGTGTACTGTGGCACTGTGCTGTGAGTATTGGTATATTATGTGTGTACTGTGGCACTGTGCTGTGAGTATTGGTATATTATGTGTGTACTGTGGCACTGTGCTGTGAGTATTGGCATATTATGTGTGTACTGTGGCACTGTGCTGTGAGTATTGGTATATTATGTGTGTACTGTGGCACTGTGCTGTGAGTATTGGTATATTATGTGTGTACTGTGGCACTGTGCTGTGAGTATTCGCATATTATGTGTGTACTGTGGCACTGTGCTGTGAGTATTGGTATATTATGTGTGTACTGTGGCACTGTGCTGTGAGTATTGGTATATTATGTGTGTACTGTGGCACTGTGCTGTGAGTATTGGTATATTATGTGTGTACTGTGGCACTGTGCTGTGAGTATTGGTATATTATGTGTGTACTGTGGCACTGTGCAGTGAGTATTGGTATATTATGTGTGTACTGTGGCACTGTGCAGTGAGTATTGGCATATTATGTGTGTACTGTGGCACTGTGCTGTGAGTATTGGTATATTATGTGTGTACTGTGGCACTGTGCTGTGAGTATTGGTATATTATGTGTGTACTGTGGCACTGTGCTGTGAGTATTGGTATATTATGTGTGTACTGTGGCACTGTGCTGTGAGTATTGGTATATTATGTGTGTACTGTGGCACTGTACAGTGAGTATTGGTATATTATGTGTGTACTGTGGCACTGTGCTGTGAGTATTGGTATATTATGTGTGTACTGTGGCACTGTACAGTGAGTATTGGTATATTATGTGTGTACTGTGGCACTGTGCTGTGAGTATTGGTATATTATGTGTGTACTGTGGCACTGTGCTGTGAGTATTGGCATATTATGTGTGTACTGTGGCACTGTGCTGTGAGTATTGGTATATTATGTGTGTACTGTGGCACTGTGCTGTGAGTATTGGTATATTATGTGTGTACTGTGGCACTGTGCTGTGAGTATTGGTATATTATGTGTGTACTGTGGCACTGTGCTGTGAGTATTGGTATATTATGTGTGTACTGTGGCACTGTGCTGTGAGTATTGGTATATTATGTGTGTACTGTGGCACTGTGCTGTGAGTATTGGTATATTATGTGTGTACTGTGGCACTGTGCTGTGAGTATTGGTATATTATGTGTGTACTGTGGCACTGTGCTGTGAGTATTGGTATATTATGTGTGTACTGTGGCACTGTGCTGTGAGTATTGGTATATTATGTGTGTACTGTGGCACTGTGCAGTGAGTATTGGCATATTATGTGTGTACTGTGGCACTGTGCTGTGAGTATTGGTATATTATGTGTGTACTGTGGCACTGTGCTGTGAGTATTGGTATATTATGTGTGTACTGTGGCACTGTGCTGTGAGTATTGGTATATTATGTGTGTACTGTGGCACTGTGCTGTGAGTATTGGTATATTATGTGTGTACTGTGGCACTGTACAGTGAGTATTGGTATATTATGTGTGTACTGTGGCACTGTACAGTGAGTATTGGTATATTATGTGTGTACTGTGGCACTGTGCTGTGAGTATTGGTATATTATGTGTGTACTGTGGCACTGTACAGTGAGTATTGGTATATTATGTGTGTACTGTGGCACTGTGCTGTGAGTATTGGCATATTATGTGTGTACTGTGGCACTGTGCTGTGAGTATTGGCATGTTATGTGTGTACTGTGGCACTGTGCTGTGAGTATTGGTATATTATGTGTGTACTGTGGCACTGTGCTGTGAGTATTGGTATATTATGTGTGTACTGTGGCACTGTGCAGTGAGTATTGGCATATTATGTGTGTACTGTGGCACTGTGCTGTGAGTATTGGTATATTATGTGTGTACTGTGGCACTGTGCTGTGAGTATTGGTATATTATGTGTGTACTGTGGCACTGTGCTGTGAGTATTGGTATATTATGTGTGTACTGTGGCACTGTGCTGTGAGTATTAGTATATTATGTGTGTACTGTGGCACTGTGCTGTGAGTATTGGTATATTATGTGTGTACTGTGGCACTGTGCTGTGAGTATTGGTATATTATGTGTGTACTGTGGTACTGTGCAGTGGGTATTGGTATATTATGTGTGTACTGTGGCACTGTGCTGTGAGTATTGGTATATTATGTGTGTACTGTGGCACTGTGCTGTGAGTATTGGTATATTATGTGTGTACTGTGGCACTGTGCTGTGAGTATTGGTATATTATGTGTGTACTGTGGCACTGTGCTGTGAGTATTGGTATATTATGTGTGTACTGTGGCACTGTGCTGTGAGTATTGGCATATTATGTGTGTACTGTGGCACTGTGCTGTGAGTATTGGCATATTATGTGTGTACTGTGGCACTGTGCTGTGAGTATTGGTATATTATGTGTGTACTGTGGCACTGTGCTGTGAGTATTGGCATATTATGTGTGTACTGTGGCACTGTGCTGTGAGTATTGGTATATTATGTGTGTACTGTGGCACTGTGCTGTGAGTATTGGCATATTATGTGTGTACTGTGGCACTGTGCTGTGAGTATTGGTATATTATGTGTGTACTGTGGCACTGTGCTGTGAGTATTGGTATATTATGTGTGTACTGTGGCACTGTGCTGTGAGTATTGGTATATTATGTGTGTACTGTGGCACTGTGCTGTGAGTATTGGTATATTATGTGTGTACTGTGGCACTGTGCTGTGAGTATTGGTATATTATGTGTGTACTGTGGCACTGTGCTGTGAGTATTGGTATATTATGTGTGTACTGTGGCACTGTGCTGTGAGTATTGGTATATTATGTGTGTACTGTGGCACTGTGCTGTGAGTATTGGTATATTATGTGTGTACTGTGGCACTGTGCTGTGAGTATTGGTATATTATGTGTGTACTGTGGCACTGTGCTGTGAGTATTGGCATATTATGTGTGTACTGTGGCACTGTGCTGTGAGTATTGGTATATTATGTGTGTACTGTGGCACTGTGCTGTGAGTATTGGTATATTATGTGTGTACTGTGGCACTGTGCTGTGAGTATTGGTATATTATGTGTGTACTGTGGCACTGTGCTGTGAGTATTGGTATATTATGTGTGTACTGTGGCACTGTGCTGTGAGTATTGGTATATTATGTGTGTACTGTGGCACTGTGCAGTGAGTATTGGTATATTATGTGTGTACTGTGGCACTGTGCTGTGAGTATTGGTATATTATGTTTGTACTGTGGCACTGTGCTGTGAGTATTGGCATATTATGTGTGTACTGTGGCACTGTGCAGTGAGTATTGGTATATTATGTTTGTACTGTGGCACTGTGCTGTGAGTATTGGCATATTATGTGTGTACTGTGGCACTGTGCAGTGAGTATTGGTATATTATGTGTGTACTGTGGCACTGTGCTGTGAGTATTGGTATATTATGTGTGTACTGTGGCACTGTGCTGTGAGTATTGGTATATTATGTGTGTACTGTGGCACTGTGCTGTGAGTATTGGTATATTATGTGTGTACTGTGGCACTGTGCTGTGAGTATTGGTATATTATTTGTGTACTGTGGCACTGTGCTGTGAGTATTGGCATATTATGTGTGTACTGTGGCACTGTGCTGTGGGTATTCGTATATTATGTGTGTACTGTGGCACTGTGCTGTGAGTATTGGCATATTATGTGTGTACTGTGGCACTGTGCTGTGGGTATTCGTATATTATGTGTGTACTGTGGCACTGTGCTGTGGGTATTCGTATATTATGTGTGTACTGTGGCACTGTGCTGTGGGTATTCGTATATTATGTGTGTACTGTGGCACTGTGCTGTGAGTATTGGCATATTATGTGTGTACTGTGGCACTGTGCTGTGAGTATTGGCATATTATGTGTGTACTGTGGCACTGTGCTGTGAGTATTGGTATATTATGTGTGTACTGTGGCACTGTGCTGTGGGTATTCGTATATTATGTGTGTACTGTGGCACTGTGCTGTGAGTATTGGTATATTATGTGTGTACTGTGGCACTGTGCTGTGAGTATTGGCATATTATGTGTGTACTGTGGCACTGTGCTGTGAGTATTGGCATATTATGTGTGTACTGTGGCACTGTGCTGTGAGTATTGGTATATTATGTGTGTACTGTGGCACTGTGCTGTGAGTATTGGCATATTATGTGTGTACTGTGGCACTGTGCTGTGAGTATTGGTATATTATGTGTGTACTGTGGCACTGTGCTGTGAGTATTGGCATATTATGTGTGTACTGTGGCACTGTGCTGTGAGTATTGGTATATTATGTGTGTACTGTGGCACTGTGCTGTGAGTATTGGTATATTATGTGTGTACTGTGGCACTGTGCTGTGAGTATTGGTATATTATGTGTGTACTGTGGCACTGTGCTGTGAGTATTGGTATATTATGTGTGTACTGTGGCACTGTGCTGTGAGTATTGGTATATTATGTGTGTACTGTGGCACTGTGCTGTGAGTATTGGTATATTATGTGTGTACTGTGGCACTGTGCTGTGAGTATTGGTATATTATGTGTGTACTGTGGCACTGTGCTGTGAGTATTGGTATATTATGTGTGTACTGTGGCACTGTGCTGTGAGTATTGGTATATTATGTGTGTACTGTGGCACTGTGCTGTGAGTATTGGCATATTATGTGTGTACTGTGGCACTGTGCTGTGAGTATTGGTATATTATGTGTGTACTGTGGCACTGTGCTGTGAGTATTGGTATATTATGTGTGTACTGTGGCACTGTGCTGTGAGTATTGGTATATTATGTGTGTACTGTGGCACTGTGCTGTGAGTATTGGTATATTATGTGTGTACTGTGGCACTGTGCTGTGAGTATTGGTATATTATGTGTGTACTGTGGCACTGTGCAGTGAGTATTGGTATATTATGTGTGTACTGTGGCACTGTGCTGTGAGTATTGGTATATTATGTTTGTACTGTGGCACTGTGCTGTGAGTATTGGCATATTATGTGTGTACTGTGGCACTGTGCAGTGAGTATTGGTATATTATGTTTGTACTGTGGCACTGTGCTGTGAGTATTGGCATATTATGTGTGTACTGTGGCACTGTGCAGTGAGTATTGGTATATTATGTGTGTACTGTGGCACTGTGCTGTGAGTATTGGTATATTATGTGTGTACTGTGGCACTGTGCTGTGAGTATTGGTATATTATGTGTGTACTGTGGCACTGTGCTGTGAGTATTGGTATATTATGTGTGTACTGTGGCACTGTGCTGTGAGTATTGGTATATTATTTGTGTACTGTGGCACTGTGCTGTGAGTATTGGCATATTATGTGTGTACTGTGGCACTGTGCTGTGGGTATTCGTATATTATGTGTGTACTGTGGCACTGTGCTGTGAGTATTGGCATATTATGTGTGTACTGTGGCACTGTGCTGTGAGTATTGGCATATTATGTGTGTACTGTGGCACTGTGCTGTGAGTATTGGTATATTATGTGTGTACTGTGGCACTGTGCTGTGGGTATTCGTATATTATGTGTGTACTGTGGCACTGTGCTGTGGGTATTCGTATATTATGTGTGTACTGTGGCACTGTGCTGTGAGTATTGGTATATTATGTGTGTACTGTGGCACTGTGCTGTGAGTATTGGTATATTATGTGTGTACTGTGGCACTGTGCTGTGAGTATTGGTATATTATTTGTGTACTGTGGCACTGTGCTGTGAGTATTGGCATATTATGTGTGTACTGTGGCACTGTGCTGTGGGTATTCGTATATTATGTGTGTACTGTGGCACTGTGCTGTGGGTATTCGTATATTATGTGTGTACTGTGGCACTGTGCTGTGAGTATTGGCATAAAAGGACGGTGTCCCGTGGGCATGGGGACATACTGATACATACATTATAGTGGACATAAATGAAGGATATTTAGTGTCAGGTCCATATTTTGTCATCTGCACACAGGAAGGGGCAGGGTATCCTGTGCTGGGTAGAACTTCACAGACTCCATGCAGAACAACACTATATTGTTCTCCGCATCCATTCTGTTGTTTTCGCAGCTCATCTGCTATGGATTCCCCTGCTGGGCAGGCATCATTGAATGCGCTCTTGTAACAGGCAGGCTGATTTGTGCTCTGGCATACGCCAGTCACTCAGCACTGGGTACACAGACCTGAGGCATGCCAGGATGTTACCATAGCACAGGAGCTCTGCCACTTCTATACAGAAGAGATTACGGGATCTGACAGGCCTCAGCCTGATATCACACGTGCCCAGGATACGTTCATTTCTGATGTCTGGAAATACATCAGGTAATTTTACATCTTGGATACTTTACATGTAGAGAGAATAAACAACATATGGCAACTGCAACGTCGTAACATTGCCTTGTTTACCGCCGGTTGTTACATAAATTAGCTCATCTACCTTTAATCTATGGCTTTACACATCCAAACATTTACATTGAACAGATTTCTGCCAAATCCAATCCGTTCCATATGTATGAGTTGGATTATTTCTGCATGGGTTTCTGCCACAGATCTGCAGTGTGAATATACCCTAATAGCATGACTTTTAGATGATCACGTATTGGCCATTGGATTTGCACTAAAGGTCATACGGATGGTGTATTCATTTTGTCAAACAATGCAAATCGCCCCGTGTATTGGCATTTTATTAGTTTAGGGCTGGGCTGGAGCGAGAGGCGCCGTGATGCTTTTCAATTCGTAGTGGAAGATTAACTAGAAATGCACATTTCAATGAAAAGCAGTCATTTCCATGGTAATGTGATGCCTCTTCACCGAGTGACACAGACTCTTCTTGCGGTAGCTGTCAGGGGGTGGGTTACCATGGAAACCGCGGAACATTGAAATGAACAATTTAAACTACGTTGTTAAAATTCTTGAGGATCCCGCTAAATAATTGATGCGTAGGTCCAGGTAGGGTGGAAACTGAACTTTTTTAGAGCTTTATGTCAGTAATGATCTTTTTTTAATATAGCTGGGATAAAAAAATATTATATAAGAAGATGAAAAGCTCGTCTCTTATTATCACCGTATATTGAATGTGTGCCAGGTTGTTATAATCTGTAGTACAGTTAGGTTCATATATATTTGGACAGAGACAACATTTTTCTAGTTTTGGTTCTAGACATTACCACAATGAATTTTAAACAGAACAATTCAGATGCAGTTGAAGTTCAGAGTATCAGCTTTCATTTGAGGGTATCCACATTAAAAATTGGATGAAAGGTTTAGGAGTTTCAGCTCCTTAACATGTGCCACCCTGTTTTTAAAGGGACCAAAAGTAATTGGACAATTGACTCCAAGGCTATTTCATGGACAGGTGTGGGCAATCCCTTCATTATGTCATTCTCAATTAAGCAGATAAAAGGCCTGGAGTTGATTTGAGGTGTGGTGCTTGCAATTGGAAGGTTTTGCTGTGAAGGAAACATGGCGGTCAAAGGAGCTCTCCATGCAGGTGAAACAAGCCATCCTTAAGCTGCAAAAACAGAAAAAACCCATCCAAGAAATTGCTACAACATTAGGAGTGGCAAAATCTACAGTTTGGTACATCCTGAGAAAGAAAGAAAGCACTAGTGAACTCATCAATGCAAAAAGACCTCGGCGTCCATGGAAGACAACAGTGGTGGATGATCGCAGAATAATCTCCATGGTGAAGAGAAACCCCTTCACAACAGCCAACCAAGTGAACAACACTCTCCAGGAGGTAGGCGTATCAATATCCAAATCTACCATAAAGAGAAGACTGCATGAAAGTAAATACAGAGGGTTCACTGCATGGTGCAAGCCACTCATAAGCATCAAGAATAAAAAGGCTAGACTGGACTTTGCTAAAAAACATCTAAAAAAGCCAGCACAGTTCTGGAAGAACATTCTTTGGACAGATGAAACCAAGATTAGCCTCTACCAGAATGATGGAAAGCGAAAAGTTTGGTGAAGGCGTGGTACAGCTCATGATCTAAAGCATACCACATCATCTGTAAAACACGGGGGAGGCAGTGTGATGGCTTGGGCATGCATGGCTGCCAGTGGCACTGGGTCACTATTGTTTATTGATGATGTGACACAGGACAGAAGCAGCCGAATGAATTCTGAGGTATTCAGAGCCATACTGTGTGCTCAGATCCAGCCAAATGCAGCCAAACTGTCGTCGTTTCATACTACAGATGGACAATGAGCCAAAACAGAAAGTCAAAGCAACCAAGGAGTTTATTAAAGCAAAGAAGTGGAATATTCTTGAATGGCCAAGTCAGTCACCTGATCTCGAATATAGAAACTTGGCACACACAGTATGTATGATTTCCAGTGAAAAAATGATTTTTAATATACAGTACATACAGTATAGACGTTTCGGTCACATTGACCATCACAGTACTGCAAAAAATAATAATTGAAATAATCAAAATAACAGAAGTATATACAATAATCAGAGTATCTGGGACACAAAGAAGGTTGCAGATGATGTCCGTAACATATCAGACATTAGTAGCACATACATGATTATATTTCAAAAAAGAGCATTTTTGCCCAAAAACCAAGATAATAATACCAATTTGATGAATCATTCATTAAATGCAGGGGTATGATTTTTTTTTTCACTGGAAATCATACATACTGTGTGTGCCAAGTTTCTATATTCATATGATTACGGACTAGGATCCTACTTGTTGCACCACCACTTTATAGCTGTGCTAAACGGTTTTGTGTTATAAAGTCACCTGATCTCAACCCAATTGAGCATGCATTTCACTTGTTAAAGACTAAAGTTCAGACAGAAAGGCCCACAAACAAACAGCAACTGAAAACCACCGCAGTGAAGACCTGGCATAGCATCAAAAAGGAGGAAACACAGCAACTGGTGATGTCCATGAGTTCAAGACTTCAGGCAGTCATTGCCAACAAAGGGTTTTCAACCAAGTGCTAGAAATGAACATTTTATTTACAATTATTTAATCTGTCCAATTACTTTTGGTCCCTTTAAAAACAGGGTGGCACATGTTAAGGAGCTGAAACTCCTAAACCCTTCATCCAATTTTAAGGTGGATACCCTCAAATGAAAGCTAAAAGTCTGAATTTCAGCTGCATCTGAATTGTTTTGTTTAAAATTCATTGTGGTAATGTCTAGAACCAAAATTAGAAAAATTGTCTCTGTCCAAATATATATGGACCTAACTGTATATTGCGATGTTTAATGGCCCATATACAGTGGCCAACGTCAGGTCAGTAACGTGCACGGATCAAGTATATTTGAGGCGTTCAGCACCTGTATATTGGCCTGGTCACTCAGCGCGATGATGGGGAGAGAATGATTGCTAACATAACCTTATGACCCATATGCAGAACATGTTATTAGCGGCACACTAACAAGGGGTGATGTGCTGCCAATAATGATGATTTCTTGGCATAAGGTAGCTGGAACACTGCGAGAAAAACTAGGGGCTCATTTACATTGCCCGCTCTGTGGCTGAAAACGACGGCGAATTGGCTACATGTTTGCCGGTCAGCTGTCGTTTCGATGCACACTGAATGATCACTCATAGATGGCTCACTGCGCATGGGCTATCATGCTTCTCGGCAGCACAGGTCCACTTAACACAGGGCCATGTGCTGCCGAAAATGGTGTTTTTTTTATGCAAGCTCAAAAATAATCAAATGTCGACATCCTGCCAATTATCAGGAAACATTAGTTTCTCAGAACTCTTGTTCACAATAGTCGGGCAGTGTAAATGCAGGTGAGCGCTGTCTTTTGTTTTTTAATACATCAACACATTTTTTTTTTTAAAGCATTTTGTATGTTGGATAACAACTTTAACTCCTTTACTTTTTATCGGCACAAAGAAAGCGAACAAATGATCCTAAACGTACTACAGTCAGTCTGTGGAAACAAGGATGCATGTATTTCTATGCAGCCGCAGACTCCGGTCCCGAGTGCCGGCGGCAGTGCCGGGTATTGATGCGAGAGACTCACGCAAGTTTCTTGCATTGCTCTCGCAAGTGTGACCCCGGCCTACAGCTGACACTTCATGCAAGCTGAGTTCATTCATCTGAGAAGGATGAGTTATCTTATTTTCAGTATTTCCTTCCTATTGCGCAGGTGATTGAATTATTACTAAGGCATCAGAAACTGCCACAGGTTCACTGCGCAATTCCACCTGTGCAATATTGAGGAAATCCTGAAAATGTGATGTGTTGGGGGCCGTTAGGATTGGAGTTTGGGAAAAACTGGTCTAGAAGAACTGATGCAATCATCCATTCACATATTTTGGATTTGACAAAGATTTTGGGGCGGTTTCTGTGTGTTGAAATCCAAGGAAAGTCTGCATACCATGCATATGATTGGTCATCCTGACAGTCCACTCATATGCAAATATCGGTTCATGAAATACTTCTGCAAATGTGTTTGACAAGTGTGACCAGCTTTTTACTATTGAGGCTGCCTATGCGGCATCAATAGTAAAAGATAGAATGTTAAAATGCTAAAAAAAATAAAAAAAATCAGGGTATATTTACCTTCCGGCGTCCCGCGCTTCATTCCCGGGCCACAGCGTTCCCAGTAATGCCTTGCGAGACCTGTGATGACGTAGCCTCGCGTTGCTATAGCGATCTCGCGAGACCACGTCATCACTGGACCTTGCCGCAAGGCATTACTGGGAACGCTGTGGCCCGGGAATGCAGCGCGGACGGCGGAAGGTAAATATACCCTGATTTTTTTATTTTTAATTCTTTTTTTACAGGGGTATGGTACCCAGGGCCTGGAGGACAGTCTCCTCTCCTCCACACCGTGGGTACCAATCGCACATGAGACGCTTAACTTCCCGCATGGTGGGCATAGCCACATGCGGGAAGTAAGCGATTCTCATGCATTCCTATGGGTGCGGAATCGCGGCAATTCTTTGCGATTCTGCACAAAAGAATGAGCATGCTGCGATTTTTTTCCGCGATGCGATTCCGCAGCGGAAAAAAGTGCAGCATTAGCACAGCATGTGCGGAATGCCATAGGAATGCATGGGGGGCGTTCTGTACACGATTTTTAAACATTTTCGCAGCGTTTTCACACCGAAAATTGCGGCACAAACGCTTAAAAATCGCTACGTGGGCACACAGCCTTACAGCAAATTTTAGGATTTTTCAAAAAGCCTTAAATGATGAATCAAGTGGAAAAATCTGTTAGGCCACATTCACATGTTCAGTATTTGGTCAGTATTTTACATCAGTATCTGTTAGCCAGAACCACCAACAATCAGAGGAAAAGTGTAGGAACACGTCACCACTTCTGGATTTATCACCCACTCCTGGTTTTGGCTTACAAATACTGAGGTAAAATACTGACCAAATACTGGATGCAAATACATATAAAATAGATTACAAAACGGCCCAAATTAAATGAAGAATTAGATTCAAATGGATAACGGGCAAACAATCAATCAGACAAACTAGACAAATAGCAGGCGTACATGTAATAATGAATTGAGCCGGAATGTCTTAAATTGAACATTGAAACTGAAACACCAGTAAGGAAAATGTGTTGAATTATGGGAATCACAGGATGGATAGACATGCTAAAATCTTCCATACATCTCAATTTATGAGCATCACACTCAGAAATGCACACGCTTACACACCTTGGAATGCTATCAATGAAGTTATTAATGACTGTGGGAGAAATGTTCAAGCTGAATGTTCTTAAAATAGAAATCATCAAGATCTGCTGCTGTCAACCTCTTTTGCAATTGCTGATCAATGACATTCCAGATGAGATCGATGGCAGACGAGACCAGTGACGCTGCAGGCCACGGTAGTATGTTTAGGGCTACGTTCCCATGATGAGCTTTTTTTACGTTTTTGACACTGGATATTTTAGCTGTGTCAAAAACGCATTGTCTTATAGTTCCAGCAAAGTTGGAATTTAAAGAAATTTCATGTCCAATGCCTACTTTGCATTTTTTTTAACTCAACGTAAACTGATCTGTAGTGCGTGTTTCAAATCTGCAGCATGTCATTTTCTTTTGCGGGTAGGCTGAGTTTTCTGTACAGTCTTTTCCCTAGACTTGCGGAAAATCTGCAGGTAAAAAATGCATGTGTTCTCGGTGTGGAAACACATCAAAAACTCATGAGACAGTTTCACGTTCCATAGCAAAGGCTTCTACGTGGCATTGCCTACATTGTCTCCAGTCCAATCTCGGGCTGTCATTGCACGTAAGGCAAAGCAGGAATCATCGATAAAAGGAAAGACATCATTCCAGCCTCCATTGCTGTTTTGCTCTGAACCATGGTAGCTTTTAAGAGCTGTGTCGTGAAGTTAATGGAACACCTGTAGCTGGATGTCTGGTCCAATGCCATGCAAACGCCTTCTGATGATTTGTGCAACCACTGTTTGATGACTTAGGCTTAGTATGAGTCAGCTTATTTCACTTGCAGTACTGAATGGATCACTATGCGCTATCTTTTGAATCTGACAAATCCACATGGACAACGCCATGAAGAGGCCTTCATGAGGGAACATCACACCAGTCATACTCCTGTGAATATGGTGTAGGAGGTGAAATAATGGGTTGCCGGACACCTCTACTTTCATTCCAGATACACCAACAGCTCAGTGTTACATTAATTTTGTCATGGAACCAGTGGTATGTCCGTTACTATATAATGTTCCAAGAGTAATTTTTCAATGCACCAACATCAGGTTGCGTGTCGCTGTAAGGAGCATGCATGGCCTAAACATGCTATCATGGACTATTTCGTCTCGTGACTTGTCTTCTATTGAGCACATCCCAGACGTCATTGTCCACAGTTGTAAAAGGAGCTGCCAGCAGCGGATCTTGAATAATTTGTGTGCCCATGTGCATTTATAATAGCAGAACATTCCTCATGGTAATTGAACATTCAATACAAATTGAATGTCCCATATTATTATCTGGGGTCTCTCCACAACCTCGAAAATAATAAACGTAGGAGGTAAAAAAAAAAATAAAAAGAATGCCTCACTGCTCGGCCCTCCTGTTGCCCACATTTTGTTCCTCTGTGTCTCTTCTTTTTGCTTTCTCTTGTCGGGTCACAGCATATTTTTTGACTTTCTTCATCCTAGGCCTGGACTTCTGGAACAAATAGGTATCTGAAGTTCCCTGGGCGTTATGCCTTGGCAGCGAATTTGTCACTTCACGATGTTATGACATGCTTCACCAGAGGCCGAGATAGTGCCTTGAGAGGGCATGG
Organism: Dendrobates tinctorius; assembly: GCF_039654945.1. NCBI lineage: Eukaryota > Metazoa > Chordata > Amphibia > Anura > Dendrobatidae > Dendrobates > Dendrobates tinctorius. The sequence continues at coordinate 15,613,967 of NW_027361775.1, read as the reverse complement.
CCAAACAGGCTGAAGTAGATGCATGTCACAGAGGAAGTCCAAAACAAGAAGCGCGAAGGACCAGACGGCAGGTTGCCAGGGCTGCAGGATAGGTGAGCGTGAGGTGATTTTTTTTTTTTTAACCTTTTGCCGACCCTCTAAGGTTCAGCAAAATGCAGGCCTGCTAGACTATATTCTGCTCAATTTGGAAACGGCGAATTGTAAAAAAATATTTATTTTGGAGAATTTGATTTTTTTTACATTTTTAGTATAGTTCAGTTTCTCTTTAATAAATTCAGTTATCTCTAATCAGCACACACATGTCTAAATATGTATGTATATATTTATATATGTGTGTGCTCAACACTGAGAAAGATTCCTAAGAACAGCTAATTAGGGGAAATTACAATTGTGTGTTACTTTATGATATAACAATAGGTTTCCTCGAGCAGAAAGCTGTGAGATCTCTCTACTTACAATGGCATTTATAAAAATGATTATCGAGACAGTTTATCACTAAGTGAAATAAATATAAGTCTCGCCTTCACTCAGCTGGAACAATTTCTGAGTTCAGCTATAGATTATAGTGTTCGGCCTGGCAATCTCCATGCAGGGAAGGTCTGATTCACACTTGTTTAAATGTGTAATGTGATCCATGGCGCCAACGGCTTTACTTACGTAAACTAGAAGCTCCACTTAATTTTCCGGATAAAACTCTTACACTGTATAAAATACCAGTCTGAATACTCAATGACAGCAGGCATCAGGGGCTGCGATTTCTACATTAAAGGAACACTTAGACGTTCTTTCTTCTGAGTTCAATGTGCCGCCAACTGCTGGTAAAGCTGGTAATTTCCAGCAAATATACGTATAGCCGAGAGAACGGGAGAGATGTTGTGTGTGGGGCGGACATACTCTACGGAGTCTCAAGAATAAGCTAATGGATATCCTGGCCTCAGTAACCCTGCAACCATCAAAACTACAGATGAAGCCTTTCTTAAGCCAACACATAAGGATATCAGGATGCAGAAAGTTAACTCTTTATCACTTTACATAACAAAGGCCACTGAATTTGTACAGTTAGGTGTTGAGTTACTTTTGTACTGATATTTCTTTCTTCAATGGGATCTTTGTCATTGTAGGAATGGCTACATCTGTTTTAAAAGTCAAGCCGCTTTTCTCTAGGGAAGTCTTCACCATCACTGCTTGTGATTTCTTAGTACTCCATGAGATATACAGTATTTAAAGGGGTGGATCGAAAGTACCGTAATATTGACTTTAATCCTAAATGTCAATCTATTGATAGTCTTTCTATTAAAAATTATTAAAATATTATTACTAATGTAAACATCTAATAGCTTTTATATTATGCTTTAATTAAAAAGTCCCTGCTACTCCCTTTCTATTCTATGTCACTTCTTGTTTTTTTTTTAATTCTTGCATCTACTTCTGCTTTGATGATGCTTTATTTAAGAATCCCTAGTGCATTCTGGGATACTCAAATCATCATGGAGTAGAGGCTATGGCCACTGCTGTAGCCTCTGTCCCCACCCTGAAACGAATCCTCATCAGTGTTATCCATTTCATTGTGCACTAACAGTGCGCTCTCTTGCCAGCTTGTCACTTCTCAACAGAGCTTGCGATGGAGTGCACTGTCACTGTGCATTGAAAGTAATATTGCACAATGACAAGGGACATACATCTTAAGTCAAGCCCCTGAAATGGACATCACTGATGACTCCTCATTTCAGGGTGGTGACATGGATTATGGCAGTGACTGTAGCCTCTGCCTCCTCATGACAACCCATTTGAGTATGCCAGTTTGCACTGTTGATTCTCAAACAAAACATCATTAAAATGGAAGTAGGTAAAAAAAAAATAAAGCTGTTAGATTAGAGAGGGTAGGGTAGGGACTTTTTAATTAAAGTACAATAGAAAAAGAAAGATGATTAATTTCTTTTTGTGTCAAGATCTAATCTATAGGGGCGCAGTGGTAAACTTTGTACTCGGTCCTTACTTGAACACTTTCTTACTAACTTGTCATTGACATTTTGTCTGTAAAAGTTGTTTTATGGGATTAGAGTGCCAGAATTATTTGTCTCACTAATGTCAGACTGATCTCATTGAGTGACTGATGATACAATAGTGTAGTTAATTGCGCGTGCCCCTCTGTGCATAATTGTGTCACAGAAGGGGTGTTGCTTGTGCCAAATGTCTGGGGCCCGGTATACTGGCTCTCTTGCGAGAACCACTTTGAACCCTATCTGCATCAACGCAAGGCCAGTATGTTTAGATCCTATGTTAGGGCAGAATGCTTTGGGCTCCTTGCCCTACCACTCTCTGGCTTGTAGGTCACAAGTTGCCATAGGTCTATAGCCTACAATTGATTAGTGTCCTATTTTTGCTGCTTGAGTTTGCTCTTGAGTCTTGAGTGCAGGGCAGAGGCAGAAGAGGTGTTGAGGTGTTGATACAGGACCAGGTTAGATGAGTATATACTTTATTTTTGTGAGAGATGCAGCACCACAGGAAATTACATAATTACATTACATTATTACATAAGGGAACACATTGGTGATTTTTTTTTATTATGGAGACATTTTCATTGTGTATGTGTCTTTTATTATGGATATATATATATATATATATATATATATATATATATATATAAAATAAAAAAATAGGCAGCACTCCAAATTAAATGTGAAAAAAGTGGATACTTTACTGATCCTCAGGTGGCGACGTTTCAACGGTGACCCATCTTTATCAAGCTTGATAAAGACGGGTCACCGTTGAAACGTCGCCACTTGAAGATCAGTAAAGTATCCACTTTTTTCACATTTAATTTGGAGTGCTGCCTATTTTTTTTTATTTTATTAATTTGGCTGTCTGGACACTGCTGAATAGGTTTTGCACCAATTGTATAATTTTGGTAGTGCTGCCCCTTTTATATATATATATACACTCACTGGCCACTTTATTAGGTACACCATGCTAGTAACGGGTTGGACCCCCTTTTGCCTTCAGAACTGCCTCAATTCTTCGTGGCAGAGATTCAACAAGGTGCTGGAAGCATTCCTCAGAGATTTTGGACCATATTGACATGATGGCATCACACAGTTGGCGCAGATTTGTCGGCTGCACATCCCTGATGCGAATCTCCCGTTCCACCACATCCCAAAGATGCTCTATTGGATTGAGATCTGGTGACTGAGGAGGCCATTTGAGTACAGTGAACTCATTGTCATGTTCAAGAAACCAATCTGAGATGATTCGAGCTTTATGACATGGCGCATTATCCTGCTGAAAGTAGCCATCAGATGTTGGGTACATTGTGGTCATAAAGGGATGGACATGGTCAGCAACAATACTCAGGTAGGCTGTGGCGTTGCAACGATGCTCAATTGGTACCAAGGGGCCCAAAGAGTGCCCAGAAAAAATTCCCCACACCATGACACCACCACCACCAGCCTGAACCGTTGATACAAGGCAGGATGGATCCATGCTTTCATGTTGTTTACGCCAAATTCTGACCCTACCATCCGAATGTCGCAGCAGAAATCGAGACTCATCAGACCAGGCAACGTTTTTCCAATCTTCTACTGTCCAATTTCGATGAGCTTGTGCAAATTGTAGCCTCAGTTTCCTGTTCTTAGCTGAGAGGAGTGGTACCCGGTGTGGTCTTCTGGTGCTGTAGCCCATCTGCCTCAAAGTTCGACGCACTGTGCGTTCAGAGATGCTCTTCTGCCTACCTTGGTTGTAACGGGTGGCAATTTGAGTCACTGTTGCCTTTCTATCAGCTCGAACCAGTCTGCCCATTCTCCTCTGACCTCTGGCATCAACATGGCATTTCCGGCCACAGAACTGCCGCTCACTGGATTTTTTTTCTTTTTCGGACCATTCTCTGTAAACCCTAGAGATGGTTGTGCGTGAAAATCCCAGTAGATCAGCAGTTTCTGAAATACTCAGACCAGCCCTTCTGGCACCAACAATCATGCCACGTTCAAAGGCACTCAAATCACCTTTCTTCCCCATACTGATGCTCGGTTTGAACTGCAGGAGATTGTCTTGACCATGTCTACATGCCTAAATGCACTGAGTTGCCGCCATGTGATTGGCTGATTAGAAATTAAGTCTTAACACACAGTTGGACAGGTGTACCTAATAAAGTGGCCAGTGAGTGTATATATATATATATATATATATATATATATATGCAGTATATACACTGTGTATATGTGTGTGTATATATATATATATATATATATATATATATATATATATATATATATATATATGGCACTTTTTTCCCAGTAATGCAGTTTCAATGTTCTAGAGTAATCATTCTTGGTAAATGATGGTGCAACCTTGATCAAGTTATAGCTGTAGCTGTATTGTATGATAAAATGAAATTATATACATAATAGTTAAAGGGAAACTGTCTGCTTGAAAATGCAGTGCAATCCTCTAGCACAAGGTTCCCCAACTCCAGTCTTCAAGGCCCACCAACAGGTCATGTTTTCAGGATTTCCCTTGTATTGTACAGGTGACGCAATTATCACCTTGGCAATACTAAGGCAATCCTGAAAACATGACCTGTTGGTGGGCCTTGAAGACTGGAGTTGGGGAACCCTGCTCTAGCAGCATGTTATAAAGCAGGAGGAGAAGGACAGATTGGTATATCTTTTTGCGGGGAAAAAAAAATTCAGCATTACTTGCATTTTATGCAATAAAATCCCTGCTTTTTCTTTGAACCCAGGTCCAGTAGGTGGTCCTAGTCAGTGGTTGACAGGTTTTGCAGTGTATGTGTGCATACAGAGATAGTTGTCATTCACTGATTAAAACTGCCTACTAGACCTGAGTGCACAGATAGAGCAGGGATTAATAAACACAAGTTCTGCCATAAAAGTGTATATCAATCTATCTGTTCAGCTCCTCGTGCTCTATACCATCCTGCTGTCAGATCGCACTGCATTTCTGAGCTGACAGGTGCACAGAATGTCATGGGCCTAACTTCAAGTGCCCTTCCATTTCCAGTAGTGAAACCACAAAAATAAGGGAGGCTTCTTGTCTACATATTGCCTTTCTCTTTTCCAACTCAGGAAAACTCCAACTTGCCATAAATAAAAACAAACACATAGCATTGCAATAAAAAAACAAGAAAATTGTTCCGTACAGACATGCACAAACTTAGGCCCAAAGGATAGTCTCAATACAGACATGCACAAATTTAGACCTAAAGAATAGTTTCCGTACAGACATGCACAAACTTACCCCTAAAGAATAGTCTCAGTACAGACATGCACAAACTTACCCCTAAAGAATAGTCTCATTGCAGACATGCACATACTTACCCCTAAAGAATAGTCTCATTGCAGACATGCACAAACGTAAGCACAAAGAATAGTCTCAGTACAGACATGCACAAACTTAGGCTTAAAGAATAGTCTCGGTACAGTGTAAGGTAGCGCTTATTATTCAGATAGCGGACACTCGCTTGGCAGCCAATAAATCAATAACTCCAACAGTCCATGCGGTTTATTATGCATCATAAACCGCAAACAGCAACAGAAAGTTCATATAAACAGCATAGCGTCCATGACAGAGCTTCACTCTGCTTATCCTGTGGTCACACAGGTTGTGCAATGTCCAGTACACAGGCTCTTTAGTCTCAGAGTTATATCCTCTGTCCGGGTTTACCTCATGGCTGCTTCTCAGTGCAGACATTCATTCCCTCCAGGGAACACTCAGACGCTTGCAGCTATTACTCACAGCATTCACGTGCTGTCAGGCAGGAAGCCCCATCTCCCAGCGGGACCTTCCACAACCGACCAACCGGGTCCCAGCATTCACCCATGTGACCTACCCTGGCCACCTTATATGGTCCGTAGCCACGCCCACCGGGTCACATGGCAATGACCTCATCACAGGTCCTACAAGCATTCATACATTCTTTAGTATGGTGTTCTAGACACACCCCTGGGTGGATTTGTAGGTAGCTCTCATTAACACATTGGCACAAAAGATCAGCTCTGCTGATCAGCACATAATCATGCCTTCGTCCCAAGGCCACCCATCTTGAGATACATTACGATCATTCAGCATCCTACTCCTATCAGGACACTGGAAATGCTTATACGCCAGTCCTGGTCAACCACACAGCGCCCCCTAGCGGAAACAGTGGTCACTACACCACAACACACATGCACAAACTTAGGCACAAAGAATAGTCTCAGTACAGACATGCACACACTTACCCCTAAATAATAGTCTCAATGCAGACGTGCACAAACTTAGGCACAAAGAATAGTCTCAGTACAGACATACACCCACTTACCTCTAAAGAATAGTCTCAGTACAGACATACACCCACTTACCTCTAAAGAATAGTCTCAGTACAGACATACACCCACTTACCTCTAAAGAATAGTCTCAATACAGACATGCACAAACTTAAGGCCCCCTCTGACATAGCGAGATCGCTGAAGCGTCACCGATTTTGTGACGCAACAGCGACCTCGCCAGCGATCGCGTTACGTGTGACACTTAGCAGCGACCAGCTGCCCCGCTGCGATGTCGCTGATCATGCTCGAATGTCCTGGGCCATTTTTTGATCGTTAGCGTCCCGCTGGCCATCGCGCATCGCTGTGTTTGACGCCGATGAGCGACCTCGTTAGCGACTGAGAAATCACGGACCGCAGGCGGGAGTTGTCAAAATCGCTGCTGTGTGACAAGGTCCCAACGACCGCCGAGATCATTATACGGATCCTCACTAGGTTGTATCGTTTTCGGGATCGCTGGTGCGTCGCTAAGTGTAACGGTACCCTTAGGCTTAAAGAATAGTCTCAGTACAGACATGCACAAACTTAGACGTAAAGAATAGTCTCAGTACAGACATGCACAAACTTAGACGTAAAGAATAGTCTCAGTACATACATGCATAAACTTAGAGCTAAAGAATAGTGATGATCATCAACAAGCAACCAAGACCATTCATTTCAACGATATTTGCCGCGGGCACACGTTACACATCCATGTATAAGAAATTAATACTGATTTTCATGGCCTTAAACATTAGCTATTTTACATATTCTGGAGACACCTATAAAGTAGACATTTCCCTTGATGAGCAGAAAACTGCTGCTCATTTTGAGTAAGTGATTGGTCAGCAGTGGATACCAGGAGCACAGGAACCGCTGAGGTATTGGAATTTGAACCCCCCTCGATAAGACATTTTGTGATACAATTTAGTGAGTTGCTTTCTGGGTTGTTTCCTCGGCTATTGTGCAGCTTGAAAACTCTGCTATTCACAGTAGGTGGACAATAAACAGAGGCTCTCTGTTTCCCATACAGAAGTGGGAAATGGCCTTGGCTCGGGCTGTAGGACAGTATTTTACTTTATTGAGAATGAAAACAATTATCTTGCTTGCTAACATTGTTACAATTTAATTTATGAGACAATGTGATAGATTTTAACTATTAGATCATGAAAAGGGCATTAATTATTTATAGCTCGGCTTACTGTTACTATAAAGATGCCAGTGCTGTCTAGCAGAGTTTACATCATCTTGTGGATTCAGATATAAGTCAGCATCACACTCTACCAAGTGAGAATTCTAGATTTGGAATTAGAAAATGTCATTTTCACTAGTTACCGAGCACATATTCATTCAGTATGCTATATACGTATTATTAGTCTTGTACCCTGTGTGCATTGGAGTGATGTGATAACAGATCGTGTAAGCTGTGGGTTGTACACATGGCTTGTGTTTGCCCTGTCACATCCTGTGGGGTAGTAGCATGCTGATAGCTGAAGAATCGAGTTTCCCAGGGTTTGAGAAGCTATAATCAGAAAATGAGTTAGAGAAGCACTCCTCCTCCTCCCATCAGAGTTTTTATCCTCTTAATATAGTGCAGTCATCATCTATGTATATAATTGCCTTAAATTGTCCGTCATCCACTCCCATCTGGATGTACCCAAATCCCACAATCCACCACGCCGCACCGGAAGTACACCGACCGCCATTTTGGAACACCCAAGTGATGCTGCTCGGATCCAGGACGCAGCTGCGATCCCGAATGCCGCTGCGATCCCGACCGGCTACTCGAATCCAAGCCGCCGCTGTGATCCCTAATGCAGCCGCGATCCCGACCACCGTTGGGATCCCAGCTTCCGCTTGGATCCAGGCCACCTCTGAAATCCCAACCGCCGCTGGGATCCCAGCTGCCGCTCAGATCCAGGCTGCCGCTGCAATCCAGACTACCACTGCGATCCCAGCCGCCGCTCGGATCCCAGCTGCCGCTCGGATCCAGGCCGCCGCTGCGATCACGAGGCTGTGAAAGGGGTGTAACGAGGGGGTATAACGAGAGGGGTGTAATGAAGGGGGTATAATGAGAAGGTGTAATGAGGCAGTGTAATGAGAGGGTGTAATGAGGGGGGAGTAATGAGAGGGATGCTGCCGCCGGACCCCCGCCAGGACCCACCGCCTGACTACACGCGCCAGATCCCGCCGCTGCCTGCCCACCCACCTCCGTGCAGTCACAGCCGGCAGAAAGACCGCGGCTTGAGGCCTGTGCTGGAGATTGGGTGCGATCACCCTCTGGAGGCGCAGCACACCATCTCCAGCACAGGCCGCAAAACAGTCTTTCCTGTCGGCTGTGAGAGGGGTGTAACAAGAGGGTGTAATGAGGGGGGATTAATGAGAGGGATGCCACCGCCGGACCCCCGCCAGGATCCACTGCCTGACTACACATGCCGGATCCCGCCGCTGCCTGCCCACCCACCTCCGTGCAGTCACAGCCGACAGGAAAGACCGCGGCTTGAGGCCTGTGCTGGAGATTGAGTGCGGCCACCCTCTGGTGGCGCCGCACACCATCTCCAGCACAGGCCGCAAAGCACCGTCTTTCTTGCCGGCTGTGAGAGGGGTGTAACGAGAAGGTGTAATGAGGGGGGAGTAATGAGAGGGATGCCGCCGCCGGACCCCCGCCAGGACCCAATACCTGACTACACGCGCCGGATCCCGCCGCAAAACACCATCTTTCCTGACGGTTGTAACTGCACAGAAGTTGGTGGGCCGCCACCCCCAGCACCACAAAGCTGCCCCCATCGTGATGTTACTGTCCTCCCGATGCGATAGCATCGGGCGCTCATCTAGTATTATATAACACTGTGTATTTACAATTGCTTATTTTGCCTTTCTACCAAGCTAATTCTTTTAATCACGTGATGACTTAGACCTAATGAAGGCAAAATGAGCAAATGTAAGTACACAGTGCTGTATAATATGATGAGTGCAATATATTAAGAGGGTAAACACTTTGATAGGAGTAGGAAGAGTGCTTCTTTAAGATCTATGAGACTGTAGTAGCTAATCTCCCTAGATGTGGCCGCAGGAGGAAAATTGGTGACAAATTGTAGAGACAGATAATACCAATGGTAACAAAAGAGCCCAGATCAACTTTCAAAGAGATTAGAGGTGAACGCAAAGGTCAAGATACGTCAGTGTCAGATCACACCGTCAGTGTCAGATCACACCGAGACTGTCTTTACCAAAGTGGACTACATGGAAGACGACTGAGGAGGAAAACACTATTATAAGAAAATCATAAAAAAGCGAGTGCTTCTTTACATGTTTTTTTTTAAAGTTTTTTTTTTCCTTGTCACAATTTTTATTAGAGCACCACGCAAACATTTTTTCTTATTTTACCTCTGGAGTGGGGCTTCAAATCTAAGTCTCCTATCTCCTGTCTTATACTCACCTTCTTCATTTGTTTTTAGCTCCTGTAGGTCTCCAGCAGTTTGTGACTTGCCGACTGCACCAGTGCTTCATGGAGCGAGCCGCAGGTCACAACCCAATACAGTTCTATGAAAGCCTCCTTCTGGCTTTCAGAGACTTCCTTTGAGAGCTCATGATGTAACTTTTGACTTCCGGTCAGTCAGAAGCTGTGGTCTCAAGATGGCACCGCGGGTCCCGAGCAGCACTGAAAAAAGCAAAGACGCCTCGGGTTATAAGATTGGGGCAGGGAACTTAGGTTTGAACCAGGGAACATTCCAGTCCTGAAACAAAAATGCTGGAGTGGTGCTTTAGGAAAAAAATTGAAGTTTTGCAATTCTCACATTGCGCCACGCGGGCTTTTTTAGACTCTAAAGGCCCCGTTACACATAACGATGTCCCAGCGATCCCACCAACGATCCGACATGGATGGGATCGCTGGGACATCGTTAGACAGCCCCTCCAGCGATCAAGACCAGCGAGCAAGCTGGTTTCCAATGTAAACATCGGGTATCTAAGAGCCTCACGGCTCTTAGATACCCGATGTTTATCTAGGAAACCAGCGTCCAGCGTCGCCGATCGCTGGTCTCTCGCTGCCACATGCAGCGATGCGCGCTGGCCAGCGGGAGACCAGCGATCAAAAAACGGCACAGGACGATGGAGCGCGATCAGCGATACCCGGTGGGGAGGCTGGTCGCTGATCCCCGTCACACACAGCGATCTCGCTGGCGAGATCGCTGTGGCGTCACAAAATCAAGGATCTTGCTAGCGAGATCGCTGTGTGTGACGGGGCCTTAACTTCCTGTTCTTTCAGAAAACAACACATGTACATTAGCCACAATGAACACACCATGATCCTAGCTTTTGTATTGATGCATCCAATGAGCATATGTATAGGTCATTGTGAAGGGAGTAGGCGCAGGCTCAACTGTAATATCAGTAATTTTGAATGGTTGATCCGTTGTTATCAGTTTTGTGTAGAAGAGTTACTGGTTATTGTAACCCTGTCTCTGATAAGGAGATTGCTGAAAACTCTTCCTGAAAGGTCAGGCAGTATGAGTCTGAAAAAGTCCTAGCGGGCAGTGTGAAAATTGCAAGATTACTCATTTTTTTAATAACTATTGTAATATGAAAAATATGGCAACTTTTTTTTAATTACATGCAACACATAAACCTGATGGAAACAGTAGTCCATTTTCCGATGAAAGCTTCCTTTTATGCACTTCTCCACACAGTAGGCCTCTCCCTGGACAATACATTTGGAATCTGTGGTAACACCATCATTTCTGAAGGTTATACCTTGTACCAATGGTTGACTTTGTGACACACACACATTTATTATATTTTTAAGCCATTTTAAATCTCCTTAACTGGACCAGTCCCCTTCTCTGGTTGAGTACTCACAGTAGTCCCCTTCTTTGGTTCAGTAGCCATGATAGTCTCATCTGATTCAGTAGGTATGATAGTCCCCTTCTCTGGTTCAGTAGCCATGATAATCTCCTCCTCTGGTTCAGTAGCCATGATAGTCTCCTCTGATTCAATAGGTATGATAGTCCCCTTCTCTGGTTCAGTAGCCATAATAGTCCCCTTCTCTGGCTCAGTAGCCATAATAGTCCCTTTCTCTGGTTAAGTAGCCATGATAGTCCCCTTCTCTGGTTTAGTAGCCATGATAATCCCCTCCTCTGGCTCAGTAACCATGATAGTCTCCTTCTCTGGTTCAGAAGCCATAATAGTCCCCTTCTCTGGTTCAGTAGCCATGATAGTCCCTTTCTCTGGTTCAGTAGCCATAATAGTCCCAATCTCTGGTTCAGAAGCCATAATAGTCCCCTTCTCTGGTTAAGTAGCTGTGATAGTCCCCTTCTCTGGTTCAGTAGCCATGATAATCTCCTCCTCTGGCTCAGTAACCATGATAGTCTCCTCTGGTTCAGTAGCCATAATAGTCCCCTTCTCTGGTTCAGTAGCCATAATAGTCCCCTTCTCTGGTTCAGTAGCCATAATAGTCCCCTTCTCTGGTTCAGTAGCCGTAATAGTCCCCTTCTCTGGTTCAGTAGCCATAATAGTCCCCTTCTCTGGTTCAGTAGCCATGATAATCCCCATCTCTGGTTCAATAGCCATGATAGTCCCCATCTCTGGTTCAGTAGCCGTTATAGTCCTCTTCTCTGGTTCAGTAGCCATGATAATCCCCATCTCTGGTTCAGTAGCCATTATAGTCCTCTTCTCTGGTTCAGTAGCCATGATAGTCCCCATCTCTGGTTCAGTAGCCATGATAGTCCCCATCTCTGGTTCAGTAGCCGTTATAGTCCTCTTCTCTGGTTCAGTAGCCATGATAATCCCCATCTCTGGTTCAGTAGCCATTATAGTCCTCTTCTCTGCTTCAGTAGCCATGATTGTCCCCATCTCTGGTTCAGTAGCCGTTATAGTCCTCTTCTCTGGTTCAGTAGCCATGATAGTCCCCTTCTCTGGTTCAGTAGCCATTATAGTCCTCTTCTCTGGTTCAGTAGCCGTTATAGTCCTCTTCTCTGGTTCAGTAGCCATGATAGTCCCCTTCTCTGGTTCAGTAGCCATTATAGTCCTCTTCTCTGGTTCAGTAGCCATGATAATCCCCATCTATGGTTCAGTAGCCATTATAGTCCTCTTCTCTGCTTCAGTAGCCATGATTGTCCCCATCTCTGGTTCAGTAGCCGTTATAGTCCTCTTCTCTGGTTCAGTAGCCATTATAGTCCTCTTCTCTGCTTCAGTAGCCATGATTGTCCCCATCTCTGGTTCAGTAGCCGTTATAGTCCTCTTCTCTGGTTCAGTAGCCATGATAGTCCCCTTCTCTGGTTCAGTAGCGATTATAGAGTATGCTGCTGGCATAGCTAATGAACGGAGCCTGATAGTAAACTCCCTTCAACATATAGTTTATACACAGATGGGGAAAATCTCTTTTGGCAATGTAGGACATGTGAAACACAATAAAATGAGCTACACTCACTGTCTGTAACCCCGGTTCCTCCAGACCAGTGGTCTCTACAGGGACGTGAAGCGATGACTCCTGAAGTCTGTGATTTGCTGTAGTGCTCATGGGACTGGAATGGGCTGTCATTAAATGTGCATAGGGGGCATCACTTTCTATCATTTGACCGCTGCAGACAATCACAGGCCCAAGCAGTCAGGTGACTGAGAAATGGAACATCATTGCTTCATTTCCCAGCAGAGACCTCTAGAGCCTGAGCTGAAGCAATGGAAGTTACAACAGGTGAGTATAGCACTATTGTATCACATGCCCTGCCTTATGGGGTACATTGGAGGTCCTCTTTAATGTTATTTACACCTCATTGTTCATGCTGTTATGGTGAAAGTGTGAGCCTTAACCAAGAAAAACCTTGAAAAGAGCAACTCGGGGATCTACATTCTTTGTCTCAGCCCTTAAAAGTAAATATTTTGTAACTAGAGAACTGACAGATAGGGAAGTGATAGTTTTTCTCTTTTGGGAGATTATGCAATTCTTCCTGACAAGGTGAAGATGTTACATATTTGAATGACAATGCAAAACTGGCTCATCTGCTGCTATAGCAACAGCAGCATGCTGCGGAAGCACGAGCCGTCCTCCTGCCGCCGCGCTCATTCCACCATCTATTTAACTGAAAAGTATATTTAGGCTGCTGGAGTGATCTATATAATCTAGCACCAGAGGTATTTGTAGGTACATAAGGCTGGGTTCACATCACATTCTAAGATCCTCTTAAAATTTAGTTTTTTATTTAGATAAATTAACATTAAAACCAAATGCAACAGGACACAAACATGATGCATTGGATAATAGAAGTCAATGGGAGGTAGTACAATATATTCTTTTTTAAAGCTCCTTTTTTACATTTTCACCCATAACAGCATCTTTCAACAAGATGCAAAAACGTGCGAATAGGGCCTCAAATATTCTCTATCTTACACTTTGCATAAATCGATAGTACAAGCGTTATAATATAGTTTATATAATATATATATAAGAAACTTTGCCATATATCTTATTAAAGAATTCTGTTTCTATCTCCACTTATGAGCCACTACTTTCCCTCACCTCTGTCTCCTGAACTCACTGAAAAAAAAACAGCTCAAATTAATCTTGGTGAAAGAAAGAATGATTGCCAGCACGGTGAGATGTCAGGTTATAGAGTAAATTGAAGTCTATAGAGAGAAAAAGGGGATTGATCCCTCAGCACAGTTAGGGATCAGGCTGAAACAGGCAGAAAGACAAGCAGATCCTACTGCAGCTTCTAGCAAATTTATTTTACTTCAGCGCTGGATTCACAGCAACACAGCTCAGTACTGCAATGTTTCCTGTGCTGCTATTTCTGGCCATGTGCTAGAGAGAAAGAAGGACAGCAATCTCTTTGTACTGCATATAGGAGACATCTGCGTGGCTATTCTCCATACAGAAGGTCAGTTATAAAGATAATTAGAGATGGAGCCTGGAGGGAGGAAAACTGGTGAAAACGCAGGATATAAGCTGCCTGAAACGATATGTATGCTTTAATATATAATCTGAGGTACTGTAATAGTAGGTATACAAAGAAGATTACACTTTTACAGACATTGTGAATCCAGCAGGAATAACTTTACCAATGAGAGGAAGCTCTAACAACAAAAGATTTTAATGAGTTTTTAATATCTGGGACAACCTCAACTTCATATATAGTGTATGCAGATTGCCTTGGTGTATACACCCAGTCTGATGAAAGTAATATATTCCCAAAATGCAGAACTAATTTAACAACAAAGAAATAACCTTTTTTGATTAAACTTCCTCTTATTGGTGAAGATTTTTCCTTTAGGATTTGTATCACCTTCATTATATACAGCGGGTGAAATAAGTATTAAACACATCACCAATTTTCGAAGTAAATATAACTCTGAGGCTGGGTTCACACGTAGCTTTTTTTTTTGTTTTCGGGGCGATTTTAAACTCGCGATTTTGCCGCGAAAATGCAAAAAAACAGCATCCCATGCATTCCTATGGGATTCCGCAATGCTGTGCTAATGCTGCAGATTTTCCCGCGACGGAATCGCATCGCGGTAAAATACGCAGCATGCTCATTAATTTTGCGGAATTGCGGCGATTCCGCCCACATAGGATTGCATTGTTCTGCTTACTTTCTGCATGTGGCTGTGCCCACCATGCGAAAAGTAAGCAGAACATTTGCGGATGGTACCCACGGTCCGGAGGAGAGGAGACTGTCCTCCGAGCTCTGGGTACCATATCCCTGTAAAAAATAGAATTCAAATAGAAAATATTGTTATTCTCACCTTCCGGCGTCCTACGTAGCCTTCCCGCCTCTCTCCACGCTCCCGACATCTTCCGGTCCCAGTAATCCTTTGCGAGAATGACCGTGATGACGTCGCGCAAAGGATTACTGGGATCGGAAGATGCCGGGATTGTGGTGAGAGGCGGGAAGGCTGCGCGGGACCCCGGAAGGTGAGAATAACAATATTTTTTATTATTTTTTACATCCTATCTTCCTATCTGCATAGGCAGCATCAGTAGTAAAAAGTTGGTCACACATGTCAAACACCACGTTTGACGAGTGTGACCAACCTGTCAATCAGTTCTACAAGCGATGCTCCAGATCGCTTGGAAAACGCTAGCATTGTGCAAGCTAATTACGCTTGCAAATCACTAGTTTTTCCGCGGGAATTTAAAATGCGATTTTCCTGCGGAATGGAATTCCGGAATTCTTGCTGTAACTTCCGCGGGAATTCCTCTACGAGTGAACTTAAGGCCCCGTTACATTTAGCGATGCACCAGCAATCCCGACAACAATATGACCTGCTCAGGATCACTGGTGCATCGCTAAATGGTCGCTAGTGAGCTGCCACACAGGCAGATCTTAAAGCGATGCAGCAGTGATACAGCGGTCGTTACTTACCTTTCAGACGAAGCGATCCTGACGTCCTCCCGTCCGCGTCCATGTGTCGCTCGTCGGCGCCACAGGAGGCCCAGCAGGAAGCACCCGACGAGAAATGGATCTCGCGCGATCAGCGACAGACAGCGGGGGAGCTGGTCGGAGGTAAGTATCACACATAGCCATATCGTTGCTGCGTCACCAAATCGGTGATGCTTTAGCGATATTGCTAGCGATATCGCTATGTGTAAAACCCCCTTTAGCCTTAAGGTGCTACTGACACGAAATTCTCATAAGCTGTCGATAACAACCCATCCAACCACACAGGCAAAGAATTTAAGTTGTGTGTAACAATGAGATATAACAAACAAAGGTGCACTCTCTATTGCTATAATGTAGTAAACATGAAATAAATTAAATTTGAATTGCATTACTGCTTTGGATAATATTGCAATTCAAATTTCATATATTTCATGCGTACATGCTATAGCACTACATAGTGCTACTTTATTTGTTTCTTTGCACCTGTATACAGTTTTCTGTTTCGAAGTGACACTCAGTCTTTTGTTATTAATAATGAGAAATGACACAGGGAAAAAATATTGAACATGCTTACTGAAATTTATTTAATACTTCGTAGAAAAGCGTTTTTTGGTGATGACAGCTTCAAGATGCCTCCTGTATAGAGAAACTAGTCGCAGGCATTGCTCATGTGTGATTTTGGTCCATTAGTCTACACAAAGATTCTTCAAATCCTGAAGCTTTATCTATGAACTCTGAGCTTTAGTTCCTACCATAAATTTTCTTGTGGATTTAGGTCAGGTGATTGGCTGGAACATTCTAACAGCTTTATTTTCTTTCTCTGAAACTAACTGATAGCTTCCTTGGCTGTGTGTTTGGGATCATTGTCTTACTGCAATGTCCACCCTCCTTTCATCTTCAGTATCCTAGTAGATGGCAGTTTTTTTTTATCAAGAATGTCTCGATACATTTGTCCATTCATTCTTCCTTCAATTATATGAAGTTTGCCAGTGCTGCGAGCTGAAAAACAGCCCCACACCATGATGTTCCCACCTCCAAACTTCACTGTTGGTATGCTTTTTTTAGGGTGAGATGCAATGCCCTTTGGCATCCAAACATGGTGTGTATGGCATTCAAAGAATTCAATTTTGGTCACATCTGTCCAGACTATATTCCCAGGCTTGTCTAAATGTTGTTGAGCAAACTTTAAAGACACATGAACATTCTTTTTGTTCAGCAATGGAGTCTTGTGGGGTGAGCATGCATATAGGCCATGGAAGTTGTGTGCATTACTTATAGTTTTTTTTACCTGCTGATTCCAGGTCTTTCTGTAGCTTTCCACAGGTGGTCCTTGGTTCTTGTGTAAGGTGGTAGGACCCCTCAGTCACGCCCTCTGCTCCTTCCGTGTGACCCCCAGTGCACTTCATGTACATATACAGTTAGTTCCATATATATTTGGACAGAGACAACATTTTTCTAATTTTGGTTCTAGACATTACCACAATGATGCGTCTGGTGATGTCCATGAGTTCAAGACTTCAGGCAGTCATTGCCAACAAAGGGTTTTCAACCAAGTACTAGAAATGAACATTTTATTTACAATTATTTAATCTGTCCAATTACTTTTGGTCCCTTTAAAAACAGGGTGGCACATGTTAAGGAGCTGAAACTCTTAAACCCTTCATCCAATTTTAATGTGGATACCCTCAAATGAAAGCTGAAAGTCTGAACTTCAACTGCATCTGAATTGTTTTGTTTAAAATTCATTGTGGTAATGTCTAGAACTAAAATTAGAAAAATGTTGTCTCAGTCCTAATATATATGGACCTAACTGTATTCAGCACCTGTGTGTTCTATGTGTTGTTATACTGTATCTGTATTATAATGTAATGTATTGTGTTGTTTACCCTTTAGATGTATTAGAGTTAGGGCAAGAAATGTTTAATGTGAGGGGTTGGGTCAGCAGCAGCAGAGAGGAAGCTGCTGTTTCCCTCCAGTTCTGCCTGGATCCTTGACAAGTACAGACAAGACAGACAGACGGGGCACTGCCAGACCCCCAGATGGGAGAGGTCTGTTGCCTCTGACTAAAGAAGGACACGGACTAAAGGGTACTTCCAAACAAGCTCTCTTAACTTTAGAGGGGCCTTCGCTGAATGGGTCTCAGGCACCAGCAGATTGGACGACTGGGATCCTTGGCTGCTGCAGCCGTAGTGGGTGCGACTGCAGCTCATGTCAGGGAAAGAACAGGAAATCCAGTGTTTGGGATTGTCGTTGATGTCCATTCATCATTACCTGTTTTCAATAAAAGTTATGTTTTCCCTGTTGGAACACAGCTACATCTCTGGACTTTTAATCACCTGGACTGCTGTGACAAAAGTCCGAGAAGGTAACTTCGTTTGGGGGTAAAGCCTTATCCATCTCATATCACATGTACAAGGGGGCCAGGGTGTATACAGACTGTGTTTAGTGGGTGAGCTCAATCAGGACTGCCACCCCGGTGCCCCTTGTATTACACTTGGATAAGTCTTCTAATAATTCTTTTAACTCCTCTCCCTGAAATATTGTGGGGACAAACTGGTCGTGGCCGGTTTAAGTTAAAATAGCGCTTTTTCCACTTCCGGATTATGGCCCCAACACTGCTCACTGGAACCTTCAGTAGTTTAGAAATTCTTCTGTAACCAATGTCTTCAGTATGTTTTGCAACAATAAGGTTGTGAAGGTCTCGAGACAGTTCACTTGTTTTACCTATCATGAGATGTTTCTGTGGCACCTTGATAATGAGACACCTTTTTATAGGCCATCAGCTGAACCAGCTGATATTATTTTTCACTAAATACTAATTACTGATAGATTTCAGCTGGTGTCATGACTTTTCAAGGGTTTTTGCACCTATTTTTCTTAATGTGTTCAATACCTTTTCTCTGTGTCATTTCTCACAATTACACATAATTTATGTACAACTATGGTTTGATTTTGTTGCCTGTGTGGATTAGATGGGTTTTTACCAACATCTAGTGAGAATTTCATGTCAATAGCACCTTTAGAAATATATTTTCTTAGAAAATTGGTGATTTGTTCAATACTTATTTCTCCCGCTGTACCTACCTAGTGTTTATTCTGTGTAACCTGGCCCCAAACACTTTTAATGGGGGAACCTCCCCAGAACATTTGGCACAAACAGCTGAATCCAGATACTCTCATATAGTAAGATACATATTTATATACTTTTAGACCCAGGTGACCACCCCTTTGGCATATCTTGAATGATAGTGACTATTAATCTTAACGTACTGTAGGTGAGACCATCCTTTTTTTTGCATTTTTTCAAACAAAGTATTATAAGACAACGAGAATTGCCAAAATACAGATGTGGCAGAGCTGATTCTGTATTTTGGTGAACACTGTGGTTCCTGTATTGTTGAAGCACACTCTTAGATCTGAATGATCGCCAGGGCATTTTTTCCTAGCACCTGTTTTAATTGTTTCTATGAGGAAGGCTCCATGCTCATAAGTAGAGATGAGATAATTGATCCCTCTAATTGGCTGTGGTATATTGGCGAGTATTTTGCTTCTCAGTTATAACAAAAACACACCAAAAGCAGTGACCTGTGTTGCAAATTTTTTAAGCATTTTTGAGACAACTTTGGTATGTTGTTTTTGACATCCAACATATACGGTATGTTACGCCAGTTTTATACAGTATCTTCTGACTATATGAATGTTGGTACTTGCTCCCAGCTAATATATGGACTATGGACTTTTTAAGCTCATGGTTAGACGTTCACTTTAAAACCTTCTTACATTACATATTTTGCTATCCACTCGGAGGATTATACAATCCTTCCATAGACTTGAGCAGATATCCATAAATTGGGTGCTATAAATATGGCTTCTGTACACACAGTATGTGACCGGGTCTATAGATATTAAAGAAATGTTATCATGACAAAAAATTACTTATTGTTTAAATGAGGGCCCTGTGTTATATGTATTTTTTACTTTAAAAATGTTTTCTTCATATTATGAACGTTATTAAAAATAAAATTACTAATCTTGTAATTTTCACACTGTCCACTAGGGTTATTTCAGAATCCTACTTCCTGTCCCTTCATGAAGAGTTTTCTGAAGTCTCATTATCAGCAGAGATAGGATTACAATGACCAATAACACCTCTATGCACAGCTGATAACACAGAATCCACCAATTACAATAGGCGATGTCACAGCTAATCCGGCTCCCTCTCTATTCACAATGACCTTTGCACAGGCTTATTAGATGCTTCAATTCAGAAGATATTGTTTTGGATATTGGATTTGTTGCTGCTAATGTTCATGTGTTGTTTCCTGAAACAAAAGGAAGTTAGAGTCTAAAATAGCCCCAGTGGCCAATGTGAGAACTGCAAGATTTCTATTTTTAATCTTTAACACAGATTATATGTAAAAAAACATTGCCAATAAATAATATATTTAGCACAAAACCTGATATAAACAATAAGTTATGTTCTACCGATAGCTTTCCCTTAACATGTTGTTCACAACTTAGATTATTTGTTATTAAGTCTCATTATTGTACTGGTGATTAGCTGCGGGTCCTCATTAAATACTTTTCTTGTTGTCTTTAACAATAGGGACAGGAATGGACACACTGAGTCATGTTCCAGACCATTAACTGTGGTGCACAAAAGCAAAATTGATTTTACTATTAATGGTTACAAAATATGAGTAATAGCGAAGTCACTTCCTAATATGTCAGCTCTTCCAATGAAACCAGCAGGAGGAGAGGACTCCTACCCAGTGTGTCCTCTGGCATTACAGGGTTTCAATGAGCAGAAGTCACAATCAATTTAGTCAAGAGCTTTGTTTATTGCTCTCCCCTATTCTGGTTGTATGGAGAACTTGTCACAGCACAGTGGGGGTTATTCAGAGGTAGACGTATTAAAGGGAGAAATCCAGAGTCCAATTAACGGATGCAGAACAGAATGTAGGAAGCTCTGTGACTGATGTCACATACCCCGCAGGAAAGCAAGTGATGTGTGTATTGTTCCATCTAATGATATTTCTGGAGGCTAATGGATAAACTAAGGTTGCGGTCTTTGACAAGCCATTTAATGCCATACTGCTCATAATCTAAAGCACAGAAACCAGGATCACCTTCAGCTGAGTTTACGCATTGCATAATTTGTATTTTCAGATTTGTTAAAATGCACTAAATATATCAAAGTGGCTCCTATGATGCAGTTGCTACATCTTTAGACTGTCAGGTTTTCCTATACGCCATATATTAGTTGGTTTACTTGATGCCTGTAATCTGCACCAAAATTTTTCTGCACCGTGTTACATCTTAAAGGGGTCGTCCCAGAGGTGTATGTAAGTTTTCTGGCACCCGTGGCAAGAATTTAGTTAGGCGTCCTCACACCTGCGCTATCTATTTGAGTAGCTGCCATGTGTCCACTTATATGCCGATGAGCTGCTTTTTCAAATTCTCTCAATGTTCAATGAAATACTTTTGCCTCTGCTTCACTCAGAGAAGCAGGAAGAGAAGCTAGGTGTCACATGACTGTAAGTATGAAAATCGCAGATGACTCCCTCCCTCGCTCCCCTTACTGCCATTATGTCTCCTCACTGGTCCTCCTCGCTCCCCATAGTGTGTCTGCACCAATCCCACCAACACTCTCCTCATACTGTGTCTGCGCACCGATCCCCCACTTCTCTTACTATGTCCTCACCAATTTCCTCCCCTCATACTGTGTCCGCATCAATTTACCCCTTACAAACACAACTTCCCTCTCCTCGTTCCTCATACTATGTCCACACCAATCTCTGACACCCCATCTCCTCATACTGTGTCTACACCAATCCTCTTTTGGCTACTCTTTCTGTGTCCACAGCCAATCCCTCCACTCCTCATACTGTGTCTGCACTAATCTCCCCCACTCCTCATACTGCGTCTTCCCAAACCCCCACACCTCATACTGTGTCTGCACTAATCCCCTCATTACTCAGTGTGTCTACCACAATTCCCCTCTCTCCTTATAGTGTTTCTGCACAAATACCCCCTTACTCCTCATACTGTGTCCGCACTAATCCTCTGAACCCCCTCCTCAGTGTGTCCGCACCAATACAAACTCCGCTCCTTATAGTGTTTCTGCACAAATCCCTCATAAATCCTTATATAGTATCCACATCAATCCCCACACACCAACTCCATAGACTGTGCCCGCACCAATCCCACACCCCCACTACATATACTGTGTCCTCACCAATCCCGACACTACCACTCCTTATACAGTGTCCACACCAATCTCCACATCAGTTCTCCATATACAGTCATGGTCGAAAGTGTTGGCATCCTTAAAATTGTTCCAGAAATTGAAGTATTTCTCCCATAAAATGATAGCAGTTACACGTTTGATTACACATGTTTATTTCCTTTGTGTGTATTGGAACAACACAAAAAAAACTGAGAATAGGCCATCAATATATAAAACCCCAGAAACCGTAAAAATTAGAGACTCAGTATCTCCCTTCATTACCATATATTATTGTCTTTACTGTTTAGTCATTAATTTGTGAGAAATGGAATAGACCATTAACTGTAATTATTCAAAAATAAGAGTTCTCATATAATGGCTCCTATTACAAAAATGCATTTTTAGAAAATAATGCAATAAAATGCAGCAAACCCCCAAATGATCTTATATTTCTTATAAAATTCAGAATAAGCCGCTGTCATTGAACTCTAGTTCCGATGACACTTAGCTACTGCTCTGTGATTAGTATGTTTATCAGCAAAAAACATAGGCAGAATATATTACAATGTGTAAAGCAATTGTAACATGAACAGAAATGTTCAGTATGGAGCTACAAAATAGAGATTGAATAAGTAACATACTGATGCGATATCAATTAATTGAGGTGTTTATCTAGTCTGATTAAATGTAAAATGCTTTTTTATACATCAACATTTTGACTTGAAATTAAAGGGAATCTGTCAGCAGGTTTTACTCTGTAATCTGAAGACAACAGGAGATAGGGGCTGAAACACAGAATTCAGGAATGTGTCATTTATTAGACTGTTTGCCGTCGTTTACTTAAAATAAATATTTTATCACCAGATTACCACTGTCTGGACTACAGCTCATGCAACTGCTAGACTGACCACGCCCCCTCCTCTGATAAGCAGCTCACTGTTAATAGACAATGTACACAGAAAGCTGTGGTGTGGGCGGGGTTAGCGTTCTGAGCTGTGTTACATACTGCATCTAAAAACTCAGAACTGTCAGACCTGCTGCACCCAGTAATCTAAGTGATACATCAGTGGAGTCAGGCTCTCTTTTCCTACACTGTGCTGCTCAAAGATGAGGTAGCAAAAGCCTGGTGACAGATTCCCTTTAAGAGAGAAATTGGTGATATCTTAGCTTTTCAAGGTTCGCTGTAAAGAGTAAATGAGAAATGAAATGTTAAACAAATAGGCAACTGATTTATCAAGTAGTTTCCTCCAGATTTCTGGTGTTAAATTAGCTTGAAATGTGGCAAAATGTTTGCGTAACTCAATGCATGCTTGACAAAGTCATCATAATTTATTCCACATGGCAACATTTATTCTGGAAATGGACGTCAGGTATACAGTATTTCTGCCAGCTGAAAGATGCTCCAAATTTATTAAGATGTGCACGCCTCTGAATGAATTTGGTCCATCCTACTCCAGCGCACCGTGCATCCAGACTGGTGTACAAAACGCCAGTTAATGAAATGGGGCCATAGTAAGAAAGATGTCTAACGATCCTTTAAATAATAAACACTGCCAAAATTCCATTTCTTTATGTATGAGGGTATGTGCACACGGTCAGTAAACGCTGCGGGTTGGATGCTACGTTCTTGTGCAGCGTCCAACCCGCAGCGTTCAGATGTTACAGCATAGTGGAGGAGATTTCAAGAAATCCCATGTCCACTCTGCATCCACAGAAACCAGCGGATCACCCGCGGAGAAGGACATGCGG
This sequence comes from Dendrobates tinctorius, assembly GCF_039654945.1. Lineage (NCBI taxonomy): Eukaryota > Metazoa > Chordata > Amphibia > Anura > Dendrobatidae > Dendrobates > Dendrobates tinctorius. Next base: position 15,590,316 of record NW_027361775.1, on the reverse strand, counting down.
CGCATCTCTCCAGACCGCAGCATATCACTTTTTCTTGCGACACGCTGGTCTCTGCAAGAGAAATATCACCCATAGAATGTATTGCACGCTGTGAATCCGCATGATTCAGTGATCACAGAGGATTCACCTGCGCTCAATATACAGCAGCTCTTTGGACTCAGCGAGCATGCACCGCATCCAAAGCGCTGCCAATTTCTGATCATCTGCACATACCCTGATAGTGATGTGGCTCCAACCTCTGTCCAGCGTTAGTGACTGTGCATTGACCTAGAGAGTATGTCTTGGGCTTGGCAGTTTGCATGTGCATACCAGGCAAGCAATTACTCTCACTTCTTCTATAGCACCGATTTACCTCTGCACTAAATTCTATGAGAACTGTAAGTGATATTATGTAATTGCAGAGTCACATCATGGCCTTCAGTTGTATCCAGTCTGCTGTGATATTATGGTAACATTTTGTTATTAAATTACTGTTTAACAAGACAATTCGCAAAGTTCTGTTTGGGTTAGAGGCTATGTTTCTACAATGAATATTTGGTGAGTTTTTGATGTTGCCGATTTTTTGTTTCATTTTTATTGCGTCTTTAAACTTTTTTTGTCACTTTTTGGTGTTATATTTTTACTATAGTTGCTTTATTTTTGATATATCATGGTATTTGAATTTGCTAAAAGTATATAGATACAGTCATGTACGGATTACATGCGTTTTCAGTGCGTTACCAACTAGGTTGGAATTTAATGGCTGCGATTAGGGAACTGTAAGGCTGCTCCAAGTCATTAGCATAAAATATCTGTTGTCTGTTAGTCTATAATCGTCATTTCTCTATATTTTGTAATTTGTCAAAAAAGTTCATTAGAACAATAATTCTCTAATAAAGCCTTTTTTTGGTGAGGGTTGGGGTTTTCTAAAATTTGGTATTTGACAAGTATCCTCGTATATGACCGTATATTTCACCATCTAGTCATGCAAGTTAAGTAACGTGAGAAGTTCTACCTTTCTCTTAGTGATAACAGCTTAATTGCACCAGGTTAAATCTACAATAGTTGGATAGGAACAATTTTCTGACCTGTAAATCAAATTTCGCCCTTGATAACTTATCTGGTGTAGATTGGGTGTGCATGTGACGTAATCCTTTCCTACTTCATTAACCTGTCGCTTTTATCTTGCTCTTATGCTTTTATGAATTTTCCAATAGTTTGACCCTGGGAGGGAGTATTAGCTAATAACAACCTTGTCTTTGGATCATTTAACATAAACTATTCATAGCACTTGTCAATATATCAGGTGTTAATCAGATTGATGTTTTTTTAGCCTGTTTCCACATTATAAGTCTTTATTTTGCTTTTCTATTACAGGCCAGAGTCGATAACTGAAAAATGAATAAGATCCAATAAAAGAATGGAATATCTAACCAGCGTGATGCACCTCGTCCATTGGAATATATGTGATGAACCCTCTAATTGAAAGCTGCTTAACCCATGAAGGGAATTCTATCCGTCCTGCGAATGTCACCTTAAATCTAATCAAATGTGACTCGCGTGAGATTTCTGCAGCTGAAGGATATATGCTTAGTATCATTGACCTAATCTAATAGTCAGCAATTCTGGATCTAGAAGACTCTGGAAACTCGCGGATGAAATATCCCTCTTTTACAAGTCATGTGGATTAAAGATGTGCCCGTCTCCTAAGTGTGCAGAACATTCCTAGTGAACTGTAATATTTCTATATTATGAAATTGAAGGCACTTTCCGGTGGAGAATTCTGATGCAGCACTAGACCAACTCTGCCCTAATTGGAGCTGGAAAGTAATAAAAATAAAGCAATCCTCTCTGAGCAAACAGTGGAGGTTGAACATACCGAGAAGTTCAAGAGTTCAGTCTTATGTGAAACTGGTGCAGTTCTGACACACCTCTCTGCTCTCAGAATCTAGATCAGCAGTCTGTGATAGGCGCGGTGTGGAAACAGACCGTATCTGGTGTAATGCCAGAAAAACAACAGTGACAACGAAATCGACAGCAAAAGCAAAAGCGCAGAGGTTATGTGACTGCAGTCTCAAGAAACCACGAATATGGAGACTTCATTGTCTATTGCTCCTTATCCCAGTGATCTAAATGATGGAAACACGGGGACTTCTGCAAAGAGGACATGTGAGTACAGTGGGGGCTCCAGAGATGGCTTGGAGGCAAGTGGAAGCTCGGGAAAGCATCCACATGGCAGAGAAAAAGACAGCTTACCCCACTCTAACGGTGGCTACACTCTTCAGTCTGACACTGTTGTGCAGCCTATGCATAGTTTGGAAATTTCTAGACAAGTACCTTATAATGATGCTGAGGACATTTCAGTTTCTGAACCCATAAGTGAAGGTAGCATAGTGCTGGGTGGAAGCCAGTGGGATATGAACAATGTATCAGAATTGGAAGAGGATGGTGAAGAACGAAGTTTATCCGAATCCATCTCAATCAGTGAATATCTGCAATCTCATACAAGACAACCCAACACAGATTTTTCCATCGATGAAGCTACGATTGATGAATCTAGAGGTGACCTTGAAAGAAACATTTTACCTGAACTCCTCGGTGAACCAGACCTGGTTATTGAAGTGACTGGGGGGCAAAGAATTAAGGCACACAAGTCTATATTAGCTGAGAAAAGTGATTATTTCAGGGCTCGATCATCAAGAGACATTCTTAAAATTAAGGGTGTAAGTTACCAGACTTTACTGTTGCTTGTGGATTACATTTACAGCTCACAGCTGGAAGTGAAGCAGGAAAATGTGGTAGAGGTGATAAGTGGTGCAAAGTTCCTCCAGATTCCTTGTGCGGTGCAGTGTGCCATGGATAGCATGAGGTCCCAGATATCACTCAAGAACTGCTATCAGGTACTCTATATCGCAAAGAAACAAAGACTGAATGAGCTCAAGGAAGCTGCTTACAAATTTATGAGTGACCATTTTCTACAGGTTCTTAAGGATCCTAATGTCTTCGGCAGACTAACAGGTGCAGAGAGAGACTTAATTTTACAGCGCAGAATGGATGGTAAACAGTGTTTGGTGGTAGCAGGAATCAATGATGCTTTTGAACGAATGACCAGTAGCAGTAGACCTCAAAGCCGAGAGAGTAGTAGACCCCAGAGTCCTTCATCAATTGTGTCTGCTGAAGATGATGGAACTACTTATCAGGTACATTGCTTTACTGAATCATCCAGGGGATGGCGGTCTTTGACAAAGATTCCAGAGGAAGCAAATACTAAAGGCTGTGGGGTCTGTGTCCTATATAACTATTTGTTCATTGCTGGCGGCATTAAAGGTAGTGGAGAAAAAGCAAAACTTTCCGACCAGGTATTTTGTTACAACCCTTTGACTGATACATGGGATAAGGTTCGACCCCTCTCCCAGCCACGCTCTCAGTTGAAATTAGTAGCTCTTGATGGTTATTTATATGCTATTGGTGGAGAGTGCCTCTTCACAGTGGAAAAATATGATCCCCGTCTGGACCGTTGGACCTCAGTAGCTTCATTACTTAAAGGTGCATTTGCAGTTGCCCATGAAGCTACAACGTGTAATGGTGAGATATATGTATCCGGTGGAACTCTTTTTTACCGTCTACTCAAATATGATCCGAAACATAATGAATGGCAAGAATGCCCTTACAACAACAGCCGCCGACGCTCAGCTGGTATGGTATCCCACAAAGGCTGCATCTACAGATTTGATGTCAGTCGTGAACATGGCCTTAGTGTTTTCACTTACAATTCAATGGCCAGACACTGGAGTGAGGGAGTCAACCTATGTCCTGGTCCAGGGCCTACACCTCCTAGTCTGCCTTTTCGCTGCACTGTCATGGGAGGAAACATCTATTGCTTGAACAGAGCTGTAACACTGAGATTGCCACTACCACCAGAAGGAACCGGAGGAGAAATGGCTAACTGTGAGCTTGATGTCTTTCCTTCCCCAGAAGATACAAAAGGAGTCTTATTTCCATTCGTTCTCTCTTTACCTGAGAATAAGTCATAACATTAAGACCAAGGTTATACTGCCTATGTGTTTTACTTTACTGGCATGTTCGTTTAAATGACTAAAAATACATTAATGCCCAGTTCACAATAGTTCCGCAAATGCATGTCTATCACTGTACAAAAATGAATATGTGAATCTACAAATTATGTGCATTTATTTCCTGGAAATGCCCTTGTAAATTAGAACCAGCCTACAGACCTGTACGGAGGAGAGTTTTTGCATGTAGTAGTGATTGTTATGTGTGTACAATATAATGGCATCCGATATGGTGAACACAACAGGAGATACTCGGGATAAGTTCAACCGCACCTAGAAGCTGCTAACATTTAGAGCTACATCTTAAAATAAATGGTAGCACATTTCAGATAATACTGAATTTTACTTACATATAATGAGAATGTAGAGAGGCAATAGTGCGACAATTATAATATTATAATCAGGGGTTGGCCTAACCTGTAGAGTGGCTAGAAATGTTTGCCATAGACAAAAATAAATTGTTCTAATCGCTACTTTTCATTTGTATAATCTGATGACACTGCTGTAGGTCCTAAATGAAAATGATTGCATATTACATACGGACTGTATGCCTAAGGCAACCAGACAACATCCCATAACATGACCAGTACTGTTCATGCACTATTATTGGTGTCCTCTTATGTGGCTTTAGGCCTTCTTTAGGGACAGGGACCAGGTAGCCATTGCTACTTCTGCACCTCTTCTAGCTGTTATAACCTGAGTTATTTTTCAGTTAGGCCAGGTTCATACTGCGTTTTCAACACACAGCGTTGACGGGCTGCGTTAACGCTATAGCATGACGTGATCGCGTTATGCTATACCGCTAGCGCAGATGCTTCATCTCCGCTAGTGGTGACGGACCCTCGGACGCTACAGCCCGCCTCCGAGAGTCCATCACAGAATGACGGCACATTGCTAGCGCATGCCGATTATGGCATGCGTTGGCGGTGCGCCCGATAATGAGGGTTAATGGCAGCGTTAGCGGATTGCGTTACATCGGGTTATGCCGCGGTGTAGCGCGATCCGTTGAACAGACTGCCTGAATGCAGCCTTACTCTGCGCAGCACTCCTGCTTCTTATTTGCAGTTTTGTATCCATGACCCAGGATATGTGATTACTATGAGAGCAGGTGAATTAGAAGCATGCTTCTTCTGACACCCAGAACAGACTGAATGGACCATCATGCTGATTTGTCTTGTAACCTCCATGCATGCACTTTAATGCCTTCATTAAGATCTGTTCACACCCTGCTTATGGATCATTCTTCCTTTAGACCGTGTTCCCATGTAGCGTAAATACTGCAGTTTTTCCGCTTTGTTTTTGAGCGTATTTTGAGCTCTGTTGCATTTTTGCCAAAAACCCATAATGTTAATTCTCTCAGTGGTTTTACAGCACTTTTCAGCCACTCAAATGAATGGGTGAAGAGCGAAAGTAAAAAGGTGACAAAAATGTGCGTACACGCCATGTGTAGCCTAAGGATATTATTGAACTCTGCAATTTTTTATGCATTTTTTTTAATGTAGGCTTCTATAGGAAAACTGAAAAATGCATGGAAAAAGGAATGTAGCAAATGCATGTAAGAAAATGGAGCTGCAATTTTAAGTGCAGAATCAAAGCTTTTCTGTTCTAAAAACATTAATAAGCGCTGCTTCAGATCTGCACCAAAAACGCATTAAAAAAATGCAGCAATCAGAGACAGCCCTGTTTGCAGAAAATATGCGGATAAAAAACATCAGAAAACAAAGCAACATTTACTCTACTTGTGAACGCGTCCTTAGGCTTTCATTTTAGCATTTGTGTGGCGGGATGAAGTTTTCCTTCCTTTTGATATGGAGTGGTGTAGACAATACAGATCTGGCATTTTCTCAGCACATTTCGGCCGTTAGTGCAGTTGGTCCACAATGTTTGGCAAATGCTAGATTTACATGAGCCTGCCGCATCTCCATGAGCCTGCTAGATCTCCGTGAGGTAGGTTGTGAGGATTTTCTGAAGAAAGACAGAGCTTTCCCCTTTAAATAAACTGTCTGGTCAGTGTATATTTGTATGTTGTATGGTATAAACGTGTTCATTGCCATATTTCCACATATCCGAAGTGATGATTTGATGATAGCCAGTCTCCGGAATCAATGAACCAACCTTTGCTGGCGGTCACATGAATCTATGGTGACACTGACAATTACTGCAGCCATGAAATCTAATTGTGTTTATATTATATCTTAATGAATAGTGATTGCGAGCGTAACGACTTTAGCACCATCATCATTTGGCGGAATAGTCGTTTTTATGACACTGCGTTCTTCCTGTGTCTCTGACTACACTACAGTCCTTGACCATATTGCAATGCCGGGGATGACCGTATTCCTAGGATCAGGTATTCCTATAGGAAATTCCTGTAGTGCCATGTTACCCAGTCTTCAAACATTTATTTTTCCCCGGTGACTAGTATAACATGTGAAGTTACCAAAGGGAATTCCTTATGTTGTGTTGGGAAACTTTAAATGCCTTAGGATAATGGAAATATAATGAAAAACTCTCTCCATGGAAAACAAATATAATGGAAAGTCAATTTACCATTACATTACACAGACCTTACGCAGAATAATGTCTTAATGTTAAACATCTGCTGTGATCATACCATGGGAAATGTCTTTAATAAATGTTGGGGGATATATCTCTATGAAAAGATCAATCGTTATGATTTCTAAAGTCAAAAACACTAAGGCCAGGTTCACACCACCGTATTTTCTCTTAGCTAAGAGAATTGTACCTATTATGGTAATCAGAGTTTGATCATAGGTTGATCCGATTTTCTCGTATGAGAAGATGGAAAAATAAGTCTCAATCTTCTTCATTCTGGCAGTCCTTGAAAATTGGACTGCACTCTGATGTCATCTGAGTGCAGCCCAATTTTTCCCATGGACTCATTGACTTGCATGACCGAGCGCAGACATGCAAATTGATGCAAATTGTGCATGCTGCGATTTGGACTCTGTCCAGGGAAAAAATTGAAAATTGGACATGTGCGTGGGCTTATAGAATAACATTGGTTCAAAGTGGGATTTAATATTTTGCCAGATCGCACTCAGACTGATGGAGCTCTTTCTCAGACTGGTGTTATCATCTGCTGGCTAAGAATGGAGATAGTTGGAGTGATTTGAGTGAAATTTATTAAAAGGCGCACAGCTTCTAACAAATTTTGTTTTTTGTTGTCTAACGATAGAAAATGAAGTCTATGCTTGCACCGAAATTTGTGCTCTTTGCAGGTTTCCCTTTTGAAAATATTTACAATATTCACTTCAAAATTCACAATTTTTGCTCAAAATTTGTGCATGACCTGACTTGTGTCTTTTTTTGGGTGCGGATTCTGTTAAACCTGGTGTAAACTGCTTGGTAAGGGGAGTTTCCACGTGGCGGATTGCATCAGGATTAGCTGCGGATTGAACGCTGCGTCCTGCCGCAGTGTTTAATCCGCAGTGTCCAGATGTTCCTGCATAGTGGAGGCGATTTTATATGCGTCCGATTACGCGGGTGACACACTCGCGTAATCGTACATGCGGTGCGTCTTTTTAGACCGCAGCATGTCGGTTTACCTTGTGGAGATGCTCAGTCTCCGCAGTCTCCGCAAAGTAAACTGCCTACGCTATGGGTACCTTGCGGCGATTCCGGATTTGTTCACTGAGCACATCCGGAATCAGCGCGGACAGAAGGGGGCAAGGCTTTGGGCGGAGCAGGTTTTCCGCTCCGTCCAAAGCGCTGCGTTAACGGTACGTAGAAACGTACCCTAAGGCTGGAGTCACTCTGCCGTATTTTACGTCCGAGAATCGCATTGTAAATCGCATTGTAAAACTCGCACTGGCTGTCGGCTCTCCTGACCTGAGCTTGACAGCTGCATACTACTCCATCACGCTGTCATGCTCAGGTCAGGAGAGCTGCCGGCCAGTCCGTGCAGTGCGGTGCGATTATCGCTCAAGAAATACGCCAGTGTGTCTCTGCCCTAAATGTGATTTGCTAAAGTTGGTTTTATACAAAAGAGCAAATCGGCTGAGATAGACCAATGATCTAAAGTGTGTATGGGCCTCCTGCTTCTTCTATGATGACAAATGGTTAACAGCTAGAGCACATGTTGATTATCGAAAAGTCCAATCCTTTTGTAAGTATTTGTCAGTAATTCATTCCCCTCTCCCCAATAAAAGGCGACTCTCGATATCAGTGCTTGTTCTTTTTGGACATTTCCGGTCTCCAGAAGAAAAGCTGAATACTACTTTTGCCTAATAGAGGGGATTCCGGAATTCCTTTTTAAAAAAATAACAAAAAAAAAACTAAAGTAGTTTAAAGCCCAGTACAAATAAAAACCTTCCGAGAAGTATTCCTGACCATGAAATTCTTTACAATGATCACATTAAAATGACATGGTGGCCGGCCAATAAGGCACGTAGACCCTGTACGAGAATCTGCTAGGGAAAGACATGCTACCTCTACATCCGACCAATGTGTTTAGGAAATAAATTCTGACTCTAGATCTTAATGCATCTCGGTTTAGAAACGCGACACGTGAAGACAGAGTCGATAAGAATGCTGGTCAAGTTCTAACAGAACGGAGTCTTGGAAAATCTCATTTTTCCTGCACACACTGGCTTTTTCTTCTGCAGTGCTGTAGGCAATCCACATTACTTAATGGATCCGCAGCACTCCCAGGATCCCTCCATCGCTACGTGTCCAAAGCTTTGAAACTTCGGCCAAGAATATTTTTTGATCTGACAAGAAATCCCTTCCGTCCGTTTCTTTCTGCTGTGAGCCGGTGAATGCCATCATTGATCGTTTAGATTACAGACTATTGTAGGCTTTGTGCATTCCTTTTATATTTGACGCAATGAGCTGATGTATGGGATCCCTACGTGCAGCCCTGATTTATCTCTGTTGCCCGTTGTGATGTGCGGTCTCCTACTCATCCAACACAATAATGAGAGTCTCGGGAATTGGGAAAATGAAAGCTGATTTATTCTAAAACTCTATTCTCTGATGACAAATAATCATTTTCCAATTGTCTGCGTCTTCGTGTATCACTGGGATCAGTTTATTCACCATATCTCCCATGAAAATCCTGCACTTTTGAAGAGAATAGACCAATGTTTGGCAATCATTAAATTATCATCTTACACTCCATCTTTTTACTGCTTTCTTATATTATTATTTATATGAATACTTTGAGGCGCATTTGCATCACCAAGAGACTTTCCCCAATATGTAGTAGGTGCATGAATACTAATATTAGCAAATTCCTCCAATTAGAAATGTAGTGTAGTTCTTCTGATTCACTATGTCACTTACCTACTTACCTCATGTGCAGGCATTGCAGTAGCTTAAGTATCCATGGTTACGACCACTTATATAGTGACAGTTAGCTGTTAGTGGTTGTAACTATGGATACCTAAGCTACTGCAATGCCTTGCATGGGGTAAGCGACATAGCGAATCAGAAGAACTATACTTCATTTGTAATTGGAGGTATTTGCTAGTAGTGTTATTATTACTCCTACTACATATTGGGATAGGATCTTGGAGATGGGAATACCCCTTTAAGTCCTTACTGATCAAGTGCGATACTTTCCTTCTATATTGCTTTCTAAACTGCAGGGAGGCAATGTAGAAAATATAATTTAAACTACTGTAAAACTCTGAAGATACTGAGCAAAGTTTTACTACCTTTTCCAACTTTCACTACCTAATGCAGATGGAATCAGCTAAGAGGGAGAAAGAGCTCCCATTATACCCAATATATAAGGGGCGAACACAGCGGCAAGTCTCCTGCAGCCTCAGCCAATAGCTGCAGAGCAGGAGGTGATGTCATAGAAGTGGGCGTTTTTTGCAGTAACTTCTGTACCGGTCCATCACATGCCAACACTCCGTTTTTTTTTTAATTTTCTGTGGTTTTAGGGATCTATACTTTGTTTAAAATATATGAAGCAAAAAATAACTCCTGATTATCTTCCTCATATATCACCCAATTCTTGTTCAGAGTTATTTTTTAGGGAATCTAAACTTAGGAAATCGGGAGTCTAATTTGGTGTTGTATGTAAATCCTCTACAAAGTCTAGTTTTTAAAAAATTATTGGAGCATTACCCAGATCTCTCCTGGATACGGTTGGCAAAAATCAATAAAAATAAAAAAAATTCTAACAATACAAAATGTGTTGTTTATGTTGAATGTACATTTCAAAAGATACAGGCAACGCTATGACTATGTTATATACAAGTGCTTCTCACAAAATTAGAATAGCATCAAAAAGTTAATTTATTTCAGTTCTTCAATGCAAAAAGTGAAACTCATATATTATATAGAGTCATTACAAAGAGAGTGATCTATTTCATGTGTTTATTTCTGTTAATGTTGATGATTATGGCTTACAGCCAATGAAAACCCAAAGTCATTGTCTCAGTAAATCAGAATAATTTATAACACCAGCTTGAAAAATGATTTTAAAATCCTAAATATTGGCCTACTGAAATGTCTGTTTTACTGAAATGTATGAACTGTTTTTGCGACTTGCAAAAGTTGCCAAAAGGCACCAACATTTTTGCATACTCAGAAATACACCTGGGTGAGGGTGGGTGTACCGAAATAAAGTTACGCCAAATTTTACCACTTTTTAAAAAGTTGAAATTGATGAATCAGGGCAAAATATCTGGATTTGCTAGACTCCGTCCACAAAACAGAAAACAATAACAATACAAGTGAACACTTATAAAATAGACTTAAAAATGGCGCAAATACAATAATGAATTGAGTGTAAACGAAAAAAAAGGCGTAAACCACCCAAAACTAGACAAACAGCAGGTACAATGGTGAATCAGGGCTTTGATATTTTTTAATTTTATGCAGTTCTAGATTTTTACCAATTTACAAAATCAAATTAAAAACGCAATCATTTTTTAAACAAACAGAATAATCCTTCAGTTTTTCTGCTTAAGGGCAGAGACACACTGGCAAATTTTTTGTCCGATAATCGGATTGTAAAACTTGCCCTGGCCGGCACCTCTCCTGACCTGAACTTGACAGCTGCATAGTAATCCATCACGCTGTCATGCTCAGGTCAGGAGAGGTGCCGGCCAGGGCAAGTTTTACGATCCGATTATCGGACAAAAAATTCGCCAGTGTGTCTCTAAGGCTTGATTTTGGTAGATTTGACCAACCCAGGAGTAAAAAGTTCTCTTCTTTTCACAGTGAAATTGTATTTTTCACTTGATAAAGGGAGTTAGGCCAGGTTCACATAGTGTTAATGCAGTCCATTCAACGCATAGCGTTGACGGACTGCATTAATGCTGCTCACATAACGCGATCGCGTTATGTGAGCCCGCTAGCGCAGATGCTCCATCTGCGCTAGCAGTGATGGACCCCCGGACGCTGCAGCCCGCGTCCGAGGGTCCGTCACAGAATTGCGGCACATTGCTAACGCATGCTGATTATGGCATGCGCTAGCGATGCGCTCCTAATGGAAGTGAATGGCAGCGTTAACGGATTGCAGTTTGCCGCGGTGTAACACAATCCGTTAAACGGACTGCCTTAACGCAGTGTGACGCCAGCCTTACTGAGGATCGTAGGAGATTATGTTAAATAGTTATAATACTTTTCACAAGACTTCATAGATTTTGGAAGTTTTAAGCAACATTTGTCTGGTCAGTAGGGAATTTGTTACTCTAATCAGGTAAATACTAGACAAGAAGGAAAATGCATACATTCATGGTATAAAACAGGTAACACAAATAAGACATATAGGGTCTGGCATAAAGAGCAATTTATGGTGTTCTCGCTCAATTTTTGTCCACAAAGTTGGCAGAGCTGGGGTAGGATGGGAGCAGAACAGGGGCATGGCGAACCCTCTCGTTAAATTCATGATGAGCAACATTGTTCCGTATGCCATAAATCCTACTCCATTCTTTGACTGGAGTAGGATTTGTGCTGAGTTGCACACAGAGGTGTATATCACTTATCTGATGGTCCTGATTCATTAGGAGGTTTGCGCCTCTTAAAAAATCAGGAGCGTCTGACTCCAGCACGCCTCCTCATCAAGACAAGTGTGAACAATTCTTGTCTTGAATAATCTAGGTCATAGATTTTGCTTGGAACAATGTGTAATATTGAACAAAGTTATTATATGTTGGCACTCTAATGTCCTCTATCCCTTTCCTTTCCTGTAAAATATATAACAAATGTATAATGAACAGTGTATAATTATCTTTACACACAAGTAACTACTAATTTTATATGCACTTTCATTGACATTGTTTGCAAGAGATTCCTGGGAATGGGACTTTTATGCCTACTAACAAGTATGAGATACTGGGCCAATCTACTAAGTGTCTTCATCTCTGATGCAATATTGGTGGATAATATGATATGACCGCACTTTTAGGTTTCATGAGCTCCATAACTCAGCACAAGGTAGCAGAACAGTTCGGATATTTTCATTCCATCACCACCTGCCTAGGCGAAGCAACCATCACGTACTGCCTATCACCATGTATTGTGTACATAACCATAGATACGTTTTGATCTTAAGTGTTTGTTGTGTATGTCCATCATGCTAGTATTCCACAGTTGTATTACGATTGTTTACGGCAATGCATTCAAATTGTTCAACAAAATCCGTTTTTTTACTCTCTGATGCACATTTTTGAAAAATGAAATTTTAATACTAATTTAGTTCAATGAAACTGGAAATATTTAGGTAATTTTCAATAACTATTTAATTCAGCTGATGATCCGATTTGGCCATTTCTTGGCATGTTTTGTATTTTTACTGTTCTGTGAAGCTGCACAATGCTATGCATTTAATACTGGTTGAGCATTTTAATATGCATTGTATATTCTCTTTGTACCTGCTTTTGCACTTATTAACTTTTCCTTGGAATTATTAAAAAAAAAAATTCTGCTAATTTCTGACCTTAGAGGTTTAAAAAGCTAAGAATTTAGTCTTTGTAACGGACAGCTAAGCTGTTGTTGCCATTACAGAAGTCACCAATTTGCACATTATTTTACATTCCAAGAATTGAGTATTACTTTATATGTGGATTATAACAGTCAATATATACATGACTCACTGAACATGAATTTTAGCAAAATTTGTTTCTGCGCTTTTTTCTCTGTATCTTGAATTTGATGGGATTCTGATAAATGTTATTGCAGATTAAAGGTGACCTTGTGCTATTAAAATAGTAGTGTTCTAAAAGAAGTCTCAAGTTACATTTTTTTTACTTACCAAAAAATATCTCACATGAACATATTTCATTATTTAAAATATCTAAAAGATTTACAGGTCCACGGATTTTTTCACTGCAGTTTGCGAGCCTCGGTCACCTCAATTCATAAAATAAGGGGCTAAAGCAAAGAGTTCTTTAGAAGGGTTCCTCAGATGAATGAATAACCTACCTTTGTGCGGTTTATTTTTCCCGTGACACACAGACCTTTATTTCATCAGTATGCCTATACATGTTGTTAACTCTCTTGGCAAATGATCAGGGACAAGAAGGAGGTCCTTCAAAAGAAAAGTGCTACAAACTACTAACATAATGGGACAACAGCCATATCTCTTCTTATGAGGTAGGAAAACAGTACATGTAGTGCAATCAGAATTATTGATGAGCGAGTATACTCATTACTTGGGTTTTCAAATATTTTGGCGTGTGCAGAGATTTAGTTTTTGTCGACGCAGCTGCATGATTTGCGGCTGCTAGACAGCCTGAATACATGTGGGGACTCCCTAACAAACAGGCATTCATCACATGTATTCAGCCTGTCCAGCAGCCGCAAATCATGCAGCTGCGTCGACGAAAACTACATCTCCGAGCACGCCGAAATACTCGGAGGATACCCGAGCATGCTCGGGAAAACCCAAGCAACGAGTATACTCGCTCATCACTAATCAGAATTTTTTTGTAATATCTAACTCTACTGATCATGACAATTTGCAGGATTTCATTTTAATTTGTTTTAAATTTAGTTCTATCTATAAATATGTATTGATTTTGCATGTCTCCCGAGAAAGAATAGTACCTTTTTTTGAAGCTTTGGCTTGTCCTACTAATAATCTCAAATGTAATACTATAAGGATTCTCAAGTCAAATCATATATATATATCCCTTAAAAATAGTACTTTATTGTTTAAAAACCACAGATGTGGTATACACCAGAAAAGAAGTGACTAGAAATGAAGAAATGAAATTAAGTGTTCAAACAAAGCCCATACTAAGGTGACACCTTGGAATCCCTCATATGAGACTAAGCCGTATCCTGCCTGTCCGCGGAGGTTGGCACCCTAGGGGGGAACGTTATGGCGCCCCCGCTCAACGATGGCTGTCCCTAGGGGCCCTAGTAAACCCTACCGCCACTAGTGGTCCCTTCTACCCGATACAAATAAGGGAACCCCTACTTCTAGACAGAGACCAAACTGCTCTATAGAGGACCCTGTGCCCTAGAGAAAGAGGTTATAAATAAATAGAACACATATGGCATTCGGTGGTCAAATTTGAGCAAAGACACAGTTGTAAATAGTGCCTCAATCCTATGTACAAGATATATTAGTATATGAAAAGGGCACTGACTCTAATAAGTCATAACCCACAAGACAGCCAAAGGCTATATCCCATTGCTGTAAATATACAAAAAACGCAGAACTGCCACAGCGATACTTATCTGCAATTTCTGCCACCTGCCAATAAACAGTTAAAGCCTCAGCTAGATAAAACACATGGCATTCGGTGGTCAAATTTGAACAGCAGATATCATCATGGGAAGCAGCAATTGTGAATAGTGCCTCAATCTCATGTAAAAGATATATTGATATATGAAAAAGGCACTGACTCTAATAAGTCATAACCCACAAAATGGCCAGAGGCTGTATCCCATTGCTATATATATACAAGAAACACAGAACTGCCACAGCGATACTCATCTGCATTTTCTGCCACCTGCCACCAACCAGTTAACGCCTCAACGCGTTTCGCCTTATTAGGCTCATCAGGAGGCCCGATGCTGCGATATCTAGTGTCCCATAAAGGTGCAAATAGCTTACCGATACCAGTGCAGCTCCCCTCTTTAAACCTGCCGTGCAGAGCAAAAGCTCCGCCCACTCACATTCAGTGGCGTCTCTAAGCGCCAATCGCCTCGCCACCCATTCACTGTTACTCCAATCAGCTAACAGGACTCTCATTCAGCCTCATGGTGGCCAATCAGATATCCTCAGACAGAAAATCTCCCAGCATTAACCAATCAGCAACGCTGAAACTGGTTGCCGCGTCTGACAAGTATGCAGTGTCACTGCTGACTCGCCGATCAGATGTCCTGTGGAAGAGCCATCTCACAGCGTTCTCAAAGCGCTGCGGCTCAGAATCACTGTCCACTCCGGGGTATATCACCCACAAATATACAAGAGGCTCCACTCTCCTCATATATCCACTGTCACGTGCTGTGTATGGCATATAACCGATGTTTTAGTAATCTTGATATCTCTTTTCTCCCCACTGTGATGGTTAGCATGCAAGTAGGCAGATATAAATCGCATCATAACCTTCAGTGGTGTGAACAGGCGTCAGTAGGCATCCACCTCATCATATAAATAAAAGATAATGAAAAATCGCCACATGCATTTCAACAGTGTGAATATGCGTCAATATACAATATCCTTGGCACACATATGTTAAGAAGTATCCTTTGTATGCCAATGGAACCGAGATTAAGAACTGCTCAAAATCAATTAGAGGGTGGATAAATATATGGCAGTGAGGAGGGGAATTTATTATATAACCAATATTCTATGACAATGCATGGGGATCCCACTCAAAATGGGAAACGCAAACCAAAACCTACAAGGCCAATATCCTCAAAGCAGGACCCATTATTCCATTGTGGCTCATAAGAAACAGGCAAATGACAGTTGCTCATTTAACCCCCTCGGCTCCAGGGACTCCATCCTGAATATCCATTCACATTCTCTCCTAAGAATCACCTTGTCCACATTACCTCCTCTTGGGTTCACATTAACGACCTCTATGACACAAAATTTAATGTCCCCGAGGTCGCCTTTATGGCACATCCAAATATGCTTTGCAAGTGGGGTTTCTCTTTGATGCCTTATGTCTCCAAGATGTTCCCCCACTCTTCTTCTGAATTCTCTCCTTGTCTTCCCTATATAATTTTTAGGGCACGTACACGTAGCCATATAAACGACCCCTGTTGTCTTGCAGTTAGAGAAGTCACGTTGATAAAAAATCTTGCCAGTACTAGCACTACAGAAGGACTTCCCCGGTCTCATATATTTACAGAAACTGCAGTCCCCGCACTTAAAGAAGCCACAGGGTCGAATGGGCCGGGCCGTTGCTCGCCGCGGGTCCTCCGTTGCAGTCGCTGGCTGCGCAGGTGGCCTGCCAGCCGCCACCCCTCATCGCCGCTGTTTGCCCCGATCCGGGGGCTGCGGCCCATCTGTCCAAGGACTCCTCCGGGGCCTGTCATGCCCCTGCTTCACCGGAGCGTTGAAACGCTCGAAGATTGCGACAGATCTTCAGCGGCTGGGCCCAGCGGCTGCTTCGCCGAAGAACCAACGTCCGGGACGCTGATGGACGTTGAGCCGGTTAAGTGACACTATATAGTTAAGGACACGTAGTCATCCATACCGCAGCCCTATAGTGACCGGCTTTGCCGGACGTAGCCGTGTTCTTATATTTCCATGTTTGCTTGTATTGAGTCCCTGCGAGGACAATTCCTGTTATTTTGTTTGGTTGCTTAGACTATCCCTGCGGATAGTTACCTATAAACCTATAAAAGTTGCTGCCAAAACACAAGACCGTCTCGCATCTTGTCACTGCATCCTGCGTACCTGCTAGTACTATATTTGGCGTAGTCAGCAGGATGCAGTTTCCGAGCGCAGGCAGTGGTACTCCCGACCAAAGTGGGGCCACAGGCGCTGCCAATAATGGGGGCCCCCGGTCCAGCATCTCTTTGGGGGCTATGCTAAGCAACCTGCCATGGTTTTCCGGTCCAATACCCTGTTGTGGAGCTGGACAGATCACATGCGGGGGCTCTTCCGTATGCATCCAATGACCCCTGACTTAGAAGCGGAGGTAGCTCTCATGGCGTTAGATGGGAAAGCCCGGAATTCAGTAATGTTGAGACCCCCGGGACACCGCAACTCCTTTGCTAGGGTCTTGCGGTTTCTGGAAGAAACTCATGGGGATCCAACAAATGTGGGAGAGTTGAGGACCCGGTTGTTCAGTCGAATGCAGGGAGAGGGGGAGACCATCACCCAGTATATGAATGTCCTCCAGGAGTTATACACAGCCATCGAGCGGAAGGACGGAGTAGGGGTAGGACCTATTGACATTACCCTACGTGACCTGTTAGTGACTGGACTCCGGGACCCGTTAATAAAACAGGCATTGCGGAAGCAGATCCGAATGAACCCACGTATAGCTTTCTCTGAGGTGGGGGGTCAGGCCCGGGTACGAGAGCAGGAGCAGGGGATGACGGTCCCCTTGGGGAAGGCCCAGGGCATGGAGGCATCTGTGAATGCTGCCAGAGAGCCCCAGTGGATTGAGGAAGTGAGACAGGAGCTGAAGAGTATCTGAGGCGAGCTGTCCGAAGTAAAGAAGAGAACTGATCCCACACCTGGGCGGCCTGGCTTCAATGCCCGGGACGGCCGGGCCTTGCAGTCCCGGTGTTATGAGTGCGGAGAACTGGGCCACTTCGCACGAGAGTGTCCGCGGCATGGGATATACCCACCCCGATGGACATTAAACTAGAGGGCTCCGGACAGGGGGAACGCCGCTCAAAGCCAGAAGCCACAACAAGGGGTGGTGGAAGTCCCGAAGATCTGGTCGCCAAGTGCCCAGTAGTATGGACAGAAGTCGAGGGCCGCGCTGTACGGTGCCTAGTGGACATGGGGTCACAAATAACGACCATGCCTGCAACCTACTTTTGGCAGCATTTCCAGAAGGCAGTAATGCCCCAGTGAGGGTCCATGATAAAGCTGGTAGCTGCAAACCAATTGTCGTTGGTTTTGGTGGCAGCGGGACCCCCGTTCGTCACATATTGGTGTCAGAGCGGTGGGATAATCCTAGAGCATTAGTGATTTGGTTTGAGCAATCATTCCTCTCACTAAAGACCTGCATGGTTCCTGCGGGAATCCTGCATCATAGATTTTGGAGAACAGACTCAGTGGTTACTAGTCCTGAGACATTTTTGTGTACTTGCAAGTATCCCCTCCCTTTCTCTTCGTTTTTCTTTTCTATCTTTTATTTGGCAACCGTGGCGGCAAAAGGAGAACACTGGTACACACAGCAGAAAAAGAAAAATCTTGCTGTAATATGCACGTACCGGGGCCTTGATGCCACGCACAAGAGCAAAAGCCAGCTGATCGCGGCTCTGGTGCAGCTGGACAACGACCAGAGCCCAGCGGATGCAGAAACTGGCCCAAGTGACAATGGGGCTGCAGCAGAGGCTCCACTCATGAGCGCTGGCCCCACATTCAACCAGAGCGGGGTGGACCCCTATCTGCAAATGGCCTTGGACGAACTCCCCGCCGAAGACCGTGAGGGGCGGGTGAGGCTGATCCAGCCATAACGGCAGGAGGCCCGACAGGTTGAGAGAGCCGAGCGCCAAGCACAGGCTGAGAGAGCTGAGCGCCAAGCAGAAGCTCAGAGAGCCCATGAACTGGAGATGCTCTGACAAGGGGGGAATGCCCCCACAGCCCGAAGCGGTGAGCCCAGCAGCGTCCAGACTCCTAAACCCCGGCCAGAGCATTTTCCCATGATGGAAAAGGACGGGGACTTGGACACGTTTCTGCGAGCCTTTGAGAAAGCCTGCAGACAGTACCAGCTGGATAAGGTCCAATGGGCCAGGTACTTGACTCCAGGGCTAAAAGGCAAAGCTCTGGAGGCTTTGCTTCTCTTCCGTCAGAAGACGACGACGACTATAATGCCATAAAGCAGGCTCTGATCGCCAAATACCGGCTGACACCTGAGGTATACCGAAAGAAGTTCCGGAACCTCCAACGTGGCCCACACGATAGCTATAGTGATGTGGTGCAAGGACTCAGGACACACTTTGACCAGAGGATCCATGGACTGTCAGTGAACACCTTTGATCTGCTACGGGACCTGATGATCAAAGACCAGTTCCTGCATCTCTGCCCAGCTGAGGTCCGACAGTTCATCCTGGACCGCGAACCACCGAATGCGGACAAAGCGGCGCAGATCGCTGACAACTATGAGACAAACTGGAAGCCAGAGACGCGGAGGCCAGTCACCACCGGCTGGAGAGGGGGTAAGCCTGCAACCAACCCCAGTGCCTCAACTAGCCGTCACTCCGGAGGCCCTGTCCCTGTTGCCAACACCAGGCCTACTATTGACAGTCGCCTGTGTCACCACTACAAGGGGCCTGGCCACCTTAGCTACACCTGTCCGGAGAGGCCGAAGAACCCCCCAGCCAAGGCCTCTGGGCCCAACGCCTCTGTTCTTTTGGTGGGAGGTGTGGTTGGGAGGATTGACGACAACGTTCAACCTGTTCAGGTGGGGGCCCGTCTTGCAACAGGCCTCAAGGACACCGGGGCTGAACGAACCCTCATCCATCCTGGACTGGCGGCCCCTGAAGAGTTTGTTGAGGGGAAAACCCTGACTGTCACCGGGATTGGAGGCACCCATTGTCCCTTGCCAGTGGCCCGGGTTTTTCTTGATTGGGGTGCTGGGAGCGGGTTGAGGGAGGTGGGAGTGTCTGAAAACCTGCCCACTGATGTTCTATTGGGGACTGACTTGCATACTATGTCTCTGACACCGTTCCCCAATCTGATAATAAGGGTAACGTTAACCCTGATGTTGATGATGGGAAACTGAATGTGTTACCTGCTAATGCCTTGATGAGTAATGATGCAACTAAACACCATTCTTTCCCCAAGTAAGATGCTGATGGTGTCATGATCCAGGACGGGGTTTCGCTTTGGCCCGTCCTGGTCAGACAGGGGGTTAATTGTTTCTGCCTCTCTCTGGCAGAGGGCGGCTATTTAATGCTCACTGGACCTGGGTCCGGTGTCAGTTATACTCTCGGCTGCGTTAAGTGACCTCTTTTATACGTGTACCTTGTGCCTGATAACTTGTTGCTTGTTTGGTTCTGATCTGGTTCTGTCCCTGTTATGAGTTCTGCCTGACCATCTTGTACCGCACTGTCCTCTCGTGTATGACTCTCTGCTTGTGACTCGACTGCTCTCTGCTCGTCCGTTTGGTACCGCACCGCCCTCTTGTGTATGACCTTTGGCTTCATCTGACCTCCCATCTGCTTGTCCCTCCTGTACCTTGTTCGCCTGTATTGTGTATGATCTCTGGTTTGCCCGACTCTGAGTGTTCTTCCATCTTAGCAAGCAGGACGCTAAGCCCCACCCCCTTGTGGTCACGTGACCGTAGGTCCCGTGCCTGCTTGCTAATACTTCAGCGTTCAGGTCCTGTGCATCTGTACTTTCCAGCTGTTACTGTTCCCGGGACCCCTACAGCACTGGTGAGTCCCTGCTCAGCGGAGGCTGCATGCCGGCGCTGTCAGGATCCTGACAGATGGTGATGTGAATGTACCAAAGCAATCTGATAACCATTCTGTTCCTAGGAATGGTGATAATGATGATGATGATGTATCTGTGCCGACTGAACCTGTGAACCCTTTCTTTGAAACGGTAGATGTGTCCACAGGTACCGAAGTGCTCAGCCCCATCACTCTGCGGAGTGAGACGGCTGAGGAACCCCTGACAGGAGCAAGCAACGGTGCTCAAGGAAATGGGGAGGTGCATGTGGACCATGAGGAAGGTAATGCCATGCAGCTGACCAGTGCCACCGAAGAAGGTAACTGGCCCATAAGTAGCACTGCTCCTGAAGTGTTGGGGGTGGATGGGGAGGTAGGGCCCATGGCAGCGCCGATTGGTGGGTCTGTAGAAATCCCCAGGGAGACAGCATACAGTGGGGCAAAAAAGTATTTAGTCAGTCAGCAATAGTGCAAGTTCCACCACTTAAAAAGATGAGAGGCGACTGTAATTTACATCATAGGTAGACCTCAACTATGGGAGACAAACTGAGAAAAAAAAATCCAGAAAATCACATTGTCTGTTTTTTTTTCATTTTATTTGCATATTATGGTGGAAAATAAGTATTTGGTCAGAAACAAAATTTCATCTCAATACTTTGTGATATATCCTTTGTTGGCAATGACAGAGGTCAAACGTTTTCTGTAAGTCTTCACAAGGTTGCCACACACTGTTGTTGGTATGTTGGCCCATTCCTCCATGCAGATCTCCTCTAGAGCAGTGATGTTTTTGGCTTTTCGCTTGGCAACACGGACTTTCAACTCCCTCCAAAGGTTTTCTATAGGGTTGAGATCTGGAGACTGGCTAGGCCACTCCAGGACCTTGAAATGCTTCTTACGAAGCCACTCCTTCGTTGCCCTGGCGGTGTGCTTTGGATCATTGTCATGTTGAAAGACCCAGCCACGTTTCATATTCAATGCCCTTGCTGATGGAAGGAGGTTTGCACTCAAAATCTCACGATACATGGCCCCATTCATTCTTTCATGTACCCGGATCAGTCGTCCTGGCCCCTTTGCAGAGAAACAGCCCCAAAGCATGATGTTTCCACCACCATGCTTTACAGTAGGTATGGTGTTTGATGGATGCAACTCAGTATTCTTTTTCCTCCAAACACGACAAGTTGTGTTTCTACCAAACAGTTCCAGTTTGGTTTCATCAGACCATAGGACATTCTCCCAAAACTCCTCTGGATCATCCAAATGCTCTCTAGCAAACTTCAGACGGGCCCGGACATGTACAGGCTTAAGCAGTGGGACACGTCTGGCACTGCAGGATCTGAGTCCATGGTGGCGTAGTGTGTTACTTATGGTAGGCCTTGTTACATTGGTCCCAGCTCTCTGCAGTTCATTCACTAGGTCCCCCCGCGTGGTTCTGGGATTTTTGCTCACCGTTCTTGTGATCATTCTGACCCCACAGGGTGGGATTTTGCGTAGAGCACCAGATCGAGGGAGATTATCAGTGGTCTTGTATGTCTTCCATTTTCTAATTATTGCTCCCACAGTTGATTTCTTCACTCCAAGCTGGTTGGCTATTGCAGATTCAGTCTTCCCAGCCTGGTGCAGGGCTACAATTTTGTTTCTGGTGTCCTTTGACAGCTCTTTGGTCTTCACCATAGTGGAGTTTGGAGTCAGACTGTTTGAGGGTGTGCACAGGTGTCTTTTTATACTGATAACAAGTTTAAACAGGTGCCATTACTACAGGTAATGAGTGGAGGAAAGAGGAGACTCTTAAAGAAGAAGTTACAGGTCTGTGAGAGCCAGAAATCTTGATTGCTTGTTTCTGACCAAATACTTATTTTCCACCATAATATGCAAATAAAATGAAAAAAAACAGACAATGTGATTTTCTGGATTTTTTTTCTCAGTTTGTCTCCCATAGCTGAGGTCTACCTATGATGTAAATTACAGACGCCTCTCATCTTTTTAAGTGGTGGAACTTGCACTATTGCTGACTGACTAAATACTTTTTTGCCCCACTGTACATAGCAGCTGTCACACGCAGTCAGAGTGCCCAGATCGCAGGTAGCGCCCTGTCTTCTGTACCCTCTTCTGCTACAGGAGAGACTGAACCAGAGGTGACCCCAGAGCCGGTTCAGAGGGTCCCAGTAAGGAAGGAACCCTGACGTCACTTCTGGCAGCCTCCAGCAAGGAGTTCCAGGCTGCTCTGCACTCAGATGCCAGCCTGGAGAAATTGAGACACCTCGCCGAGACGCCCACCTCCGAGCCTGATAAGGAGAGGGTATTCTGGGAACGAGGAAGGTTGTACCAGGAGACAGTACCCGGAGATCCCCAAAAGGAGTGGTTGAGGGAAAGACAGCTAGTCGTTCCCCTACAGTTCAGAACTGAGTTGTTGCGGATTGCCCATAAGATTCCACTCACTGGACACTTGGGGATCAGCAAAACAAAGGCATGGCTGTCTCAACACATTCGGGATTCGGGACGTTCTTAACCGACCCCGGTGTTGTGATTGCCGTTATTAATGGTATGACGGCGACCACAAAAAAAGTCAGATTTTCCATTTAATTTCTCTCTCCTGTGATGTGATCGCATATCAGAGGAGAGAGAAATATGGTCCCCGATCCCCTTCAGTACCTCCTTTGTCCCTGCAATCCTCCATGAAGTCACCCGGGCCGCCAGCATCTTCTTCCAGGAGAAAATGGCGGGCTAATGTGCAGTGCTCCCGCCGAGATCTGCCGGCCGGCACGCAACAACAATAGGAGATTTTCCCTATTGGTTCATTTTGGTCACTATAATAGACCCTATCACTGTGATCAAAATTAAAAAAATAGTAAATCAGTTAGGCAGAAATAATAAAATAAAAATGTACTTCCATTTTCCCATTAGGGTAAGAGTTGGGCTAAAGTGAGTTGGGCTAAAGATAGGGTTAGGGCTAAAGTTAGGGTTAGGGTTGGGGCTAAAGTTAAGGTTAGGGTTGGGGCTAAATTTAGGGTTAGGGTTGGTGCTAAAGTTAGGGTTAGGGTTGGGGCTAGGGTTGGGATTATGGTTAGGGTTGGTATTAGGGATAGGGGTGTGTTAGGGTTAGGTTTGTGGTTAGGGTTATGCTTAAGGTTGGGATTAGAGTTAGGGGTGTGTTGGGGTTATGGTTTTGATTAGGGTTATGGTTAGGGTTGTGTTGGGGTTAGGGTTATGTTTGGGATTAGGGTTAGGAGTGTGTTGCGGTTAGGGTTGGAGCTTGAATTGGGGGGTTTCCACTGTTTAGGTACATCATGGGGTCTCCAAACGCGATATGGCACCACCATTGATTCCAGCCAATTTTGAGTTCAAAACATCAAACGGTGCTCCCTCCCTTCTGAGCAAGCCATGCACCCAAACAATGGCTTTTCCCCATCGATGTACTCAGGAGAAATTTCACAACAAATGTGGTGGTCCATTTTCTCCTGATACCCTTGTGAAAATAAAAAAATTGGTTCCAAAGTACATTTTTTGTGAAAAAAGTAAAATGTTCATTTTTTCCTTCCATATTGCTTTAGTTCTCATGAAGCACCTGAAGGCTTAACAAACTTCTTGAATGTGGTTTTACGCACCATGAGGGGTGCAGTTTTTAGGATGGTGTCACTTTTGGGTATTTTCTGTTATGTTGACCTCCAAACTCACTTCAAATGTGAGGTGGTCCCAAAAAAATGGTTTTGTAAATTTTGTTGGAAAAATAAGAAATTGCTGGTCAACATGTAACCCTTATAGCGTCCTAACAAAATTATGTTTCCAAAATTGTGCTGATGTAAAGTAGACATGTGAGAAATATTATTTAGAAACTATTTTGTGGGACACCACTCTCTGATTTAAGGGTACACATATTAAAAGTTTCAAAATTTTTGCCAAATTTCCATTTTTATTCATAAATAAACGTAAATTATAGTGAAGAAATTTTACCACTAACATGAAGTACAATATGTCATGAAAAACATTCTCAGAATCAGTGGGATACGTTAAAGCGTTCCAGAACTATAACCTCATAAAGTGACAGTGGTCAGAATTGTAAAAATTCTCTTGGTCATTAAGTACCAAATTGGTTCTGTCACTAACGGGTAAAAAACCTTTTTTCGGAGGTGCTTGTTCATCAGGTCATGGACAGCCTGTTTATACTGTCCGATTATTGTTGAACAAGCGTTTCTAGGAACTATTGTTCACAAAAATTGGCCAGAGTAAATGCAGCTTTAATCTCTGTATCATAGCAAAGCCATCTTTACAAGAACTGATAAAAATACAATAAAAATAAAATACTACAAAACTCCATTCTGGAAGGCATCACACTAAGCAGATGGTATAATTATGTGATTAATCCTTCTGTTTAACTAGTGATTAGTCTTTTTCGTTAACATTCAGTTGTATTGGTAATAAAATAATGTTTTTGTGACTAATGCACAGCCAGAAATTAGAACTTCTACAATATGACAGCGCTGATGAGTCAGACACCCCAAATCTGCTTCATTCTACACCATTAAAAAACAGATTTTACTGTAGCTAAAGATGAGCAAACCAGTCAGTAAAAATATTAAAGTCTAAGAAATAAATGCATAAAGTATAATTTCAGAAGTTAAAGAATATAACATGGGTTGTAATTTGTGTATATTGATTCATGTTTGTGCCCTAATAAATTGTGGGTGGATGCCATTTCTAAAATACACTTGGGCAGATGTACATAACATAATGCAGTACTTGTGGCTCATATGTTATGTGTCAGATTTATGTTAAGTTTTAGAAGAGAAAACCCAGCAATCTCCAAGGGGCTATCCTGTGAGACCCTGCCGGGACGCTAGTTGGCATATGACCACAAGTGTGCAGAGCAGAGCTGAATTCTAACAGTATGTACAGTATATTCCCATATGAGCGGTATGTGATATGTAAAATTTTATTTACAAGCCATGATGCTGCTAATGTAACCTTTCTGTCTATCAGAAAACCTTCCTAAGGCCATTTTTACATGTTCTGTATTTGATCAGTATTTTACCTCAGTATTTGTAAGCTAAAAACAGGAGTGGAACAATCAGAGGAAAAGTATATAGAAACACGTCACCACTTCTGGATTTATCACCCACTCCTAGTTTTGGCTCGCAGATACTTATTTAAAATACTCAACAAATACTGAGCGTGGAAACATGGCCTTATACTGTCAGACTGTAGAGTGAAAAACAACACAGCACTTGTTCTATGGAATTTCAAGGTAATTGCACATTTGACCAAGAATATTATAGTCAACCAGGAGTTAGTATATAAAAAAGAAATATGTCTACCATGTGTGGCAAGGTATGTGAAATTTATACAGCGTGAAACATTTGGATACATTTGACTCACCTTCTGCTGGTTCAGGCTGAGTGCAGAC
This sequence comes from Dendrobates tinctorius, assembly GCF_039654945.1. NCBI lineage: Eukaryota > Metazoa > Chordata > Amphibia > Anura > Dendrobatidae > Dendrobates > Dendrobates tinctorius. The sequence goes on along the minus strand of NW_027361775.1, from coordinate 15,564,339 downwards.
GGAGTTTTTGGCCCTGCGGATTTTTCCGCGCAGAATGGTAGAAATCCGCAGGTCAAATGACCTGCATTTTTCCTGCGGATTTCTTCCATTTTTCATGCGGTTTTCTTTCGGTTTTTGTGCAGTTTTCCATTGCGGTTTTCCCCCTGCAGATTTGGTGACAGGGGAGATGGAAAACCGCACAAAAGAAGTAACATGCTGCGGATTTTGTACCGCGGGAAAACCGCGCGGAAAAATCCGCAGCGTCTGCACAGCTTTTTTTTTTTTCCATTCATTTTAAGGCTACTGTACATCACAATGCGGATATGAAACGTTTCTGCGCGGTAAAATCCGCTGCAAATCTGCATCGTGTGCACACAGCCTCAGTCTACTTTTAGGCTGTCTTAGATTTACACCATAATGGCAATATTTTAGTCAGTATTTCACATCAGTATTTGTAAGCCAAGACCAGGAGTGTGTCAGAAATGCAGAAGTGGTGACGTGTTTCTATTATACTTTTCCTCTGATTGTTCCTCTCCTGGTTTTGGCTTACAAATACTGATGTGAAATATTGACCAAATATAGCAGTGGAAACATAGCCTAATAATGAATCTACTTCAGGATAAGATTTAAATAAACTGGAGAAGTGGGCAGCAACTAACAGAATGGTTTTTAACAGGGAGAAATGCAAAGTACTACATCTGGGCAATAAAAATGAAAAAAGCATATATAGAATGGGAGGAATAGGGCTAAGTGACAGCACATGTGAAAAAGACTTGGGTATACTAATAGATCACAGACTGAATATGAGTCAACAGTGTGATGCAGCAGCAAAAAAGGCAAATGCAATTCTAGGATGTATTAACAGAAGCATACAGTCTAGATCACGTGAAGTAATTATTTCCCTCTACTCCTCTTTGGTCAGACCTCATCTGGAATATTGTGTCCAATTTTGGGCACCACATTTTAAAAAAGACATCAACAAACTGGAGCAAGTTCAGAAAAGAGCGACCAGAATGGTGACCGGTCTGCAAACCCTGTCTTATGAGGAAAGGTTGCAGGATTTGGGAATGTTTAGTTTGCAAAAGAGAAGACTGAGAGGAGACTTAATAGCTGTCTACAAATATCTAAAGGGCTGTCACATTGTAGAAGGATCAACTTTATTCTCATTTGCACAAGGAAAGACTAGAAGCAATGGGATGAAGCTGAATGGGAGGAGACACAGATTAGATATTAGAAAAAACTTTTTGACAGTTAGAGTGATCAATGAGTGGAACAGGCTGCCACGAGAAGTGGTGAGTTCTCCTTCAATGGAAGTCTTCAAACAGAGGCTGGACAGACATCTAACTGGGATGATTTAGCGAATCCTGCTTTGAGCAGGGGGTTGGACCAGATGGCCCAGGAGGTCCCTTCCAACTCTACGATTCTATGATTCTATGATTCTATGATTCTATAAGTTCCCAGGATGAGATTTTGGTGAGTTTTTGGCGCTATCTATTTTGGCTGCACAAAAAATGTAGCGTCTTATTGATAGAAATCTCATGCCTGCTGTGCTTTTTTTTAACACTGCATAAACTGACCGGCCGTGCAGTCCGCAATGTCAATTTCTCTTGTAGGTATCTCGTGTTTATGTGCAGATTTTCTCCGTAGAATTAGATGCGGAAAATCCACAGGTTAGGCCAGGTTCACATTTGCGTTTGAGTCTGCAACGTATCATCCTCATTCCCAAACACATGCAAAAACACATGCAAATGCATGTTAATGCAGCGTTTTTTATCTGCATCATCTTACGCATGACGCCAAAAAACGCAGCGTTTGCATGCGAGTGTATGCGTTTTTTCATGCGTGTGCATTTTTTATGTACATGCATTAGAAATTTCCAATTTTCTCTTCGCCACAGCAGCACCCACTGAGAGAGGGGATCTGCCCCTAGGAACAGGAAGCATACGGAGAGATAAAAGGGACGGTCCCTCTCGCTCCAGCAGTTGGTTTCCTGTTCCTAGGGAACCTGTGGAGAGAAGAGGATACCTGGGTTGTGATGCCACCTGCGCGATTGCTGTAGGAATGGCAGAGGCTCCAGCACCAAAAGCAGCATCAGGGGACTCCTGTGTCCAGCTCCCCCCTCAGCTGACAGGACACCCTGGCTCAAGGGGAGCGTGTGGCATGGCAGGATGGGTCAATGCTGGTCTGGGGCTATACATGAAGTCACTGGAGAAAGGTAATGCGGTCCCTAAAGACGCACCGCCAAGGCGATACTGCCGGTGCATGTGTGCAGAGTCCTCAGAAGCACTCTCCCCTGGAAGTCTTCAGTTAACTTCCGGGGGATACCAAGAAGGCAAGAGGCTGCACCTGTACAGAGTGGCAAGGCCGCGCAGGCGCACACAGCATGGCCGGACCCGGAAGTGGTGAGCACTTGCGGGTGGAGAAAGAAAAAATGGAAGATGAGTTTCCGGCATTAGGGGGAGGGAAAACCTGCATAAAAATGCCAGCCAGAGCCCTACCAGTGTGCAAAATGGCATCCCCTAAAGTGATCGCTGTACTCCCCCTGGACGATACAGCAGTATCAGCACGCGGTAGCCACAAAAGTGGCAGTGGAGACTCTAAACAGAGCGGATCCTCAACCAAAAGTGGAAAAGACAGAAAATCTGGTCGCTCCACATCTCAGCCTGTGCATTCACCTCCGCAACTGGCACCAAGTTGACGGAAGCTTCACTGGGTGAGTGTTATTGTCCCACCTATTAAGCTGATAGCCCCCATCTTTCTGTATACCCCTAGGCAAAAAGAACCAAAAAGTCTAAAGATAAAGAATGCGCCCTGTGTTCCCAGCCCCTTCTGGACAGCTACCCCAAAAGGATGTGTCAAATATGCATCGGACATAACCTACATGAGGAGTCCTCTATAAGAACAGAGGATTTTAGGCTGATGATCAGGGAAGAATTGCAGGCCTTAAGGGGTTCAAGTAGTATTACGGAAATAAGGCCCAATAGGGAATATGACTCCCCAAGATCAGAGCGTTCCTCGGATATCGACAATAGAGGCTCAGATTCCTCCCGAGAGTCCCTTTCTTCGGAAGGAGAACAATATACATGTTTTCCAACTGAGAGTATTAACAATCTTGTCAGGTCAGTTTGGAAAACCATGGGGCTTATGGACACTAAAGATCCCAAGACCCCTCTGGATATTATGTTTGCAGGACTCCTTGAGAAAAAGAGACGAGCATTCCCGGTGATTCCGGCAGTAAAGGAGTTAGTTAAAAAGGAATGGAAGAAACAAGGGCAAAAAGGCCTTCCCTCAACATCTAAAAGATGTTATCCCTTTGATGACGAAGATCTGTATAGTGGGCAAAAGCCCCAAAAGTGGATGCAGTTGTAGGCTCCACCTCAAGATGATCTTCGTTACCAGTAGAAGACTCAGGGACCCTACAAGACCCCCTATACCGTAAAGCAGACTCGCTTCTAAAAAGATATTGGGAATCATGTACAGGAGCTTTCAAGCTGGCCATATCGGGTACATGTATGACAAGTTCCATGCTAGTATGGTTAAACGATCTGGAAGATAGCATAAAAGGCGGCCTATCCAGAGATAAATTAATGTCCTCCATCCCTCTGATCAGAGGCGCAGCAGCCTTCTTGGCAGACGCCTCAGCCGATTCTATACGCCTAGCGGCCAAGTCAGCAGGGTTAGCCAATGCAGCACGTCGGGCCCTATGGTTAAAAGGATGGAAGGGCAACGCACAGACCTACCATGCCAGGGTGAGTACCTGTTTGGCACAAAATTGGAAGAGATGCTCACTAAGGCAGGTGAAAGGAAGAATGGGTTTCCTAATACTTATATTCCATCCTACTGGAGAGCCTTCCGAAAACCTTCATTTAATAGGAAGAAGGACTATAGAAACCAGGACCGCTGGCCCCACAAAGAAACCAAACAAATGGGTGCCCTGTTCGGCAGACGTCCCATCAGAACTGAAGATAAGCCACGTTAATTCTGATCTGCTAGTGGGTGGCAGACTATCCTTTTTCTGCCAACAATGGAGGAGGATAACGTCCAACTCATGGGCCATTAGCCTTGTGACATCCGGCCTAATGTTAAAATTTGCCCCGGTCCCCCCGGACACTTTCCTATTGACTTCTATAAACTCCCAATCTCAACAGGGGGCTTTGGAGTTGGAAATAAGTCTAGTATCCAAATGGGTTCTAGTAGAAGTTCCGGCAGACCAAAGAGGGAAGGGGTTCTACTCCCCTCTATTTCTTGTATCTAAGCTAGATGGTTCTTATAGGACCATATAGGACCCTAGGAGGTAGCGACCATGCTATTTTAGAATTTTGGATTACTAGAGGTGGAAGACCTGTGAAGACTCAGACATCAAGGTTAGATTTCAGAAAGGCAGATTTTAAGGGATTCAGAAAGAGAATTGGAGGGATCCAATGGCTGGATATCCTTAAAGACAAAAATGTCCAGGAAGGATGGGAAATCTTGAAAAATGAAATTCTCAAAGCACAGTTGTTAACAATTCCGAAAAGAGGGAAGAATAGGAAGCATTTAAGGAAACCAGGATGGATGAACACAGAACTTAAGCACATGCTAAAAAGGAAGAAAAAAATGTTTATAAAATGGAAAGAGGGAGGCATATCTAAAGAAGAATATAATGCTGTCTGCAGAACCTGCAGGGCACAAATCAGATTATCTAAAGCTGAAAATGAACTGAGGCTTGCAAGAGATGTCAAAAGCAATAATAAAGGATTTTGGGGATATGTCAAAAGTAAAAGAAAAGTCAAAGATGCTATAGGATTTTTACAGGATGAAAATGATGAAATGGTAAGACAGGATGTTGAGAAGGCTGAACTTTTAAATTCCTATTTTGCATCTGTTTTCTCTCAGAAAGGAAATGCAACATCAACTGTTATTCACTGTCCTATTAAGGGAATAGAAGAATCCAGGATATCTATAAACAGAAAGATAGTGAGGAAACACTTAGCTAACCTAAATGAATTCAAGTCTCCAGGTCCAGATGAATTACACCCCAGAGTACTGAAGGAGATAGCAGAAGAAATTTTTGAACCCCTCTCCATAATCTTTGAAAATTCTTGGAGAACAGGAGAAGTGCCAGAAGACTGGAGAAGAGCAAATGTTGTTCCTATCTTCAAAAAGGGGAAGAAGGTGGACCCAGGCAACTATAGGCCGGTGAGTCTGACTTCTATACCAGGAAAGATCTTTGAACAAATTATTAAACAACATGTATGTCAATACCTGGATAAGAATGAAGTGATTAAACAGAGTCAGCATGGGTTTCTAACTAATAAGTCATGTCAGACTAACTTAATTTCCTTCTATGACGGTATCACTGATTGGGTGGATCAAGGAAATGCTGTAGATATAGTATATCTTGACTTCAGCAAAGCATTTGACAAAGTCTCTCATACAATCCTTATTGAAAAAATGACTAAGTATGGAATGGACAAGGCAACTGTTAGGTGGATTCATAACTGGCTTAGTGATCGGACCCAAAGAGTGGTCGTAAATGGCTGCACATCCAGTTGGAAGAATGTCTCAAGTGGGGTACCACAGGGCTCTGTCCTGGGCCCTGTATTGTTCAACATCTTTATCAACGATTTAGATGAAGGAATTGAGGGTAAACTGATTAAATTTGCTGATGACACAAAGCTAGGAGGGATAGCTAATACTAGAGAAGAGAGAGAGAGGATTCAAAAAGATTTAAATAAACTGGAGAAGTGGGCAGCAACTAACAGAATGGTTTTTAACAGGGAGAAATGCAAAGTACTACATCTGGGCAATAAAAATGAAAAAAGCATATATAGAATGGGAGGAATAGGGCTAAGTGACAGCACATGTGAAAAAGACTTGGGTATACTAATAGATCACAGACTGAATATGAGTCAACAGTGTGATGCAGCAGCAAAAAAGGCAAATGCAATTCTAGGATGTATTAACAGAAGCATACAGTCTAGATCACGTGAAGTCATTATTTCCCTCTACTCCTCTTTGGTCAGACCTCATCTGGAATATTGTGTCCAGTTTTGGGCACCACATTTTAAAAAAGACATCAACAAACTGGAGCAAGTTCAGAAAAGAGCGACCAGAATGGTGACCGGTCTGCAAACCCTGTCTTATGAGGAAAGGTTGCAGGATTTGGGAATGTTTAGTTTGCAAAAGAGAAGACTGAGAGGAGACTTAATAGCTGTCTACAAATATCTAAAGGGCTGTCACATTGTAGAAGGATCAACTTTATTCTCATTTGCACAAGGAAAGACTAGAAGCAATGGGATGAAACTGAATGGGAAGAGACACAGATTAGATATTAGAAAAAACTTTTTGACAGTTAGAGTGATCAATGAGTGGAACAGGCTGCCACGAGAAGTGGTGAGTTCTCCTTCAATGGAAGTCTTCAAACAGAGGCTGGACAGACATCTGACTGGGATGATTTAGCGAATCCTGCTTTGAGCAGGGGGTTGGACCAGATGGCCCAGGAGGTCCCTTCCAACTCTACGATTCTATGATTCTATAATAAATCTAAGAAAACTAAATACCTTTTTAGAAAACCAAACCTTCAAGATGGAGTCCATCCGATCAACCATGAAACTTTTATTTCCCAGGTGCTTTATGTCAGTCCTGGATCTCAAAGATGCGTATTTCCATCTACCAATATATATCGAGCATCAGCAATACCTCCGTGTGACGATCATGTTGGAAGGTCAAGTCTGTCATCTCCAGTATGCAGCAATGCCCTTCGGTCTGTCCGTGACTCCCAGAGTCTTCACCAAATTAATGTCAGAGGTGATGTCATATTTGAGATTGAAGGACACTCTTATAATCCGATACCTAGATGACCTACTGGTGGTAGGAAATTCTGCTTCACAGTGTCATCAACATCTAGTAAACGGAATCTCATCTTTACAGGATTTGGGATGGCTAATCAAATGGGAAAAATCCAGACTGTGCCCGATAACCTGCCAAACATTCCTGTGCCTTCTTCTAGACTCCGTAAGTCAGAGGTGCCTTCTCCCAGAAGCAAAAAAACTAACAATAATTAATAAAGTATGGTCAGCAGTCCACAACCCCACAATATCCCTTAGACAGGGTATGTCTCTTCTTGGCTCTTTAACATCATGTATTCTGGCAGTCCCATGGGCTCAGTTCCATACTAGACAGCTACAGAACACCATATTGCAGGAAGAGGGAAGGTTACAGGGTCATTTAGAGGATTTAATGTCCCTATCAGCAGAAGTAATTGAATCTTTGACTTGGTGGCTAGAACCAGACCATCTCTCAGGAGGCGTTAGGTGGGAAATAAAACCCTCAAAAATAATTTTCATGGATGCCAGTCCTAGGGGATGGGGAGCGCACCTGGGAGAACAGGTAGTTCAGGGACAATGGTCTATTAGCGAAGCAAGCGACTCATCAAACGTAAGGGAGTTAAAAGCCATTTACCATGCCATACGTAAATTTCTTCCACAGTTGTGAGGTACCCATACAAGGGTGCTATCAGACAACATGACATCCATGGCATATATAAATCATCAAGGAGGAACAAGATCAGGAGCTCTCATGTCTATTACAGACAGAATCGTAACCATGGACGAAAAACATCTCCTGTCCTTGTCAGCCCTGCACGTCAGGGGAGTAGACAACTCCAGAGCGGATTTCCTCTGCTGCCATACCCTGCACCAAGGAGAATGGGTACTCAACCGTCTGATTTTCAGAATGATAACTGAAATGTGGGGCATACTGGAAACAGACCTTTTTGCGACAAGAAACAACAGACAAGTCGAAAGGTTCGCTTCGTTATACACGATGGACAACCCAGATATTCTCGACTCCCTTCAAACCCCATAGGCCTTCCATCGGGCATATGCATTCCCTCCAATGATAATCTTACAAGTAGTCATCAGGAAGATAAGGGAGGAAGGGGCGAACGTAATTCTAATAGCCCCATTTTGGCCCAAGAGACCATGGTTCTCCTGGCTCATAGCAATGTTAATCTCAGACCTGTGGATTCTCCCTTGGGATCAAGACCTGCTGTCTCAGGGACCCCTCTACCATCCTCACATGAAGGGCTTGCAGCTGACAGCCTGGAATTTGAGAGGCAATTACTAAGAGGTTTCTCAGAGAACCTAATCGATACCCTCTTACAAAGTAGAAAAGAGGCCATCACCAAAATTTACGTAAGAATATAGAGAAAATTTCTTAGTTTCTATTCAGCGGCCCTTTCCAAAGAAATACCCATTCCTGCTATTTTAGAGTTCCTACAGAAGGGGCGTGAGTTAGGTCTTTCGGTCAACACCTTGAAAGTACAAATATCGGCTCTAGGAGCCTTATATAATTACAATGTTGCATGGGACAAATGGGTAGCTCGCTTCGCTTCAGTGTGTCAAAGGGCAGACCCGGTGCATATTCCCCAAATAGCGCCATGGGATCTCAACTTAGTACTAGATGCTTTGACAGTAGTCCCATTTGAACCACTTCCCTCAGCCCCAATAAAATATGTTTCCTTTAAAATGGCCCTATTAGTGGCCCTAGTGTCGGCAAGAAGGGTAAGTAACATTCAGGCCTTGTCGATATATCCCCCCTTTCTATCAATATTTCAAGATAGAATAGTTCTAAAAATAGACCCTTCTTACCTGCCTAAAGTGTCCACTAGATTCCATGGGTCACAAGAGATTTTTCTCCCCTCCTTTTTTAATTACCCCACAAATCAGGAGGAAGAAAGATTTCACACACTGGATGTGAGAAGGGCCATAATAACATATTTAGATAGGACTAGACCCTGGAGGAAGAGCAGGGCTCTCTTTGTCTCCTTTTAGGGCTACAAGAAGGGATCTGGAATCTGGAATCCTGATGGATTAGAGACGCAATTAGTCTGGCATACTCAACGAAAGGGGAGAACCCGCCTCAAGGCATGAGAGCACATTCCGCTTGAGCTGTAGCATCATCCTGAGCTGAGAGCGGATGTCCCCATCAAACTCATATGTAAGGCCACAACTTGGTCTTCACCTTCCACTTTTTACAGTTACTACAGACTGGACTTATCTTCCTCTACCGACTTAGTTTTTGGTAGATCAATTCTTGATACGGTGGTCTCCCCCAGGTGGTTGTCTCTGGAAATCTCTCAGTGGGTGCTGTTGTGGCAAAGAGAAAAAAACTGATTACTTACCGTTCTTTTATAGCGTCCACGACAGCACCCACTCACTTCCCTCCCTAATGGTGGTTACACATAGTTCATTTGTAGTGGTGAATGGTTCATATACTTATTATTTATTCAAAATTTGACTGAATACAAATAGAAATATTTGGATAGCCTACTAAAACTTGGTGGTCGGTTCCTCTCATTCTCTGTAATCCATCTGCGGGAGCGAGGGGGACCGCCCTTTTTATCTCTCCGTAGGTTTCCTGTTTCTAGGGGCGGATCCCCTCTCTCAGTGGGTGCTGTCGTGGACTCTATAAAAAAGTATTATTAATCATCAAAGCATTAGTAATCCATTTTTTTTCCAGTAGCTTTCCCTTGACATCATACACCCAGTAGGAGTGTCTCATGGGATTTCTATATATATAGATGCACTGCACTGAGGAAATCCTCATCTTTGGCTGCTGTATCTAGCTGCAAGATGGATCTTGACCTGGACAGCTTCCTAGAAGATCTGGATTTATAACTGAAGTTGGCTGCTGCCTTTTCTTTTGCTTGTCAAGAACACTGAAGAAGTGAAAGACGGAGAAGACGCCATCATCACTATTGGCAACACCCCATCCTTGAACTCCGAGAGAGCCGTGGAGCCTACCACTCTTTGTACACAGAGCTGCAGCAAAACCCGGAGAAGTTTTTTGACAACACGAGGATGTCGCAACAGAGCTTCTATGACTTGCTGCTACGTGTCCAAGGATCCATCGCCAGGCAGGACACACAGCTTCGTCGAGCAATTCCTGCTAAGGAACGTCTCTTGGTCACCCTGAGGTATGTAGTGTTGAAAAAGAAACTCCTGTCGCAAATAACTCTAACCCTATCCCAAACCCTAAGCAGTGTACTCATTTTTGTTTTTCATTTTCTTTTCCGCAGACTCCTGGCTACTGGAGAGACATTGTCATCGTTACATTTCCAATTCCGGATTGGAGTATCCAACCCTTCTGGGATTATTGTAGACACTTGTGATGCTTTAGTTGGCATTCTGCCGCAAGAATTCCTCCCCCAACCCACAAGGGAACTCTGGGGGAGGATGCTTCCAAATTCCAGGAAATTTGTAATTTTTCTAACTGTGTTGGGCTGTGGACGGCAAACACATTAGGATTGTGAAACAAGCTGGAAGTGGAACAGAGTACTTCAATTATAAAAAATATTTTTCCATTGCTCTAATGGCTATTGCGGATGCCGTTTGTAGATTTGTTGCCATGGACATTGGCTCATTTGGAAGAGGCAATGACTTGCAGACGTTCAAAAACTCTGACATGGGCCAATGTCTGCATGGGAATGATTTTAATTTTCCGTCAACATGACCTCTTCCCAACACTGATGGACCGCCAATGCCTTTTGTTGGTGGTGATGAGGCATTCTACATGTGTGCCAACCTCATTTTAACATACTGAAGTCGTAACTTAAATCACACAAAAAAAATTTTCAACTGCAGACTGACAAGGGCACGAAGAACCATGAAGTGTGCATTTGGATTGCTGATATTGAAATGGCGCATTTTGTGCCCATCCATTAATCTAAAAATTGACAATATTGATGAGGTTGTGAAAGCATATGTTGTTCTGCACAACTACATCATGGTAAAACAGCGACCAAGCTTACAACCTGAGGAACCGGTTACATTGCATGATTACCAATTTCACCCTCTGAGAACCACAGTGGAAGTTGCCCAGATGAGGGATAAGTTGCTGCTTACTTTGTTTCAGATAATGAACGTGTGGCATGGCAAGATGAAATTATTTAAGCTGCTAAGTTAAATGTACCTGTTATGTTTTGTATCTGCTATGTTTAAAATATACCTGTAATGTCAAATATTACATACCTGTTATGTTTAAATGTACCTGTGATGTTAAAATGTACATGTAAGGCCTCTTTCACACATCAGTCTTTTACCATCAGTCAAAATCCGCCGTTTTGCAAAAAAATGGATCCGCCATTTTTGTTGGCAGATCCGTTTTTTTTCCCCATTGACTTGCATTAACGGCGGATCTTGACGGATGGTTATTCATTGGTTCCGTTTTTGTACGTATCCGCCAAAATTTTATCGTCTGCTGACATGGCAGGATGGACACTGCAACTTTTTTTGGTTGCCGGATCCGCATTTCTACACTGCGCATGCCCGAAATTGGCTTTGCCGGAAAGTTAACCCTAAATGCCAATCCTGGCAGGTGAAAAAATTCTCTCTCTCTCTCTTCCTCATCCCGCGATCTCATCCCGACCCCGGTCTCTTCTTGCATCTCGTCCCGCGATCTCGTCCCGACCCCGGTCTCTTCTCACAGCTCATCCCGCGATCTTGTCCCGACCCCGGACTCTTCTCGCGGCTCGTCCCGCGATCTCTTCCCAGTCCCGCGGTCCCGCTCTCTTCTCGCGGCCCCACTACCACAGCGGTACTTTTTGATTTCTTGCGGTTCCTTTAACATTCCTATATCGGCGGACCCAGTCAATGCAACGGTCCGTTGGCACCCGTTGGTGTCTCGACGGACACGGATCCGTTCTCCGCCTTTTTGGCGGATGGCAACTGACGGGAATAACGTAAGTATGAAACAGGCCTAATGTAAACATTTACCCCTAATGTTTGCTGAGTTAAATATAAACTACCTTCCATAAAAAATAAAGTGTGTTTGTGTCATACCTTACTTCAAAAATAAAGTGTGCTTGTGTCGGCGGCAGCGCATAAAGATTCAAATTACACAAGATATAGTGCTAACAAAATGCAACTTTTATTTTCAACAAAATACAACCTTTATTTTAACACTTTTACAAAAAAAAGGTTAAGGTGGGGGTGATTTGTTTTTTCTTCGTGTTTACGTGAGGGTGACATGGGGAGGACCTTGGGGGTGTGGAGCTGTGAGGATTGGGTGGTAGTTGATGAGGAAGGGGTTACAGGAGAAGGGTCTACAGGGGAAGGGGCAATAAATTAAAGGATTGGATCAGGGATGACAGTGGAGACATTGGGGATAGATGACAAAGTGGAATTATGGGAATCGATAGACAGACAAATTGGAAGGAACAGACAGAGACACAAGGGAAGGTAGTGACAAATTGGTAGGTAAAGGTGGAGGTGGTGGGTTCAATGTGGGCATAGTTTTTTGACTCCTGGTTTTGGTCCTGATGCCAAGATTTTTTTTTTTGGACCTCACTTTTCTTGGCTGAGTGGGAGTGCTGGGCTCTGTATCAGTCATCTGGCATGGTGCTGGACTGGGCAGCATTGTGGATACTGCTGGATGCAGGGATGCTCTAGTGGGCAGAGGTGCTGGAATGGCAGGGTTGCTGGACTGGGCAGGGGTGCTGTAGCGGGCAGGGATGGTGGACTAGGCAGCATTGTTGATACTGCTGGCTGCATGGGTGCTGGACTCTGGAGCATGGTGGATGCTGCCGGCTGCAGGGTTGATGGACTTGGCAGCGTGGTCGCTCGGTGAACTGGAGGCGGTGGTGGTGGCGGATAGATCGGTGCTGTGGGAGCTGGAAAGTAGATTGGCTCTGGCCTGTTGATTGTAGGATTGTGACTGCTGCTGGGACTGCTCCTGCTGCTGCTGTAATGCGTGGCTGAAAGCAACCTGGCAGGCCTTGCATAACGTTCAGCTGGAGTTGAGGCATAAGGTTTTCCAACACACTCCGCTCAATTGCAGAAATAAAATGTCGCGGTCTCTTAAGGTCAGCTTCCAGGCGGTCAAGGTGTTTGTTGACTTCCTTGAACCCACTATTGAGCAATCAACCTAATCCCATCCTGGAAGACCAAGCTTATTTGCATAAACTTGGGCATGCCTGACCTCTCCCAGGCCCTCTGCCACTGAAGAGAAGACCCAGCAAAAGCAGAGGCAGAGGGCTGGGAGAGGGGAAAACCTGATGGACCAGCTGCTTCTTCCCCAGTCTGTGAAGCCTGCAAGGTTGCTCCATCGCTAGTGGATGACTAGGACTGCATCTGTTTAGTGGCTGGTAGATGAGGGGCTACTTCAACCGAGGATGATCCGGGTTGTGTGGTGCTGCACCAGTTTCTGTGTGGAAAAGAGGAAAAACAGTGCAAAAATCAAGGATGTGTTGCTCCTGTTTCTGTGTGTGGAAAAAAAATTAAACATTAGTAAAAAGAAAATATATATATATATATAAATATACAGTACTTACATTCGCTGAGCAAGCGCAGGCCTCAGAAAGGCAAGGTCCCGGTGGTACTTGTATTTGCGGAACCTTGCAGCAGAACCACTTCGAACCCAAACCTCCTCTGTCATGTCCTTGTTGAAGCGGTCCTTCATTGAGCGCCAATGGATTTTGATTCGCTTCACAGTGAAGGGGAAAAAATTAGAAAACAATGCACATCCATTCACAGGTTCACTGCCGGTTCAGACTACATTGCAATACTTACCAAACTCAGTTCTGGCTCGCGGCGTGGCATGGTCCCAACCAGGCAGCAGCGATATTGCCACTTCTTCCCAGAATCACCATATCGTTGGAGTGCTGACGGTCACGGGTGTCCCACAACGGTACGGTACTCGCTCTTGCACAAGGTGAATAAGTTGCTCGTTGTCTGCTGAGTGTGGCTTCAAATGTAAATGTGTTTCATGAGATGATAAACACAGACAGGTATTTATATATGTCGATTGGTAATACAATAAACTGATTTGCTAAGTAGAGATCAAAAATGTCTTCCGGGTGGAGGTGCCACCTGCAGGTCATTGTGTCTTTCTGCAGATTTATGAAAATGAATGTTCAAACTGTATTTAATAAAATCATGAATGTGCGGTTTGTTTGGCTCTTTTCTTGCTGAAGAGAGCAAGTTTACCTTTCAAACGGTGTATCATTTGTGTGAGTGGGGCAAAGTAATCAGCGAAAAAGCAGTGCATGTTTACAAATGTGTTTGCATATGTGACTCACCATTTGTGTGGGTGGGGCGAAGTAATCACTGAAAAAGCAGTGCATGTATGCAAATGTGTTTACATATGTGACTTACCTTCAGTGAAGTGTACAATCCTCCAATGTGCCTCAAATAGGCTGGGCAAGCACTTGAGCAAGCTGGAAAGACCCCAAGGCAAATATTTGGATTTGTTTATGATGTCTGTATGCAGCTTTGTGGTAGTGTGCTTTGGAGTAGTGTGCTGCTATCTGCAGGTAATTTGACCTTTCAACTGGTGTATTGTTTGTTTGTGTGGGTGGAGTATGAACGGAGCAAGTGTGCAATTCAATAGTCAGTGCATGTTTACAAATGTGTTTGCATATGTTGCTCACCTGCAGTGAAGTGTGCAATCCTCCAATTTGGCTAAAATACGCTGGACAAGCAGTTCTGCAAGCTGGAAAGCCCCCCAAGGCTTTGGGGTACTGTGGTGTCACCTGCAGGTCATTTTTCCTTACTGCAGGTTTATGAAAATGAATGTTTAAACTGTATTTTGTGATCAAATCGTGGATGTGTGGTTTGTTTGGATATTTTCTTGCTGAAGGGGGCAAGTTAACCTTTCAAATGGTGTATCATTTGTGTGTATAGGTGCAGTATGAACGGAGATACAATGTAATCACCGAAAAACAGTGTTTAGAAATAATAGAATAGATTGTATTAATCGAGCTGTGTAATGGATTGTTTTTTGTGACAAGTTATAGTTTTGGCTGGTATTATATTGAGGTGCAGATAACGTTTTGGTTGCATTTTATATATATATATATATATATATATATATATATATATATATAATTTATTTTTTAGGAGAAAAGGGGACATTTTACTTAAGGTGTTCAATGTGCAGGATAGATAACTAAATAATGTAATAGTTGAGGTTTTTAAAGAATTAACAACTATTAAGCATTTTTTATTTTAAAAAAGGAAAAAAAAAGGATCATCTGAATATTTTCATTTTATGCGTCTTCATTATATGTATTTTTTAATTTTTAAAACATTTTTTTTTTTACATTTTCTTAACTCAGCTAGAAGACTTAAACTTGCAATCATAAAGTCCCAGGCTCCTCCCTCTGTTTTACCACATAGGTGTCTCAGTTGAATATGATTTTTTAATTGTACGGCTGTACGTTATAAACTTCTGTGAAGCCCTTGGGGGTTCAAAGTTCTCACCACACATCTAGATAAGCTCCTTGGGGGGTCTAGTTTCCAAAATGGGGTCACTTGTGGGGAGTTTCCACTGTTTAGGCACATCAGGGGCTCTCCAAACGTGACATGGTGCCCAATCTCAATTCCAGCCAATTTTGTGTTGAAAAAGTCAAACGGCGCTCATTCCCTTCCAAGCTCTGCCATGCGCCGTAACAGTGGTCCACCCCCACATATCAGGTATCAGCGTACTCAGGACAAATTGCACAATAATGTTTGCAGTCTAATATCTCCTGTTACCCTTGGTAAAATAAAAAAAATTAGACCTGAATTAATTTTTTTGTGAAAAAAAGTTAAATGTTCATTTTTTTTTAAACATTCAAAAAATTCCTGTGATGCACCTGAAGGGTTAATAAACTTATTGAATATGGTTTTGAGCACCTTAAGGGGTGCAGTTTTTAGAATGGTGACACATTTGGGTATTTTCTATCATGTAGACCCCTCAAAGTGACTTCAAATGTGATGTGGTCCCTAAAAATAAAATGGTCTTGTAAAAATGAGAAATCGCTGGTCAACTTTTAACCCTTATAACTTCCTAACAAAAAAATTTTGATTCCAAAATTGTGCTGATGTAAAGTAAACATGTGGGAAATGTTACTTATTACATTTTTTGTGTGCCATATCTCTGTGATTTAAGGGCATAAAAATTCAAAGTTGGAAAATTGCTACATTTTCAAAATTTTTGCCAAATTTCCATTTTTTTCACAAGCAAACGCAAGTTATATGAAAGAAATTTTTGCCACTAACATGAAGTACAATATGTCATGAGAAAGCAAAATCAGAATCACCGGGATCCATGGAAGCGTTTCGGAGTTATTACCTCATAAAATGACAGTGGTCAGAATTGTAAAAATTGGCCCGGTCATGAACATGCAAACCACCCTTGGGAGTAAACGGGTTAAAGACCAGAAACTGCACAGATAATGCCAGTCCTGTATTATATGTGCAATTTCTAAGGTTAGACTTCAGGAGGACAGGACTTATGCTGACAACATTGTTAAGTGACCAAAGGTCCTTCACTTTTTTTGGGAGTATGGAGTAATGATAAGAGAAAATGGTAAGTCCTCTATATTATTATTATTATTTATTTATATAGCGCCATTAATTCCATGATGCTGTACAAGGGAAGGGGGGTTACATTCAAAGTTATAGATACCATTAACAGTAAACAAATTTACAATGACGGACTGGTACAGAGGGGAGAGGACCCTGTCCTTGCGGACTTACATTCTACGGGATAGTGGGGAAGAGACAGAAGGTCGGGGGTACAGCAGCTCTGATGGTGATGAGGCGGCAGCTCAGGCGGTGGTGAGGCGGCAGAATGGTCATTGCAGGCTGTAAGCTTTCCTGAAAAGATGGGTTTTCAGGTTCAGTTTGAAGGATCCGAGGGTGGTGGATAATCGGACGTGTTGAGGCATGGTATTCCAGAGGATAGGGGATATTCGGGAGAAATCTTGGAGGCAGTTGTGTAAGGAACAAATAAGTGTGGAGGAGAGTAGGAGGTCTTGGGAGGATCAAAGATTACGTGAAGGAAGATATTGGGAGATTAGTTTAGAGATATAGGGAGGGGAAAGGTTGTGGATGGCTTTGTAGGTCAGTGTTAGCAGTTTGAATTGGATTCGTTGGGGAATTGGGAGCCAATGGAGGGATTTGCAGAGGGGAGAGACAGGGGAGTAGTGAGGAGAGAAGTGGATTAGTCAGGCAGCAGAATTGAGGACAGACTGGAGTGGTGCAAGAGAGTTAGCAGGGAGTGTTGCAGTAGTCAAGGCGGGAGATGATGAGGGCATGTACAAGAGTTTTAGTAGACTGAGGACTGAGTATACTGTGTATCTTGTTTGCTGACATCTGTGTAATATACTGTTGTGTGTGTAATATACTGTTGTGTGTGTAATATACTGGTGTGTGTGTAATATACTGATGTGTGTTTTACACTGATGTGTCATGTGTGTGTCTCTCAAGCAGTGTGGGTATTTGGAACATACAGTGTGTATGTGTGTATGTAACGTGCAGTATATTCAGCATCCACATTTGAAAGACGGGCACCATCAGATGAGATGTCAACACTCACCAAACTAGCAAAATTATGCTTTTTCATTGCGTGATTTGAATGTTTAGTCCATAACAAAAATGAGCCTTTTCCTGGCAGCACAACACTCGGTGTAAACAGATGATGTGCTGCCTGTAGCATTATATGTATGAGGACAGAGCAATCTGCTAGTGATCATTCTACCCCCATCATTCTTTGTTATCCTATATAAAGATGTTGGAGAACAAGCACTGACCGACTTGAATATAGTAGATTGGTGCTAGTTTAATAGTCTGAAATGAGCTTGTGTAAATGCAACTAAATGTTTCTGTGTGATGGGACAAATATGTTAGCATCTGGGGACCCACTTTCAACTTTTTCCCAGGGCCACATTGTGTCAAAAACTGGACCTGACCCCCAGTAATCAGCAAGTTGGTAATAACATACGTTTATAAGTATGCAGATATGTGAAATTTAAAATAAAGATGTAATTCAATAGTTTACCTTTAAATATGAAGTGACAATGTAGTTAAAGTAAAGGCAGAACCAGAATGATAACAGTTACCGAGGAAACTCGAATAGAATATGTGAAAATCACGATGCAACATTCAAGGACAAATGGCAGATAAATTGCATAAGTATCAATGATTTGTATTTATCTAAACTAACAGCTTTGGGGCCAAGAACATGAGGAATTTTGCCTGTTAACATTTCAAATTCTGACAAGCCAATTTAGTTTTATCCATAAAATGCTCAGCTTTTGTTATATCAGGAAGACTTTCAGCAGTTTCATTATAATAAAATCCTGGCTGACGTTGATTCGGCACTGAGGAGAGCTTTGTAAATACTGTACATGTATATGTATGAGCTTTGGTTCAGAGACTTGGAATTGAATGCAATTTCTTGGTAGAAGACAGAATATTTACAGCTGTCCTCAAGCAATAAGCAAGGTGCGGAAAAGAAGCAATTAGTGAAGCCTGCAAAGTTTAACCTATTAAATTCGGTCAATAAGTATTTTAACGGCAGTCATTATGGACCTTATTCCTTAGCGTCAGTCTTTTATGGCGCTGAGGAACAAGTCCCTAGCGTCAACTGTATGATACCCTGCTGCATTGGTCCCAATTGGTTTTACAACCAGTCAGGACTGTTTAACCCTTTAGATCAAGCGTACACAATTTTTTTTAGCCTAAGGCCTATTTCACACATCAGGTTTTCGCCGTCAGGCGCGATCTGGCTCTTTTGACAAAAACCGGATCCGGCGAAATGCAATGCCGGATCCGGTTTCCCCCCATTGACTTGCATTTGCGCCGGATCGCGCCGGATGGCCATGCGTTTCATCCGGTTTTCGCCGGATCCGGCAATGTGTCGCAATCCGGCGTCTGGAAAAAACGGCTACTGTAACGTTTTTTGTCTCCGGCGAAAAAGCCGGACCCCCCGGATCCGGCTTTTTCACACAATGAAAGTCTATGAGCGCCGCAATGCGCCGGAACCCGCAAAAGCCGGATCCGGTGGCCGGATTCGTTTTTTTGGGTCTGAGCATGCTCAGTAGCTCTGCCCACAGCACACATATACAAAAGCATGACAGTGGGACCCCCAGCCACACCCAACATGCCACCCAAGACAGGAACCAGGTGCAGGAGAAGGCAGGAGACCACTGCAGCACCATCAGCCCCACCACCACCCCAAATGGATCAGCAAAGGGAACATGCTGAACAACGGGAGGGGAGTCCAGCAGCAGATGAGAGATGGTAATTATCAAATCCCCCATTCCTCAAAACTAGGGCCAAGGAATATCAAGATATTCATTGGCCCTTTGTTTCTCTTTATTCAACAGCCGCCCAAGAGATGCAGCAGCAGCAGCACTGGCAGCAGCAGCAGCAGCACCACCCACAGCCATGGAGCCTGGCCCGCAACAGGACAGCACATCTTCTTCTGGGAGCCCTCCCTCGCATCGTCAGCGTTTGACGGTAAGTTTTTATTTCCAAAATCCATCATCTCTGTAATATATGTCTATTCATTGGCGTTTATTTCAAAACAGGAATCACAAGCTGAAAAGGAGCTCCCAGAAGAAGGAAGGGGTGGACAGACACCTGGAGTGGGCTCACAATTGGTAAGTTTTTTGCATCAAACGCAGAAACACAACATCACACTACACACAACACATAGAAAACAATGTACCGCAGACATCACACAGCAAACAAATATGCCAACATCCAAACACATAAATTTTTTTCTTTTCTTCTCTAGTCTTCCCAATCCGGTGCTCGGCCAAGAGGTCCTCACAGTGCCTCCCAGGGTCGTCGGCGACAGCAACGCGGCGGTCACCAGCGTGTAAGTATAATATTTAAGTTAAATTTTGGTACACTTTTTATTTCATGTCTTAAAGTGTGGTGACTAATTTTGCTATTTTTCTATTTTACTTTAACAGCCTTCACAGCATGCTCCCGACTCTGACGGTGAGGATGGAGGAATTGATGTGGACCACCTCATCGATCTCGTCAGAGAAAGGGAGCCGCTATGGAATATGGCTGACCGCCGCCATGCTGACCTGATTGTTACCCGACGACTCTGGGAGGAAATCTGTTCGCTCCTTGTGGGCCGCTGGGAGGACCTCGATGCTCGGGCCCAGATTAAAGAGCTTAAGTATATACAGTACCGGTTGCTTGATGTAAACCAGTGTTTCCTGAACTCCAGTCCTCGTGGTCCCCACGGATCATGTGTTCAGGATTTCTATTTACTATGGAAATCCTGAAAACATGACCCCTGGGGACCATGAGGACTGGAGTTTGGGAAACACTGATGTTGTATACTAACCACTTTGTCCTTTCTCGTTTCAGGGGACAGAATTGTGAAGCGGTGGTGGTCTGTGAGGGATCGTTTCAAGAAGGAGTTCAATAAAGAGATGCGAGCCCCGA
The DNA here is from genome assembly GCF_039654945.1 of Dendrobates tinctorius. Classification (NCBI taxonomy): domain Eukaryota; kingdom Metazoa; phylum Chordata; class Amphibia; order Anura; family Dendrobatidae; genus Dendrobates; species Dendrobates tinctorius. The sequence continues at coordinate 15,544,141 of NW_027361775.1, read as the reverse complement.
GTGGATCTGGAGGACGCAGGAGCAAGTACAAGTACGCACGAGCCCTGTCGTTCCTCCGGGATACAATGGTCACCAGAAGGTAAATATTACACACCACATGTGAAAAAAAAATGTTTAGATGTAACAATTTTTTTTTCAGCCAGGGCCATGCCATGTCACTATTTTAATTGTTTTTTTTTCTCTTTATTCCACAGCACGGTGAGCAGCACTCGGGAGCCTGCACGATTGGACCCTTCTGAGGCGATCCCTGAGGAGACCGGCACTGAGGGACACTTCGACCGCCCCGGTACATCTGCACCTTCCCAGCCTTCCCACACATTCGACCCATCTGTCCCATCCACCAGCACAGGAGCATCTTGATTGCCTACATTACATGAAGCTGCTGGTGAGGAGATCGCTTTCCCTTTACCCCACCCTTCTGCCCCTGCCACCTCTAGTACACCTGCGGGTACTGGGCGGCAGCGGCAGAGGGGTCAGGAAAAGACTTATGCGCCAGAGTTCTTGCATCTGAATGCATCTTTCCAGAACTGTCTAAAAGTCTTGTCAGAGCAAATCTCCGCAGGCTTTCAACAGATCAACTCCAGCATTCTGGAGGTGAAGACACTTCTGCAAACCATGCATTCAGAAGCAAGATCTTCGCCAAACCACACCTTTTTCAGGTCTGTTGTGGAGCGCATGGAAACGCTTTCTCCTAGCCAGCAGATGCATGTAATGCATTCGTGCCACGGTGCTCTCCAGCACGTTACCTCCCAACCTCCTCCTCCCACCCCAGTAGTTTCTCCACCTGCACCCCCTCCAGCCACTTTCCATCCTCCCCCTCCTATTACATACCAGCCATCTCCCCAGTACCAGCAACCTCCCCAGTACCAGCAACCTCCCCAGTACCAGACATCTCCCCACTTCCAGCAACCTGCCCCGTACCAAACTCCTTCCCCGTACCAAACTCCTTCCCCATACAACTTTCCATCAACATCATCTGCTCCTACAGTCCCTGCCCAACCCTCCACTCCACCGCCCACCACCTCTTCTGCCTCCCACATGTCCACCCATTCTGTAGCATTTTCCACACCTTCACCTCTAACTGTTCCTTCCCCACCACGATCCCAGTCCTCTCTCCACACTCCCAGTGTCGAAGTGTCCCGCAGCCCCTCCAGCAGTATTTCCACCCCACACTACACCGATTTATAATGTGTGTTTTTGTAATAAAAATTCCCAGTTGGTTTCAAACCTTTATTAAAAAAGTTTTTTTAACTTTAAAAACAATTTACAAAAAAAAAATTTTTTAAATAAAAGTTAAATTATCGTTTCACAATGGTTTTCTGTCATTTCTTTCTGCAGCGAAATATGTTTAAAAAAAAGGTTAAATATAGGGTATTTAAAAGGTAAAAAGGTATTCAAAACCAGGTATATAACTGTGGGTAAATTTTAGCTTTTTGCCACAGTTGTGTTCCTGGTTGTGTTTGAAGCAAAGTATTTCACCTAAAAAGTTGTGTTTATTGTTGGTGATTTCCTAACAATGTACACAACTTTTGTTAAAAGGTGAAATACTTTGCATAAAACACAACCAGGTACACACCTGTGGCCTAAAGGTAAAAATAGTAAGACCATGACAAGATAGCCAACTTTGGTTGGCAAAGGTATATACTGTTGGTACAGAAGGTACACAAGTTAGGTTAAGGGCACAAATCTTTCACACTCTGTCATCCTGCCAGTGCCTTGAGGTGACATAAAGTATAGTGCAAAATTGTCCCTCATTACTGAAACCGTCACAGAACTTCTAGTGGTAATGTCATGGTAATCTTGCAAGGAGGTTTCTTCAGAGGTGTCCTCAATGGAAATGGGTTATTTGCAGATAACAAAATTGTGGAGTACCACGCAAGCTTTGATCACCTCGTCCACAGTTTCTGTCTTGAGGTTGATCGCAGTCAATAGGACCCGCCATTTGGCTGTCAGAATACCAAAGGTACATTCAACCATTCTTCTTGCTCTTGTGAGGCGGTAATTAAAAATGCATTTTATTCTTGACAATCCTCTGCTACCGTACGGTTTCAAAAGGTGTTCTGACAGCTGGAAGGCTTCATCCCCTACACAGACAAATGGCATAGGTGGACCAGATGTTTGCGGCAGCGGTCTAGGGGATGGGAACTGGAAGTTGTTTCCATTCAGTTTACGCCCCATGGCAGACAGTTTGAAAACTTGAGAGTCATTGGAGCGGCCATAGGCCCCAATATCAACAGCAAAAAATTTGTATTCTGCATCAGCGATGGCCATGAGGACAATTGAAAAATATTTCTTGTAATTGAAATATTCCGATCCCGATCCGGCTGGCTTTACAATGCGGATATATTTCCCGTCCACAGCGCCCAAGCAGTTCGGAAACTGACATATCTGTTGAAACTTTTCTGAAATTTCAATCCACCTCTCTGTTGTGGGCTCTGGTAAAAACTCTTCAGCTAAGGAGTCCCACAGTGCACGGCATGTGTACTTCACTATTCCAGATATGGTGGAAATCCCGAGTCTGTACTGGAAATGCAGTGACGAAAGGGATTCTCCAGTTGCAAGAAATCTGTGGGGAATTAAAAAACAATCAATTAGTTTAAAATCACAGCATTACATACCAAAACTCAGCTATAACACTTGGAGATACAAACTACCACCAACAAGATTGCAGTGAAAGTGTGCTCTGATGCGAGCATATCCAATAAATGTGGCTTACTGTTATGGAAACAGCGCTGAAATGGCATGGGAACAGATCAGGGTAGCATCTCTGAATCCCAGGTCGCTGCTGGGAACAATGCTGTCAAAGTATTACGGCACGTTTACGGACTGACAATAAAACATACAAAACCACAGTTAAAATGGATTTGACTGGAAAAAATGTTAAGAAACTCACCTTATCTGGCCACGTGGTGTGTGAGACATGATCAGACACATCCTGTTTAATTTATGAAGAAGGGACTCTGAATGTCACAATTGTTTTTTCTGGGCCATTAGACAGCCATCACTATTTGTGAAGGGCCAAGAGGCGTCGATTTCTATTGTTAGAGGGCCAGCAGGTGGCCCTCACTATTGTCAAAGGGCCATTAGGCAGCCCTCAGTCTAAATTTACAGGACCAGCAGCCAGCCCTTAATAAACTAAGCATTTTTGGAGGGACAGAAGATGGCTATGCTTTGCATAACCGTATATTGCTACTGCATTATAATTAATCCATCTGAGGTGGGCAAATTTTATTTTTCGGATTAATACTGTAAAGCTTGAAACTTGGATGTACCGAAACCACATAATGCATCCACGTTTGGCAATTCTGAAGTGATGAGAGCCCACCTAGCTTACGGGTGCATGCCTACAGAAGCACGGGCTGGGCATAATGTACTGGTTACTGCAACATACTAGTTACTACAGAATACTGGTCACTACAACGGCAGTTTGCAATTTTCACTCTGCAACATTCATAGCTGCTTGTTTCTGGAAAATACCAATGGAGTCAAAATCGACACTATACCGGTAGATAAATTCACCAAAGGGTATAGTTTCCCAAATGGGGTCACTTAAGGGGGGATTTTGCTCTTCTACCAATTAGGGGCTCTGTATATGAAGTACGCAAACTGTTCTTGGGAAATCTGCATCCCAGGAGGCAAATAGTGGTCCATTCCTCCCGAGTTTCTCCATATGGCTAAGTAGAACTGTACAGCCACATATGGGGTATTGCCACATTTAGTCAAAATTTTGGTGATAAAAATGTAGTTATTTTGTCTTCACAGCCCAATGATATAAAATTCTGTGACAAATCCATGGTGTCATATGATCACTGCACCCATAGATGAATTCATTGAGAGGTGTAGTTTGTAAAATGGGGTCACTTATGGGGGGTTCTGCTGTTCTGGCACCTCATTGGCTCTCCCATGGCACCTGCAAACCATAACAGTAAAACCTGGAGCTCATTGCCTTCTGAGCTTTGCACTGTGCCTCAAAAGTAGTATTCCCCTACATATGGGGTATAGGCGTACTCAGGAGAAATTTCACAACTAATTGCATGGTGCAATTTCTCCTGTTACCCTTATTAAAATGCAATATTTTGTGCTAAAAACACATTTGTGGGGAAAATTTGATTTTATTTTTACGGCTCAACGTTATAAACTTCTGTGAAGCACCTTAGGGTTCAATATGCTCAACACTCATGCAGATCAGTTCCCTGAGGGGTCTGGTTTCCAAAATGGTGTCACATGTGGGGGATTTTCACTGTTTAGATACATCAGGGGCTCTCCAAATGTGACATGGCATCTGCCAATTGTTCCAGCAGATTTTGCATTCAAAAAGTCAAATGGCTCTCCTTCCCTTCCGAGCTCTGCTGTGCACCCAAACAGTGGTTTTCTCCCTCATATGGGGTATCAGCATGCTCAGGAGAAAGTACACAACAAATTTTGTGGTCCATTTTTTCCTATTACACTTGTAAAAAATAAAAAAAATTGATCTGAATTCAAATTTTTGTGAAAACCGTCAGCAAAAAGTTAAATTTTTTTTTCAAATAATTCCTGTGAAGCACCTGAAGATTTAATAAACTTCTTGAATGTGGATTTGAGCACCTTGAGGCTTGTAGTTTTTAGAATGGTGTCACTTTTGGGTATCTTCTTTCATATACAGTGGGTACGGAAAGTATTCAGACCCCTTTAAATTTTTCACTCTCTGTTTCATTGCAGCCATTTGGTAAATTCAAAAAAGTTCATTTTTTTCTCATTAATGTACAGTCTGCACCCCACCTTGACAAAACAAAAGCAGAAATGTAGACATTTTTGCAAATTTATTAAAAAAGAATATTTCTGTGATTTAAGGGCATGAAAATTAAGTTTGAAAATTGCGTTATTTTCCAAATTTTTGTCAAATTTCCATTTTTTCACAAATAAACGCAATTCATACCTAAGCCATTTTACCACTAACATGAAGCACAATATGTCATGAGAAAACATTCTCAGAATCGCCGGGATCCATTGAAGTGTTCCAGAGTTATAACCTCATAAAGTGACAGTGGCAAGAATTGCAAAAATTGGCTGGTCATTAACATGCAAACCACCCACGGGGGTAAAGGGGGTTAAGCCATAATGTACTGTAATTTTTGGATTATAAGATGCACTTTTTTCCACCAAATTTTGGGGAAAATGTGGGTGCATCTTAAAATGCATATATACCTTACCGATACCGTTGCTGCAGGCTGCAGCACCGAAGACACCCGCAGCAGCAGCGGGCAGCATCGTCGGACACCCAAGCAGCATCGTCGGACACCCAAGCAGCATCGGACACCCCCGTAGCACCTCCGGGCACCTGCAGCACCGGAGACACCTGCAGCAGCACCAGGCAGCACCGCTGGATACCCCACTGCGCCGGACACCTCCGCAGCATCGGACACCCGCAGTGGGGCACCGCACATCGAAACACCCCCCTCATCCCAGCCTGCAGAAACACCCCACTCCTATCTCCTCCAGCAGTGGTCCTGGGACCCCGCTTCACTGCAGCCACCACCCCCAGTAAGCAATAAGAAGCATGGATTATAACAAGCACCACCAGTTTATTGAAAATAATTTTTTTCCTATTTTTCTCCTCAAAATTTGGGGTGTGTCTTACAATCCGGAGCGTCTTGTAATCCGAAAAATAGTAATTTACATTATTCATTGCCACAATTTTGTGGTTAAATATAACCCATCTAACTTTCCTAGCTTTTATTAACCTATTGCAAGAAGTAGAAAAAAATGTTTTTGTTATTCTGAGGGTGATAAATTCCACATTTTTCTGTCTACAGAAGGACTTTTTATTAAGATGTTCATTATTTGAACTACATGTGGCTTTTTGATAACTTTTTATTACACATTTTGTAAGTTGGAATGAGAATTTTTTTTCTTAAAAAACATTCACCATTCAATATAATCAACATTCTAATTTTATCATGTGGCTCAATATGAAAATAACAACACCAAGTTTATTTATTTTTTTTTAGATTTTTGTCAGACCTATAACTTATTTTTCTGTAGGAAAAAGTGTATGAGTTTGATTTTTGCTGAACAAGTATGCGTTTTCACTGTGCCTTTGGTTTCATCTCTTTGATCACTTTTGATTCCATTTTTGATAAGAGGAAAGAACTGCAAAAAAGAAAAAAAAACAACTGAAATTCTGTCATTTGCCATTGTATTTTTTTAATGGATACATAATGTGTACCAAATATGTGTCTCTTTTGGGGGCATTTTTTGTTACAAATTAAAATACTTTTATTCAAAAAACTGGATATTTTTCATATTTTTAAACTTTTTGTAATTTAATTTTTACATTTTTTATAATAATAATAATTATAATAATAATAATTTCAACAATGTGACTAATGCAGTGGATTTTCCAGCCTGTCAGTATTATACCAACAGGAAACCTCTTAGATCCTGCTTCTTTCAGGTTTTGAGTTAGGACAGACCTGGAGGCCACAGATAGTCCTCCAGTTACAATTGCAATCTATTGGCATGCCAACATCATGTTGCGGGGAGACGAATAAGTGACATGAAAACTCCTAGTGAGCAGGTTTAGACCGAGAGGACACCTACAAGCTTGCTATTTTTGGCAAATGTGCTGTCCATAGTTGCAATGAACAATATCCTGACATTATTTCATTAAATAGCAACACAGTGCTACGAAGAGAATCGGGTAAACATATTTTAACATTTTGTTGATGCTTTTTATTAACTTTACATCAAGATGGTGGCCTAAATAATCAAGTACAAAAAGTAGAAAAAAATCTGCAATTACAAAATAAAAACAGATTAGAAGAAATAAATATGTTTTAGAACCTGGTGTGCATAACATTATTAGCAGAGTAATTCATTGGCATCCTTATTGTAGTCAAATCTGTGCATCTTATTAGTTGTATTGCCTCTTCCTGTCACTTCCCTCCATTTTCATACCCATTAGAATAAACAGCTTACATTAATTTCAGTTTTAGTTTTACAGTAGAACCTTTCAATTGCCGCGAGCCTAGATGATCATGTTTCTTTTATTCCAAAAAACAAGGGACTTTCAAAAGGGGAAGAACAAAAGAGTCTATTCCTGGAATACATCTGCAACAAGTTACTTCAACCACAATACTCTTATTTTAGCTCAGCATTCTTGTAATTGGTAATATTTTAACTTGAAAATAATTATTTCCAAAGAATTAAAGGATTGAAGGAACATGTGACGAACCAGAAAGATTGCTCATGAGTTCTTGTAGCGGAGCAGGCGGGAACTTTTGGATGGAAATCACTGAACAATAAAAAAGCGCTAAGAAAAAAAACATGTACAGTAGGGTGTTGGATGAAGGCTGCTTTTCACTGTAGTTGCTCCAGTTTTCACTGATTTTTGTAACAACAAACTTTTCATTTATTGGTCAGCAACAATATATCACAGTGGATTTAATAATGCCTTTTTTTCTAATCAACATCAAAGTTATAATTAAAATTATTTAATTCCCTTTGCAAATTAGGTTTATTAGAAAAGTTTAAACATTTCTGCTGTTTGCAATAAACCAAAGAAGAATAATTTAACTACATAACTACAAAATAAAATCTTGTGATCCCAACTAGAGTTGAGCGATACCGTCCGATACTTCAAAATATCGGATCGGAATGGATCGGCCGATCTTTAAAAAAGTATCGGTATCGCCGATGCCGATACCGGAAGTCCCATTCAAGTCTATGAGACTTCCGGTATCGGAATTGGAAAAACCCTTTCCTGCCCTTGTACAGCCTCTCGGGGGTCTGTACGGGCCTTCCGGGGGTCTCTGCCGGCCTGCCGGGGTCTGTGCCGGCCTGCCGGTGGGCTGTGCGGACTGCCCGGGGTCTGTACCGGCCTGCCGGTGGGCTGTGCCGGCCTGCCGGTGGTCTGTGCACCCTGTGGGGGTCTGTACCGGCCTGCCGGGGGGCTGTGCCGGCCTGCCGGGGGGCTGTGCTGATGTCCGGGGGTCTGTGCAGGCATCGTCCGATGGGACTACAAGTCCCATCGGGCGATGCCTGCTACCATGACAGTGATTGACACATTAGCCAATGATGGGACAGTAGTAGTCCCATCATCCGGCTAATGTGTTAAATGTAAAAAAAATAAAAAAAAATAAAATACTACATACATACTACATGCATGCTACATACATACTACATGCTACATACATAGTACATATATACTACATGCATGCTACATACATACTACATACATACTACATATATACTACATGCATGCTACATACATACTACATGCATGCTACATACATACTACATGCATGCTACATACATACTACATGCTACATATATACTACATGCATGCTACATGCATGCTACATACATACTACATACATGCTACATACATACTACATGCTACATATATGCATCATACATACTACATGCTACATACATACTACATACATACTACATATATGCATCATACATACTACATGCTACATACATACTACATACATACTACATATATACTACATGCATGCTACATACATACTGCATGCATGCTACATACATACTACATGCATGCTACATACATACTACATGCTGCATACATACTACATGCTACATACATACTACATACATACTACATATATACTGCATGCATGCTACATACATACTGCATGCATGCTACATACATACTACATGCTCATACATACTACATACATACTACATATATACTACATGCATGCTACATACATACTGCATGCATGCTACATACATACTACATGCTACATACATACTACATACATACTACATGCTACATACATAGTACATATATACTACATGCATGCTACATACATACTACATACATACTACATATATACTACATGCATGCTACATACATACTACATGCATGCTACATACATACTACATGCATGCTACATACATACTACATGCTACATATATACTACATGCATGCTACATGCATGCTACATACATACTACATACATGCTACATACATACTACATGCTACATATATGCATCATACATACTACATGCTACATACATACTACATACATACTACATATATGCATCATACATACTACATGCTACATACATACTACATACATACTACATATATACTACATGCATGCTACATACATACTGCATGCATGCTACATACATACTACATGCATGCTACATACATACTACATGCTGCATACATACTACATGCTACATACATACTACATACATACTACATATATACTGCATGCATGCTACATACATACTGCATGCATGCTACATACATACTACATGCTCATACATACTACATACATACTACATATATACTACATGCATGCTACATACATACTGCATGCATGCTACATACATACTACATGCTACATACATACTACATACATACTACATGCATGCTACATACATACTGCATGCATGCTACATACATACTACATGCTACATACATACTACATACATACAACATGCATGCTACATACATACTACATGCTACATACATACTACATATATACTACATGCATGCTACATACATACTACATGCTACATACATACTACATACATACTACATATATACTACATGCATGCTACATACATACTACATGCTACATACATACTACATACATACTACATGCATGCTACATACATACTACATATATACTACATACATACTACATACATACTACATGCATGCTACATACATACTACATGCTACATACATACTACATACATACTACATGCATGCTACATACATACTACATGCTACATATATACTGCATACATACTACATACATACTACATATATACTACATGCATGCTACATACATACTACATGCTACATACATACTACATACATACTACATGCATGCTACATACATACTACATGCTACATACATACTACATACATGCTACATACATACTACATACATACTACATGCATGCTACATACAATACATTCATACAATACATACATAGACATACAGTACATATAACATAGAGTAACATACTTACCAATACTTGTCACATTGTTCCCCGAAGCCATTGTCTTCTACGGAATAAATATTAAAATAACAAACCACAAAAATACTCACCCATGATCAGAAGCAGTTCACGAGTGTGTCCCACGATGATCTTGGGTAGAGAACTGCAGCATCAGCTGATGCTGCCGCTCTCTATGGGCTGCAGGAATCCAATGACGGAAGGTAGGTATCCTTCCGCACTGTATTCCTCCGCCACTTAAAAAAAAAAGTCCCTAGTCTCACTTTATGGTAAAAGCTGTGTGGGAAATTCCACACAGCTTTTACCATAAAGTGAGACTAGGGACTTTTTTTTTTAAGTGGGGAAGAATACAGTGCGGAAGGATACCTACCTTCGTCATTGGATTCCTGCAGCCCGTAGAGAGCGGCAGCATCAGCTGATGCTGCAGTTCTCTACCCAAGATCGTCGTGGGACACACTCGTGGACTGCTTCGGATCATGGGTGAGTATTTTTGTGGTTTGTTATTTTAATATTTATTCCGTAGAAGACAATGGCTTCGGGGAACAATGTGACAAGTATTGGTAAGTATGTTACTCTATGTTATATGTACTGTATGTCTATGTATGTATTGTATGAATGTATTGTATGTAGCATGCATGTAGTATGTATGTAGTATGTATGAAGCATGTAGTATGTATGTAGCATGCATGTAGTATGTATGTAGTATGTATGTAGAATGTAGTATGTATGTAGCATGCATGTAGTATATATGTAGTATGTATGTAGCATGTAGTATGTATGTTGCATGCATGTAGTATGTATGTAGTATGTATGTAGCATGTAGTATGTATGTAGCATGCATGTAGTATACACTCACTGGCCACTTTATTAGGTACACCTGTCCAACTGTGTGTTAAGACTTAATTTCTAATCAGCCAATCACATGGCGGCAACTCAGTGCATTTAGGCATGTAGACATGGTCAAGACAATCTCCTGCAGTTCAAACCGAGCATCAGTATGGGGAAGAAAGGTGATTTGAGTGCCTTTGAACGTGGCATGATTGTTGGTGCCAGAAGGGCTGGTCTGAGTATTTCAGAAACTGCTGATCTACTGGGATTTTCACGCACAACCATCTCTAGGGTTTACAGAGAATGGTCCGAAAAAGAAAAAAAATCCAGTGAGCGGCAGTTCTGTGGCCGGAAATGCCTTGTTGATGCCAGAGGTCAGAGGAGAATGGGCATACTGGTTCGAGCTGATAGAAAGGCAACAGTGACTCAAATTGCCACCCGTTACAACCAAGGTAGGCAGAAGAGCATCTCTGAACGCACAGTGCGTCGAACTTTGAGGCAGATGGGCTACAGCAGCAGAAGACCACACTGGGTACCACTCCTCTCAGCTAAGAACAGGCATCTGATGGCTACTTTCAGCAGGATAATGCGCCATGTCATAAAGCTCGAATCATCTCAGATTGGTTTCTTGAACATGACAATGAGTTCACTGTACTCAAATGGCCTCCTCAGTCACCAGATCTCAATCCAATAGAGCATCTTTGGGATGTGGTGGAACGGGAGATTCGCATCAGGGATGTGCAGCCGACAAATCTGCGCCAACTGTGTGATGCCATCATGTCAATATGGTCCAAAATCTCTGAGGAATGCTTCCAGCACCTTGTTGAATCTCTGCCACGAAGAATTGAGGCAGTTCTGAAGGCAAAAGGGGGTCCAACCCGTTACTAGCATGGTGTACCTAATAAAGTGGCCAGTGAGTGTATATGTAGTATGTATGTAGCATGTAGTATGTATGTAGCATGTAGTATGTATGTAGCATGCATGTAGTATGTATGTAGTATATATGTAGCATGTAGTATGTATGTAGCATGCATGTAGTATATATGTAGTATGTATGTAGCATGTAGTATGTATGTAGCATGCATGTAGTATGTATGTAGTATATATGTGGTATGTATGTAGCATGTAGTATGTATGTAGCATGCATGTAGTATGTATGTAGTATGTATGTAGCATGTAGTATGTATGTAGCATGCATGTAGTATGTATGTAGCATGTAGTATGTATGTAGCATGCATGTAGTATATATGTAGTATGTATGTAGCATGTAGTATGTATGTAGCATGCATGTAGTATGTATGTAGTATGTATGTAGCATGTAGTATGTATGTAGCATGCATGTAGTATATATGTAGTATGTATGTAGCATGTAGTATGTATGTAGCATGCATGTAGTATATATGTGGTATGTATGTAGCATGTAGTATGTATGTAGCATGCATGTAGTATGTATGTAGTATTTTTTTTTTTTTTTTTTTTTTAACATTTAACACATTAGCCAGATGATGGGACTACTACTGTCCCATCATTGGCTAATGTGTCAATCACTGTCATGGTAGCAGGCATCGCCAGATGGGACTTGTAGTCCCATCGGACGATGCCTGCACAGACCCCCGGACATCAGCACAGCCCCCCGGCAGGCCGGCACAGCCCCCCGGCAGGCCGGTACAGACCCCCACAGGGTGCACAGACCACCGGCAGGCCGGCACAGCCCCCCGGCAGGCCGGTACAGACCCCGGGCAGTCCACACAGCCCCCCGGCAGGCCGGCACAGCCCCCCGGCAGGCCGGCAGAGACCCCCGGAAGGCCCTAAATGACGGCGCATCATGATGCGCACACACCGCGCATCATGATGACGTCATTTCGGCTGTCAATCAACTTTGAACTTCCGATTCCGATGCCCGATATTGAAAAAATATCGGATGTCGGTATCGGAATTCCGATACAGCAAGTATCGGCCGATACCCGATACTTGCGGTATCGGAATGCTCAATGCTAATCCCAACGTATTGTTCCCCCTCTATAAATCACTTGTAAGGCCACGTCTAGAATATGGGATCCAGTTTTTGGGCTCCACATTTTAAAAAGGATGTTCAGAAGTTAGAGTCAGTTCATATGATGAAAGGTTGGAAAAGTTGATCTTGTTCAGCTTAGAAAAAAAGACATCTTAGAGAAAATCTCATTTATATGTATACAGTGGGGAGAAAAAGTATTTGATACACTGCCGATTTTGCAAGTTTTCCCACCTACAAAGAATGAAAAGATCTGTAATTTTTATCATGGGAATTCTTCAACTGTAAGAGACAGAATTGAAAAATAAAAAAAATCAGAAAATCACATTGTATGATTTTTAAATAATTAAGTTGCATAGTATCGCATGAAAAAAGTATTTAATACAATAGAAAAACGGAACTTAATATATGGTACAGAAACCTTTGTTTGCATTCACAGAGGTCAGATGTTTCTGAGGATACTAGGCATACACACAACAAATTCAATAATGTCAAACAACTAAGGAGTCTTGCAGGGAATACTTACCGCTGGTGTTAAGAAATATTTTGCAAAATGTCTCCCGCCGTGAGGTTGGAATATTTGCAGCTGGTCAGGATTGGGTCTATGCTGGTCATCAGGATACACATCCTCCAGATACTCATAAATCTTGGTGTAGTTGTTGAGGATCATGCATGTCATTCCTACTGAGTTTAAATTTGGCTCACTTAATTGGAGGGCTGACATAAGCACCCTCTATTTAGCACACAATATTCCAAAGGCACATTCAACAACTCTACGTGACAACCGGTACTTAAAAACACGTCGACGGTGGTCCAGACTTCATAACATGCCGAGTTCATTGCTAACTCTCGCCTCCAGCCACAACATAAGGAGCAGGATGTAATGTTGAGCCATATAGGAACCATGGGAGTTGGACACCAAATTCCTTGTTCCAGAGCTGCCAACCCATTAAGAAAAAACTGAAGATTTGGGAATCTCCAGCTTTTCCATAGGCCCCATTATCCACAATAACAAACCTGTATGTGCTGTCAACCAAGGCCAAAAGCACAACAGAAACATACATTTTGTAATTGAAATATTGGTGGTTTATTCACGCTGATTAGTTTCCCATCCAGTACACTTATGCAGTTGGGGAACTGGCATCTTTCCTGAAAACCACAAGCAATTCACTCCCAGTCTGGGCATTACTGTGGGTTAGAGTTTGGCCCAGATCTCATTCATTGCATGTTCTTCAAATAATTCTGGAAGTGGTGGACTTGCCCAGAAGAAACTCAAGGTGTATGGCAGCATATGACAGGCCAGTAGACAGAAACCTATAGAGGTTCAACAAAAACCACACAGATTTGGTGTTTGGTATTGCACAAACAGACACATTGTTAAAGACTCCAAAAAAACACAGAAGAATACACAGATAGTAAAACATCAAACAAATATTAGTCAGTGCAAACATACATCAGGGTAACGAGAAGACGTTCTTCAGCGGAAATACATCTCATGTTTGTAGTGATGTTTGTAAGCTCAAGTCGCAGCTCCTCCAACAGATGGTCAAATGTGGGGATTGTAATGCGACAATAGGCAAAGGATAAGTCCGGATATTGGCGCAGCTCAACATACAGGCCCTGGAAGTGTCCTCTTGTGATTCATTGTGAGATTAGAGGATGAACCCACAATCTACGCTGCCTCCACGGGCCCACTTTTAATGGGTACCATTGCCCAAACTGTTGAGACAGCACCCAATGTAATAGAACATGTTCTGTTGTGTTAAGTGTCAAAGGGAAATGCATCATAACAGACTGTGGCAAGGAAACAAAAAAATACTGCAAATAGTGTAAGAGATATCCTACCAAAAAAATTCTTGAAGTGCTCCAAATGTGAGATCTAGACTGTGGAGACCTGTGTGTTGTCCTAAGCAGTGCCTTCACCCACCCTTCCCACCAATCCCGCAAAGAATACACAGTCAGACCTAGATGGGTTGAACAGGTCGGTCACAGTTTATTAATTACCTAAGCAGAGAAGGGGAAATACATTTCGTGATGGGAGGCTCGTGCTGAGATCCTGTCCGCGATTGACAGGCGATTTGGCCAACGAGCGATCACGAACCTTTGCCCTCCTCTACTTCTTCCGCTGTGACTTAATATTGTTAACAAAGATTAGGTATATATGCATAATATATTTTTTTTATTAAAATAAAACATAGTACACATATATACATATCTCTGTAGCAGTTAGTATGGCCATTTACCCCATTGAAGTATGTAAGGGAGGGAGGGTGGGACAAAAGCTTCAAGTGAGTGACTGCCGGAGGGAAAGGAAGTTCTGTCCTTTGTACCTGGATTTAACCCCTGTAGGTGTAGCCATAGATATCTTCCCCTTTAAGGACCATTGGACAGCAGGACATCCCAATTAGTACATCACCGAGGGGAGTGGTGTGAGGGGGGGTGAATTGGGCACTGTCAGTATTTTATTAGCTTTGTCCATGGTGCTCCACAGTCAGATGCACATTCCTTAAGCAGTGCCTTCACCCCCCCTTCCCAGCAATCCCGTAAAGAATACACAGTCAGACCTAGATGGGTTGAACAGGTCGGTCACAGTTTATTAATTACCTAAGCAGAGAAGGGCAATTACATTTTGTAAAGAAAGGCTCGTGGCTAAGATCCTGTCTGCGATCGACAGGCGATTTGGCCAACGAACGGTCACGAACCTTTGCCCTCCTCTACTTCCTCCGCCATGGAGGATCCTGTGTATGACCTACACAGGACTCCGACCCCCACCATCAACATCAGGGCTTGTTCAACTCCATCCTGCAAGCCGGACAAAAATATATCGAGGCCAATGTCCATAAGGTGAACGCCGTCTGATCTTAATAATCCCGTGTTGTTTCCTTCCAGCTAGTGATGACGAACCACAATACCACATTTTCCCCTCACAAATTTTGCCATCCACGCGTTGAACTTTTTTCTTACTCGCTCTATGGCTTTTTCATCTCTTGCACCCCGCCAGATGGCTCGTGGTATCATTTGTGACCACACCAATACCATATTCGTGAATAAACATGTAAAATGTTCGATGTCTGTTGTCATCCATTTGTAAAGATCAGAGATTTTATGCTTGCCAAGATCATTGCCCCCAAGGTGTAACACAATTATCACCGGGCGTTTGGCCCTCCTGGAGATGTCAACCATCTCTTGGAACACTTGTCGCCATCAGAGGCTTCTTATCCCTCTCCATTTACTTCCCAACCCGGGAAGCCTAGACTCTTTCCACTAGGCCGTAGCTCGGCCCTCTTTGCCGCCCAATAGACATATGAATGTCCTAAAACCCAAACTTCCACTCCTGTAAGAGATACAATATGTTATTTCAGCAAATCAGGTCTTATGTATCTAGCGAAGCATGAGGATTTCCATCGACCCATTCTCTGCACCTCGGCCTCTGATACTCCTGCCCTAGCTGCTTCTGTGGCTGCCCTGATTCGGAAAGAATGCGTCCCATATTCCTTCGGATTAGCACCGGATTTTTCTGAGCATAACGTGAAAATTGCCTGAAATTGATATTTGGTAAGAGGGGACCCGTCTGTATGAGAGAGAAAAAATCTGCTTTTGTGTCTTATTACTGCATAACCTTTAACTATTTTAAGTGGGCATACTGGGCCATTTTCTGATTTAACCAGCACCCACATGCCCCTCCCAGTTAGATCACACTTGGATTTTCGCACTCGTATTCGAAAGAGCGTCGCTGCATATGACTATGTCCTCGTTAATTAATCCGCCTTCTGACGCGATTTTTGATCCAGGTAACAATTCGCTAATGCACAGCTCACCGAAAAAGGCGATTGCGAAGGCTGCTGATATGAGGGTTGCCTCGTATTGTGATTTGCAGACTGATGGGGCTATTGAAATAATGTCATGCAATAAAGTTAGTGAAATGGGGCGTCGACATTCTTGGCTTGGTTGAAGCCTTTTCCAGCCTTTAATGGCTTGCTTGATGAAAAAGAGCTTTGTTACATCAGCCCACCCCAATAGTTGAAAGAAGAAAGCTAATCCCGATAATTTCCATTGTGCTGCCATACCCGACACCACTCCTTCCTTTATCGGAATCAAAAATTCTGTCGTCACTACACCTCTTGCTCGGTCGCACTTATCTACTGGCCTACCCTGAATTAATGCGCACCATTCCTCCCAAGCCTTACTATAAACCTGCCAGGTAGCCGGTGAAACTGAGGCGCGGATTAAGGGCATCAGTGATTGGCCACTGTGTCCCATAGGGATGGCGGACACTGAATGCCCGAACTTTGCGCGTTGGGAAGCTGGATTCTGAAGGCCTGCCAATCGGAAGATAAAAGTGGGTTAATGAGATTATCATCTATCTCCAGATATTGTTTCCAAGCATAGCAGTGCTAACCGGCGTAAAAGAGCAAGTATGGGCAAAGATGCAGATGACATATGGATCAAGCTCTTAGCGGTTGTCATGTTTTTTGTTTGAAAGCAAATGTTTGAGTTTCTTAACTGCTTGGCCCATAACTCGACAGATGCAACTATTGAGAAAATTTCCAACAGGGCTGGATCGCGCCCCCAGCTTGTTGTGGTCCATAACTCTGGCCAGTTGCTTTTACACCATTGGTCATTGTAGATTGCTGCAAAACCATGTTTTTTCCTCCACCCTATTGCGAGCCCTACGTCTTTGCTTGACGTTTCGTTAACCATGACACATGTATGACCGTTGTATGATTGTAGGAATGTTTTCCACACTACCAAGTCTGCTTTTAACGAGCAAGTAAGCCTAATTCTATGGCCTGGCTGGGAAATGCCCTTTGTTGCTAAAGATAATCTGCGAGAGAATGCTCTACCAACCGGCATTACGCGGCTGGCGAGTGTCAGTAGGCCCAGTAAGGCCTGCATCTGCTGGAGGGTGACTTTTTTAACTGTACAGAAAACTTCGAGCATCTGTAGAGATTTCTGAATTTTTTCTGTAGGTAGCCGAAAGATCATCGCATTGGTGTCTATTTCAATGCCCAAGAAAGGCAGTACATTACATAGTTCGACTGTTTTTTCGAGTGATAGCGGGACGCCGAAATGACGTGATATAAATTTAAATTAGGCTAGTAAGAGGGAGCAGAGTTTAGAATTTTTGGAACCAAGGAACAAGAAATCGTCGAGGTAGTGAATCAGAGAATTGCTGACTGTCTCATAACGGACTACCCAATCTAGGAATGTACTGAATAACTCGAAATAGTGATACGAAATGGAGCATCCCATCGGCAGACACATATCAAAATAATAGTACTGGTCCACCTTGCATCCTAATAGGTGGTAACATTCGGGATGTACTGGTAGAAGGCGGAATGCTGATTCTATGTCTGATTTTGTTAGCAGGGCGCCAGGCCCGGCTGCCCGAACTAATTCTACAGCCCTGTCAAAAGACGCATATGTGACAGAAGCTTCTTCTGGGGGGGGATAGCGTTGCTAACCGATTTGCCCTTTGGGTGAGACAGATGATGGATTAAACGATATTTACCGGGCTCCTTTTTCGGTATAATGCCAAGGGGAGATATTTTCATATTTTTGAAGGGCAGCGACTGAAAGGGGCCCGCCATTCTGCCTAGCTCAACTTCCTTTTCTATTTTTTGGTTTAGGATTTCGCGGAATTCTCGAGCTGATTTTAGGTTATTGGCCAGTGTTGGGGCTCTAGTAAGCTTGAAGGGGATAAAGAAACTGTGTGTAAAGCCGGAGTGTAATAGCTGTGCCGCTTCTTTATTGGGGTAAAGGTCTAGCCAGGGGCCCATCACGGTTATGCTCACAGGGGTTTTGCCTTGTAGGAGCTCTGTTTATTTGTCGTGTACACCTTGCTGCTGGGTGTCACCCTCCGCAAGCTGAGCAGTCGTGCCTAAACCTAAATAGCGCTTGGAACCGGCAGTTTCCCTTTTTAAATAGCCAGCAGGCCCCTGGTTTTCGTACGACCACTGAGTGTTGACCTGCAGAGTAACTAGTGGTCGCGGATGAAAAGGGGGCCTGCTTCTGTGACAGCATCAGTCGCAGCCACACATCTGTTGCTTTCACCCCCATCCTAGATCGGGCTGTAGGGCCAGCCGACTGCGGAACTCCTTGTCATACCGCCGCCAAGCGGAACCACCATGGGATTTCTGCGAATTATATATCAGATCCTGATATATAAATAATTCGGAGCAGTGTTCCGGATGCTTCTGGCCCATAATACAGCCCAGTACTGCGAACGCATGTAGCCAATTATTCATGGTTTGTGCTACTCTCGATCTAATTCTATTGTATACCCGTTCGCTCGTACTCCTTTCTCTGTCCACTGTCTGTTGGTCAACTGACAATAGAGACCATATGTCAACGTAGTCATTATTCCATATTTTTTGTCTCGTCTCTTGGTCTATGTGTGCGCCTAGCGGGCTGATCCCGCAGGAAAAGGCGTCCTTGTGTAAACTCGCTGACTGAAATGTTGTGGTGTTTTCAGCTGTAACATGGTAGCGTTAGGTGTTGTATTAGCTCCTTTATCGCTGAGGCTAGCTCATTCTCCCTTGTGATCACCCCGTTCACCGTTAATTCATCATTGACCCTGGAACACTCACCGCCGTGTGAAGCAGGAGGAGTGGTGACCGATGCTGGTGGAACCCCAGCTCCCGCAGGCGCAGGAGGGGTGATAACCAAGGATGGAGGAACTCCGGCTCCCGCTAGGGCAATAGACTGGGTAATGCAGTGGCTGGAAGGACAGGGGGATTGAGAGGCTTCTTCCCAGCTGATAGCCACATTTGGAGCGTGTGACTGAATGTCAAGCGCTGGAGCCTGAGAGAAGCCAAGTGATGGCGGAACTCTAGCACCGTGTTGGACAGTGACCTGATGGTCATGATGGCTGTAAGCCCTGGGGGGAAGGGTATCCCCAGCTGATATCCCCTAAATTAACCCCATAATTTTGGTGTTCGCTGTGCGCCCGATGTCGCCTATCGGGACTCAGCTCGGACCCTCCAGATGTGGATGTAGATTGAGACGTCCAGTGTCTACGTCGGCTGATCTGTGACTTGTGCCTGCAATCAAAACGGGAAGGGCAACTTTTTGAAGGGTAGTGGGAATTCTCGCGGGAATTGTAGGAAGAGGATCGTGGTGGCATCTACGCCTCCATCCGTTCTGGCTATGGGGGGTGTTAGGGGCATGAGAGTCCTCGGCAAGGGGTGGGTTACTGGCTATAACCGGTAACGCCGTGCTCTTGTGCAGCGGTGAAATGGTTAAATTTCCAGGATATGAGGGGGCGGGGGTTAATATACATTCTTTATTCTTTGCTTGGGCTATTGCAGTTGATGTGATTGTGGGGTTTATGTTAGTGTTTGGTGTGACTACAGTAGTATTATACAGTTGCAGAGCGCTTTGATCGGGCGTACCTGACTGAACAGAGCGCTCTGCAGCTGCATTATGCATTCTCCCAGCCACCATACAACTCCGTGCAGGTGTTTGATCAGTGCCTGCAGGAGACAGCATGGAGACCGATCATGGGGGCTCAAACTGATCTCCAGGCCTCCCTGTGTGAGCGCCTGCAGGGAGCAGCGTGGAGATCTCTTCAAGCCTGTCTCGGCATTGTTCTGTCCGAGACAGGAAGTGAAGGGCTGGAGGGGGTCGGGGCCATGCCATGCAGAGCAGGAAGCCGGTCAGCAGGAAGACGGGCAGGGATTTCATGGCCCCGTGCTCAGCGTGGCCTGTCCCGCTGCCCGCACCTGGACAGCGGGGGCCTTGCTGATGGCTCCCCCACCTGCAGCCGCTCCGGATGGCGGATGACCGGACCGGCGGCCTACCAGCGCCAGAGTGCCAACTTCAGGAGCGGGTACCGCTGCCATAGGATCTGGACGCAGAGGACCGGAGGCAACAACGGTACCAGGGCTCTGTGGTCGGCTGGGGGCAGCGCTAGGGGCTGGAGGCGCCGCCGCAGGGACTGCAGAGGGAGGCTACATCAGGGGGCCCCGGGGGAGAGCAAGGGAAGGAGGAGGGCCGGACGAAGGCTCTAACAGGGGGTGACAAGGATGCCCGGACGCAGGCACTATAGGGGGATGAGAGGGCACGGACGCAGGCATTATTGGGGTGTGAGAAGAGGGCACAGGGAGATGAGCACTGAGGGTGCTAATAACAGTTTGAATCCAGTGCTCACCTTCCTGTGCCGCTCTCAGCTACAAGGCCCTCAGCAGATCGTCCGACATGGCTACCAGGGATTTCAAAAGCTTCAAGTGAGTGACCGTCGGAGGGAAAGGAAATTCTGTCCTGGGCACCTGGATTTAACCCCTGTAGGTGTGGCCATAGATATCTTCCCCTTTAAGGACCATTGGACAGCAGGACATCCCAATTAGTACATTACTGAGGGGAGTGGTGTGAGGGGGGTGAATTGGGCACTGTCAGTATTTTATTAGCTTTGTCCATGGTGCTCCACAGTCAGATGCACATTCCTTAAGCAGTACTGTGCCTGCCAGGAAAGTGGCTTTTTATAGGTTTCTAAACAATCAGCCCCTCATAGTTCAAGTGATTCAAAATTCATGTTCAAGATCGCCATCCATACAGATGCCATTCAGATAACATACGGATACCGCACGGTTATCATGGCATTAAAAAAAATCACATTCTCACCTTGCACATGCATTACAAACAGAAACTCACTCAGCTTTTATGCACACATACTGATTACAAGTAAACAAGTCACTGGTGAGGATTTTACCTTTAGTAGCCATTCAAACCCATTTGTGTCAACTTCTGTGCATGTTATCAGGCCAAAATCACCTGGGGATGTGAACTTTTGATCAGGGTAATTTGGATGTTTTGGGTTGTTATCATGATTTAAAAAGAGAAAACTACTGTGTTTGACAATAAATGGCTTCACCCAACCACTAACCATGAGTGGAGAAAAAGTTTTGGTGTTATCATTCACATTCTCTGAAAAAAAGGCCAAGAAAGCAAAAATTCTGCCGGGGTATGTACATTTTTAAGCACAACTGTATGTAGTTTCTACAGATACATAGTAGAGACCTATGCTTACTCTTTTCTAGCAATATACATTAGGTACGGAAAGTATTCAGACCCCTTTAAATTTTTCACTCTTTGTTTCATTGCAGCCATTTGGTAAATTCAAAAAAGTTCATTTTTGTTCTCATTAATGTACACTCTGCACTCCATCTTGACTGAAAAAAAACAGAAATGTAGAAATTTTTGCAAATTTCTTAAAGAAAAACTGAAATATCACATGGTCAAAAGTATTCAGACCCTTTACTCAGTATTGAGTAGAACAGTGGTCCCCAACCTTTTTTGCACCAGGGACCGGTTTCAAGCAAGACCATTCTTCCATGGCCCGGCAGGGCGGGGATGGAGGTGTGGCAGGGGCGGGGCTTTGGCCATAAGGGGCGGGGCTATGGATGCGGTTGTAGTGTAGCAGTGCATACTTATAATTAAATGATAACATTTATAATGTGACTCAACTCACCATAGGTTTTGAATGAGTGCTCCATCATCCCCATCCTTGCCTGCTCCGTCACCCCATCATTGCCTTCAACCCATCACTCCCTTCTCCATCAACACCATCATGGCCTTCTCCCATTACCCCCTCATGGCCTTCTCCCATCACCCCAGGCATCATGGCCTTCTCTCCCCATCACGGTCTTCTCCTCATGTCCCCATCTCCTCCAGGGCCAGGATCCACCTACACAAACACAGACAAACACACATACATACACACACAGACATACATATACACACACACATTATATATACACACAGACAGACATACATACACACACACACACATTATATATACACACACCACCTCTCTCCTCTCACCTGTCCGCAGCATCGCCCGCTCTTCCTCGCTCTGACACAGCAGAGGCCGCGGCGCACTCCTCTCTGTGTCAGTCAGAGACAGGAAGCGCGGGCGGCGGGCAGGAAGCTGGACGGGTCCTTGCAGCTCCGCTCCTGCTATTCCCTCTTGCAGGCAGCGGAGCTGCTTGGATCGCTCCCTGGCCGCCGCTACACATGAGGGCAGTCTAAGAATTGCTGCACGCCGCCCCAGCCCCCGCTACGCCACTGACCACCCCGGGCTCCTCTTTTGTCCGCGGACCGGCAAGGGCACTGCAGCGGCCCAGTGCTGGGCCGCGGACCAGCGGTTGGGGACCCCTGGAGTAGAAGCACCCTTTTGAGCTAGTACAGCCAGGAGTCTTCTTGGGAATGAAGTAACAAGTTTTTCACACCTGGATTTGGGTATCCTCTGCCATTCTTCCTTGCAGATCCTCTCCAGTTTTGTCAGGTTGAATGGTGAACGTTGGTGGACAGCCATTTTTAGGTCTCTCCAGAGATGCTCAATTGGGTTAAGGTCAGGGCTCTGGCTGGGCCAGTCAAGAATGGTCACAGAATTGTTCCAAAGCCACTCCTTTGTTATTTTAGCTGTGTGCTTATTGTTATTGTCTTGTTGGAAGGTGAACCTTCGGCCAAGTCTGAGGTCTAGAGCACTCTGGTAGAGGTTTTCATCCAGGATATCGCTGTACTTGGCCACATTCATGTTTCCTTCCATTGGAACTAGTCATCCTGTCCCTGCAGCTAAAAAACACCCCCATAGCATGATGCTGCCACCACCACGTTTCACTGTTGGGATTGTATTAGACAAGTGATGAGCAGTGCCTGGTTTTCTCCACACATACCACTTAGAATTATCACCAAAAAGGTCTATGTTCATCTCATCAGACCAGATAATCTTTTTCTCATAGCCTAGGAGTCCTTCATGTCTTTTTTTTTTTCTTTTTAGCAAACTGTATGCGGGCTTTCATATGTCTGGCACTGAGGAGAGGCTTCCGTCAGGCCACTCAGCCATAAAGACCTGACTGGTGGAGGGCTGCAGTGATAGTTGACTTTGTGGAACTTTCTCCCATCTCCCTACTGCATCTTTGGAGCCACAGTGATCTTGGGGTTCTTCTTTACCTCTCTCACCAAGGCTCTTCTCTCATGATTGCTCAGTTTGGCTGGACCGCCAGGTCTAGGAAAGCTTCTGGTGGTCCCAAGCTTCTTCCTTTTAAGGATTATGGAGGCTACCATGCTCTTAGGAACCTTGAGTACTACATAAATTCTTTTGTAACCTTGGCCAGATTAGTGCCTTGCTACAATTCTGTCTCTGAGCTCCTTGGCCAGTTCTTTGACCTCATGATTCTCATTTGGTCTGACATGCACTGTGAGGTGTGAGGTCTTATATAGACAGGAGTGTGCCTTTATAAATCAAGTCCTATCAGTTTAATTAAACACAGCTGGACTCCAATGAAGGAGTAGAACCATCTCAAGGAGGATCACAAGTAATTGGACAGCATGTTACTTAAATATGAGTGTCTGAGTAAAGGGTCTGAATATTGATATTTCAGTTTATCTTTTTTAATAAATTTGCAAAAATTTCTACATTCCTGTTTTTTTCCGTCAAGATGAGGTGCAGAGTGTACATTAATGAGAAAAAAAATGAACTTTTTTGAATTTACCAAATGGCGGCAATGAAACAAAGAGTGAAAAGTTTAAAGGGGTCTGAATACTTTATGTACCCACTGTATATGTAATCTCTACAGACACATTGTAGAGACCTATGCTGACTCTGTATATGACTCTGTATATGCTAACTCTACAAATACATGTTAAGCAAAAATAGAGTCCACTTGCAGATATTTTCTCACGTAGTTCTGCTGACACCTAGTGTTGAAATTATAAAATACTTTATTAAAGCCTTCAAGGAAAAGTTCATGCACAGGTCTTAACTCAAAATGTTGGTGCAAAATGGGTACAATTTATTATCAGGCGCACCCCCTCATAATGTAATTTTGTGTAACTTAGGCTGCGATGCAGAAATTGAAATCTACACCTTCCATGTACATGTAGGGTTCTAGCAGGTTCTCAGGATGCAGTGACGAGACACAAAACAGGGTATGACTTGTATAATAAACTTTTATGAATTGAAGCCACTAGGGCTATGCTGAATGGGCAAAACAGGGTAACAAACTATCTGTCCTCCCAGGGACTCAAATAAAATAAACAGTACTTCTTTTTGTGTAACTGAAAGTAACCCGGCTAATCCTGGTGTCAGAGACCAGACTATGGCCAAACTATAACAATTATTTCTAAAGTCCACTTATCCTTCCATTCGTCGCTCGGGATTGCAGATGCGGCCGCTTAGAGGTCGTTGATGCGGCTGCCTTGATGCCTCGATCTTCCGGGAAGGTTTGAGTTCGTCGGGCCCTGAAGAAACTGTACCGGTGGGGCACAACAAGCCCTGAAGAAACAATGCCGATGGGGCACAGCAGGCCCTGAAGAAACGTTGCCGATGGGGCGCAACAGGCCCGGAAGAAACAATGCCGGTGGGACGCAACAGGCCCTGAAGAAACGGTGCCAGCGGGGCGCAACAGGCCCTGAAGAAACGATGCCGGTGAGGCGCAACAGGCCCTGAAGAAATGGTGCCGGTGGGGCGCGGTAGTGACGCAGTCTCTAAATATAACCGTTCACCAATCTTTGCCCAGAGTCCCTCAGCCAACCGGACGGGGGCCTCTACAGACGCCTGTAGCAAGGTGGCGCCCCCTGGGGCCGGTGATGACAGGGCCGCAGCTGTGGGAGAAGGCAGGGGGGTAGTGCCCTGGATGCTGTAACGGAATGATCTATCATCGCAGCGGTCACTGGAGGTAGCGGCCTTGTCACAACAGGGTGGGAAGCAGCGGGAGTGTCTGTATGCGACCGTATGCGGAGAGCGGCCGCCGGTGCAAATCTCTCACGCGTCACTGGACGGTAAGTCTGTAGCTTTCCCCTCACAGACCCCTCCCGGTCTCTCCAAAACACACCGTCCGCTCCCTCGGTCCTCTCTCTTTCACACGGCTTCCTGTGTGTTTTCCGGCTCTCTATCAACTGCCACTTCAGCGCGCCCCCTGCTCCTTTTAAGCTTGCCCCGTCCCCTGTTTCCCTAACACCTTCAGTCAAGTCTTTCCCTTTACTGTCCTCCCAGTATCGTTCCCTCAGGAACCCTGATGGAGGTCCCCTGGGTACCTGCCCATTCACTGTCTGGGAGTCCTCCCCACATACAGATCTAGATTTGTGCTATAATTTTTGCCTTTTTTTGTTAAATTCAAGTGAATGAGAATATATTGGATTCACAGTGGCCTTGCCTTCTCCCACCTTACCCTGGGAACTTTTTGTCACTTTTAAAAGGGGTGAGAAAATAAAGAAGTTGCAAGGGTTAACGCAAATATGATGTGCCATAATTTACTGCTTTTTTATGCTAGAAAACTGGTGATTTTATTACAGTCTTTTACAAAATACCCCCTTCATTTTTAAATGAAAGACATGTTAAAGGAAATCTGTCACATAATTTATTTTGCATGAACCAAGGACTTGAATCCTGCAAAGAGTTGTGTTTTACTCAGCAATGTTTCAGAGAAAAAAATAAAAAGTGTGGCAGATGATAATGTGACTTTGGTCTTTTGACATGGACTGTCTGGTGGCACGAAACAACTGACAGTCAGTACAGTGGTTGAAATAAGTATTGAACACGTCACCAGTTTTCTAAGTACGGTAAATATATTTATAAAGATGCTATTAACATGAAACTTGATGTCAGTACCAACCCATCCAATCCACACAGGCAAATAAATCAATCCATACATGTCCATAAATTAAGTTATGTGTAATAATGAGAAGTGACACAGGGACTAAGTATTGAATACGTTTATTAAAATGTAATTAATTCTTCATACAAAAGTCTTTGTTGGTGATGGTAGTTTCAGTACGCTTCCTGTATGGAGAAACTAGTCACATGCTTTGCTCAGGTGTGATTTTGGCCCATTCTTCCACACAAACACTCATCAAATCTTGAAGGTTCCATGAGCTCCTTCTATAAATTCTGGGCCTTAGTTCCTTTTTTAAATTTTCTATTAAATTCAGGTCAGATGATTGGCTGGGCCATTCTAGCAGCTTTATTATCTTTCTCTGAAACTAATTGTGAGTTTCCTTCGCTGTGTATTTGGGAATATTGTCTTAGTGAAATCTCTACCCTTGTTTCATCTTCATCATTCTGGTAGATGAGAGTAGATTTTTATCAAGAATGTCTCGGTACATTTGTAGATTCATCCTTCCTTCAATGATATAAAGTTTGCTAGTGCCATATGCTGAAAAGCATCCCTACAGCATTGTTTTCCCACCTTCAAACTTCACTGTTGGTATGCTGTTTTTGAGGTGATATGCAGTGCTTTTTGGCCTCCAAACATGGTGTGTATTATGGCATCCACAGAGTTCAATTTTGGTCTCATCTGTCCAAACTATGTTCTCCCAGTATTTCACAAGCTTGTTTAAATGTTGTTGACCAAACTTTAAGTACACTTCAACATGCTTTTCGATCAGTAATGGAGTCTAGCATGGTGAGTGTTCATACAGGCCTTGTGTCATGATCCAAGGTGGATCTGACAAGTAAATGGACAAAGTGAACTTTTTTTCCTTTGGCTTGGTGCCAAATTGGTGTGATTGCCCCGGTGGCCATTAGAATTATTACACGTGGTGTCGTTCATTCTAAGTTGTCCCGGTGGTGGTGAGCAGTAGTGCAGTTTAGTTTCTTTGATTTAATGTGCACTTAATTACAAATCTGGTGTGAGGCTCTATAAAAGAGTTCAGGTGTGTTTGATCACTGTTGGTGATATTGTGAGTTAGTCATTCTCAAGGAAGCCTGAGTGAAAGAAAGAGCTGAATGAGAGTCCTGGGCAGCCCAGCCAGAGGGGTTGAGTCAGCTATGGAGTCTGCATGGAGGGCTGGCATGGCGTGGTGGAGTCGCAGTTTATGGTGTCAGCAGGAGGTGCTTGCATGGCTTGGTGGAGTGGCGACGATGGTGAGAGTTGCACTCAGCATGCTGGACTTGGTTGCTGAAAACTGGACTCAAGCATGCTTGACTTTTTGGCAGAAGCTGGACTCATCTTTGGGACTCTGTTTACTGGGCAGCTGCAGCTGGTGGTGGACTCTGCTCCAAGGCTGCACTATGGTGATGGATTCGGTTATGGTGATGGATCCGGGTGGAGGAGAAGATGCACGCAGGTGGTGGGCTCTGTTGCTAGGAGCGTACGCAACAGAGCAAAGCTAAGTAGTGTTCCCCCTGTATTGTCATTTTCCCTTGTGTGTGTTTAGTGCAGTGGTGGGATTAGTTTCCGCACCGACCAATTCCCTAGTGAGGGTTTAGGGTCAGGGCGAGTCAGGGTTTTAAAGTTCCTGTGCATCGCCCGGTGCGGAACCGGCATAGGGAACGTTAGGAGTGCAGGAACACTGGCTCAGGGGAGTGCAGGAGGTCTCCACTTCCCCGTTTCCCTATTGCAGGGCCCTCCATTGTTAATGTTATCCAGGTTCCCCTTTATTATTTAAATTCGCCCTACTGGAAGTGGTGTATCCAGGGTCACGCGTGTCATGGGTTCGCCTTGCGGTACTCGCTGCGTCCAGACACACGTGACCGTGACACCTTGGAGGTTGTGTGCATTACTTATTGTTTTATTTGAAACAATTACACCTGCTGATTCCATGTTTTTCTGTAGCTCTCCATTGGTGATCCTTGGTTCTTGTACAACTCTTCTGATAATTCTTTTCACTTCTCTGTCTGAAATATTGTGGGGAGCACCTTGTCGTGGCTGGTTTATGGTGAAATTATGTTATTTTCACTTTTGGATTATGGCCCTAACAGTGCTCACTGGAACCTTCAGTAGTTTAGAATTTATTCTGTAACTAATGGCATTGGTATGTTTTGCAACAATAAGGTTGCAAAGATCTTGAGACAGCTCACTGGTTTTAACCATCATGAGAGGTTTCTGGTGTGGCACCTCGGTAATGAGACACCTTTTAATAAGCCATCAGTTGAAGCAGCTGACATTATGTTTCACTAGGTGACTGGATTACTTTCTAATTACTGAGATTTTTCAGCTGGTGTCATGAATTTCCATGGCTTTTTACACCTCTCTTCATGGGTTCAATTATTTTCCCTGTGTTATTTCACATTATTAAACATAACTTAATTTATAGACAGATGTGGTTTGATTTCTTTGTCTGTGTGGATTGGATGTGTTGTTATATCGACATCTGGTGAGAATTTCATGTCAATAGCATCTTTAGATATATATTTTTACCAGCTGTAAGTATTTAAAAATTGCTGATTGTTTACACAGGCAGACAGCGATAGTCAATGCAGACTGACTGATCTGTAGTAGTTTGCTCAGTGCGCCTTGGCTGTCACTGCTCTTGAATAAAAAAAAAATCTGAACTGAGAAAAGTAAGTTAATGTGTAAGCACAATGTAAGTGCATATTAACACATGACCATTAACCAGAGAAAACAAAAAGCAAAAAACACAAATATCCTGAACTAAAAAGTAAAAAATATACTGCAAATAATGCATAAAAGTAATAATAATAAGGGTATTTAGTAAACATAATTTTGATCAAAATAATGTACAAGCCATCCCGCCACGTCACGGCAACCCTTGTGGGACAGTCCCTACTCTAGTATTTAAAACCTTTTCACTTGCCAAGTGGCGTGAATGTGAATAAGGGTCGAGCGGCTGAACCACTAGTAACAGCTTAGGTCAGACTGGATGGCTTTCCCAGCTCAGAAAGAGGGCGGTCACACCCATATATGCACTGAATGCACAATGAAATGAATAAAAAACAAATCTGAACTGAGAAAAGTAAGTTAATGTGTATGCACAATGTAAGTGCATATTAACACATGACCATTAACTTACTTTTCTCAGTTCAGATTTGTTTTTTATTCATTTCATTGTGCATTCAGTGCATATATGGGTGTGACCGCCCTCTTTCTGAGCTGGGAAAGCCATCCAGTCTGGCCTAAGCTGTTACTAGTGGTTCAGTCACTCGACCCTAATTCACATTCACGCCACTTGGCAAGTGAAAAGGTTTTAAATACTAGAGTAGGGACTGTCCCACAAGGGTTGCCGTGACGTGGCGGGATGGCTTGTACATTATTTTGATCAAAATTATGTTTACTAAATACCCTTATTATTATTATTATTATTATTACTACCTTTATGCATTATTTGCAGTATATTTTTTACTTTTTAGTTCAGGATATTTGTGTTTTTTGCTTTTTGTTTTCTCTGTCACTGCTCTTGGCAGAGTGAATCCTGTTTACATAGAATGATGCACTGTCGAAAACGATAGTCTTTTGTGCTGCACAAAATAATTTCTCCCAATGAACGAGCGCTTTGCTCATTTATTGGGTGATTGGCAGGCTGTTTACATGGAAAGATTATTGTGAAAAAGGGTTGCTAAAATTTGGATGCCATACGGAGCCATAGTATAGTATCCAATTTTTATGGTTACAATACAGTAACATAGGAAAGTATAAATGGTGCTGCACATTATTAATAGCTGCTGAGTTAAAAAATGGATTGCATATAGATCCCAAGTGAGAAAAAAAATCACTCAACAATTCTGAATTAAATTGGACTAATTTTTAATACTGTTTTCTGACCCTAGCTTAGTAATAATAACCGCTCATTGCACTTTTTGTTAGGAGGCAAGTCTCTGCCAATTTCTCCCAGCTTTCTCAGCTAGACTGAAAGGATTTTTTCCTATGTGCATATAAGGAGAAGCCTGTCAGTCTTGCTAAGTGAGCAGGAAAAATCCAGCAAGTATATAACTCTTTGACTAGTCAACTCATCCCCTGCCACACTTTTAACAATGCTTTTACCTGAAGTGCTGCTACTTTTCAAAGGAAAAAGTACACATTTGTAATACAACAGCCAGACTGATTCATGACGTCAATAGTTCAAACAGCATTACTCATGTGATAGATTCAGTAACTTAGCTACCGGTTGGGGCAGAGAAGGCAGTCACTCCGGGCCCCGTGCTCTGAGGGGTCCATCAGGAGCTGTGCTACTGTTATCTGTATGGGCGTGCGCAGTGCGACCATACAGTTAAACTCTGTGGCAGAGCAGGGAGACTTGATCTCTCTGTACTGCCACCCATCATGCACATTTAGCTCTGTCGGCTGGTGACACGCTGACTCTCCCATCATTCCCCCTATGCGTCTGATGCTGATAGTGGGCGCGATGATGTCATTGCTTGGCGCTGTTGTACTGAGTTGAGCGGGTGTTTAGAGCAGTGGGGGAACGCGGAGTAGAGGTGAGTATTGTATTTATTTTTTTATGGGGTGTGTATTATACTATATGCATTATACTATACAGGCCTATGGGGAGTGCTTTATACTATATAGAGTCTACCTATAGGAGTGCTTTATACTATATAGTCTGCCAGTGGGGGTGCTTTAAACTTTATAGAGTCTGCCTATGGGGAGTGCATTATATTATAGAGTCCCATGGGGATGCATTAACTATATAGAGTCTGCCTATGGGGAGTGCATTATACTATATAGAGTCTACCTATGGAGATACATTATACTGTATAGTCTGCCTATGGGGTGCATTATTCTATATAGAGTCTACCTTTGGGGGTGCATTATACTATATACAGCGTCTGCCTATGGGGTGCATTATACTATATAGAGTCTACCTATGGAGATACATTATAATGTATAGTCTGCCTATGGGTGCATTATTCTATATAGAGTCTACCTTTGGGGGTGCATTATACTATATATAGCGTCTGCCTTTGGGGGTGCATTATACTATATAGAGTCTGCAAATGGGGAGTACATTAGGCTATATAGAGTCTGCCTATGGGGAGTGCATTATACTGTATGGAGGCTTATGGGGGAGTGCATTATAGTATACAGGCATATTGGGAGTGCATTATACTATATAGAGTTTGCCTGTGAGGAATGCATTATACTATATAGAGTCTGCATATGGGGAGTGCATTATACTATATAGTCTGTCTATGGGGAGTGCATTATACTGTATAGTCTGCCTATGGAGGTGCTTTATCCTATATAGAGGTCTTTGGGGAGTGCATTATGCTGTATAGAGTCTGAATATGAGGAGTGCATTATACTATATAGAGTCTGCCTATGGAAAATGCATTATAGTATATAGAGTCTGCCAATAGGGAGCGCATTATACTATATGGAGGCCTATGGGGAGTGCATTATACTGTATAGAGTCTACCTATGTGGAGTGCATTGTAATCTACAGAGGTCTATGGGGAGTGCATTATACTATAGAGGCCTGAGTTGGTGTTTTATACTATATATTTTATACTATATAAAGGCATATGGTATAATGCACTTGGGTCGCCCTCCCAGGGCTGTAGGGTACTCGGTACTGGTCCGGTCCTTCAGAGGGGAATGTCACAGCAGCGGTGAACATCAAAGGTGAAGGAGAAAATGAGCTCATAACAGTCTCCTCTCTAGCGCTTACTTGAGGTACATGCAGTACAGTGTTACACTGACGTTCCTCCTTCTTCTTCCCTTTTGGATCTACCTCATATGGCAGACAGCTGTAGCCCTCTATATCTCTCCGGTCATCCGTTGCTGTAGAGCCTCCGAGTCTTAGGTGGGAATAGAGCATTTACAGCTTCCTATTCCTCTGGTTTCTGTTGCAGGACCTTCAGTATCCATACAACCTTGGAGACCAGGCTTCAGATCATGCGCTATCACTGGGGGGAGCTCTCTATCCTCAGCTCAACCTCCAGCTTCTCTCCACACGTCTACACTCTTTGCCCTCCTCACACTAACTGACTAATTTCCCCTCCTGGCCCCCAGAGAGAAGCTCTTCCCCTTAGTATTGGTTCAGAGATCCCTCTGCTGGCCTGGAGTGGGAACTGTGTTGCATGATATGGTTAACTGCTAGAGAGACCCTTCATTGCCTCCAAGCCTGACATCACCCTCCCTGGAGGAAGGCAATGCCACTGTGGTGACTATACTCCTGGGGGTGCCACAGTCCCCCCTAGTGAAAGTCAGTACTCCTGACCACACACAGTCCTGTGGCCAGAATGTCCATAAAACAAACAGGAAAAATTCAAAAAGGAAAATTCTTACAGATTATCTGTAGGCACAAAACTTGAACAGTTACATATATACACACAATTTCAACATTTACATGAACTTATCTATACACGATATCTGATGGGCGGTCTGACTTCTATACCAGGAAAGATCTTTGAACAAATTATTAAACAACATGTATGTCAATACCTGGATAAGAATGAAGTGATTAAACAGAGTCAGCATGGGTTTGTAACTAATAAGTCATGTCAGACTAATTTAATTTCCTTCTATGATGGTATTACTGATTGGGTGGATCAAGGAAATGCTGTAGATATAGTATATCTTGACTTCAGCAAAGCATTTGACAAAGTCTCTCATACAATCCTTATTGAAAAAATGACTAAGTATGGAATGGACAAGGCAACTGTTAGGTGGATTCATAACTGGCTTAGTGATCGGACCCAAAGAGTGGTCGTAAATGGCTGCACATCCAGTTGGAAGAATGTCTCAAGTGGGGTACCACAGGGCTCTGTCCTGGGCCCTGTATTGTTCAACATCTTTATCAACGATTTAGATGAAGGAATTGAGGGTAAACTGATTAAATTTGCTGATGACACAAAGCTAGGAGGGATAGCTAATACTAGAGAAGAGAGAGAGAGGATTCAAAAAGATTTAAATAAACTGGAGAAGTGGGCAGCAACTAACAGAATGGTTTTTAACAGGGAGAAATGCAAAGTACTACATCTGGGCAATAAAAATGAAAAAAGCATATATAGAATGGGAGGAATAGGGCTAAGTGACAGCACATGTGAAAAAGACTTGGGTATACTAATAGATCACAGACTGAATATGAGTCAACAGTGTGATGCAGCAGCAAAAAAGGCAAATGCAATTCTAGGATGTATTAACAGAAGCATACAGTCTAGATCACGTGAAGTAATTATTTCCCTCTACTCCTCTTTGGTCAGACCTCATCTGGAATATTGTGTCCAATTTTGGGCACCACATTTTAAAAAAGACATCAACAAACTGGAGCAAGTTCAGAAAAGAGCGACCAGAATGGTGACCGGTCTGCAAACCCTGTCTTATGAGGAAAGGTTGCAGGATTTGGGAATGTTTAGTTTGCAAAAGAGAAGACTGAGAGGAGACTTAATAGCTGTCTACAAATATCTAAAGGGCTGTCACATTGTAGAAGGATCAACTTTATTCTCATTTGCACAAGGAAAGACTAGAAGCAATGGGATGAAGCTGAATGGGAGGAGACACAGATTAGATATTAGAAAAAACTTTTTGACAGTTAGAGTGATCAATGAGTGGAACAGGCTGCCACGAGAAGTGGTGAGTTCTCCTTCAATGGAAGTCTTCAAACAGAGGCTGGACAGACATCTAACTGGGATGATTTAGCGAATCCTGCTTTGAGCAGGGGGTTGGACCAGATGGCCCAGGAGGTCCCTTCCAACTCTACGATTCTATGATTCTATGATTCTATACCTTGTGTAGTACGGGTAGACCTGCGTAACACTGGTGTGGTTGAGGATCTTACTGGTTGCCTGATGCTAACTACTGGTGTAGTATGTGATGTACTGGATTCACTACTGGTGGTTCTGCGTAGCACAGGGATACTAGATTTCCTAGGACCACTTCTACTCACTGTGGGCATGACAGATTCACCACTGGCAGGGCGAGGGTTCTCTGGCTCAACTGCTGGTGTGGCATCTGCTGCCTGATTTTCCTGATTTTCTGGATTTTCTTGAGTCGCTTCTTCTTGTATTACCAGTTGTGGAAATGTCAACACTGGCACCACTATGGCATCATTTACTTTAGTCCAATTTGCAGGGAATTCTCCAAGTATAGTGCTGACCTTTTCTTCTTCTATGGGTTGGATGTTATTTTGTTCTTCCATTCTTTCTTTTAGCTGATCAGGGCATAATTTCAAATGATCCCTTGATATTGCTGCTGAGGTTTCTCCTCCATCTTTACTAATAAGGCACACCTTGGTATTGTCAAAGTTTGAGGGTAGAATGGTGGAGGGTTCAGCTTTCCATTGGTCATCTAATTTATGCATCCTCCTTTTCCTCTTTAGGACTTGTTCTCCTGGTGACAAGGGAACTGCAGGTGCATGCTGATTGTAGTACCTTTCTTGTTTTTGTCTTGCCTGAGCTAGACTCTTTTCCACACACTCTTTTACTCTACGGTACTGTTGCTGCCTTTCTGTATCCCAGTCAGCATCTGGTGACGTCACCTCATGTGTAAGGACTCCCATATCCAAATCAATAGGCAGTTTACCAGGCCTCGCTCTCATTAGGTAGGCTGGAGTGCAATTGGTGGAATTCAAAGGAATGTGGTTTTAGAGGTCTACCAGATCTGGCAACTTTTCTGGCCACAAATTCCTCTCTTCCAAAGGCAAGGTCTTCAGCAGGTCGATCACCACCTGGTTCATCTTTTCACACATGCCATTGGTCTGTGGATGATATGGTGTTGTCCGGATTTTCTTACAACCGTACAAGTTACAGAATTCCTGGAACACTTCTGCCTCAAAGGCTGGACCTTGATCTGTAAGCACTCGCTCAGGATATCCGTGTGGTCGACAAAAGTGCTGTTGGAAGGCTCTGGCTGCTGTCCTGGCTGTTTGATCCTTGACAGGCACAATTACCAGGAATCTTGAGTAGTGGTCAACGATGGTAAGAGCATAAATGTAGCCTGAACAGCTTGGGACCAGCTTCCCATGGTCCAGGGCGACCAACTCGAGTGGCTGATGGGTTATTATCGGCTGCAAAGGAGCTCGCTGGCTGTTTCGGTCCTTTCTGCGCAGGTTGCATTGTCCACACTCCCGACACCAATTTTCAATGGCCTTCCTCATACCAGCCCAGTAGAATCTCTCCCGGAGCAAGGCCTCCAACTTCTTCCATCTGAAGTGTCCAGCTCCATTATGGTATGCTTCCAAGACCATTGATGCTTCTCTCTTTGGGACTACCACCTGCCAGACCAGCTCATGAGTGCGGGCATTGATACTCCTCCGACACAGCTTTCCCTCATAGATGAACATCCTGCCTCTTTCCTTCCACAACTGTTGGGTTTCATCAGGAGCATCCGACTCTGGGCTTGAGTCAGCTTGTGACAGTCGCTCCTTCACCAGGCAGACTGCGGGGTTGCTATCCTGCGTTTCTGCCCAGTCATGATGAGGCAATGGATTTAGGGTGGCCTCTTTCAAGCCAGACTGTCTGTTTCTCACTCCTTGGACACGTTGGGCCGCAATTGGCCGGTGGAAGGCAGGTAACTCGATTTCTTCAAGTGCCTCAGGGTCTTCTCCTGCATCTGGCAGATTAGGCATTCTGGACAGTGCATTAGCATTGGCATTCTTGTGCCCTGCTTGGTACTTGATGGTGAATTCATAGTTAGACAGCCGAGCCATCCATCGCTGCTCCAGTGCACCTAGCTTGGCAGTTTCCAAGTGAGTCAACGGGTTGTTGTCCGTGAAGATGGTAAACTTAGCTGAAGCTAGGTAATGCTTGAAGCGTTCAGTGACAGCCCAGACTATGGCGAGGAACTCCAGCTTGAAGGAACTGTAGTTGTCAGGGTTCCTTTCAGTGGGACGAAGCTTCCTGCTGGCGTAGGAGATCACTCTTTCTTTGCCATTCTGTACCTGTGACAGTACTGCTCCTAGTCCCACGTTGCTGGCATCAGTATACAACACAAAGGGATGATCATAATCTGGTTAGGCCAGAACTTCATCTCCTGTGAGAGCCATCTTCAGTCGAGTGAAGGACCTCTCCAACTCCTCACTCCATTCAAATGTGGAACTTTTCTGTTTGGCTTTCTTGGACTGCCCACCAGAAGATTTTGCATAGGGTTGGCTATTTCAGTGAAGCCTTTGATGAACCTTCGGTAGTAGCCTACCAACCCGAGGAATTAGCGTACTTCATGGAGGTTGCTGGGCTTCGGCCAGTCCCGGATGACTGTGACTTTGTCAGGATCTGGTGCCACACCTTCTGCACTCACCACATGACCGAGGTACTGTACCTAGGGCTTCAGGAGGTGGCATTTGGAAGGCTTCACCTTCAGGCCAAAGTTGGACAAGGCTTCAAACACCTCAGCCAGGTGCTTCAGATGGTCTTCGTAAGTCTTGGAGAAAACAATGACATCATCAAGGTACAACAGGACCGTCTCGAAGTTATTGTGTCCCAGGCAGCACTCCATCAGCCGTTTAAATGTTCCTGGGGCGGTGCAGAGCCCGAATGGCATGTAGTTGAACTCACAGAGCCCCATTGGGGTGGTAAATGCTGTTTTCTTCTTGTCTGCCTCTGCCACGGGAACCTGCCAATACCCACTAGTGAGATCCAGGGTGGAAAAATAGTTAGCAGTTTTAAGTGCAGCTAATGATTCCTCAATTCTGGGTAATGGGTAGGCATCTTTATGTGTAATGCTGTTAATTTTTCTGTAATCAACACACATTCTCATTGTACCATCCTTTTTCTTTACAAAAACTATTGGAGCTGCCCAAGGGTTACAACTGTCTCTGATCACCCCTGCTTCCTTCATTTCTCTCAACATACTTTTGGCACATTGGTATTGTGTTGGAGGTATAGGCCGGTACCTTTCTTTAATGGGTGGATGATCTTCAGTGGGGATATGATGTTGAACCCCTTTTGCCTTCCCAAAATCTAGAGGGTGTTTACTGAATACCCGCTCATACTCCTGGGTCACTCTGTAAACCCCATTCTTTTGGTATGAAGGGGTGGAGTCAGTTCCCACCTGCAGTTGCTGGTGAGTCGCCCTCCCAGGGCTGTGGGGTACTCGGTACCGGGCCGGTCTCTCAGAGGGGATTGTCACAGCAGCGGTGACCCGGTCTGTGGCCCTGGGCGCCCATGTAAAAGGGGTTGAGTTGGGAATAAAGTTTATAAGTGATTCGTGACGCCACCTTTGGTGTTCGGCAAGGGAGGTGTTAAGCCGACGCTGCAGACAGATCCTCTGGGACAGATGGTGGGGTGCAGCAATGATGTTGTAGCCCTCCACAGGTAGGGCTGTTGGTCCCAGGGCAGTGTAGCGGAAGGTTTAGGAAGAGGGTGCAGTGGTTGGCACAGAGATGTAGTAGTGCTGAGGATGTTACAGGAAGGAGGCAACAGAGGCGTATCTAGGCTTTCTGGCACCCGGGGCAAGAATTCGGTTCAGCGTCCCCCCCCCCCCAGCCCAAGTACATATGCGACTTGCACACTTAGCCATGTACCCACGAGCTGCTCTCCCTAATGCTCTCAATGTTCAGTAAAAAACTGAGAGAAGCAGATAGAGAGGCTCGCTGTCACATGACCAAGTATGAAAATCGCATATGAGTGAAGTGTCCATGTGATGACACTGGAACCTGCAGAGCTGAATCCTGACATTGCAGCTTCTGAATTCTCACAACGAATGCACTGCACACTTTTAGGATTCTCCCTTGCCGATGTACAATCATTTCAGCACAAGTATGTGATTTGTATACTTCTGGCCACACTCCGACTAAACGTGCCCGGCCTCGCTCTGTTCATTTTCATTGAGTGAGGCCACACACGTCTAGTCAGCATGTGACCGTATGTATGTAAATTACCGGCACGAGAGAATCCTGACAGTGTTCAGTGAGCACTGTGAGAATTCAGAAGTCTGCAGTCACATAGAATGTTTGCAGTCTGATCACTGACCTGGACAACCCCTATAATGTTCCTAATATAAATAAAACCATGAGAATAAGTCAGTGTCACAAATAACATTTACACCCAGGTACCTTATAGATGACGTCGTCTCTGCAGTCGTTCTCCTTTTCTTCTTCTTGTCCAGACCCCATGATGAGTTTTCTCATCCACAGCCGTCTCTGTAGACTTCCATCTTCTCTGGTCTTCTGCAGCAACTCTCCACACGACGCCCTTAAAGATAGTGTCATTATAATGCTCCTGAATAAAAATGTCTGCAATATACTGTCCCCTCACACTATTCCCCTCCCTCCTCATACTGTCTCCTCTATCATCCTCCTGTTCACCATACTGTCTCCTCATATATTTACCCCCTCACTGTCTATACTGTCTGCTCACACATATCCTCGACTCCCCATACTGTGACCACATACATCCCATCACCCTCACTCCCCATACTGTGTCCACATACATCCCATCACCCTCACTCCCCATACTGTGTCCACTTACATTAACCCGTTCGCTCCCCATACTGTCTGCACCCATCATACTGTGTCAGCACCAATCCCCCATACTGTTTCCTCATACATACTCTTCATTTTGTGTCCTCAAATCTCCCCACACATTAAATCCCCCCATCCCCACTCCAAATCCCCCCACACATTAACCCAATCCCCACTCATTAACCCCCATCACCACTCCAAATCCCCCCACACATTAAATCCCCCCCATCCCCACTTCAAATCCCCCCACACATTAACCCCATCCCCACTCATTAACCCCCATCACCACTCATTAACCCCCACACACATTAACCCCCATCCCCACTCATTAACCCCCACACACATTAACCCCCATCCCCACTCATTGATGCCCCCACACATTAACCCCCATCCATTAACCCCCCCACACATTAACCCTTATTCCCACTCATTAACCCCCCACACATTAACCCTTATTCCCACTCATTAACGCCCCCACACATTAACCCACCCCACACATTAACCCCCATCCCCACTCATTAACCCCCCACACATTAACCCTTATTCCCACTCATTAACGCCCCCACACATTAACCCCCCCACACATTAACCCCCATCCCCACTCATTAACCCCCCACACATTAACCCTTATTCCCACTCATTAAGGCCCCCACACATTAACACACATCCCCTCTACAAATCCCCCCCATCTCCACTCATGAACACCCCCCCATCTCCCATCTTCGGTGGTTCTTCAGCTCCACAGTGGAGCACACTTACCACCAGGATTCTCTCTGGGCGCCGGGGAGTGACGTCAGCAGCGTGATCACATGACCTGATCACTCTGCTGACGTCGCTCTGACCCGGCGGTCAGAGCTGTACTGGCGTCTGTATAGACGCCAGTACAATTGCTGCCTGGGAGTCGGCGCGGCGTCCTTCTCTGCGTCGGCTGTCAGCTTGACAGCCGACACAGAGAACCACCGACTCTCAGGCCGGGGGCGCGGCAGAACGCAGCCGCCGGGGGAGAGACATTGCCGACCGCTGCATTAGGCGGCTGGGTGGCCCGACTGCGCCCCCCTGCTGCCTGCGCCCAGGGCAACTGCCCCGGCTGCCCCCCCTGGATACGCCACTGGGAGGCAAGGACACAACAGGGTGCAGTTTCTTTACCTTTACTTAGCAAACACAGTCCAGGGTCCCGGTTACAGATGGCACAGGAGCAGGCTAGCCTGGAAGCAACTCAGGGATCTCTCTATCAGATGGGTTGTGTAGTCTCCTTCCTAGCGCTGGCTTGAGGTACATCCAGTAATGTGTTACACTGAAGTTCCTCCTTTTTATCTTCTCTTAGAACTACCTCGTATGGCAGACAGCTGTAGCCCTCTATCTCTCTTGGCTCACCAGTCGCTGTTGTGCCTCTGAGTCTTAGTTGGGAGTAGAGCATTTACAGCTTCCTATTCCTCTGGTTTCTGTTGCAGGACCTTCAGTATCCATACAACCGTGGAGACCAGGCTCCAGATCATGCGCTTTCACTAGGAGGGAGCTCTCTATCCTCAGCTCAACCTCCAGCTTCTCTCCACACGCCTACACTCATTGCCCTCCTCACACTAACTCCTGATTTCCCCTCCTGGCCCTCAGAGAGCACTCCTCCCCTAATTCTGGTTCAGAGCTCCCTCTGCTGGCCTGGAGTGGGAACTGTGTGGCATGACATGGTTAACTGTTAGAGAGACCCTTCATTGCTTCCAAGCATGACATCACCCTCCCTGGAGGAAGGCAATGCCATTGTGGCAACCATACTCCTGGGGGCGCCACATTGGCACCACTCCTCCAGCTGCTTTACAGAGCCATTGTCCTCCACCTGGTCAGATGAAACCAAGGGCTCTGCTGCCTGCATTGCATTGTTACTGACAGTAAGCCGCTTGGCAACTGTGGCATACCGAGGTATTGTGGCCTCCTCCTCCCCACAATTCAAAAGGCGTACAGGTACTCTCCCTTTACGTACATCAACTACCCCTCTGGCTGTCAGGACAGTGGGCCTGCTATCAGAGTATACTGGTTCTACCAATGCCTGGTAATCTTTCCTCTGAGGCCTATGGCTGCCCGACACCAAATCAACATTTCACATCTGGGGGGTATTGTAATGGGTAAAGCATCACTTACTCTGACACTGCCAATTTCTCCGCCAGAGAGTTCTACCTGCTGTCTTTGCATCAGGGCCTGGATCTCCTTCTCCAGGACTCGTTGTTCACTGGAACCAGCAGTCTCAGCCACCTGTTGCAACAAGACAATAACCACGGAAAGACAATTTTCAATCACATTGGTACCAAGAGTCATCATTGGGTTACATTCTCGTCGATCAATATCCACAACTATCAGACCTTGAGATTTTAACTCCACCCTCCCCACTTTAACAGGAATTTCTTTGCATCCTACTTGTGGTAAAGACTGACCATTACTGGCAACCACTGTGAGTTCATCACTTGGGCCACAGGTAAGATCAGAGTCAGCCCCAGACCGCTTGTAGAGGATATAGGGCATAGAGTTCACCTGGGAGCCAGTGTCCAGCAAAGCGTTCATGGGGATGCCGTCAATCA
This sequence comes from Dendrobates tinctorius, assembly GCF_039654945.1. Classification (NCBI taxonomy): domain Eukaryota; kingdom Metazoa; phylum Chordata; class Amphibia; order Anura; family Dendrobatidae; genus Dendrobates; species Dendrobates tinctorius. The sequence goes on along the minus strand of NW_027361775.1, from coordinate 15,502,663 downwards.
CCACTGGAAGGATCGGTCTCCCTCCAACATACTTGGCTCGCCAATTCTTTGGGCCTTGTGGTCCTACTCCTGGGGGGTTGGCCCTCTGCCCCAGGGGTTGCTTGTTTAAATAACAGAATCTTGCAAGATGGCCTGCCTTGTGGCAGTGACGACAGATGGGACGTCCGTCCTGGTCATAGCAATTGTTGTTCCTCCCTCGGAGTGGCGGGGTTCTCCTCTTCCGGAGCCACGGGACATCCTCTGGACTGGAAGCAAGCTGGATCTTCTCCTTGGAGGAAACCTGCAGGGACTGCACGGTTTTAGTAAGTGCAGCCATACCTTTGGTCAACTCCTGGACCTGAAGACGCAGTTCTTCAGTTGGATCTTTATCCAGAGTCTGTGCATCAGCCTCCACAGGGACCAGGTGGTAGGTGATCGTTGGGCGCCTAGGGGGCACTGGACGGCTGACAGTTGGTTCCTGCAGCACCCGGATAGCCCTGTCCTTGAAATCAGCAAAGTCCAGGTCAGGGTTTTGTAGGGCTATGATGCGCAGCTGTGCTCTGTGGGTACTAGATAGGAGTCCTACAATGAGTTGCTCCTTTAACAGTCCGTCTCCATCTTTCACACTGTCAGGGTCAATCTGCTTGACGTCTTGCAGCGCCTCCTGCAGGTTAAGAGCATAGTCCCGTATACTGTCCTGCGCTTTCTGCTTACACCCAAAGAATCTCATCTTGATCTCAGTGGCAATGCGGGTGTCAAAGGTGCTTCTTAGCTTAGCCAGGATCTTTTTAACAGTCTCTTTATCAGTGTCCTGCCAGGCTTTTTCTTCTCTCTGTGCTGCACCAGTTAGCTGCCCAATAAGGATGTTCACCTTCTGGCTTTCAGACAGAGGATACACTTCAAACAAACTGCACAGTCTCTCTTTGAAGTCACTCAAGGTATGTGACTCCCCTGAATACTGCGGTAGCCATGCTGCTCCCGGTATGTAAGGCATAGACAGTGGCATTATGGGGACCACTGCGGTCGGTGCTATTGGAGCCGCAGCCGCGTTGGACACTATATCTTGCGGCGCTGAGGGGCTGGCGGGGGCGTCCGCCACTGCATCGGCGCATGCCTCAGACATACTCCTTCCCCTTAGTTAACGATTGCCAGGCCCCGGGGTTGAGCGGCTTACCGGCTGTAGGCCTCAGCTCCTCCCTTCTTGCGTGCTGTCCTCTTCCCGCGCGGCACTTCACTTCATTGCGCTCTCTGGCAGGCTCCACCCACAACGTCCCGCCCTGTTGCTTTCCGCGCGCGCCAAGCAGCGGGATAATGGTGCCAATGGCGCCAACAGTCCACAGTACACAACACAGTCTCTGGCACACAGGACCCGGGGATACCGGGCTCCGTAATCCTGTTCGTGACGCCAAAATGGGTCGCCCTCCCAGGGCTGTGGGGTACTCAGTACCGGGCCGGTCCTTCAGAGGGGAATGTCACAGCAGCGGTGACCCGGTCTGTGAATTAAAGTTTATGAGTGATTCATGACGCCACCTGTGGTGTTCGGCAAGGGAGGTGTTAAGCCGACGCTGCAGACAGATCCTCTGGGACAGACGGGGGGGTGTAGCAGTGATGTTGTAGCCCTCCACAGGTAGGGCTGTTGGTCCCAGGGCAGTGTAGATAGGTGTTGGGGAAGAGGGTGCAGTGTCTGGCACAGAGATGTAGCAGTGCTGAAGAAGTTGTAGGAAGAAGGCAAGTACACAGTGGAATGTAGTTTCTTTACCTTTACTTGTAAGTGCAGTCCAGGGTCCAGATTACAGATGGCACAGGAGGTGATTAGCCTGGAAGCAACTTTGGAATCTCTCTGTCAGATGGGTTGTGTAGTCTCCTCTCTAGCGCTTAATTGAGGTACATGCAGTACAGTGTTACACTGACGTTCCTCCTTCTTCTTCCCTTTTGCATCTACCTTGTATGGCAGACAGCTGTAGCCCTCTATTTCTCTCGGCTCACCCGTCGCTGTTGAGCCTCCGAGTCTTAGGTGAGAATAGAGCATTTACAGCTTCCTATTCCTTTGGTTTCTGTTGCAGGACCTTCAGTATCCATACAACCGTGGAGACCAGGCTCCAGATAATGCGCTATCACTGGGAGGGAGCTCTCTATCCTCAGCTCAACCTCCAGCTTCTCTCCACACGTCTACACTCTTTGCCCTCCTCACACTAACTGACTAATTTCCCCTCCTGGCCCCCAGAGAGAAGCTCTTCCCCTTAGTATTGGTTCAGAGCTCCCTCTGCTGGCCTGGAGTGGGAACTATGTTGCATGATATGGTTTACTGCTAGAGAGACCCTTCATTGCCTCCAAGCCTGACATCACCCTCCCTGGAGGAAGGCAATGCCACTGTGGCGACCATACTCCTGGGGGCACCACACACTCCCCCAATATATCATATAGAGGAGTATGAGGAGTGCATTATACTATATGGAGGCTTAAAGGGAATGCACTACACTGTATAGAGTCTGCCTATGGGGAGTACATTGTAATGTACAGAAGCCTACAGAGGTCTTTGGGGAGTGCATTATACAATATTGAGGACTATATAGTGCATTATCCAATTCAATTCAAAGAAGCTTATTTGGCAGGACCAAATAAACATTGGTTTTGCCAAAGCATGTGTACAGGAGAGAAGGGACTGTGGTAATAATTCGTGGGGACTGTAGGAACGATGGATGGGGCACAGAGTGGGGGCTAAGGAAGTCCATGACATATCATGGCTGTCTTTCTCGCAGTCTATGGCACGTGCTCACATGCTGTGCTGCTATCTCCACTTAGCTTTCTTCTTCCACCTGCAGGATATATGTTTTCGCTTCCTCCTTCATGGAGCTGAAATCCAGGAAGAGATCAGATAGCCTCCTGACGTGAGTGTCTACCACTGCACTGCACTGCTATCTACCACTATATGATCACCATATGGCTGTAAGATCAGTGTTGTTCTTTGTATAGAGATTTTTTTTAGTAACAGCTCTGTCATCTGCTGAAGTTCCCTTATACCTACAATTAGGGTGCGCCACCGTGGTTGTAATCAGGGTTACCTGGTTAGGAGCCCACTCAGAAGTTTTGCACCCGCCTGAACCAAATCCCTAGCTATGCCTCTGGATAGATGCCTTTTAATATTTTTCCTTGCAATGTGGTCTGTTTTAAATTTCAACTTACTTATACATAACGGCCTTGCATGTACCGTATTTTTCGAACTATAAGATGCACTGGGTCATAAGAAGCAACCCAAATTTTCAGGAGGGAAAAAAAATGTAACGCGTTAAATGGGGGTCCATCTCACAGTTTGAATTCAGCTTACCGGCAGGGGGGATGACGGTGGTGGAGCGGGGTCACAGGAGATGTTTGAAGGTGCGATTCTGCAGGGTCCCATCCCAGGCTAGTAGAAGGGGGTGTTCGGTGGTACTTGGCTGTGCAGGGGCTCTGCCAACATTTTATGAAAGCCCGGTCTATAAGATGCACCCCTATTTTCCACCAAAAGTGCATCCTATAGTCCAAAAAATACGGTGTGTGCATATATATTTCATAGGCACATCTTGACCACAACAGGTTACACTGCCTGTGTTGCCCATGGCAAAATAGCAACTAATCACTAAGCATCTTTCATTTCACCAGGGCTGTTTAAAAGATGAAAGCTGAACTGTGATTGGTTGCTATGAGAAACAGTTTTCCTTTTGGGCAGTTGTCATAACTGAGGCCTATTATTCTTATCATTTCTATGGTGTTATCATTCTCTAAGGCTGGAAATAACACAATTTATTACCGTGCTGACACAGACCACCCTCTGACACAGCCTGCAGGGGAATCAGGAGCTTCTCTTTGTCTGGCATGAAGCATCCTCATTAACTTAAAAATTCAAACACAGATTAAAAAAAGAAACACAAGACAGATTTCTACTGCCCAGTTATCATTTTAATCCTGACAATGTTGGCTCTGACGGGATGATGTGGGATATTAGAGGTAGTAGTCCGGTGGCTATAGCTGACGGGATGATGTGGGATATTAGGGGTAGAGTCCGGTGGCTCTGGCTGACGGGATGATGTGGGATATTAGGGGTAGTAGTCCGGTGGCTCTGACGGGATGACGTGGGATATTAGTGGTGGTAGTCCGGTGGCTCTGGCTGATGGGATGATGTGGGGTATTAGTGGTAATATTCTGGTGGCTCTGACAGGATGATGTTGGATATTAGGGGTAGTAGTCTGGTGGCTCTAACGGGAAGGAGGATGTGGGATATTAGAGTGGATGTGGCTATGTGGAGTGGGCAGGGCTATACACTCAGAGATATATATATATTATATATATATAATCATAATTTGTTATAACTAACCACAGTAGGTTACAATGCCTGGGCAACGCCGGGCTCTTCAGCTAATATATATATATATAGAGAGAGAGAGAGCGAGAGAGAGAGAGAGAGAGTTAGGTCCATATATATTTGGACAGAGACAACATTTTTCTAATTTTGGTTCTAGACATTACCACAATGAATTTTAAACAAAACAATTCAGATACAGTTGAAGTTCAGACTTTCAGCTTTCATTTGAGGGTATCCACATTAAAACTGGATGAAGGCTTTAGGAGTTTCAGCTCCTTAACATGTGCCACCCTGTTTTAATAGGGACCAAAAGTAATTGGACAATTGACTCCAAGGCTATTTCATGGACAGGTGTGGGCAATCCCTTCGTTATGTCATTCTAAAGCAGATAAAAGGCCTGGAGTTGATTTGAGGTGTGGTGCTTGCATTTGGAAGGTTTTGCTGTGAAGGAAACATGGCGGTCAAAGGAGCTCTCCATGCAGGTGAAACAAGCCATCCTTAAGCTGCAAAAACAGAAAAAACCCATCCAAGAAATTGATACAACATTAGGAGTGGCAAAATCTACAGTTTGGTACATCCTGAGAAAGAAAGAAAGCACTAGTGAACTGATCAATGCAAAAAGACCTGGGCGCCCATGGAAGACAACAGTGGTGGATGATCGCAGAATAATCTCCATGGTGAAGAGAAACCCCTTCACAACAGCCAACCAAGTGAACAACACTCTCCAGGAGGTAGGCGCATCAGTATCCAAATCTACCATAAAGAGAAGACTGCATGAAAGTAAATGCAGAGGGTTCACTGCACGGTCCAAGCCACTCATAAGCATCAAGAATCAAAAGGCTAGACTGGACTTTGCTAAAAAACATCTAAAAAAGCCAGCACAGTTCTGGAAGAACATTCTTTGGACAGACGAAACCAAGATCAACCTCTACCAGAATGATGGAAAGAGAAAAGTATGGCGAAGACATGGTACAGCTCATGATCCAAAGCATACCACATCATCTGTAAAACAAGGTGGAGGCAGTGTGATGGCTTGGGCATGCATGGCTGCCAGTGGCACGGGGTCACTAGTGTTTATTGATGATGTGACACAGGACAGAAGCAGCCGAATGAATTCTGAGGTATTCAGAGCCATACTGTGTGCTCAGATCCAGCCAAATGCAGCCAAACTGATTGGTCGTCGTTTCATACTACAGATGGACAATGACCCAAAACATAAAGCCAAAGCAACCAAGGAGTTAATTAAAGCAAAGAAGTGGAATATTCTTGAATGGCCAATTCATTCACCTGATCTCAACCCAAATGAGCATGCATTTCACTTGTTAAAGACTAAACTTCAGACAGAAAAGCCCACAAACAAACAGCAACTGAAAACCACCGCAGTGAAGGCCTGGCAGAGCATCAAAAAGGAGGAAACACAGCGTCTGGTGATGTCCATGAGTTCAAGACTTCAGGCAGTCATTGCCAACAAAGGGTTTTCAACCAAGTACTAGAAATGAACTAGAACCCATTCAAGTCAATGGTTGAAAAACGCTGCCAAAACGCTGAAAGAAGTGACATGCCCTATGTCCAAAAAATGGAGCAAAGCACAAAATCCTGATGACACAAAAAACAATCTGTGTGCATGAGATTTCTGAAACCTCATAGGCTTTGCTCGTACTGTAAAAAGCAGCTGAAAATTAGCATAAAAACCAAAGCAAAAAAGCCCAGTGTGAACATACCCTAAAGGTATTTTGTGGAAGATGGTTAGCACTAATTGTTCATATTTCAAGATGACAGAATGTCACATAGGAAACTTGAGAAATTGCAGACTTATTTCATGGTAATGAAAACATTTTTTTTTATTTGGTGTCATTATGTATGAATTGCATATCATTATATCAAATTAATACATTGGTAGAAAAATCCTAAAATCTGTATTGTCTGTTACTCAAATATTTTGTTCAGTGAAACATTTCTGTCTCTGTTTATATGAATAGTCAGTTGGTGGCACTGTTGCTATTTCTATCATGCGTTTCACGAGCAGGGATGTGTGGAAGACAAATATCAAATCTTTTGGTAGAAAAACTTTAAGTTGTCATTTTGACAGGGCTATTTTCTTAGATTTGGTTCTGTCTTTTTGCATGGACTTTAACTGGTTTATCTATACATATAAAACTAGCTGAAGAGCCCGGTGCTGCACGGGCATAATAACTAACTACGGTTAGTTATAAAAAATTATAATGATGATATCTATATATATATATAAAGCTGAGTGTATAGCCCCCCCCCACTCCGCAGAGCCACATTCACTACAATATCCCACATCATCCTATCAGCCAGAGCCACCGGACTACTACCCCTAATATCCCACATCACCCCGTCAGCGAGCGCCACCGGACTACTACCACTAATATCCCACATCATCCCATCAGCCAGAGCTACTGGACTACTACCCCTAATATCCCACATCATCCCGTCAGCCAGAGCCACTGGACTACTACCCTAATATCCTACATCATCCCGTCAGTCAGAGCCATCGTACTACTACCCCTAATATCCCACATCATCCCATCAGCCAGAGCCACTGGACTACTACCCCTAATATCCCACATCATCCCATCAGTCAGAGCTACCAGACTACTACCCCTAATATCCCACATCATCCCGTCAGCCAGAGCTACCTGACTACTGCCACTAATATCCCACATCATCAGATCAGCCAGAGCTACCGGACTGCTACCCCTAATATCCCACATCATCCCATCAGCCAGAGCCACCGGACTACTAACACTAATATCCCACATCATCCTGTCAGCCAGAGCCACCGGACTACTACCACTAATATCCCACATCATCCCGTCAGCCAGAGCCACCGGACAACTACCACTAATATCCCACATCATCCCATCAGCCAGAGCCACCGGACAACTACCACTAATATCCCACATCATCCCGTCACAGCCGCCGGACTACTACCACTAATATTCCACATCATCCCATCAGAGCCACCGGACTACTACTGTTGTGAATTCACTTTCTGGCCTACCTCTGGTTACTACTGAAGGTAGTGGAGCTGGTCAAATTGACAGAGGAGTTGTGAGTTCTCTTTCTGGGCTCCATCTGGTGGTTACTGGAGGTAATGGAGCTGATCTGATTAACAGAGGCTTGCCACCTGATAATGAGGACGGCGATTGGAGATTTGGGGTTTCAGACAGGGATTTAAGACAGCCGACTCCCTCTATCCCTGCTGGTGACTTTCTTCCTGCCTCCTGAGGACTTAGTTTCCAGCTCAGTCCCTGCATGTTCAGCTTAGTGTTCATTTGCTATTCTGTTTACATTTGATCTTGTTTTGTCTATTTCAGTTTTGTGTGGGTCAGCCAGCTCCGGCTGGGGCTGTGCTGAATCAACATCCATATGTTACTGCTTGTGCCAGTTTGTTTTTGTCCCTTATTAGATTGGCCTCTTTTTGCTCTGCTTTCAGAATACACCAGAGTGCTGATATAGTGGGCGAAGTCATGCGACTTCAGTATTTTTTGCATCAGACGTGTTGGACTTTTTTGCAGGGTTTTTTGTGTGATTGCAGACAGTGTCTTTCCTTTCCTGTCCTGTCTAGTCAGTGTGGACCCCAACGTTTGCTCAGTCTATTTTCCTACCTGCCTTTGTGTTTTCATCTTGTCTCACTGACAATATATGTCTGGGGGATATCTATTCCTTTGGGGTCTGCTCTGGGGCAGTTTAGATTTCCCCTTTCTTGCTTTAGGCTTAGTTAGCTCTCCGGCTGTGCCGAGGCATCTAGGATCATCGTAGGCACGCTCCACGGCTACTGCTAGTTGTGTGGATAGGATCAGGGGTCTGCAATCCGCTTAGTTACCAACCTCTCTGGTTTTCTGTGGCTTAGCTTGGGCTTTCTCTCCTCCTCGGTGACCCAATCATAACACACTACCCCTAATATCCCACATCATTCTGTCAGAGCCACCGGAATATACCTCTAACATCCCACATCATCCCGTCACAGCCACTGGACTACTACCCCTAATATCCCACATCATCCCATCAGAGCCCCCAGACTACTACCCCTAACATCCCACATCATCCAGTCAGCCAGAGCCACCGGACTACTACCCCTAATATCCCACATCATCCCGTCAGCCAGAGCCACCAGAATACTACCCCTAATATCCCACATCATCCCATCAGCCTGGGGTCAGAACCAGAGCGCTGAGTGGATTTGCAGCTCCACTCAGCGCTCTGGTTCTCACCCCAGGATCTCTTAAAGGGATCATTGGTATGGAAGTTAGGGCAATTCCACTAAGCGCTCTGGTTATGACCCCAGGCCCCTCTTAAAGGGATCCTAGGTACAGAAGTGAGGGCAAATCCACTCTGCGCTTTGGTACTGACCCCAGACCACTCTTAAAAGGATCTCCGGTATGGAAGTTAGGGTAAATCCCTCAGTGCTCTGATTCTGACCCCAGGCTTCTATTAAAGGGATCACTGGTATGGAAGTCAAGGCAAATCCATCCAGTGCTTTGGTTCTGACCCTAGGCTCTCTTAAAGGGATCCCCAGTATGGAAGTTAGAGCAATTCCACTCAGCGTTCTGGTTCTGACCCCAGGCTCTCTTAAAGGGATCCCTGGTATGGAAGTCAAGGCAATTGCCTTCAATTGCTCTGTTACTGACCCCAGGCTCTCTTAAAGAGATCTCCTGTATGGACGTTAGAGCAAATCCCTCAGTGCTCTGATTCTGACCCCAGGACTCTATTAAAGGGATCATTGGTATGCAAGTCAGGGCAAATCCACTCAGCGCTCTGGTTCTGATCCCAGGCTCTCTTAAAGGGGTCATTGGTATGGAAGCTAGGGCAATTCCACTCAGCGCTCAGGTTCTGACCCCAGGCCCCTCTTAAAGGGATCCCCAGTATGGAAGTGAGGGCAAATCCACTCTGCACTTTGGTTGTGACCCCAGGCCTTTCTTAAAGGGATCTCTGGTATGGAAGTTAGAGTAAATACCTTAGCACTCTGATTCTCACCCCAGGTTTCTATTAAAGGGATCATTGGTATGAAAGTCAGGGCAAATCCACTCAGCACTCTGGTTCTGACACCAGGCCTCTCTTAAAGGGATCCCTGGTATGGAAGTTAGGACCGTTCCATTCAGCGGTCTGGTTCTCACCCAAGGCTGACGGGATGATGTGGGATATTAGGGGTAGTAGTCTGGTGGCTCTGGCTGATGGTATGATGTGGGATATTAGGGGTAGTAGTCCGGTGACTCTGACGGAATGATGTGCTATATTAGGGGCAGTAGTCCGGGAGCTTTGACGAGATGATGTGGGATATTAGTGGTAGTAGTCCGGCAGATGTGATGAGATGATGTGGGATATTAGTGGTAGTTGTTTGGTGGCTCTGGCTGATGGGACGTTGTGGGATATTAGGGGTAGTAGTCCAGTAGCTCTGGCTGACGGGATGATGTGGGATATTAGGGGTAGTAGTCCGGTAGCTTTAGATAACGAGATGATGTGGGATATTATAGTGAATGTGGCTATGTGGAGTGGGTGGGGCTCTACACTCAGCTTTATATATACATATAGATCTAATCATTATAATTTGTTACAACTAACTGTAGTTATTACTATGCCCGGGCTCTTCAGTTAGTTGAATATAAATGTCAGTTTTTTTTAAGGTGCAGCTTTTAGCATGTTAAACTGGCCAAATATAGAACAAAGGCTGCAGATCTGAATAAAACATAGCGGTAAAATCCGCAGCATGTCCATTAATTCTGCGGAATCGCAGTGATTCTGCCAACATAGGATTGCATTGAAACGCTCACTTTACGCATGTAGCTATGCCAACCATGCGTAAAGTGAGCATTTCATGTACGAATGGTACCCAGGGTTTGGAGGAGAGGAGACTCTCCTCCATGCCCTGGGTACCATATTCCTGTAAAAAAAAATAGAATCAAAATAAAAAATAGGGATATACTTTCCCTCTGTCGGCCCCCAGATTCCTCCGGCTCCTCATTGGGGAGGACTCTGGGGGCCAACAGAGGGTAAGTATATCCCTATTTTTAATTTTTTAAATTATTTTTCTATCTTTTACTATTGATGCTGCATATACAGCATCAATAGTAAATAGTTGGTCACACTTGTCAAGCACTATGCTTGACAAGTGTGACCAACCTGTCAATCACTTTTCCAAGCGATGCTTCAAATCGCTTGGAAAACTGCTACCATTCTGCAAGCTAAAAACGCTTGCAAAACACTTGTGTTTTGCGCGAAAATGCATGCGAATTGCGCATGCGTTTTACCCGAGGCAGGGAGTTGCGGAAATGCTGCAGACAATTCCGCAGCATTTCTGCAACGTGGGTACATAGCCTTACAGTACCAGCAAAAGCTTTGAGATTTTAGAAATCTCATGCACACACAGTTTTTTTGTTGTCAGGATTTTGTGCTTTGCATGTTTTTTTGGACATAGAGCATGTCACTTCTTTCAGTGTTTTTTCAGCATTTTTCACCCTTTGACTGGAATGGGTGGTGAAAAAAATGCTGCAAAAACCCAGATATCAGGTATTGCGGCGTTTTTTGTGCCAAAACCTGACTCTATGGACTACGACTAGAGTTGAGCGATACTGTCCGATACTTCAAAGTATCAGATCGGAATGGATCGGCCGATCTTTAAAAAAAGTATCGGTATCGCCGATTCCGATACCGGAAGTCCCATTCAAGTCTATGGGACTTCCGGTATCGGAATAAGAAAAACCCTGTTTTTGCCTTGTACAGCCTCTCTGGGGTCTGTACGGGCCTTTCGGGGGGCTGTGCCGGCCTGCCAGGGGGTCTGTGCAGGCTCCGGTGGTCTGTGCCGGCCTGCCGGTGGTCTGTGCAGGCTCCGGTGGGCTGTGCCGGCCTGCCGGGGGGCTGTGCAGGCTCCGGTGGGCTGTGCCCGCCTGCCGGGGGGCTGTGCAGGCTCCGGGGGCTGTGCCGGCCTGCCGGTGGTCTGTGCAGGCTCCGGGGGGCTGTGCCGGCCTGCCGGGGGGCTGTGCCGGCCTGCCGGTGGTCTGTGCAGGCTTCGGGGGTCTGTGCAGGCATCGTCCGATGGGACTACAAGTCCCATCGGGCGATGCCTGCTACCATGACAGTGATTGACACATTAGCCAATGATGGGACAGTAGTAGTCCCATCATCCGGCTAATGTGTTGAATGTAAAAAAAAAAAAAAAAAAAAAAATTACATGCTACATACATGCTACATACATACAACATGCATACTACATACATGCTACATTCATACTACATACTACATACATGCTACATTCATACTACATAAATACTACATGCAACATACATACTACATATATACTACATACATACTACATGCATGCTACATACATACTGCATGCTACATACATACTACATGCTACATACATACCACATATACTACATACATACTACATGCATGCTACATACATACCACATACATACTACATACATACTACATGCATGCTACATGCATGCTACATGCTACATACATAACACATATATACTACATGCATGCTACATACATACTACATGCTACATACATACCACATACATACTACATGCATGCTACATACATACTACATGCATGCTACATACATACTACATGCTACATACTACATATATACTACATGCATGCTACATACATACTACATGCTACATACATACTACAGATATACTACATGCATGCTACATACATACTACATGCTACATACATACTACATGCATGCTACATACATACTACATGCTACATACATACTACATATATACTACATGCATGCTACATACATACTACATGCTACATACATACTACATATATACTACATGCATGCTACATACATACTACATGCTACATACATACTACATATATACTACATGCATGCTACATACATACTACATGCTACATACATACTACATATATACTACATGCATGCTACATACATACTACATGCTACATACATACTACATATATACTACATGCATGCTACATATATACTACATGCTACATACATACTACATATATACTACATGCATGCTACATACATACTACATGCTACATACATACTACATATATACTACATGCATGCTACATACTACATGCTACATACATACTACATGCATGCTACATACATACTACATGCTACATACATACCACATACATACTACATATATACTACATGCATGCTACATACATACTGCATGCTACATGCATGCTACATACATACTACATACATACTACATGCTACATACATACCACATATATACTACATACATACAATACATTCATACAATACATACATAGACATACAGTACATATAACATAGAGTAACATACTTACCAATACTTGTCACATTGTTCCCCGAAGCCATTGTCTTTTCCGGAATAAATATTAACATAACAAACCACAAAAATACTCACCCATGATCCGAAGCAGTCCACGAGTGTGTCCCACGACGATCTTGGGTAGAGAACTGCAGCATCAGCTGATGCTGCCGTTCTCTACGGGCTGTAGGAATCCAATGACGGAAGGTAGGTATCCTTCCGCACTGTATTCCTCCGCCACTTAAAAAAAAAAAAAAAGTCTCTAGTCTCACTTTATGCCATTGCTGTGTGGGAATTTCCCACGCAGCAATGGCATAAAGTGAAACTAGGGACTTTTTTTTTTTTAAGTGGCGGAGGAATACAGTGCGGAAGGATACCTACCTTCCGTCATTGGATTCCTGCAGCCCGTAGAGAACGGCAGCATCATCTGATGCTGCAGTTCTCTACCCAAGATCGTCGTGGGACACACTCGTGGACTGCTTCGGATCGTGGGTGAGTATTTTTGTGGTTTGTTATGTTAATATTTATTCCGGAAAAGACAATGGCTTCGGGGAACAATGTGACAAGTATTGGTAAGTATGTTACTCTATGTTATATGTACTGTATGTCTATGTATGTATTGTATGAATGTATTGTATGTATGTAGTATATATGTGGTATGTATGTAGCATGTAGTATGTATGTAGTATGTATGTAGCATGCATGTAGCATGCAGTATGTATGTAGCATGCATGTAGTATATATGTAGTATGTATGTAGCATGCATGTAGTATATATGTAGTATGTATGTAGCATGTAGCATGTATGTAGTATGTATGTAGTATGTATGTAGCATGTATGTAGTATATATGTGGTATGTATGTAGCATGTAGTATGTATGTAGTATGTATGTAGTATGCATGTAGCATGCAGTATGTATGTAGCATGCATGTAGTATATATGTAGTATGTATGTAGCATGCATGTAGTATATATGTAGTATGTATGTAGCATGTAGCATGTATGTAGTATATATGTAGTATGTATGTAGCATGTAGTATGTATGTAGCATGTATGTAGTATGTATGTAGCATGCATGTAGTATGTATGTAGTATGTATGTAGCATGCAGTATGTAGCATGTATGTAGCATGTATGTAGTATGTATGTAGTATATATGTAGTATGTATGTAGCATGTAGTATGTATGTAGCATGTAGTATGTATGTAGCATGTATGTAGCATGCATGTAGTATATATGTAGTATGTATGTAGCATGTAGTATGTATGTAGCATGCATGTAGTATGTATGTAGTATGTATGTAGTATTTTTTTTTTTTTTTTTAACATTTAACACATTAGCCGGATGATGGGACTACTACTGTCCCATCATTGGCTAATGTGTCAATCACTGTCATGGTAGCAGGCATCGCCAGATGGGACTTGTAGTCCCATCGGACGATGCTTGCACAGACCCCCGGACATCAGCACAGCCCCCCGGCAGGCCGGCACAGCCCCCCGGCAGGCCGGTACAGACCCCCACAGGGTGCACAGCCCCCCGGCAGGCCGGCACAGCCCCCCGGCAGGCCGGTACAGACCCCCACAGGGTGCACAGACCACCGGCAGGCCGGCACAGCCCCCCGGCAGGCCGGTACAGACCCCCACAGGGTGCATAGACCACCGGCAGGCCGGCACAGCCCCCCGGCAGGCCGGTACAGACCCCGGGCAGTCCACACAGCCCCCGGCAGGCCGGCAGAGACCCCCGGAAGGCCCGAAATGACGGCGCATCATGATGCGCACACACCGCGCATCATGATGACGTCAGGCTGTCAATCAACTTTGAACTTCCGATTCCGATGCCGAATTCCGATATTGAAAAAATATCGGAAGTCGGTATCGGAATTCCGATACAGCAAGTATCGGCCGATACCCGATACTTGCGGTATCGGAATGCTCAACACTAACTACGACCTTTTTTTTCAACACTTAGGCTGTGTGCACACGCTGCGGATTTTGCTGTGGTTCCGCAGCGGTTTTGGCCGCTGCGGACCCGCAGCAGTTTCTGCTGCGGTGTACAGTACCATGATTCCCTATGGGAATCAAAAACCGCAGTGCAGACGGTGCGGAATTTTCCGCGCGGATTATCTGCGGTTTTCAATCCGCAGAAAGAATTGACATGTCAATTCTTTCTGCGGATTCTCCTGCGGTTTGCCATCTCCTCCATTGAGGAGATGAAAAACCGCAGGGCAAAACCGCAGAGCAATCCGCAGGTAAAACCGCAGGTCTTTTGACCTGCGGTTTCACCTGCGGATTTTAGAAAATCCGCGCGGATGAATCCGCACATAATCCGCAGCGTGTGCACACAGCCTAAACTTTATCAGCATGCACAAGAAACAAATCTAGCATGCCAAAACTGCTGCAAAAAACACACAAAAACACAAGAAAAAAACAAAGAAAATATGCTTTTTCTCTGCAGCTTCTTTCCTGCCAAGAGATCATGTTTTGCTGCAGAAAAAAAACGCTGAAAAAACGCCTAATGTGAACGTACCCTTAAAGTGGACAGTATTTATATATGTTCCACTGTTCTTTCTGTTTATATTCACCTTTCTGGGCAGAGTTTGTGGTTTTCAGATATTTTTAACTTTTTTCAGTCAATTAATTTTATCAAATGCAACTGTTTTTGGAGCACTCCCAATAACCTTTTCATTCATTAAATGTGTGTATATGGGCATGTAATATAGTGTGAGTATAAAAATTGTACTAACCTACCACCACTTTCTCTTATGTCCAGTGCCGGTCTTGTCTGCTTCTGCGCTCCGAGCAATTCCAAATAGCCGTTCTATGCGCTATGCACAAGACAGAAGTTGATTTTACAATGAAAGCCTATAGTGACTGACTCTCCATAGGCCTTCATCGTAAAAGTCACTTCCCGCTCATGCAGAGCGCAGTGTAAGGCCGGGGTCACACTAACCGACGCAAAATACGGTCTGTATTTTACATGCGTAATACGGATGAATGACCACTAAATAGTGCTCCGTATGTAATCCGTAAGCAAGGTGTGGTCGTGTATTTTGCGCATGTCAGCATCCGTATGTAATCCGTATAGCATCCGTATGCAATCCGTATGGCGAGATTTTCTTGCAGGCTTGCAAAATGGACATTTAACGGTTTTGAGGCCTGCAAAATATTTAAATCATTAGCCTGCACCCTATTTATTGTCTCAGGAACAGGTGGAGGCCTCCATTCTGTCTATTTGTGACCTTGCCATGACTAGGTGTGTTGGTGTTGTATGTGCAACATGGCAGACAGTCTGAGTTTCAACACAACTGAGCAGGTTCTCTTCAACTGGCTTATGTGACGCCGCTTTGGTCAACCATACCCAGTGATAGTGGATCCGCGGAGAAGGAGACGCATGTGGGTCCATCCACTTTTGAGGCAACGACTGACAAGAGGTCATTTCCACCGCCTCTATTCTTCTCTGCGGGACCATCCTGAAAAATTTTGCCAATACTGTCGCATGAGCCTTGCAACATTTGATCTACTCTTGGAGACAGTGCGCCCTGGGATAACCTTTCAGGACACAAGGATGCGCAAAGCTATATCTGCAGAGGAGCGACTTCTATTCACATTACGGTATGTACTACACAACCAGATTCTCTATGTTCATGATGTGTTGGCCAAAGTATGGATTTTTGGACTAAGTTTTATACCCTCATCTTATTCCAGATATATTTAAACTTACAGACCAGAATGTTATGTGTAATATGTCCTGAATATCACGTAGTCATTGTGCGACCAAATATATGTGTGTTAGTAGATATGAATCAATAAAAAGTTTTGTATGTATGTACCTGGTGTTGTGTTAATTTGTGCATTCTAAAATGTTCAATTTCTGTTGTTCTTCAGCTTCCTGTCCACTGGCCTGTCTTATGCCGCCCTCCACCATGAGTTTCTCATTGGAAAATCTACCATTTCTGGCATAGTTAGGTTGACATGTAGTGAAATATGGTCAAGACTACATCAACTCGTCATGCCCGAGCCCAGGATGGAAGACTGGTTGAAGATTTCAAGGGACTTTGAGGAGGAATGCCAGTTTCCTAATTGTATTGGGGCCCTTGATGGCAAACATATCCGGGTGCGTAAGCCGCCGAACTCTGGCTCCCATTTCTTCAATTCTAAGCAATACTTTTCTGTTGTATTGTAGGCTCTGGCCGACCCTCAATACAAGTTTATAATTGTTGACATTGGGGCCTATGGAAGGACAGGAGACTCTAGAGTCTTCGATACTTCCATTATGGGTCGGCGGCTACACACCAACCAGTTGGATCTACCCCCACCACGCCAGCTACCAGGCTACACTCAAGAATCAGTCCCTTATGTCCTTGTGGCAGATGAGGTGTTTCAGTTAACGCGCAATGTCATGAGGCCATATCCCCGGCGCAATCTGGACCACCGGCGCAGAATTTTTAACTTGCGCCTATCACGTGCTCGGCGACTGGTGGAGTGTTCCTTTGGCATTCTTTGTGCCAAATGGCGGGTACTCCAGTCTGCCATTCAGCTGAGTGAACAAAATGTAAATGAAGTAATTAAAGCATGTGTCGTTCTTGATAACTTCACCAGGATACATGATTGTTCCTCCTCTGCTGGTGTTGTGCGTGGGTCGGACAATGTGCGTAGGGCGAGGCCACCTATCAACCCTCAACGTAGACCACTTTCTGGGCTCAAAGTGCGTGATATTTTCACAAATTACTTTATGTCACCTGAGGGGGAAACTTCTTGGCAAGAGCATGCTGTGTCTGTTATAATTTTTTGGTTTATGTCTGTCTAAATATATATATTTAAACCCCTTATGATTCTAGGACTGTTTAATTGCATTGGTAAGTGTATGTTAGTATGCTGACACCTTATTTTAGAATTGAGACAGAGACGTAAAATGTAGTATACAAATATTTACTTTTGCCTTATTTGTTTTTTTTTAAAAAACATATTATTGCCGTATGATCAATGTGGGAATGGGCCAAATTGGCCTTTGTGCAGATGTGAAAATTGGGAACAAATAACATTTTCTGACAAACAAAACAACCACCAAACCATTAGCCAATACCAAAATGGCATCACTATAAATTTTGGTAGGTTGGGGGAGGAGAAGGCGGAAGACCAGCTTGTGTTTGCTGCTGGCTACTTTGCCCAACTTGGCCATCGCCCTGTGTGGGGGCATACTGTTGCCCATGATGTGGGTAGTGCACTGCCGTCTGTGATTGTGGTTGGTACTGGCCTGAGTGATACTGGAGAGGGGCGTCTTGCTGGGGCTGGTAGGCCCGTGTCTCATACCCACCAAAATAGCCATGTCGTCCCCAACCAGGTTGGGACCAGCCTCCAACACTGGATGGGAACAAGTGGCCATATTGGTGAGGTTGGCTAGAGCCAGACATATGTGGCTGCTGTTGGAAAGGTTGGGTAGGGGAGGAAAGGGGTGCGGTGTAGGCCCACGTATTTGAGGATCCTCAGAGCCTGTTTGAGCAAGCATGTGTGTGGGGTGTCTAAGGTGCATCAGATTCCTGGGGGAAAGCTGCCACCTTTCCAGATATTCAAATAACTCATATGGGGTATTGGGGTGTGTGCTTGCATCAAGCAGGATCTGAAAACATCCTCGAATACGTAGCCTCACCTCACGGGAAAGGGTATGAAGATAAAGTGCCAGGCTGCGTGATTACGCCTCCTCCCCATCATCATTATTGACTCGAGCAAGGTAGTTCAGTACCCCTGTGTCAACATTGGTATGGGTATCTTGGGCAGGGATCTGGCGCCTTCTTCTTCCTCGCCGGGATGGTCCAGCAGGCTGTGGGGCCCCGGATCTGGGCAGTTGGGCTGCTGCTGATGTTGCCCTGCTCCTCCTGTATGGCTGATGGCGCAGCAGCAGACAGTCCTGCTTGTGGATGTGGTCCTGGTGGTGGGGTATGTGGTGCAGGCACTGGGTTTTCCTGAGAGGAATCTTCACCAATGCTTCTAGGTGGGGGAGAAGATAGTCTAGCCACCTCTTCCCCTACAGACCCAGGATCTATGATGGGCTCGATATCTGAGCCAGTTTCTCTCTCCGTAAGGTTGGACTGAGTTCTGTTATGAAATAGAACAGAGTCAAAAATATGTCCATTGTTTTGGCCCTGTAAAGTATCTGTGTAATGTGGTGTGAGGTATCTACTTACGGTCTCAGATCCAGAATTGGAGCAAGGAAGGAGAGGCAGTCATAATAGATATATTTCCTCTTTATGTGGCCTGCATCACCACTCCTGGCACGCTGCTGACGTTCCCGCCTGTATTGGTCGCAGATGCTGCGCCAGCGTCTCATCACATCTTCCACTGCAATGTGACAGGAAATATTCTCCATTTCACATATTTGCTAGGTCAAATTTGTTACCAGTAGACTAGGCATGTGGCCTTCTAGGGTGTGCTTTCTACACAGGGTGGCATATATAATTGGGGCATCCAGGTCACAGGGTCACAATAGTTCAGGTATCAAGTAACTACACTTAATAACTTGGTTGGCTAGGAGGATGATGAGCTTGTGGCCTGGGCCAATTTATGGCAGTGTAAAACCATGGCTCACATAAAAATCTACCCGCCTCATGAGGCAAAAAGTCCAAGCACAGGAATGGGGGGGGCCTGATTTTAAATGCCTTTTTTGATGTGAGGTAATTTTAAACACTTTTTGGGTTGTACTTACTCATTTGCTGCTGCTCCTCACGTGGCCGATCACCAAAATCGTGGAACATCTGGCGACATATGCACCTCCATGACGCCTCCTTTCTTGCCCGGTTGGCATAATGGGCATCACGTTGGTCCCAGATTTCCGGCCGCTCCTGCACTAGTACAATCAGCATCTCTACATTGAGGAAATATGTCGCCATGATGCTGTACTCCGTGGAGGCGTACTTCCTGGATGTCTGGAGTGCTTTTTGAGCTAATTAGCATGTCTAAGCTTCCTGATGATGGATTGGCCCATTTCCTGTCACCTGCCAAAAGACCTGCGTATTTCTCGCAAGTCACACGTGTGGTCCGTGTGTAATCCGTATTTTTTGTGCCCCCATAGACTTGCATTGGCGTACTACGGGCGTAGTACGCTGACAATCGCAGCATGCTGCGATTGGCATGGACCGTACAATACGGACGAGAAATATATGGCTGTTGGGAGCTACCCCATAGAGAATCATTTGTTTGTGTGTAATGCGTGCTTTTAACGTCTCTCACTCGTCTGCATTCCTCTCTAGTGTGACCCCGGCCTAACCAGGCCAGTATGCAGAGTGGTGATGTTACAGAAAAGCAGAGAAGAATGACTGAACATCGGAGAGAGCTGCATTAGGTGACTATATTAATAAACTCACACTTTATTACATGCACACACACATTTCGTGAGTAAAAAAAAATAGGGAGAGTGCTTCCTTAAAAATTCTCTTGACTTTTTTGTTGGAAAATGCTACTTTTTTTGCTCCAAAAAGTTGTAATATAGGTTTAAATCAAATTAAAGAGCATTTATATTTGATTTTGTACAAAATTCATGATGTACAATTTTATATTGTGGTATCACTTAGTTTGGAAAATGTAAATACTTTTATGCCCAAAAATGACAAATACATTCTAGGAGTAATACCTTTATTGGCAAAGCAGAATGTTCAGAGCACAGCGGCTATCAGACAGGTTTACAAATAAATAACTGGGACGAGCACAACATTAAGCCCCCGTTACACACTGCGATATCGCTAGCAATATCGCTGTAAAGTCACCGATTTTGTGACGTTGCAGCGATATTGCTAGCGATATCGCTGCATGTGATACTTACCTCCAACCGACTCCCCCGCTGCTCATCGTTGATCGCGCGAGAACGTCCTGGACCATTCCTCGTCGGCCACTTCCTGCTGCGCTTCCTGTGGCGCCGACGAGCGAGGCGTGGAGCCGAGCGGGAGGATGCCAGGATCACTGCGTCTGACAGGTAAGTAGCGACCCCCGACCCCCGCTATGACACTGGTGAGATCTGCCTGTGTGGCAGCTCACCAGCGACCACTTAGCGATGCACCAGCGATCCATATTTTTGTCGGGATCGCTGGTGCATCGCTAAGTGTAACGGTACCCTTAAAGAGATGTTACAACAGGACATTTGTGCATATGGTAATTCCTCCTAAAGATAAGCCAAAGAAATCAAATTAAGGTTTTTGTTACAAATAGTAGAGGCAAAATGCATGAACCACATGCACCATTTTGTAGAATTTGGTACAAAATCCTCAAACATCACAAGAAAACCCCCTTTTCCCCCCACAAATTATACAGACCCATTAAACCTCATTGCTCTGCTTACCCAGAATACATTTGGAAAAGGTGTATTCACTATACCAGATACTGATCTCGAGTCTAGGGAAAAATGTCGGATCAGGGAAAAATTTACTCATCATTAGTGATAAAAAGTTTTCAAACTTTATTTAAAATTCATAACAGACTATAAAAAGTCACCTTTCACCTCTGATGTGTTATAACAAACACATTTTTCTTAAGGGGGCTTTACACATAGCGATATCGCTAGCAATATCGCTAAAGCGTCACCGATTTTGTGACGCAGAAGCGATATTGCTAGCGATATCGCTACATGTGATACTTACCTCCGACTGGCTCTCCCGCTGGCTATCGCTGATTGCGCGAGAACGTCCTGGGCCATTTCTCTTTGGTGGCTTCCTGCTGGGCTTCCTGCTGGCGCCGACGAGCGACGCGTGGACGCGGGCGGAGGACGTCATCATCGCTGCGTCTGACAGGTAAGTAATGACCGCCAACCGCTGCTGCAATCTGCCCGTTTGGCAGTTCACTAGCGACCATTTAGCGATGCACCAGCGATCCTTACCAGGTTGTATCGTGGTCGGGATCGCTGGTGCATCGCTAAATGTAACGGGGCCCTTATTCACAGCTGCTGGTAATATGAATCTCATTACAAGAAACACTAGTCGCAGTCCGCCTGACGGCCTCAGAAGCACACCGCACTTCCTTCACCTCACAGCCCTCCGTTTCCAGGGCCGCTTCCCACACACTGTACGTTACACCTGGGACGTGTATGCATACACTGTCCCCTCTTCACTCGTCGACGCTCCTGACAGGTCCGTCACTGTGGCCGCCTTAGGCCCATAAACCAACAGCACTTCCACTGATCAGTCGTCGTGTCTAACACGGTGTCCCACACCCAGTGTCTCATTTCTTCCTCTGTTCTTCCTGTCGGGACCACCCCCCTGACGTTCTCTCTCCTCAGTCCCCCTGGTACAGTTTTCCTCACAGCGCACGAACTGTTGTAGTCCTCCTGTCACTGGAGCTCCCCCTGGGGACTGGAACTTTCTGGAACCCTCCCTCAGTATTTATAGCACTCCCGGTCCCCTGTCACTGTAACTCCGCCCCCATGACCAACGATTTCTAAAGCCCTAAGCTGATGTCAAGTCCTTTGCTCACACTCCTCCCTGCCATCTAATGGTCAACACAAGGTACTGCACGTCCACTACACTTTCCTAGCTGTTTCCCCACTGTAGTCACTGACATCTCTCTAAACTGTGCAAACCTATCTTTCTCTATACTGACACGTCCGTCCATCCATCAGGTCACCTTCCCTACACTTACACTTGTCTTCAGGGACTCAATGCCGCCTGAGGTGAAGTGATCAACTTGCTTTATTTTTATTATAGATGCGCCCCTGGCCAGGGAACAGTGCTTACTGTAGCGCTTCTTCCCCGGCGGATGTCCGTGTGGTACTGATGCGTCACACAGTTGCCACACATATTACATACACGGACACGGATATCTCCAGTACCAGTTTTTCCGGTACCGGAAGTATCAGGATATGTGAAACCAGCCTAAAGTCACATTCACACCTTCAGTATTTGGTCAGTATTTTACAACAGTATTTGTAAGGCCAAATCAGGAGTGGGTGATAAATCCAGAAGTGGTGACGTGTTTCTATTATACTTTTCCTCTGATTGTTCCACTCCTGATTTTGCCTTACAAATACTGAAGTAACATACTGAACATGTGAACGTGGCCTAATAGCGTGTTTCGGTTACTTCTGACTTTCCGCTGACAGAAGTTGTAGTCACAAGATGGCACCGATAAAAGGTGTAGATGGCAGCAGGGAGTATAGGCGCAAGGCAGGGACCTTAGGTTAGAAGCACCACTCCAGGGCAACCCACCCCAAAAAAAAAACCCACAAAGTGGTGCTTAGAGTGCAGAATCCCAGCATTACCTTGAATCTGTCACCTCATTTTTCGAGTATCAGCTGCCGGCACCGCCATCAGGGGCTTATCTACAGCATTCTGTAATGCTGTAGATAAGCCCCCGATGTAACCTGAAAGATAAGAAAAATGAGTTAAATTATACTTACCCAGGGACGGTCTGGTCTTGGTCCGATGGGTGTTGCGGTCCGGCGCCTCCCATCTTCTAACGGTGACGTCCTCTTCTTTGCTGCCTGTCGTGGCTGTTGAGGGCAGAGCAGAATACTCAAAGAAAATGAGCAAGAATTGATAATTTAAGGAACCAAATCAAAATTTGTGAACATATATTCCTTTAAGAACACTTTTAATATATCTAATTTAAAAACACACCTACCCAGTGAAAGTGGGCCATTGCCCCAATAAAGAAAAGGACTAGAAAAAAACTAGACACCCCTAAAATAGGCCTATCTGTAAACCTGCCTTGCTGTGGAGGTCGGCACCCTAAGAGAATACGAAATTGGGCGCCCCCACTCAACGAAGGCTCTCCCTCTCTCCCCTAGCTCACCCTACATAAAAAGGTGAGAAAACAATTGCCAAGAGAGATTATACCAAGGAAGGTGACGGTCACATGGGGGCATTCTCTGTGTCTGGAGGAGAAAAGGTTTTTCCACCAACATAGAAGAGGATTCTTTACTATTACGGCAGGGAGAATCTGAGAATCTGGAATTCCCTGCCCGAGGAGGTGGTGATGGCGAACTCAGTCTAAGGGTTTAAGAGAGGCCTGGATGTCTTCCTGGAGCGTAACAATATTGTATCTTACAGTTATTGTTAGGTTCTTTAGAAGGACGTAGATCTGGGAATTTATTCTGACAGAATTTTATAGGCTCATCTGGATGGACTAATGTCTTTTTTCGGCCTTACTAACTATGTTACTATGCTACTATGTTAATGTCAAAATATGATAGAAATGAAGGAAGTAAAAAACTGGTCATAAAAAATACCCAAATACAAACAAATATCAAAAAGGCAAAAGGGTTTAAATGATAATCAGTAGGCCTAGATCCAGGGCGGGCATTTGGGACAGGCAGACCAGGCTGATGCCTGGGGCCCCCACCTACAAAGGGGGCCCCCTGCATCTGCAGCCCATTTGTCAAGTGCCCAGAGGGTGTACAGCAGTGAATAATGCGGTGTATTGCTCTGAAGTCTTGGAGAGTCTCTTGCAAAGCCCCTTGAGCCACCCCCATATCTTTCTCCCTGCAGTCAGGTTAAAAGTTGAGAATGAGGGGGAGGGGCCGATTACAGCACAGTGACAGCCAGGAAGATGCCTGCAGCTCTGTGTGTCTCCTCCTGAGTCCTGATCATGGCTGCTCCTAGCACTATCCTGAGAAAGGATATGCCTAAGTGAAGCCACAGAACTTGGTATGAGCAGCAATAACAGGTCAGAGAGCAGTGATTTCCTCACTGTGGTCCCAGAGCTCTGTGCTGATTGCAGTAGGATCAAGAGTCACAGCCACATACACTAGCGATCAGCATCAGCTCTCACCACAGTCACTAATCACTGCTTGTACTCTGACAGGGCGACCTCCTGTCACTACTGTCTGGATGACACAAGACAGTGATATTGTCTTCTGAATCAAGGTATTTATTATATAGAAATAAATGAATTCCCATGTGAAATAATAAGGGTAAACCATACCCATATATAGTACAAGTGTGCATTTGAATCAGCGTTTTTGGTGTTTTTTTTTTTGCTGCCAAAGCCTGCTCTCTTGGCAATAAAAACACTGCTTTCAAAATGCCAATTTTTTAGGGTACGTACAGACAATCCGGAAATGGCAGCACTTTGGACGCAGCGGACATGCGCTCCGTCTAAAGTGCTGCCATCTTTTGAACGCCGGTGAATCCGCATGTGTTCATTGAACCTTGTGGAATCACCGCATCCTATACATTGTACGGGTGAAATTTCTCTTGCGGAGACTCGCATCTACACAAGATAAATTGACATGCTGCAGTCTGGAAAGACACACCACATGTCCGTCTCTGCGGGTGAGGTGCGGGCGTATGTGGATGCATAGTGGACATGGAATTTCTAGAAATCCCCTCCACTATGCTGTAACATCTGGCTGCTGTGGGTTGGATACAGCATCCAGAGTTTACTGATTGTGGACACATACCATTAGAGCTTTTGCTGTTTTTTTTTGTATAGTATTAATTTTGTCTACAGTACATGTTTAATAAAGTTTGTTTTTCGATGTGTTTTTGCTGAATAAAACTATTGCGACATTTGTAGCTTTTCTAAAACTTTTTCATTGCTTTCCACGGGTGAAAAAAATTGCTGAAAGAAGTGACACGCTGCAGATTTCAAAAACACTGCAGTTGTGAAAATCAGTCAGGAGAAAATATAAGGGTGTGCAGGAGATGTCGGAAAATCTCAGTTTTTGCTTGCGCTATAAAATGCTGTAAACTTCTTATTTGCAGAAGAAAAAGCTACAAAAATTCTGCATATGAACGTGGGCAAAAACTGCTTTTTAAAATGCCAGCAAAACATATGAGATTTCTGAAATCTCCTGCATGCGCTTGTTTTTTTTTTAATGAATTTCAGGACTGTAGCGCTTTTTAAATCTGCAGCGTGTCACTTCTTTCAGTGTGTTTTCACCTGTAGAAAGCAATGAAAGAATATAAAAAAGAGGGAAATGTCTCCTTTCTCAGTGACTAGCCGCAGATTTAGCAGCAGCTCAGCTGAGCTGCAACAGGAATTACAAATTGAGGACTCCTGTCCTTCTGATAATCCCATACCGGAGAACATTTTACATGTTTTAACAGAGGTGGAGGCTACCAGTAATACAGCCTCAGAAATATTTATTAAGAACATGCTATGCCTTCTAGCAAAGACATTTCAGAAACAACTGGAGGGCTATAATACAAATCTCCAAAATAACATAGACGGTCTGGGCCAGAGAGTGGACCATCTTGAATCCAAAATGGAAGAATTGGTTAAATCCCATAATAATTTGATAGATGAACACTATGCCCTAGAAAAAGAGGTTGTCTTCTTAAAATCAAGGTTGATAGAGCAAGAAGACAGAAGTAGAAGGAACAACCTTAAATTCAGGGGAATACCTGAAAATGTCAAAGACAGAGACCTTAATGCATATGTGCAAAAGATGCTTCATACAATACTTCCAGGGGCTTCTAAAGGGGACCTATTGATGGAACGTATACACAGACTCCCCAAGTCCAAATATGCCCCAGACAGAGCCCCAAGAGATGTCATTGCATATTTTCATTATTTCCTGACAAAGGAGGACATTCTGAGGAGAAGTAAACAATCACCTATATTACCAAGGCCATACGAGGATATCAAGATTTTTGCAGACTTCTCAAAAGCTACCCTGCAGAAAAGGAGAGACTTCTTTCCAATCACTGCACATCTGAGGAAACACAAGATTTTATACAGATGGGGTTTCCCTACAAAAATTCTAGTCATGAAAGAGAATACCACTTTTGCCTTGTCTAATATTGATAACTGTAATAGTTTTTTCCAAGATTTAGGTATCCCTCCACTGGAGACTCCATCATCATCATCATTCTACAATCAAGAAAGGAATATCCCCTTGCAGCAGCAAAGACACCTTTCCCAGTCCTGGAATACGCAAAAGAAAAGAAAATAGACTTGGTGGGTACTGACCCTGGCTTTAGGCCTGAACTTTCTCTTTTTCACTCCCCACGTGATAACTGAGAGACATTCTCTCGGTACCATTTCTTTTGAGAAATCTAAATTTATCTAGTTCATAAGTTTTGTTCTGTTCTAGGTTGTAACATGTTTTTGTTTACAGGCACACCAGGCACTAACAAAAAATCACTAAGGAAACCCACTGTCTTTTGGATGTATTTTCGGGTGAAATGTTCTGTTTCAGTGAATCATCTAATGCTTTTTTTCCTTCCTGACACATTATGGAATTGAGGGTACTGTCATTTAATGTAAATGGGCTCAATAGCCCATTCAAGAGATTTGCTTTGTGGAAGGAGATTAAAAAATTGAAGGCCAACATAGCAATGATACAAGAAACACACCTTCTAGAAATTGATAACACAAGACTCAAAAATAAAGACTTCCCTCAGATTTTCTTTTCTAACACTGAGGGAAGGAAAAAAGCTGGGGTGGCCATCGCCTTCCACAAAGATTTGCCAATAGTGGTCTCAGACATATATAGGGACAGCAATGGAAGACAACTTGCTATTAATTTTACTTTGGAGGGTGTGGAATATACAGTGGTAAACGTATACACCCCTAATGTCCGACAAATTAGTTTTCTAAATAAGGTCAAGAAGAAATTGTCCAATTTTAGTAGAGGTCACATAATCTGGGGAGGAGATTTTAATTGTATAGTTGACCCAAGTACTGATTGCTCATCTGATGCCCCATATTATAGAAGCGTGAATCTGGGAAAGTGGTTGGGAGATTCCAATTTGCATGACAGCTGTAAGATATTGAACTCTACCTCAAGAGAGTACACAAGATTTTGTCCACACAACAAGTCTTACACTAGGATTGATCATGTGTTCACTAGCTTCTCGCTACTAGACTTATACATAGATTTCCAGACTGGTCCTATTACATGGTCAGACCATGCCCCAATCCTTCTGACCTTACATACTTCCTCCATGATCCCTAAACAATACAATTGGAGATATAGTAAATTCACTGTTGACTCCCCAGAAAACATATCATTAGCAAAGAATGTCTTAATGAACTACTTCAAAGAGAACTGTTCCCAAGAAATTACACCTGAAACATTGTGGCTAGCACACAAATGTGTCATTAGGGGTCATTTGATCCAAGTTGCCTAGAGACAAAAAAGGGCAAGAGAGAGCCAACAGAGGATGTTGTTAGAACAGATCCAAAAATTAGAATCCCAAGCTAAAGCAGACAAAAATTTTGCTAAATATAATGAATTGTACTCCCTCAGACTGGAACTTAGGAATCTCCTCATCAACTTATATGAGAAAAAGACTTTATTTAATAGGGCAGGGTTTTATGTTAATAATAATAAGTTCTCCAAAAATATGGCAAATAGGTTTAAACCCATAAATAAAAAACATCCAATCAAAAAAATAACCCAAAGCTCAAAGACTATAGAAAAACCCAAAGAGATAGCCCTGGCCTTTGAGAGCTACTATTCTAAATTATACAACATAGGAAACAATGGAGCTCATCCCTCTCCTTCACCAGAGATGATAAATAATTTTTTGGAAAAAGTAAAGCTGGGATCTTTGTCTCTAGAGCAGAAGGAGTCACTTGACGCACCCTTTACTGAGGGTGAGGTCTCTCTTGCGATGAATAATCTTAAAAATGACAAGGCTCCAGGTCCAGATGGCTTTCCTATAGAGTATTATAAAGAATTTCAAAAGGAACTCATCCCA
This sequence comes from Dendrobates tinctorius, assembly GCF_039654945.1. NCBI lineage: Eukaryota > Metazoa > Chordata > Amphibia > Anura > Dendrobatidae > Dendrobates > Dendrobates tinctorius. The sequence goes on along the minus strand of NW_027361775.1, from coordinate 15,474,398 downwards.
CACTTAACTAATGCCCTGAATTTTATTAAATCAGAAGGAAAGTGCAGCACAGATATGCTGAGAGCCACAATAGTGGTGATTCCCAAACCAGATAAAGATCCGACCAAAATCGAAAATTATAGGCCTATTTCTCTCCTAAATGTGGATATCAAGATCTATGCAAAAATATTAGCAGAAAGATTACAGGACGTTGTTCCATTCCTTATACATCCCGATCAAGTCGGTTTTGTAAAATCTAGGCAAACTTCAGACAGTTCTAGAAGTGTCCTGCATCACTTATATTCATGCTACAAAAATAGGATTTCCAGTTTGTTTGTAGCTCTTGACGCTGAAAAGGCCTTTGACCGGATCAATTGGGCCTATACCTTTACAGTATTGGAGAAAATGGGTTTTGGTGGGGAGATGATGAGAAGTATTCGAGCTTTATACTCTCGGCCATCTGCCTCTGTGCTGGTCAACAACACGATGTCAGATACATTTTTTATAACTAATGGGACAAGACAGGGATGTCCTCTATCCCCAATAATTTTTATCCTGAGCCTGGAACCTTTGGCTCAAATGATAAGGGATTCTGGTGAAGTACACGGTGTACAATTGAAAGATTCAGAGCATAAGATTAACCTCTATGCAGATGACATTATACTCACACTGACAAATCCAACTGATTCCCTGGAAAAGATATGGGATATCATAAATTTATTTGGCTCAGTTTCATACTATAAATTAAATGTAAAAAAGACTAATGTTCTATCACTTTTCCTTTCAGCCTCTACGAAACAGCAACTAAGAGACAAGTATCCCTTTAATTGGGACTGTACCAGGATACCGTACTTAGGAATTTGGCTCGCAGGTAATCCCATGCATATGAGTGAGGTAAACATGGACCATCTTCTACAGTCTCTCGACCTTAAGTTGAAGGAACTGTCGAAGACCCCAGCCACATGGATGGGCAGAATAGTGCTATACAAGATGTTCTGCCTACCCAAAGTCCTGTTTTTATACAGGAACGTCCCTCTGCCTATATCTGTACAGTATATACAAAAACTAACACACCAGATGAACAAATTTATTTGGAACAATGGGAAACCTAGAGTGAAAAAGCGCACTTTACTTAAATCCAAGGAGAAAGGGGGGGTGGCCATACCAGATCTTGAGGCATATTATTATGCCACTATGACTGAACTGACAAAAGGCTGGTTTGTGGAACAGACAGACCTGGGGTGGCCAAATATTGAAAGGGATATGATGCCCAATAGGGAACCAGTTTTATTCATAGCCTACTTCCTTCTACATAGAAGGGAAATTATGAAAATAGATAATCCCATACTTAAGGCCTCTATGTTGTGCTGGTCGTGTGTATGCAAAAGAAAGACTAACTCTTCCTCTTTTTCACTCGAGAGGTTGAGACTCCCTTATCTGTCTCCTGTCAGGATTTCTTTAAGATCTATGTTCGACAGCTGGACCAAATTTCCGATCACTTTTGTAGATGACTTGATGGACAATAACAGAGTCATACCCTTTGAGTCATTAAAGAATAGATTTGGGGTTCCCAATTCGGAGTATATGACATATCTCCTACTCAAGGAAGAATACAACAAATATAAGAAATACCTTTTTAGAGTGGTTCCAATTGACCATACTATTAACAATTTTTTATTTAATATGTCATCTAGACATAAGAGTTATCTTAGACCCTTATACAATAGCCTGACCAACAAAGACACCTTCACTAATGAAGGATGCTTTGAAAAATGGGAAACCACATTACAGAGACAGATATATGGTCCTCAGTGGATCTCCTCTCTTAAAATTGCAATCAAATCCACAAGATGTATGAATATACTAGAAACGCATTACAAATTAATTCATAGATATTACCTTACCCCAAATAGATTGAAACATTTTGGAGGGGGGGGATCTGGAATGTGTTGGCGTAACTGTGGATCTCAGGCAGATTTATTACATGTTTTTTGGGGATGCCCTATGCTGAAGTTGTACTGGTCCAGGGTGTTCGATTTGCTTTCACTCATATGCAATTGGTGTATTCAACCAAAACCTGCTCTAGCCTTGTTACTAATAGATATACATAGACTTAAAAGAAATAAATTCCTGGCGGCTCATATCCTTATGTCTGCAGCCTTCCTTATAGCGAAGGGTTGGAACAGGAAGCAACCTCCAGACATTGTCACCCTTATTTTATTGGTGGACAAACACTGTGTCTACGAGAAAATTCATTATATTAATAAAGGCTTAATTAAAATATTTGATGACAGATGGTATAAATGGATGGAACTAAAGTCTAAAATAGAAAAAGATTTCATATCCTGAACTCATATTTTACTTCTTATGGTTTATGATGTGCCAATATCTCACATATTCAAGTGCCTAAATTTACTTTTCTTTTTATTATTTCTTTCTGGTACTATTTGTTTAGTGTTTACTATATTTACTCTCAATGTTGATATACTATTGAAATGTCATCATATTGTGATGTGTTCATATTTTTTTACATCAATACAATAACTTACTTAGAATAACTTACTGAGCCAGTGCACGTGTCCTGAGTAAGACAAACTGTGCTCAGAAATACCTGTGGAGCGGGCAGCAGCAGAGAAGATGCGTGCTTCAGACCCGTAGGACATAAACAAGATCAGGCCGGGGTTGAAGCACAAGATAGCACGACAATTACCAAAGGGCTAGACAGAACGGATAGTCAAGATATAGCCAAGAAGTCAGAAACCAGAGAATCAGATATACAGTACAGAATCAACAGGCAAACTCACAACGGGGACAGAACCGGATCAGAACCATATAAGCAAGCTATAAGACATCGAACAGGCACAGGCACACAGGGGTCACCACACTTGGCCAAAGGCAAAAGTGTAACTGACAGGGATTGGAGTTTCTCAGGGCTATAAAAAGCTCTCCCTGAACCAAAGAGAGGCCATAATAATTAACCCCAGGCGTGCAGGTCAAAGCCTGCACTCAGCTCAAGACATTAACCCCTGACATGCAGGTCAAAAACCTGCACTGGGATCATGACAAAAAGTATAATAGAAACACGGCACCACTTCTGGATTTATCACCCTCCAACATGTGAATGTGGCCTTAAACATACTGTAGACAAAGCAAACATCCGAATTTTAAAAAAAAGCTGAAAAAAGTGTAAATAACACCAGAAAACAAGCTGAAAAACAGGTGTTTGGATGCAACATTTTTACTGCAAATAGAACAGGTTTTGGCTACTGAAAAAAATGCATGTGAACATAGCTGTAGTGTTTCAGAGTAAGGCTATCTGTGGTGTTACATAGGACTGCAGGTGACATCTACTACATTATCTGTTCTCAGAGAGTTATTACTGCTCTCTCTGGTGTTACATAGGATAAGGTCACAGTCATGTGAATGGGCACGTGAGCCGGGGAGGGCTTCTGTTCTGGAGTGTGCTGTGCATAGAGGGAATTGTATGGCAATCGGTACACAGTCTCTTCTGAAATGACAGGTGGGTGTGGCGGCTGATTTGCAGGTGGGAGTGTCAAAATCGGGACTGTCCCGCTGGATCCAGGATGGTTGGGAGCCCTGCTGTGTTATCTGCGGTGTTAAAAAAAAATTACTTAAGAGGGGGTTGGGGGACAACTCTTTGTCTTGGGACTTGGGCCCCCCAATCTTTTCTGACCCTAGCAACGCTCCTGTGCAATGCTAATAGTGGCAGACCCGTTGGCCGACATAAGGCCTCTGAATATGGGGGCCACAGTGCCAGCACTGGCTCCAGGCCCCTCTGCCAAGTGTATCTGCATCCTGCTCATGTAATGTAACCTAAATGTATGATTTTACAATGTTAGCATTTGGGGCCCCACTTTAAACTTTTGCCTAGGGCCCCACTTTGTCTAAAACCGGCCCTGCCTAGATCATTGATAACAAATTGAGGCATTACCCATACAGAATAATATAACAATACAAACGTGCTGCACCCAAATCACTAGCACAATACTGATGGTCCCACAATAAAGTGACAAAAATTATATGAGGTCAATTAGCTCCATAGATGAACAATCATAGTGACTTAACACTTGCAGGGCATGCCCCAATAAACAAATATGCTGCATAGCACACAGTATAATCATAATTCATCTCACAGATGTCACCAAAAAATAACGAGTTCAATAAATTCAGCTGTTTAGCCCAATATTAAATATACAATCATGATGGTGACTTATCGTTTCCAGGACGTGCCCCGACGCGTTTCCCCGTGCTTTTGGTTCATCAGGGGGCCATAATAGCAGCAAAGATGCCAGATGCCTATGATGAGAGAGCATAACCAGCAGTCCTCAAGAAGGACTTAAATAACCACCGTGGATCAATCACCTGTAATCAGTCCCGTCTCCACAAAAAGAGAATAGCGGGAAAACAGGGTCAAATAGTTAAACACTCACATGTGGTGAATCATAGTTTACCGGCGTGCGTTCCACCGCACAGCTCAACATCCGGCCTAATCTAGCCGGCGTGCGTCCCAACCTAATCCGCAGGTCAGGAAGCATCTATTGCATTATCTCCAATTGCTACGTTCCAAACCGTGGAGCGCAAGATATCCAATGCGCATGCCCTTAGATGATTCACGGGCAGATGCCTAAAGCCCACTGCGCTTGCTCGGAACTGGCTAATAATTTTACTCACAATGCTGTATACTCCATCTAGTGGAAAACAGTCAAATCACAGCTATTATCTGCGCTCTCTCGGAACTGGCTAATAAATTTACTCACATTGCTGAATACTCCAGCTAGTAGAGAACAGTCAAATCACAGCTATTATGTGCGCAATTTCTCACAATTCCCCCATATATTGATTTTACAGGGAAGGTACAGAGTAATTATGTCCCATATAAATATTCGCGGACACATGGAAGAATATATAGTTTACAGTGTCCATCTAAGCACAGTCCACTCCAGATTTACCATCACCACAAACAATAACCCCAAAAAAACAAAAAAAAAAAATATATATACATAACTACAAAAAAAGGATATAAAATATGATCTAGAATTAGAGGCACTAACATGCCATTCCACAATAATCTTCCCCCGAATAGGGTTAAGATGCTAAGTTGCTAACCAAGAAAAAAGGTCCTTAAATGAAGCAAGTATATGAGCGGCCTTTAGGGGACAATGACTGCAGTCTATAGGTCTATTCTGCCTCCCGTCTTTGAATAACCTTGTATAAATCCCCCCCTCTTGTCTTTGGCCTCACCAACTCTATCATGCTGAAAGTAATCTCCCCCAGATGACCATTATGCACTTCATATGGCGTATCTCTATTATTTCTTATATCCCCAAGATGCTCGCCCACCCTTACTCTCAGCTATCTAATGGTTTTGCCAACATAATCAAGAGGGCAGGTACAGGTTGCTTATAGACCAACCCCATGGACCTGCAATTTCCAAAATCTCTAGCAAAAAACATTTCCATTTGCTGCACTGCATTTAGGGTACCAACCTCCACAGCAAGGCAGGTTTACAGATAGGCCTATTTTAGGGGTGTCTAGTTTTTTTCTGGCCTTTTTTCTTTATTGGGGCAATGACCCACTTTCACTGGGTAGGTGTGTTTTTAGATTAGATATATTAAAAGTGTTCTTAAAGGAATATATGTTCACAAAAAAAGAGCAGAATACTGTAGTGCACAGGCGCAGGAGCCACGACAGGCAGCAAAGAAGAGGACATCACCGTTAGAAGATGGGAGGCGCAGGACCGGACAGCAACACCCAGCGGATAAAAACCGGACCCGTACCGCCACTGGGTGAGTATAATCCAACTCATTTTTCTTATCTTTCAGGTTACATCGGGGGCTTATCTACAGCATTACAGAATTCTCTAGATAAGCCCCTGATGGTGGTGCCGGCAGCTGATACTCAAAAAATGGGATGACAGATTCCCTTTAAATCTACATCAAAAATACATACACTGGGAAACAAAAAATATAGCAAAGACCCAATAATCGGAGCAGATTGCTAACAACAAAAAATATACAGTATATATTACAGATGAAAAGTGGAAAAACTCAGTGTTTCTGCATTTAAGACCATGGCACAGAAGGCAGACAACCTGGATATATCGGTAGTACCCAGGGTGTATGATTTGGGGCCATTTTGCTGATACAAATTATTGTGAAATTACTGGTGATAAATCTTATAAATTTGTGCTTAGGAATGGCGTAACAAATGCTGTAAGAACAATGGAGATTCCTCCTACTTTGTCCCGGCTCCGCACCTTCCTGGGAGCAAACATTGCCCGTGTGCACACAGATAGGGCTGCCACTAGGAATTTCAGGGCAGTATTTTCCGGGCCCCCTTGAGACTCCCCCAGGTATAGAAGTTTTAGTTATAGATAAACTATTTCCACTTACAAGAGGTGGAGATATTAAATGCAAATTATTGACAAAAGAAGCGTATTGGATTTTTAATCTGGATTCAAGAAGCCCTAAGGGTTTTAATCTAAAAAGAGAAACCATGTATCACTATTGACTGTTTTCATACACCTGTTGTTTAATGAATGTATTCATTGATATAATTGTGTCATGTGACTTGTTCCAACTGTTTTTATTGTCACATCTTTAGTACTTTAGTAAATTTTCTTGATTATGTAGCCAAGCTGTGATAAAGAACGCATGTGAGCATTCGAAACACGTCTTGCTCCTTGCCTTGTCTTGCAGCCATTGCAATTTTTGCAAGTTTTAATGGATTTACAGTAAAGAAATAATTATTTTTACCAGATCCTGGAACAACAACCCTTTTGTTCCTTGAGCACATTATCTGGTGTGCATCCACCTGGTTCCGTGCAAATTGGACTTCAATTACTAGGTGAGCTGGCCTTTTTTTTACTATACGTGAATTCAGATTGGATCCCTCCCATGAGACCAATAGTATTGGGAATTGGTTCTTCAAACAAGCACATGGGTGAATGGCTTGATTCACTGTTACAGTCATTTGTTCACAGGACTCCAGGCTATATTAAGGATTCCAGAGACATTCTTAGGGAATTTTCTAAAAAGACTTGTTTAAATAATTATTGTTAGTTAAGTTGCGACGTTGTCACACTGTACACCTGCAATCCACATTCTATAGCCATCTGAGCCCACCCGTTTCATTTACAGAAATATAGCAAGTAGAGCCTAGTCATCAGGAGAAATTTTCTTGACTTATGGATATGGGACGGACCCCCACTCCATGTTAAAACCACCATAACTACAGTAAACCTAGGCACTAGAATAAATACACAACACATTATTTTGGTTGTCAAAATGGCCACAGCTTTATTTAAATCACAGGATTAACACAATCACAGTAGGAGTCAGGTGAAGTGCTAGTACATTGGGATTGACAAGTACTGTGATATCCCCAGCTGTCTGACATACAGAACCAGGTCAGACAGCCATAAAGGGGCGGCACACACTGGCTTGCCATTCAAGCAGAGCCAGTAAACTTTCAGGGCACCAATGACCCTATTATCCTCACTCCTGTGCTTAACCACTGTGGCCGCCCCTGATTGACGTTACCATTACAACGTCCTTGAGGCTGGCCACCAAAGCCGAGCCTGTTCACCACCATGAGGTTTTACATCCTCTATTAGTTAAAATGAGTCCACCTTAACTTGCCTGCAACTTCCACCTGACTCCTAAACCGCAAAGCTGTGACGGGTTATAAATTCACATTTGACACCTTTTTTTTTTTTTTTTTTTTTAATAAATCACTTTAGTAAACTTATAAGCTAGAAGTCCCTGCAAAAGCATTATGGGGACTAGCTTGGCAAACCTCCGACTCACAAAGAGTCATCCTACAGCACTCAGGAGAGGAAAAACCCCCTGTGGAGGAAACCTCTAGGGAACCATGGCTGAAGGATGGCCCTTCCCTTGGGCTTAGAAGGTTAATGCTGTTAACTCTTTATAGCCATGATAAAATTGAGCCAGGAACAAGATATACATGGTAATTTCAAAAATACAATAAAGCATTCATCATACAAGCAATAATCAAAACGTTTTAGGACAATGATTGTAAACAGGGCGGGTGGGCGGGAAATGCTTCCTCCTGTTCATCCTGTCCAAGAAAGAGGGAAGAGACACAGATTTCCTGCTCTATATAAGCCCCACCCTCCTCACAGTAACTCACCAGGCACAGACATACTGTGCTTCTTACTCTGAAAGTGACATCACTCTAGCTTAAAAATCTACACTATACCAAAAAGCTGCAGGAGTAAAGGTCCACCCATCCCCAAGTCATGTCCTCCTCCGCCTATGGCTTCAGTGGTTTCTTTCTAGTTAATTTCTTCTCATTTCCCTGTGATTCTAGGAATCCCTTGGTTGCATTCTCAAAACCCGACTATCAACTGGGAGACCAAGGAGATTACCTTTCCAACAAGGAGCAACTCACTGATAACTGAAGCTGTCCCTGAGTCCACAGCTACGGAACCACCTGTATAGGTATTTACTTTACCTTCAGCGTATAAAGAATTCTCTGACATCTATGACAAGAAGACTGCAGATCAGCTTCCTCCACATCGGCATTATGACTGTCCCATTGAGCTGCTTCTTGGGGCAGCTATTCCTTTCAGTAATGTATACCCTTTGGCAGCGCCTGAGCTTCAAGCCTTAAAGGAGTAGATTGATGAAAATCTGGTCAAAAGGCTTCATACATCCTTCTTCTTCACCAGCATGGGCACCTATATTTTTTGTAAAATAGAAGGATGTGACCCTGAGACCCTGTGTTGACTATCAGGAAATCCATAAGGTAACCATATGGAATCGTTATCCTTTGCCTTTGATTCCAGAATTATTGTAAAGAGTCTGCCATGCTAAGGTTTTCTCTAAACTAGATCTTCGTGGAGTTTATAATTTGGTACATATTCGTTCTGGGGATGAGTGGAAGACAGCATTCAGATGCTGGTATTGGCACTTTGAATATCTCGTGATGCCCTTCGGGCTTTGTAACGCCCCTGCAACTTTTCAACATCTTGCTAATGACATTTTCAGAGATTAGTTGGACCAATTTGTGGTGATCTAGCTGGACGATATTCTAATTTTCTCTGACTCTCTACAGGAACATGAAGAACATGTGAAATTTGTTTTAAAACGTCTGAAAGAGAACCATCTGTATATCAAACAGGAGAAGTGCAAGTTCCATCATTCTGAGATACAGTTCTTAGGTTATGTCATCTCTTCCCAGGGGCTGGACATGGAATCTGGTAAGATTCAGGCTATCCTTGACTGGCCAGTACCCAAGAACGTTAAGAAGGTCCAGCGTTTTATCGGTTTTGCAAATTTCTACAGATGTCTTATTTGAAATTTTTCTGATATTATCCATCCCATCACTTCCTTGACAAAAAAGTAAAAGCTGTTTAAGTGGTCATCACAGGCTCTGGAAGTTTTTGATCGGCTTAAGACTTGTTTCACCTTAGCACCACTGTTGATCCACCCAAACCCTGCACAGCCTTTCATTGTGGAGGTGGACGCTTCTGATAATGCTTTGGGGGCTATTCCTTCTCAAAGAACTGGAGAGAAGGGTCTGCTACATCCCTGTGCTTTCTTTTCCCATTGACTAACTTCAGCAGCGAAGAACTATGATGTGGGAGACAAGGAACTGCTGGCTATTATTGCAGCTTTCAAAAAATGGAGGCATCATCTGCAAGGAGCCGCACAACAGATCGTAGTGCTGACTGACCATCGCAATTTAGAGTTCCTTAGATCCACTAGATGTCTTTCTCCTCTTCAGGCTTGTTGGAATTTATTTTTAAAACAAATTAAATTTGTTATCTTGTACCATCCAGGTTCTCATGATGGGAAGGCTGATGCTTTATCCCGAAACCATACTGTGGATTCCGTACCTGGAGCCCCCGTCAAAGACCATTCTATCTGATGCCAACTTCATCGGAGGTATCCACGATCAGATCAGGACTTGTGGAAGGAGTGCAGGGAGGCTTATGATGGTGATGTATTTTTGGCCAATCCACCTGTTGATATCAATCTTGTCGTTAAGGGTGGCATGTGGTTCAGAGATCAAAGTATCTACGTCCCTGAGGCCGTCCGTCAGCAGATCCTCAAGTTGGTAAATGACTCCAAGTTGGCTGGTCGCAGGGGGGTACAGAAGACGCAAGAATTCCTAAGCCAAATTTTTTTGGTGGCCAACTTGCCTGAAGGATACTAAGGACTATATTCTTTCTTGCGAGGTATGTGCTTATTACAAGACTCCTCGTGTGGCACCTACGGGTCTTCTGCAACCATTGCTTGTTCCATCCTGCCCATGGGGGTCTATCTTGATGGACTTAATTGTGAAGCTGCCTACATCGGGGGGCATGAATACGATCCTGGTGGTGGTTGATCACCTGACTAAGGCCACTCATTTTGTTCCATGCTCCGGCCTCCCTTCATCTAAGGATACAGTGAACTTGATTATATAGAATGTTTTTCGGTTGCATGGGGTCCAGGATGAGATCATCTCTGACGGTGTAGTGCAGTTCACCTCAAGATTCTGGGAAGGGTTTTGCTCTGCACTCAATCTTAATGTCTGTCTCTCTTCTGCTTACCACCCCCAGACGAATGGTCAGACCGAGCGTACCAATCAGACATTGGAACAATATATACGATGCAATGTCAGCCATCTCCAGGATGATTGGTTGGAGTTACTGCTGTTAGCTGAATTCTCATATAATAATTCTCAGAGCTCCTCCACTAGGTTCACACCTTTCTTTGCCAATCTGGGTTATCATCTGTGTATCTTACCTAGGTCTCCACTTAATTCTTCGGTTCTGGCAGTTGAGGAAATGCTGGCTGCGATGAGGCAAAATCTGGAGGTTCTGAAGGAATCTCTGACCACTTCTCAAGAACATTACAAGAGATCGGCTGATAGACTCGGTAAACCTGCACCCATGTTCAAAGTAGGAGATTTTGTGAGGTTATCCACTAAAAATCTGAAGTTAAACGATCCTTCACAGAAATTTTGACAGAAATTAATTGGCCCTTTCAAGATCAACGGTATTGCGAGCTCTGTGGCCTGCCGTCTGAAGCTGCCTAGGACTATGAAGATACATCAAGTTTTCCATGTTTATTAAAGTCTGTATCTCTTAAAACCTTCCAGGGACATGTTGTGCCACCTCCGCAGCCTGTGGTGATTGATGGGCAAGAACAATTTGTGGTGAAAGAAATAATTGATTTCAGGATTCGCAGGAATCGGTTCCAATAACTGATAAGGTGGCAGGGGTATACCCCTGAAGAAGACTTTTGGGAACCTGTGGAAAACATCAATGCCTAACAGAAAATTTCTCGTTTCCATTGGAGATTCCCTGAGGCCGCTTTTGAGGAGGGAGTAATGTCAGAACTCTGAATATTTTTGGTTACCTTTTGGGCATGCCTGCCCTTTTTCAAGATGGCGTATTTTGTTTCATGTGCTCCTTGTCTTCCTGCCTTATAACTCCACCCCATACTCTAGTCTGTGCTGGAGTATTCTGCCTGTGTTCTGCTCCTGGTGGTTTCCTGGCTTTCCAGCTGCTCCTGCAAATCTGTATGAATATCCTGCTTCTCGCTTTCTGATTTCTGCTGTGTTCATCTGTGACCACCCGGTAGCACTAAAAACCCACTTAGACAAGACACTAGCAGCAGGGCAGCACAACATGTCAAAGGCCTAAAGAGACAGTTCATGCAGGGTGTCAAGCTTTGAGACCCAATAGTTGAAATTTGCAGTGAAAGTAGGGAGTACGCTGGATTGGTCAGCCAAGTATCGCTTGACCATCTTTAAAAATGCTTCCCTCATCAAAAATATCCAGTCATCAGGCCATGGATGCTGGGCTGGTGTCATGAAATTGGCCAACCCCTTTGACAGTGTATCCATGCCTCTGCTGTGTGTCTCCCTGGCCTCTACTCCTTGGTTGGGCAATGAAGCATGCTCCCTTCCATTGGCGTTGTCTGATGGGAATTTTTTCAACATATTTTCCACAATGGCCTTCTACTATAGCACCATTTTAGTAGCCCTCCCCACCTCAGGAAGAACATTCAACATTCTGCTTGTAGCATGGGTCTAGCAGGGTGAATAACCAATACTTATCGTTGGCCAAGATGTAACGCAAGGGTCATGGGAAAGGCAGAGGTACATAAAGTTGGCCATATGTGCCAAGCTTCATACAGCCAACAATTACTTGTCTCCACCATGATTGCAACTCTGTATCTCCTCCTCCTCTTTCTCTTCCTCTTCATTCCCCTCCTCAGCCCATCGACGTAGGAAAGACGGGCGAAGGTTGTGGCTACTAGCCTCTGTTGAGCTAGCCACAAGCTACTGTTCCTCCTATTCCTTCTTCACAGCGTCCACCTCTTCATTATTATCCAATCCACACCAAGCAGATAAGATGAGGCTGGGCTGGCTAGACTCTCTCTGTGTTATGTCTGCCTCCATTCAAACCTGGTCTGCATGCAAAGCTTCATGTTCAATTGAGAGCAGCGACTCTTTAAGTAGGCACAGAAGCGGGACCATTGCACTGACTATGGCGTCATTGCTGGTCAACATCTTTGTGGAGTCATCAAAGTCTTGGAGAACCGCACAAATGTCAGACATCCATGCCCACTCTTCAGTTGTTATGTGCATATGCTGATCATAATGTCAACTGGTGTGTTGGAGCTGGTACTCAACCACTGGCCTCTGCTGGTCACAAAGTCTTGCCAGCATGTGCAGTGTGGAGTTCCAGCATGTGGTGATGTTGTTCACCAATCGGTGAGCTGGCACTTGCATGCACTGCTGCAGCACTGCCAGAGCGGCAGCAGCTGTAGCCAAATTGCGGAAATGGAAACTGACGTGGCGTACCTTGACCAGAAGCTCTGGCAAATCTAGGTTGGTTTTCAGAAACTGCTGATCTACCAAGTTGAGCACATGTGCCAAGCATAGTACATGTAGGAGAAAGAAAGAAAAAAAAAATGAAAGCGCACCTTGCGCAGGTCAAATGGGATGACATCAAACTCAATGAGTGATGGTGCTCACCTGGGTGAGTTGTGCGTCTTCAGGTACAACACTGGAAATGGCAAAAATGACTCTCTAATGGCTGCTGCTATACCCGCTGGACCTCGTATGTGGATCCAGAGATAGAAGTCAAGGAAAGAGAAAAATGGGGGTTCTGAATAGTGCTACGAAGGTATGGAAAAAAGTTGGTACCACTGCGGGATTACCACCATACAATACAAATTTTTATTTTGCTACACATTTCAGAGCTGATCAAGCTCCTTCTTCAGGCATGCACACATACATAATACAATGTAGTGGTTATAAGATGCTCCAAAACAACATAAACAACCAGGTTTATCGATTTAATTAATTTGACACATGTGGTGTCTAATTGCTAGAAAACAACATTGATTCAGACTTGCTGACAAACAACAATATAAAAATATGTAAAATATGAAAATATATATGAAAAAATATATAAAAAATGTATATAAAACATCTCTAATTATTTATACAATGCTCTTTATTTTTACCCAGCATTGTCCATACACTTATTCAATGAGTTTTAGGTCAGTAGGATTTTGTTTGTGTTCAATGAGAAAATGCCTTGATAAACTGTGGCACGGTATACCCTTCTTTATGTTATACCTGTGACTATTCATCCTATTATGAATTGCTTGGTTTGTGCGACCCACATATTGCAAATTACAGAATCCTTTTAATAAATAAACTGCAAAATCCATGTAAGGTTGGGTTCACACGTAGCGGAATTTACCGCGAGAATTCCGGAATTCCATTCCGCGGGAAAATCGCATTTTAAATTCCCGTGATTTTCCCATGGAAAAACTAGCGATTTGCAAGCATAACTAGCTTGCAGAAAACTAGCATTTTCCAAGCGATCTGTAGCATCGCTTGGAGAACTGATTGACAGGATGGTCACACCTGTCAAACATAGTGTTTGACTGGTGTGACCAACTTTTTACTATTGAGGCCGCCTGTGCAGCATCAGTAGTAAAAGATAGGATGTAAAAAAAAAAAATCAGGTTATATTCACCTTCCGACATCCTGCGCAGCGTCCCCAGGCCGCCGCGATGCTCCAGCAGGTCCCATTCCCAGTGATGCATTGCGGCAATGACCTTTGATGACGACGCGGTCTCGCGAGACTGCTACAGCATCGTGAGACGCGACATCAGCAAAGGTCATCACAATGCATTACTGGGAACGGGAGCTGCAGCGAGTATCGCTGAAGCCTGGGGACGCTGTAGGGACGTCGGAAGGTAAATATAACCCGATTTTTTAATTTTAATTCTATTTTTTACAGGGATATGGTACCCACAGCCCGGAGGACAGTCTCCTTTCCTCTGGACCGTGGATACCATCCGCAAATGTTCTACTTACTTTTCGCATGGTGGGCACAGCCACATGCGGAAAGTAAGCAGAACAATGCATTCCTATGTGGGCGGAATTGCCGCAATTCTGCAAATTAGTGAGCATGCTGCGGATTTTTCCGCGATGCAATTCCGCCACGGGAAAATCTGCAGCATTAGCACAGCATTGCAGAATCCCATAGGATTGCATTTTTTTTGCGTTTTCACGGCAAAATTGCATGGTAAAAACCGCCGCGAAAGCGCGAAAAAACCTGAACGTGTGAACGCAACCTTACAGTTAACAGATTGTTGAATATGGAACACTTCTCCAGTTGCTGTGGAGGAAAACTCTATACACCCATAAATAATCATTTTACAGAATGGACAGCATAGACATTTCAATATTACAGTGATAAGATCCTTTGGTCACAGATAGCACAGATGTATGAGAAATCTGTGCTATATTTGATTTGGTTCTGCTTGGAGCAATGTGTTTTTTTTAAATTCCTGCTCCTCCGAAAAATTGTATTCGATTTTGTGTTGATGTTCCCTGATATAAAGGATCATTGGTAAGGAGCGCCCATTTGTTTTGTAAGGGCATCTCTTTTTATTTTGTTATATTGGTTAAATGTATTTATGAAACTATATTTTATTTTCTCTTAAGTTCCATATTATTATCCACCGTCAATTTACCGTAGTTGCATCATTCGGTCTACCAAGGCAATCATTGTGATCTAACCTGAATGTATGTTTAAAAGTGTCATCTATTATTCCTCTGGGGTACTTTTTCGTTTGGAACCTATTTTTTTTTAAATTTGTGCCTCATTTAAGAAGTCCTCATTTGTTATACTTTTTTTCTCATTTTCCCGTATTGGATAATGGCCACTACTGAATTCATGGTAACTATTCAAGTCGATGCTTTTAAAAAATGTTGATGTGTGAAGAGAATCTCGGTTTCCCTTGTATATAATTAGGTCTTTACTTCTTGTTGGAGAAAAGTTATGTGAAAATTCTAGACCCCAAGAGTTCTTATTGAGCCCATGCAGAAAGGTTTCTGCTTCACCGGGAGTTCCTATCAAATAATGAACAGGTCATCTATATATTTTCTATAGTAGAGGATGTGGCCCATCAGCAGGGGGGCTGAGCGATGTGAAAGGACTCAAATAGTCCCATGAGTATGTTATCATAGCTGGGTGCAAAGTGCGTGTCCATCGCACCTTGGAAGAAGGTTTGAGGATCCTCAGTGATGACCAAGACTATGCTCTTGTGGATCACTAAACAGCATGTCCTCCTGTCCCTCTTGGAGCATGCAGGTTGAGAGGCCACAATCAAGAAATGTTGTTGTAAAGAGCTCCTCAGAGTGTCCTTGTGTGGGATCACTAGTCTCCTGGGACTCAACATGGTGGGAAGAAGGAGGATCAGGGTGAGGGTTGCTATCCAACTGACAACCTGTTCGCACTGCTCTGGCTCAGAATTGGTGTACCATACCTCCCTGCGAAGTGGAACAGGAACATTTGTGTCATGGATGGGCATGTTTCTTGTGCTCCAGCAACAGGCGTATTTGCACCTGCCCCTTGACCTCAGCATCTGCATGTACTACCATCAGCACGTCCACTTCCTCATCCCTTACTACATGCCATACCCATTGTGTAATTGCTAGGTCTCTTGAAACCAAGTTTACTTTTAACCCCTTTCAGAAATGGAACGTAATAGTATGCTGATGCTGGACTCCCCCAGTTTGGTGCGGGCACCGGCACTGAGCCAGCTTCTTTCCGGTCACATGACAGCTGATCTGAACAGCTGACATATGCTAACAACAGCGATCCACCCATGGCTGTTAACTAGTTAAATGCCGCTGTCAATCTTTGACAGCAACATGTAATTCGCGTTCACTGGAAGCGCGTCGGAAATCCCACCCATCGTTGACTCGTCACATGATCACGGGTCACCGATGGGTTGTCATGACAACCAGAGGTCTCTATGGTTGCCATTGCCAGATTACTATGAGTTCCACCCCGTGGTCAGCGCTCATAGCAAGTGATCTGATCATCGCCTGTGTGTAGCAAAGAAGATCAAGGTATTGCGGCTTCTAGTTTCCCATGGAGACTACTGAAGCATGCAAAAAGTAAAAAAGTTTTTAAAAATATTACAAAAATATAAAAAACAAAAGTTCAAATCACCCCCTATTTGCCCCATTCAAAATAAAACAATAAAAAAATCTAATATACCACATATTTATGCCACATATTTGGTATCGCTACATTCAGAATTGCCCGATCTATTGATATACAAAAAGAATTAACCTGATGACTAAATGGAATAACGAGAAAAAATTCAAAACATCAGAATTACATTATTTTGGTTGCCGCTACACTGCAATAAAATGCAATAAAGGGTGATCAAAAGATTGTATCTAAACTAAAATGGTATCAATAAAAATTTCAGCTCAGTGTGCAAAATATAAGCCCTCACCCAGCCCAAGATCACTAAAAATGGAGACGCTACAGGTCTCGTAAAATGCCACCATTTTGTTTACCAAATTTTGGATTTCTTTTACCACTTAGATAAAAAAGAACCTAGACATGTTTGGTGTCTATGAACTCGTAATGACCTGGAGAATCAAAATGGCAGGTCAGTTTTAGCATTTAATGAACATGATAAAAATAAAAAAAAAGACAACTGTGGAATTGCACATTTTCACCTCACTTGATTTTTTTTTCCCCATTTTCCAGTACATGATATGTTAAAACCATTGGTGTTGTTCAAAAGTACAACTTGTCCCACAAAAAACAAGTTTTCACATGGCCATATTGACCACAAAAATAAAAAAGTTATGGCTATGGGAAGAAGTGGAGCAAAAAAAACTGAAATACCCCTGGATGTTAAGGGGTTAATAAAAGAAAACCATTGGTCACCTACAGCAGTCAAAGAAGTTTAATATCACCGTAATGAAACATAAAAAATACCTCAGAAAACAGAATAATGTATGGGTAAGAGATTTAAGCCAGGAAAATTTTTCACTGATTTTTTTGGAGTGTTATATAACACAAAGTAACACAAAGCACATAGTTACTGGATGGATCAAGATATATTACTAATTTCAAAAAATGCACCTATATATTTGGCACAGCCCTATCCTTGTTTGCTGATCCTATTCAGCCACTCTCCCTGCTCCTGCAACTCTCTCTCTCCCTCCCTAGACTAAATGCAGAATGTATGTGATACAAACAGCAAGGCAAACGATTAGCCCTTAGAAGGGCTGTTACTATGATGTCTCAACTTCAGCACCAGTATCAACACTACAGGCCTCTTATTTGTTACTAGATTAAGGCCCGATGCTATCGCATCAGGAGGATAGTGACACACCTCTTGCCATGTTAACCCTCAACACACACACCTCCTCAACACACACTCCTTTCACCATCTCCACTCACGTCCCCCACTCTTTCACTCCACATACGACCCTTTCTCTCACTCCATCTCTCATACGCCATCATCGCCGCTGCTCCACGATCCCCGACATCTTCCTCCGCCGGCGCCATCCTGGATCCAGACGTTGTCCACACCGGCGACATGTTCTTGCGGCGACGCCATCTTGAGTATCGTGAAATCCCACGATACTCAAGATGGCGTCGCCGCAAGAACATGTCGCCGGCGTGGACGATGTCGGGATCCAAAATGGCGTCGGCGAAATCTCGTGAGGACGACATCGGGATCCAAAATGGCGTTGGTGAAATCTCGTTGTCGGGGATCATGGAGCAGCGGCGATGACGGTGTGAGTATGAGAGACGGAGTGAGAGAAAGGGTCGTATGTGGAGTGAAAGAGGGGGGGACGTGAGTGGAGATGGTGAAAGGTGAGAGGAGTGTGTGTTGAGGACGAGTGGTGTGTTGAAGGTTAACATGGCAAGAGGTGTGCAGTGACGTCACCAGTTACAACTGGACGGAAGTTGTTACAACCCGGAAGCTGCTTAGTGCATATTATTATAGATACTGTACAAACAGGCCTAGACAAGCACTCTCTCCCTCCAATAACAAGCATCACAGAGCATTGAGCAATGCAATGCCGTCTGTGTGCAGAGCCGGGCGTCGCCTGTTCTTTTATAACCCCTGATGATATCGCACGGCCAGCCAATCACAGTAATGCCACAACCAAGATGGCTGCGCAATTACAGCGAGGCACAGGCAATCCCCACATGATTATTGGCTGTGTAACAGACGCCAAAAAAAAAGCAGGGTGGGGATTTTAGCTTTACATAGAGCACCGCCCAATACTCGCCGAAAAACGAGTACATCTGAGCACCATGATACTCGAATGACAACCGAGCATCACCGAGAACGTTCACTCATCCCTAATATTTATTCATAATTGTGAGTTGGGGGTCATTATTATCTTTAAAAAACTGCACAATATATGAAATTGGCCTCTACAATTATTTAGCAAAACCTCCCTGAACAATCTAAATATGTTTACTCCCAAAGCTATCCAGTTTAGCTAGAAAAATGTAATAGCTGACAATATGCATATTTATAAGTTTAATATTAACAGAAAGACCAATACAAAAGTTGGAACTCATCTGATCAAACTTCTGTGACTAAGTCATTAATGCAAATTTATGTATAGCTCTGCAATTCTGAGAAATCCCTCTGCTTTTCTTCTAAAGTTTTGTGAATGTATTTATCTTAGTTGGAAATACATAAACCAGAAACTCATCTTTTTACCTTGTTTCACACTGTATCGCTAGATGTAACTACCATTCAAAGACAATATCATATTTGGAGCATTTTAAGCTAAAAAAAAAATAATTATTCATGAATTGCCCTCTTCTGTCAAATTGCTGAGAATTCTTTTCACTTGTTTCTTAGTTATATCAGCGTCTTGTAAATCTTGGTGATATTAATATGGCTGCCTTTACATCTTTCACAGAGAGGCAGATATATTGCGGTCACATATTTAATCTGCTAAGAAAGAGTTTTAACCAAGAAACAGCTGGATAAATGTTTGCACTTTGACACTAAAGGGCAATTCATGGACATGTATTTACAGGCTGTTTATTTTTGAAAGTCACTGAAGAGGAAACCTCATTATTCAATTCTAGAAGATATGAGAAGTATCCACATATGGGAGATTTGGTGCCGTAATGTCTGTGTGAATATATCCTTGATGTATGGACCCATTTACATGAGACAATAATCAAGGAATGAGTGTACACCTAAGGCTGGAGTCACACTAACCTGCGCAAAGTACGGTCCGTAGTTTACTTGCGTAATACGGATGAATGACCCCTAAATAGTGCTCCGTAGGTCATCCGTAAGCAAGGTGAGGTCGCGTATTTTGCGCATGTCTGCATCCGTATGTAATCCGTGTGGCATCCGTATGCAATCCGTATGGCGAGATTTTCTCGCAGCCTTGCAAAATGGATATTTAATGGTTTTGAGGCCTGCAAACAATTTAAATCATTAGCCTGCACCCTATTTAGACACTCAGAAACAGGTGGCTGCCTACATTCTGTCCATTTGTCACCTTGCTTTCACGAGGTGTGTTGGTGTTCTTTGTGCAGCATGGCAGAGGGTCTGAGATTCAATACAACTGAGCAGGTTCTCTTTACCTGGCTTTTGTCACGGCGCTTTGGGCAACCATACCCTGTGATAGTGGATCCGCGGAGGAGGAGACGCATGTGGGTCCATCCACTTTTGAGGCAACGACTCACAAGAGGTCATTTTCACCGCCTCTATTCTTCTCTGCGAGAGCATCCGGAGAAATTTTACCAGTACTGTCGCATGAGCATTTCCACATTTGATCGACACTTGGAGACAGTGCACCCTGGGATAACCTTTCAGGACACAAGGATGCGCAAAGCCATATATGCAGAGGAGCGACTTCTACTCACAATACGGTATGTACTACACAACCACATTCTCTATGTTCATAATGTGTGTGCTAAATTATGTTTTTTGGCCTTCTTGGACAAAGTTTAATGCCCTCATCTTACTCAAAATATGATTCACCTGACACACCAGAATGTTACATCTAATATGTCCTGCATATCACTTAGTCATTGTGCCACCAAATATGTGTGTGTTATTCTCTCTCATTTCCTACCAAGTTTGGTTGGCATGTAACTGATTTTTTTTTACTGTAGCCATTCTAAACTTTACTATTTCTGTTGTTCTACAGCTTCCTGTCCACTGGCCTGTCTTATGCCGCCCTCCACCATGAGTTTCTCATTGGAAAGTCAACCATTTCAGGCATAGTGAGGTCTACATGTAGAGAAATCTGGACAAGACTCCATCAAGTGGTCATGCCCGAGCCCAGGATGGAAGACTGGTTAAGGATATCAAGGGACTTTGAGGAGGACTGCCAGTTTCTAAATTGTATTGGGGCCCTGGATGGCAAACATATCAGGGTGCATAAGCCGCCGAACTCAGGCTCCCAATTCTTCAATTATAAACAATACTTTTCTGTTGTATTGTTGGCTCTGGTAGACCATTGTTGACATTGGGGCAAACATATCAGGGTGCGTAAGCCGCCGAACTCAGGCTCCCAATTCTTCAATTATAAACAATACTTTTCTGTTGTATTGTTGGCTCTGGTAGACCATTGTTGATATTGGGGCCTATGGAAGGATGGGAGACTCTAGAGTCTTCAATACTTCCATAATGGCTCGGCGGCTACGCACCAACCAGTTGGATCTACCACCACCACGGCAGCTACCAGGCTCCCCCGAACAATCAGTCCCTTATGTCCTTGTGGCAGATGAGGCCTTTCAGTTATCGCGCAATGTCATGAGGCCATATCCCCGGCGCAACCTTGACCACAGGCGCAGAATTTTTAACTTACGCCTATCACGTGCTAGGCAACTGGTGGAGTGTTCCTTTGGGATTCTTAGTGCCAAATGGCGGGTACTCCAGTCTGCCATTCAGTTGAGTGAGCAAAATGTGAATGAAGTTGTGAAAGCCTGTGTTGTTCTGCATAACTTCACCAGGATACATAATTGTTCCTCCTCTGATGGTGTTGTGCGTAGGCCGGACAATGTGCGCAGGGTGAGACCACCTATGAACCCTCAAAGTAGACCGCTCTCTGGCCTAAAAGTGCGTGATATTTTCACTAATTACTTTATCTCACCTGAGGGGGCTACTTCTTGGCAAGAGCATGCTGTGTCTATGTTATAATTTGTTTCTTTAATTGTGTCTAAATATATATTACTCAAGCCCTTATGATTCTGAGTGTTTCATTGCATTGGTTGGTGTTTGTTAGTATGTTGTGAGGGATTGTGAAAAATCACACAGAGACGTTAACTAGAGTAGACAAATTTTTAGTTTTGCCTTTTTTTTTTTTGTTTTGCTTAAAGGCAAACATAATATTGCCATAAGAAAAATTTTGCAATGGGCAAAATGACCCTTTGTGCCTTCTTTAACTTGTTGTAAAATTAACATTACATAACAAAACAGCAACAAAGATTAGGCAATAACAACATTGCTGCATGACTAGATTAAACTAGATTTGCAAACAAAAGGTGAGCTCCATCACCAAAATAAAGGCTACAAGATAACACTCACATTTCCTCATAATGTTTTCCAATCATAGAAAGATTCCACCATGACAGGCAAGGCTACCTCACAGCTTTCACACAGATATTACCTGTCTGTAGAACAGACAATATTTAAGCATGCTATACTGGAAAGGATGAAAATACAAAACTCACTTGTTAACACATAGAGAGCGCGTGATATTCTGAATGCTGGTCGCCTTGAATTTTTTTACTACAGATTGCTAACAAAAAAGGTGACTACTTAACTAAGGCGAGCATGCCTTTCCTAGGCGTTAGCAAGTGAGTAGTGTATTTTCATCCTTTCATTTTACAGTATAGCGCATTTAAATATTCTCTTTTCTACACACATGTAATATCTGTCTGAAAGGCGTGAGGTAGCGTTGCCTGTCATGATGGATTGTTTCATATGTTTGGAAAACATTGTTTAAAAATGTGAATGTTAAATTATGTTCAAAATGTTGGTGATGGAGAACACCTGTTTTTTCATTTCTATTAGGAGCACCAGTTAAAACTCACTGGACATCTCCACCCATCAGAATCGTAAATCCTCATAGGTTGGGGAAGGGGAACGTGGAAGAACAGCCTGTGGGTGCTGCTGGACATTGTGGCCAACATCGCCCTGTGTGGGGCCATACTGTTGCCCATGATGCTGGAATTGTCCTGCCTCCTGGGACTGTTGGGGATACTGGCCAGAGTAATGATGATGGTGAGGGGCTTCTTGTTGGCTCTGGTAGGCACGTGGCTCATACCCACCAAGATAGCCAGATTGTCCCCAACCAGGTTGGGACCAGCCTCCAACACTGGGTGGGTACAAGTGGCCATATTGGTGGGGTTGGCTTGAGGAAGACATTTGGGGCTGCGGAATAGAAGGTTGGGTAGGGGGAGGAAGCGCTTGAGGTGTTGGCCCACGTATTAGGGGCTGTTCGGACCCTGCTTGAGCAAGCATCTGTGTGGATGGTCTCATGCGCATTAAATTTCGTGGTGAGAGCTGCCACCTCTCCAGAAATTCAAATACCTCATATGGGGTATTGGGGGGGGGTGCTTGCATCAAGCAGGATCTGAATACATCCCCTAATACGAAGCCGGACCTCACGGGTAAGGGCACGGAGATAAAGGGTGAGGCTACGTGCATAGGCCTCCTCCCCGTCATCTGTAGTTACTCTCGACAAATAATTGAGCACCCCTGTGTCCACATTGGTCCTGCTCTCTTGAATAGTGACCTGGCGCCTTCTTCTTGTTCGCCGTGATGTTAGAGCAGCCTGTGGGGAGGACGTGATCTGGGCAGTTGGGCTGCTGCTCAAGTTGCCCGGCTCTTCAAGGGTGGGTGATGTGGCAGCAGCAGACTGTCCTGGTGGTGTTGTGTGTAGGCCAGCCATTGTGTTGTCTTGTGATGCCTCATCTTCAGCCATCCTTCTTGTAGGGGGAGAAGATGGGCCAGCCACCTCATCCCCTACAGGATCTATAATGTGCTCTGCCTCTGAGGCCGTTCCTCGATCCGTAAGGTTGGATTGAGTTCTGTTATGAAATAGAACAGAGGCAAAAATACATCAATATTTTTGTCCCTGTAAAGTATTTGTGTAATGTATTTGTGTAATGTGGTGTGAGGTATGTACTTACGGTCTCAGATCCAGAATTGGGGCGAGGAAGTTCAGCCGGTCATAGTATATGTATTTTCTTTTCATATGTCCAGCATCCCCACTCCTGGACCGCTGCTGGCATTCCCGGCGGAACTGGTCCCGGATGCTTCGCCAGCGTTTCATCACATCTTCCACTGTAATGTGACAGGAAATATTGTCAAAATCACATATTTGAGAGGTCACATTTTCTAACAGTAGTCTAGGCATGGGGCCTTCTGGGGTGTGCGTTCTACCCATGGTGGCATATGTAATTGGGCAGATACACAGGGTCTCATTAGCTACACTTAAACTAATTTTATTGGCTAGGAGGATGAGGAGCTTGTGGCCTAACCCCAAATTATGGCTGTGTGAAGCCACGTGTCACATCCAAATGTAACGGCCTCATGAGGCTAATAAAAGTACATGCACAGGAAGGGGGGTGCTGATTCTAGATTCATTTTTTAGCGCGCGCTAAGGTTAATGATGTTTTTATGGTTGCAGTTACGAATTTTATGCTGCTCATCACGTGGTCTGTCACCAAAGTCATGGTACATCTGGCGACAGATGCGCCTCCATGACGCCTCCTTTCTTGTCCGGTTAGCATAGTTTGCATCGCGTGGGTCCCATATTTCGGGACGCTCCTGCACCAGCACAATTAGCATCTCAACATTAATGTATGTGGACGCCATGCTGCTGCTGTACTCCATGGAGGCGTACTTCCTGGATGTCTGGAGTGCTTTTTGAGCTCATTTGCATGTCTAGGCTTCCTGATGATGGATTGGCCCATTTCCTGTCACCAGCCAAAAGACCTGCGTATTGCTCGCAGGTCACACGTGTGTTCCGTGTGTAATCCGTATTTTTTGCGCACCCATTGACTTGCATTGGCATACTACGGGCGTAGTACGCTGACAATCGCAGCATGCTGCAATTGGCACGGAGCGTAGGATACGGATGAGAAATATACGCCTGGTGCGAGTGACCCCATAGAGAATCATTGGTCCGTGTCTAATGCGTGCTTTTAGCGCCTCTCACTCGCCCGTATTCCTCGCCAGTGTGACTCTGGCCCAAGCAGGCCGACTTAAAAATCATTGTTAGGTCACATTCAGTTTTTGGTCAGTATTTTACCTCAGTATTTTTAAGCTAAAACCAAAAGAGGGTGAAAAATACAGAAGTGGTGCTTGACTCGTATTTCTATTATACGTTTCCTCTTATTGTTCCATTCCTGATTTTGGATTTCAAATACTGAGGTAAAAAAGTCACCAAATACTCAACGTGTTCCCTTGGCTTTACTGCCAACACATCGCCGTGTCTAAACAGTACTGGCGTTAACATGATATTCAATGGACACAAAACAATTGTAAGGGGTTGGAGGTTCACCCCTTTAAGTTTCCCGTGTTAAATATGTGTATTCCAGCCTATTATATTTATATGTATTATTTTATATAATGTACAGTGTATTGTTATATTTCTACTGCATAATGTACAGTCATATGTTAAAGTTTGGGCACCCCTATTAATGTTAACCTTTTTTCTTTATAACAATTTTGGTTTTTGCAACAGCTATTTCAGTTTCATATATCTAATAACTGATGGACTCAGTTATATTTCTGGATTCAAATGAGGTTTATTGTACTAACTGAAAATGTGAAATCTGTATTTAAACAAAATGTGACTGGTGCAAAAGTATGGGCACCCTTATTTTCTTGATTTGAACACTCCTAACTACTTTTTACTGACTTCCTGAAGCACTAAATTGGTTTTGTAACCTCATTGAGCTTTGAACTTCATAGCCAGGAGTATCAAATCATGAGAAAAGGTATTTAAGATGGCCACTTGCAAGTAGTTCTCCTATTTGATTCTCCTATGAAGAGTGGCATCATGGGCTCCTCAAAACAACTCTCAAATGATCTGAAAACAAAGATTATTCAACATAGCTTTTCAGGGGAAGGATACAAAAAGTTGTCTCAGAGATTTAACCTGTCAGTTTCCACTGTGAGGAACATAGTAAGGAAATGGAAGAACACAGGTACAGTTCTTGTTAAGCCCAGAAGTGGCAGGCCAAGAAAAATATCAGAAAGGCAGAGAAGAAGAATGGTGAGAACAGTCAAGGACAATCCACAGACCACCTCCAAAGACCTGCAGCATCATCTTGCTGCAGATGGTGTCACTGTGCATCGGTCAACAATACAGCGCACTTTGCACAAGGAGAAGCTGTATGGGAGAGTGATGCGAAAGAAGCCGTTTCTGCAAGCACGCCACAAACAGAGTCGCCTGAGGTATGCAAAAGCACATTTGGACAAGCCAGTTACATTTTGGAAGAAGGTCCTGTGGACTGATGAAACAAAGATTGAGTTGTTTGGTCATACAAAAAGGCGTTATGCATGGAGGCTAAAAAACACAGCATTCCAAGAAAAACACTTGCTACCCACAGTAAAATTTGGTGGAGGTTCCATTATGCTTTGGGGCTGTGTGGCCAATGCCGGCACCGGGAATTTTGTTAAAGTTGAGGGTCGCATGGATTCAACTCAGTATCAGCAGATTCTTGACAATAATGTGCAAGAATCAGTGACAAAGTTGAAGTTACGCAGGGGATGGATATTTCAGCATGACAATGATCAAAAACACCGCCCCAAATCTACTCAGGCATTCATGCAGAGGAACAACTACAATGTTCTGGAATGGCCATCCCAGTCCCCAGACCTGAATATCATTGAACACCTGTGGGATGATTTGAAGCGGGCTGTCCATGCTCGGTGACCATCAAACTTAACTGAACTGGAATTGTTTTGTAAACAGGAATGGTCACAAATACCTTCATCCAGGATCCAGGAACTCATTAATAGCTACAGGTATCTACTAGAGGCTGTTATTTTTGCAAAAGGAGGATCTACGAAATATTATTGTCACTTTTATGTTGAGGTGCCCGTACTTTTGCACCAGTCAAATTTTGTTAAAATGCAGATTGCACATTTTCTGTTAGTACAATAAACCTCATTTGAATCCAGAAATATAACTGAGTCCATCAGTTATTAGATATATGAAACTGAAATAGCTGTTGCAAAAACCAAAATTGTTATAAAGAAAAAAGGTTAACATTAATAGGGGTGCCCAAACTTTAACATATGACTGTATATAGTAGGGACAGTGCAGTGCATGGTATGGCCACTAGGTGGGGGCACAGAGGTCAGTGGACTGTACATATTAGTGGTTAGAAACCAGCATAGGAAATAGTTAATTTAGGAGGGCTTAGCTGGGGAGTAAGGCAGGAGAGTTTCCTATATAGAGTTTAGTCAGTATGAGAAGCCCACAGTTTCATCGTGTGGGCAATATTCCCGAGCTGCCCAACACCCCATAACATTGAAGATTGTGCCCAGCGATCCAGAGACAGCGCTATGGCTAGTGAAGATATAGCTGATTTGATTTCTTAGGGGATTGAGTTCGCAGGAGCAGGAAAACAAAGTGTTACGGGCTGGCGGAACGAACCAAATAATAAAGATGGAATAATATATGAGGTGGTTTCGCAGCCCGGGGCCCACCATGCAGAGGTGACCAACTGCAGCTAAACAATGAGGAGAAGGCGTGTAGGGGAAAACCGGACACCGGTGGGTAACCACTAACCCGGTGCTAGCAGGAACGAACTCCATTACTTCACGTAGTTCACGCCAGCCGGCGAGCAACCGCAACCTGTTAACGACACAGGTCACTGTAATGTGAACAACCGCTTGGAGCGGGTTCAATGTCCGCCCTGACGGACGCCACTAATCAGCTTGTCAACGGTGCTGGAAAGCGCACATACAGCGCACGGCGCTTCCCTGGCGGACGCTGCGGTAGCAGTAGTCCAGAGGCCTGTACTGGCCGACGCCCAGGGCGCTAGTGGATGATGAGGAGACACACTGCGGCGCTAAGCAGTGTCAGAGCTAAGGTGCTGACTCTGATTCCTAACCCTAACTCATACGTAATATCCAAGGAGGGGGGAATTATAATGCGTCAGTCACCAGGCTCATTCATCCATCATCATACATACACTAAGCACTATAGCCTCAGAGTCTATCATAGCGCATGGCGGGGCGGCCATGCAAATCTTTTATAGCCGTGTCCTTCCGGAACCTTCCTGATCCCCCTGATGGTCCAATAAGAACTGGAGAAGGACCTGAACATGTGACTCCCGATCCCCAATTGGAGATCGTCCCATGAGCATGCTCAGTGGAGCGACGGAAGGACTTTGACTCTGGAGTCTTTTGCTGCTGGCCAGGCTACATTGTCATAACTGGACCAAAGGTGGCAGCAGCAACCGAGCCCACACTGCTGGTGTGAGCAGAACGCTGGGATCGAGGAGTCTGCTGAGCAGGCTCCACTGCGGCCGAAGAAGAATGGGAGACCGTCGACGGCAAGGCTCGGGATTCTCGCTGTGTAGCGCCCAGAACCCAACACCTAACACAGAGTTTCCCCAGTAAGAAGACTGCAGTACAGCCCTCGGCAGGACAGACAGGCGGATTACTCAATTTGTTGAGATTACTAGCATGGGTGGACTCCCTTGGTGCTGGGGCGAAACGGATGAAGGACCCCTTGTATACAGTGAGCTTATGCAACAAGGATGCTGGGAAAACATACAGTGCAGTACAACCCAATCTCGAGTCATGTGACAGGGAGAGAGGAGAAGGGAAAGATAAAGTATCGTGTGACATGGAAACTGATGTAGATGATGGAATGTATCTGGATGTGCTGAGAAGAACTGAAAGTAAAGTTTTGCATTTTGAGTTTTACCTGGATTGTGTCTCTGTTCATTCGCATGGAGCCATAGGCTCCCCCACGGAAAGAGGGTAGGCC
Organism: Dendrobates tinctorius; assembly: GCF_039654945.1. NCBI lineage: Eukaryota > Metazoa > Chordata > Amphibia > Anura > Dendrobatidae > Dendrobates > Dendrobates tinctorius. Next base: position 15,446,078 of record NW_027361775.1, on the reverse strand, counting down.
CCGTTGGCACCAGGAATGAAGCGGCAAGTGTACTACAAGAGCAATGTAGTGTGTCTGTGAAGGAAGGCCAGGGCTCAAGTGCCCTGGTGTCCTCTGCCATGACTATGCCCCTGGCTGACCTTTACACAATAATATTAATGATCGTTCTGTGCACGTAGAATGTTCACTAGCCTGTACAGCAGGTAAATGACTGCTGATTGACAAACTTTTGTCATGATGACTTGACCAGGATCTGTGTGATGGTTACATGACCACAATAGATTTTCTTCATCTGGAAGTAAACATTGAAGCTTCCCTGTCAATGACTACAAGCAAGGATCTTAAAATTGAGAAATTGTAGCACAAATTATTTTAGAAATAATTATACTGAATATTCAAATATTATATATGCTTATAATGCACTTTAAAGGGTTATTACAAAAAAAAAACTTGCTGATTGCTGTGAGTTTAATCTTTTAGACCTCCAGTAATTCTGAGATTAGGGCTCAGGATTCTTGAGAATGGAGAACTGCAGCCCATTCTCCAATGGAGCAGAGGTGCACATAAGCTACACTCATTGTATATGGGACTGACGGAGATAGCCAAGTGTTGTACATGGAAGTCCCATGGAGAATTTTTTCACCTGAAAAAAGTAAAAAATTTAGAAATTGATGGCAGGAACACATATAAAAAAAAGTTGGGGCAGGGTTAGCAAAAGCGGCTACCAGAAAAGGACAAATTTTAAAAAAAAATCACAGAAAAGAAACCAGGCTTACCAACACCAGCTCAGCTTACCAAAGCACTAGCAGGATGCAGCAGACTACCCTGATAAAGGCAGGGGCAGCACAGGTGCAAAACACTGATGCAAGTAACCACTCACAAACCTACCAATTCAAGACAGATGCCCAAATTCCCCCAATCAACACTAAAGGGCCTGGCTGCATTCTGCGAAAAATGGAAAAGGGTCAATAAAAAGATGAAAAATAATAAAAATAGCGTATAAAATAAATAGTGGTTGTTCCATCAGTGTTTTGCATCTGTGCTGCTCCCGCCTTTATCATGGGATCTGCTGCACCCTGCTAGTGCATTGGTAATCTGACCTGGTGTTGGTAAGGCTGGCTTCTTTTCTGTCATGCTTTTTTAATTTTTGTCCTTTTCTTGTAGCCATTTTTAATTTTAGTTTTAGGACTCAAGAGTATGAGGACCCTTAACATGGGTTGCAAAAATATTGACCAATACATCATGCAATCTATTTATTTTAAACTTTATTTTTCATCTTTTTATTGCACATTTTTCCATTTTTGCATTATGCAGCCCTTTATACTCAGAGTGGTGACTGAACCAGCCATGGCGTCTCCCCGTAACTGAAACACGAACGCTGGGTAAAAAAAGTTAATTTTTTTCCCCACAGCGTTTGGATAAATGTTGATGCTGGGCAGGCTAATAACGCTACTAACATGCAGATTAACCCCATATCTGAAGGTTAATAGCTTTTTTCTGGTGACAGCTTCCCTTTAAAGATCTACAGTGCCTTGTAAAAGTACTCAGCCCCATGGAACTTTTCAACCCTTTCCCACATATCATGCTTCAAACATAAAGATACCAAATGTAAATTTTTGGTGAAGAATCAACAACAAGTGGGACACAATTGTGAAGTTGAACGAAATGTATTGGTTATTTTAAATTTTTGTGGAAATTCAAAAACTGCAAAAGAGCAAAAAGGTTTACCCGTACAGGCCTCCAGACAAATGCACTATCAGGATGCAGTGGATCCATATAGTTAAGATGGTAGCACAGGTGCAAGAACACCGATGAAACATCCGCTCACAGCCTACCAATACATGGAGGGGGCAGTTGCCTGGTATGTTAATGCACAATAAAAAACTTGTATGCGGCGCTGTTCACACTATGGCAATGCACAGCATCCAGGCCAGCCTAGTAGTGACACCCTTCTATTAGCTCAGGCGGGCTGCCCAGCGCTATCAAAATGCATGCCATGTGAACAGACACCGCAGTTTACAAGACCAAATGGGCCCAACTGCACCCTGAATAAAAAGTGCAAAAAAACACATTAAAAAATGTGGAGTATTAGCTGATATTTTGGCCAAATTTGTCCCTTTAAAGTTCTACAGTGCCCGGCGAAAGTACTCAACCCCCTGGAACTTTTCAACCTTTTCCCACATATCATGCTTCAAACATAAAGATACCAAATGTAATTTTTTGGTGAAGAATCAACAACAAGTGGGACACAATTGTGAAGTTGAAGAAAATTTATTGGTTATTTTAAATTTTTGTGGAAATTCAAAAACTGAAAAGTGGGGCGTGCAATATTATTTGGCCACTTTACTTTCAGTGCAGCAAACTCACTCCAGAAGTTCATTGTGGATCTCTGAATGATCCAATGTTGTCCCAAATGAATAATGATGATAATTATAAACCACCTGTGTGTAATCAAGTCTCCGTATAAATGTACCTGCTCTGTGATAGTCTCAGGGTTCTCTTTGAAGCACAGAGAGCATCATGAAGACAAAGGAACACAACAGGCAGGTCCATGATACTGTTGTGGAGAAGTTCAAAGCCAGATTTGGATACAAACTGATTTCCAAAACTTTAAACTTCCCAAGGAGCACTGTGTAAGCGATCATATTGAAATGGAAGGAGTATCATACCACTGCAAATCTACCAAGACCCGGCCGTCCCTCTAAACTTTCATCTCAATAAGGAAAAGACTGATCAGAGATGCAGTCAAGAGGCCCATGATTACTCTGGATGAACTGCAGAGATCTACAGCTGAGGTGGGAGAGTCTGTCCATAGGACAACAATCAGTCATACACTGCACAAATCTGGCCTTTATGGAAGAGTGGCAAAAAGAAAGCCATTTCTCAAAGATATCCATAAAAAGTGTCGTTTAAAGTTTGCAACAAGCCACCTGGGAGACACACCAAACATGTGGAAGAAGGTGCTCTGGTCAGATGAAAACAAAATCGAACTTTTTGGCAGCAATGCCAAACGATATGTTTGGCGTAAAGGCAACACAGCTCATCACCCTGAACACACAATCACCACTGTCAAACATGGTGGCAGCATCATGGATTGGGCTTGCTTTTCTTTAGCAGGGACAGGGAAGATGGTTAAAATTGATGGGAAGATGGATGGAGCCAAATACAGGACCATTCTTGAAGAAAACCTGTTGGAGTCTGCAAAAGACCTGAGACTGGGACGGAGATTTGTCTTCCAACAAGACAATGATCCCAAACATAAAGCAAAATCTACAATGGAATGGTTCACAAATAAACGTATCCAGGTGTTAGAATGTCCAAGTCAAAGTCCAGACCTGAATCCAATCGAGAATCTGTGGAAAGAGCTGAAAACTGCTGTTGACAAACGATCTCCATCAAACCTCACTGAGCTCAAGCTGTTTGCCAAGGAAGAATGGGCAAGAATTGCAGTCTCTCGATGTACAAAACTGATAGAGACATACCCCAAGTGACTTGCAGCAAAAGGTGGTGCAACAAAGTATTAAGTTAAAGCGGCCGAATAATATTGCACGCCCCACTTTTCAGTTTTTGAATTTCCACAAAAATTTAAAATAGCAAATAAATTTTGTTCAACTTTACAATTGTGTCCCACTTGTTGATTCTTCACTAAAAATTTGGTATCTTTATGTTTGAAGCATGACATGTGGGAAAAAGCTGAAAAGTTCCAGGGGGCCGAATACTTTCGCAAGGCACTGTATCATGCAAAGAAAACCCATATAGCAATGGAGAATTGCTGTTGCCTATTCTGGGCCAAAGCTCATTTAAATTAGACTGAGGCAAAAAGGAAAATTGTTCTGTGGTCAGATGAATCAAAATGTTTAATTTTTTATGGAAACCATGGACATCGTCTCCTGCAAACCAGCTTGTTATCAGCACAGTTCAAAAGCAAACATTTCTGATGGTGTGGGGTTTTATTAGTGCCTGTGGCATGGAAAACTTACACATCTTGAAAGTCCTTATCAATGCTGAGCATTGTATAGAGGTTTTGGAACACACATGCCAAACTCTGGCCCGGGGGCCAAATCTGGGTCTCAGGATGTTTTTATTTGGGTACAATGTGGGAGCCATTATACTGTATGGAAGACTATGTGGTGGCTATTATACTGTATGGAGGACTATGTAGGGGTCATTACACTGTATCCACTATGTGGGGCCCATTATACTGTATAGAGGACTATATGGGGCTCATTGTTCTCTATTGACTTCTATGTGGACCCATTATACCATGTAGGGATCACCATTGTGGCATCATACTGTGATTAGCCACCACACTTTGCTGGGGGGGTACAGTAGGGTCATCATACCATGCAAGCAGGGCCGGTTTTAGGCAAAGTGGGGCCCTAGGCAAAGTTTAAAACGGGGCCCCAAATGCTAACATATTGCACATCACACAGAAGCATTTGGTTGTATGTACATGTTCTGAGTTCAGGCCGCTAAACGAGTGTGATCGACAATATTGAAGTCATTCAACACTTGTTTCTTTACACCGTTTAAGAAAGAATGATGGGGACAGAACAATCACTAATCGATCACTAACAGATCACCATACAGTATCATGTTATCAGCAGCACATCTACAGTTTACACCCCATAGTCCTCCATATAATATAATGTCCCCCATAGTCCTCCACATAGTATTATACACTCCTCAGTCCTCCATATAGTATAATACACTCCCCATAGTTCTCCATATAGTATAATACACTCCTCATAGCCCTCCATATATTAAAATACACTTGAATAGCAATGTAGAGATTAACCAGCTCACCTGTCTTGGCTGGTGGTGCATACGAAGCACGGACACCATGTAGTCCCACGTAAAAATATAAAAAAATTAAGATTCCAGCTTTCATATTATGAGCAAAATTTATTTAGGCATAAAAACAAATTCACCAGACATGCCGCATCAGTGCAGAAAATGCTCCTGTTAATATTTTCTGCACTGATGCGGCATGTCTGGTGAATTTGTTTTTATGCCTGAATAAATTTTTCTCATAATATGGAAGCTGGAATCTTCATTTTTTGTTATTAAAATACACTGCTCAGTCCACCATATACAGTAGTATAATACACTCCTCATAGTGCTCCATATAGTATAATGCACCGCCATAGTCATCGATTTAGCACAATTCACTTCCCATAGTATAATGCACCCCATAGTTCTTCATATAATGTATTCCCCTTAGTCCTCGATACAGTATAATGCAGCCCACATATAATATAATGCAGCCACCCCATAGAGCATAATGAAGCCACCCCACAGAGTATAATGCAGCCCCACCATACAATATAATGTAACCCCCATAGAATATAATGCAGATCCCCTCTTATAGTATAATGCAGCCACCCCTTAGAGCATAATGCAGCTACCCCACAGAATATAATTCAGCCACTCCACAGAATATAATGTAACCCCCCATAGAAAATAATGCAGCCCCCTCATATAGTATAATGCAGCCCCTCCATAGAATATATGGCAGCCTCCTCATATAGTATAATGCAGCCCCATAGAATATAATGTAGCCCCCTCATAAAGTATAATGACGCTCCCATACAATATAATCTAGCCCCTCATAGAATATAATGCAGCCCCCATATAATATAATGTGCCCCATAGTCCTTCATATAGTATAATACACCGCCAGTCATCCATGTAGTACAATTCACTTCCTATAGTACAATGCACCCCATAGTTCTTCATATAGTATAATGTATTCCCCATAGTCCTTGATACAGTATAATGCGGCCCACATATAGTATAATGCAGCCACCCCATAGAGCATAATGCAGCCACCCCACAGAGTATAATGCAGCCCTGCCATACAATATAATGTACCCCCCATAGGATATAATGCAGCCCCCCTCCTACTGTATAATGCAGCCACCACTTACAGCATAATGTAGCCACCCCACAGAATATAATGTAACCCCCATAGTATATAATACAGCCCCCCATATAGTATAATGCAGCCCCTCCATAGAATATATGGCAGCCCCTTATATAGTATAATGTAGCCCCTCCATAGAATACAATGTAGCCCTCCTCATATAGTATATTTCAGCCCCCAATAGAATATAATGTAGCCCCCTCATAAAGAATAATAGAGCCCCCATACAATATAATCTAGCCCCCCATAGAATATAATGCAGCCCCCCATAGAATACAATGTAGCCTCCTCATATAGTATAATGTAGCCCCCTCATAAAGTATGATGCAATCACCCCCATAGAATATAATAAATATAATACAGCCCCCATAGAATATAATGTAGCCCCAAATAGAATATAATACAGCCCCCTCTCCATAGAATATAATCTAACCCCCATATTATATAACACAGCCTCCCCCATAGAATATAATGTAAAATCTACCGCCCATGGTATATAACACAGCCGCATAGTATATAGCCCAGCCCCACATCATGGTTTATAGCCCAGCCCCACATCATGGTATATAGCCCAGCCCCACATCATGGTATATACACAGCCCCACATCATGGTATATAGCACAGCCCCACATCATGGTATATAGCACAGCCCCACATCATGATATATAGCCCAGCACCACGTGATATATAGAACAGCACCACATAGCATATAACCCCCCAAGAATGGCCCCACAGTCCAGTACTCACACTGATATATTATAAAAAATAAAAAAAACACACTCCTCACCTTCTCCTCGAGCCCACGCTGCTCCTGGCTCCTGTCTCCTGCTCTGCCTGGCACACAGCGAGTGTGCAATGATGTCATCGCGCACCCGCTGTGTCAGAGGCAGAGCGGGGAACGATGGGAGAGGGAGCTGACGCTCTCTCCTTCATTATTGCTTTGAACTGCACCGGCGTCTACAGGGTCGGACTGGGGTGCCTAGGGCCCACCAGGGGAATTGACTCTAGGGGCCCACCCTATGGCTTCCATAAACGGTTTTATTACATGTTCATTTTTTGGCCTCTCCCACTAAAACGTGTACCTTTTAGCAAGCTGTACATTATGCAAAAGAGAACGCTCTCAGCCTCCTATACAGTGGGGAAAAAAAGTATTTAGTCAGTCAGCAATAGTGCAAGTTCCACCACTTAAAAAGATGAAAGGCGTCTGTAATTTACATCATAGGTTGACCTCAACTATGGGAGACAAACTGAGAAAAAAAAATCCAGAAAATCACATTGTCTGTTTTTTTTTCATTTTATTTGCATATTATGGTGGAAAATAAGTATTTGGTCAGAAACAAAATTTAATCTCAATACTTTGTGATATATCCTTTGTTGGCAATGACAGAGGTCAAACGTTTTCTGTAAGTCTTCACAAGGTTGCCACACACTGTTGTTGGTATGTTGGCCCATTCCTCCATGCAGATCTCCTCTAGAGCTGTGATGTTTTTGGCTTTTCGCTTGGCAACACGGACTTTCAACTCCCTCCAAAGGTTTTCTATAGGGTTGAGATCTGGAGACTGGCTAGGCCACTCCACGACCTTGAAATGCTTCTTACGAAGCCACTCCTTCGTTGCCCTGGCGGTGTGCTTTGGATCATTGTCATGTTGAAAGACCCAGCCACGTTTCATCTTCAATGCCCTTGCTGATGGAAGGAGGTTTGCACTCAAAATCTCACGATACATGGCCCCATTCATTCTTTCATGTACCCGGATCAGTCGTCCTGGCCCCTTTGCAGAGAAACAGCCCCAAAGCATGATGTTTCCACCACCATGCTTTACAGTAGGTATGGTGTTTGATGGATGCAACTCAGTATTCTTTTTCCTCCAAACACGACAAGTTGTGTTTCTACCAAACAGTTCCAGTTTGGTTTCATCAGACCATAGGACATTCTCCCAAAACTCCTCTGGATCATCCAAATGCTCTCTAGCAAGCTTCAGACGGGCCCGGACATGTACAGGCTTAAGCAGTGGGACACGTCTGGCACTGCAGGATCTGAGTCCATGGTGGCGTAGTGTGTTACTTATGGTAGGCCTTGTTACATTGGTCCCAGCTCTCTGCAGTTCATTCACTAGGTCCCCCCGCGTGGTTCTGGGATTTTTGCTCACCGTTCTTGTGATCATTCTGACCCCACGGGGTGGGATTTTGCGTGGAGCACCAGATCGAGGGAGATTATCAGTGGTCTTGTATGTCTTCCATTTTCTAATTATTGCTCCCACAGTTGATTTCTTCACTCCAAGCTGGTTGGCAATTGCAGATTCAGTCTTCCCAGCCTGGTGCAGGGCTACAATTTTGTTTCTGGTGTCCTTTGACAGCTCTTTGGTCTTCACCATAGTGGAGTTTGGAGTCAGACTGTTTGAGGGTGTGCACAGGTGTCTTTTTATTCTGATAACAAGTTTAAACAGGTGCCATTACTACAGGTAATGAGTGGAGGAAAGAGGAGACTCTTAAAGAAGAAGTTACAGGTCTGTGAGAGCCAGAAATCTTGATTGCTTGTTTCTGACCAAATACTTATTTTCCACCATAATATGCAAATAAATTAAAAAAAAACAGACAATGTGATTTTCTGGTTTTTTTTTTCTCAGTTTGTCTCCCATAGTTGAGGTCTACCTATGATGTAAATTACAGACACCTCTCATCTTTTTAAGTGGTGGAACTTGCACTATTGCTGACTGACTAAATACTTTTTTTCCCCACTGTATATCGTACAGACCGCACTCTCAGCCTCCTATATGTCGTACAGACCGCACTCTCAGCCTCCTATATATCATACACACCGCACTCTCAGCCTTCTATATATCGTACAGACCGCACTCTCAGCCTCCTATATCACATACAGACCACACTCTCAGTCTCCAATAACAGATACTTTCTATAAGAGGCTTAGAGTGTGGTGTGTACAGTATATAGGATGCCGATATTGCCGTATGTACTGCATATTAGCCTGGTATATGACATACAGGCTGTCAGCCTCCTATTAGGCCTGCTATGAGACATACAGACTGTCAGCCTCCTATTAGGCCTCCTTTAAGACATACAGACTGTCGGCCTCCTATTAGGCGCCCTATAAGACATACAGAGTGTTGGCCTCCTATTAGGCCCCCTATAAGACATACAGACTGTAGCCCTCTTAGAACTGTACAGACTGCACTGTCTGCCTATGTATGGCATACAGGAGGATGATAGTGCTGTCTGTACGGTCAGTATACAGGCCTCATATGACATATTAGGCCATATATGAGTGTGGTGTGTGTGTATCTTATATAGGAGGCATTGGCAGAGATTGTGATCTGTGATGCTGCATCATGTCATGTGTATGAGCAGTGTGAAGTATAGCGTGGCACTGCTGCACAAGTAGGTTACCCAAACCAAGAAGTGATAATGAAAATAACTTGGCACTCAACTTCTAGTATTCATGAGATTGGAGAAGAATTTTATTTAGGCAGTCTGCCTAAATAAAATTCTTCTCCAATCTCATGAATACTAGAAGTTGAGTGCCAAGTTATTTTCATTATGTGTATGAGCAGGGCCGGATTTAGGCAAAGTGGGGCCCTAGGCAAAGTTTAAAATGGGGCCCCAAATGCTAACATATTGCACATCACACAGAAGCATTTCAATTGTATTTACATGCGCTGAGGTTAGGCCGTTAAATGAGTGTGATCGACAGTATTGAAGTCGTTCAACACTTGCTTTCCGTCCTCTTTCCACTGTCTGAAAAGAATGATGGGAACAGAACAATCACTAATGGATCAATCTGTCCCCTACAGTTTGATGTTATCAGCAGCACATCTACAGTTTACACCCCATAGTCCTCCACATAATATAATGTGCCCTATAGTCCTCCATATAGTATAATACACTCCCCATAGTCTTCCATATAATATGATGTGCCCCATAGTCCTTCATATAGTATAATACACTCCCCATAGTCCTCCATATAGTATAATACACCGCCAGTCATCCATGTAGTACAATTCACTTCCTATAGTACAATGAACCCCATAGTTCTTCATATAGTATAATGTATTCCCCATAGTCCTTGATACAGTATAATGCAGCCCACATATAGTATAATGCAGCCACCCCACAAAGTATAATGCAGCCCCGCCATACAATATAATGTAACCCCCGTAGAATATAATGCAGCCCCCCTCCTACTGTATAATGCAGCCACCACTTACAGCATAATGTAGCCACCCCACAGAATATAATGTAACCCCCCATAGAATATAATGCAGCCCCCCTCTTATAGTATAATGCAGCCCCTCCATAGAATATATGGCAGCCCCTTATATAGTATAATGTAGCCCCTCCATAGAATACAATGTAGCCCTCCTCATATAGTATAATGCAGCCCCAATAGAATATAATGTAGCCCCCTCATAAAGTATAATAGAGCCCCCATACAATATAATCTAGCCCCCATGAGTATGATGCGAACACCTCCCATAGAATATAATAAATATAATACACCCCCCCATAGAATATAATGTAGCCCCCCATATTATATAACACAGCCTCCCCCATAGAATATAATGTATAATGTACCCCCCATGGTATGTAACACAGCCACAAAGTGTGACGGAGTCAGCTATCGCTGAGTCATTTTCTAGAGTGGACCCTCTGGGTCATGGCACCCACCCACCGAGGGCGAGCTGACATTGTGAGGAACCACCCCCTATACAGGGAGTGTCAGGGGCAAGACCAAGGGGGTGAGCCACCATGACTGCTGGAACCAGATGGCCGGCTCAAAGAAGACACAATTTGAGTGTCTGACGACAAGGGACGTGCAGGAAACAAGACAAGACGTGATTTCAAGGTATCTGCATTAAGGCAAACTCAGGGTAACATCAGGTGCAAGACGTGATAACGGAGAAAACACAGCAAGGTGCATGCGAAACACAGCAAGGTGCGTGCGTGGGCACGCCAAGGTCCATGGCATGGTACGTGCCAGGTGGCACGCCTGGGTACAGGCAAGGGCTCGATGGCATCGGACTCCGGACAGCTGGCAACAATCGACAGGATCAGGGCATCAGGCTGCGGACATCAGCTCCGGACATCAGGCCGCAGTCATCAGACTTACGATCTCTGGCAGGCAAACCAGGGTTCAGGCAAGGAGGCACAACAGAGCTCCAGACATGGTGTGTGTTAGGGAACACGCCAAGGTCCAAGGCAAAGTTCAAGGCAGGGTGCGTGCTAGGGGCACACCAGGGTCCAAGGCAAGGTGCAAGGCAGAGTGCGTGCTAGGGACATGCCAGGGTCCAAGACAAGGTGCAAGGCAGGGTTCAGCACACTAGGCATGGTGCATGTTTAGGGGACATGCCAGGGTTCAAGGTCCAAGGTCCTGGGCGCACTAGAGAAGCCGCCAAGATTCAAGATTCAAGGTCCTGCGCGCTAGAGGCACGCCAAGGGCATGGTACAAAGAATGGTCCTGGCCATGCTAGGAGGCACGCCAGGGTACATGGTTCACAGCAGGTCCCATATGTGCTAGGGAACACGTCAGGCTTTGAGGTTCAGGACATGGTCCTGCGCATGCAGAGAGGCACGCTGAGGTTTAGGCTAAGGTCCTGCGCGTGCAGAGGGGCACGCCAGGGTTCAGGCTAAGGCAAGGGAAGGGCCTGCGCATGCTAGGAAGCACACCAGGGTTCAGTCTAGGGCCTGTGCCTGCAAGAGGGCACAACAGGGTACATGGCAGGACCTGCGTGTGATTTTAGAGAAGCACAGGGAGGTATGCCAAGGAGCAGGCTAGGGCCTGCGTGTGCTATTAGAGAAGCACGCAATGCACAGTGCGGGGCAGCGTGGGTGCAAGGAAGCACAGAGCATGGCTGGGGCACTGGCTAGCTGGTCGAGCTGAGGCTCAGACCGGCGGGCAAGACTGAGGCGAGTATGGCTAAAGCATAACAGGCGGACACAGCTTAGTCACTGGCTAATGAGCACGGCTGAGGCACAAATAGGCGGGCGAGGGAGGGCCAGGCATGTGCAAAGGGCATGCAAAGAAACACGGCAAGGCAAGAAGCAAGGCTAGGCAAAGTACAGAACAAGGAGCGGAACGTAGGCAGAAGCACACAGCCGGGTTAGAGAGAGTATAGGGCTAGCAGCGGAGCGTAGGCCGAAGCCCAGAGCCGGGTCAAGGGGGAACCTTGAGACAAGACATGGAATGTGCTAGCGAGCACCATAGGACAGAGTCTAGGAAAGCCAGGCAAAGACAGGGAGCGAGAGAAGTACTACAAGGCTAAGAATGGCAAAGGCAGAGAGCATAGGAAGAACTACAAGGCAAAGCATAGCAAGGACAAAACATGGCACAAAAGACAACACAAGACATGGCACGAGACAAGAGGCAGAATACAAGCACAGAGCGTGTGCAGAGATGCACAACAGGGCAGAGTACAGGAGCACAGAATACAGGGAGCGACCCAGCAGACCAAGCAGCCATGCAGGGAAGCAACACGATACTCAAGCCCCGATCATAGGAAGGGGCGGTCTGATATAGGGCATTAGCACCTGCACTTCCGGGTCAGGACCAGGAGAGGACTTCCGGTTCAGTCCTCCAGGATCATAGAGAAGATTGCTGGATCAGATTCTTCCAGACCTAGAGAGGGTCACATGATCATAGCCTCCAGGACCATAGAGAGGCTAGCTAGATCATATTCTGCTGGACCAGAGAGGGTCACATGATCAGGGTCTCCAGGACCATCGAGAGGATTGCTGGATCAGATACTGCTGGACATAGAGAGGATCACATGATCAGGGACTCCAGGACCATAGGGAGTATTGTTGGATCAGATTCTGCTGGACTATAGTGACAATCACAGCAGGCAGAGCAGAGACGGGCGCACACACAGCAACGGCATGCAGCCATGAGGTGAGGTGCACATTGTGACGGGAGTATTCTCCAGAGCTAGGAGGGACAGCAGGCCTGGGAATAATCCAACAGATTTATTGACCAAAAAACAGGAACAACACGAAGGTAATTTGCAGAGTCCCAAAATAAGTCCACAGGAAACTGATTCGGGGGCACCTCCCGACAATCCTTGTGCCAGATCACAAAACCATAGTCCTTTAAGAGTCCCAGAAATCCACCACGATCATACAGAGGCCGAAGCTTCCTCAGACAGCCTCGTCCTTCTCTTTTAGCATCCAACTCACATCTGATCTTAAAGCAAGAATGTATTGTCAGGGCTCCTGGGATCAGTCCATCTGAAGGGGGGTAGGGGTCACACCTACTATTCAATGGTTTGGTCCATCAGAAGATTCTAGAAATGTAAGGGCTCCACTGAGTCTACAGGATGTGTATTGTAGGTTATCTTCTGCTTAGGAAAACAATAGCCAAAGTTCCACTAGCTGTTGACACAAGCCTAAATTAGATTATGGTCCAGGTACATCACAAGACATTGCAAAGTATTGGGGGAAGGAGACATGGTTAATTTACAGCAAATACAACCAGAGGAAAGTTACATGACATATTATACAAAATACAGGACAGGGCAAAACTACAAATCATGACAATCCCTTCCCCTCCCAATTTGTGTACGTACTAGGGACCTCTACAGGTCACTGGTTAAGTACACACAGGCATGGCTGACAGGACTCAGGGCTCCTCCTGCCTGGACAGTCCATCTGCATTTTGGTGTTGACTGCCTCTTCTATACTGTATGGTAAAGTTATAGGGCTGCAGAGCCAGGCTCCATCGTAGTAAGCGTCCATTGTCCCCAGAGACTCTGTTCAGCCAGGTGAGGGGATTGTGATCAGTAACCACAGTGAATTCTCGTCCATACAGATACGGCCTTAGTTTCCTAAGGGCCCACACTACAGCCAGACATTCTTTTTCAACAGTTGCATAGGCCACTTCTCGGTCCAGCAGTTTCCGGCTGAGGTAGGCAATGGGGTGCTCGTCCCCAGCTGCATTCACCTGGCTGAGGACAGCTCCCAGTCCATAAGCAGAGGCGTCCGTCTGCACAATGAATCGCCTCTTGTAGTCTGGAGCAGCCAGAACAGGGTCACAGACCAGAGCGTCCTTCAGCTGGTTAAAAGCCTCATCACAGGCTGGAGTCCAGATCACCAGCCGGGGCATCGTTTTCTTGGTCAGGTCGGTAAGAGGCTTGGCCACAGTGCTGAAATGAGAAACAAATTTTCGGTAATAACTGGCAGTGCCCAAAAAAGCCATAACTTGTTTCTTAGTTTGGGGTACAGGCCAGTCTCTAATAGCCTGGATTTTGGCAGGTTCGGGACGGAGCTTCCCTCCTCCTACTCTATGCCCTAGGTACTGGACTTCACCCATCCCCAATTGGCATTTATCTGGTCGAATGGTTAGGCCTGCTGCAAGAAGCAGGTCAAGAATAACGGCTACTTGGTTCAGATGTTCCTCCCACGTCTGGCTGAAGATGGCGATATCATCCAAGTAGGCACAAGCAAAGTCACCACATCCCCGGAGGATCTGGTCCACCATTCTCTGGAAGGTGGCCGGGGCATTCTTCATTCCAAAGGGCATATTTAGGAATTCATACAGACCAAAGGGGGTTATAAAAGCGGACCATTCTCTCCCCTCCTCCGTCAGAGGGATTTGCCAGTATCCCTTACTGAGATCAAAGATAGTGACATATCGGGATCCAGCCAGTCGGTCTAGAAGTTCGTCAATACGAGGCATTGGGTAAGGATCACTGACGGTATGGTCGTTTAGTCGTCGATAGTCCACACAAAATCGAGTACTCCCATCCTTCTTGGGTACTAACACCACAGGAGAGGCCCAAGGGCTATGGGAGGCCTGGATTACCCCAAGCTGTAGCATCTCCTCCAGTTCGTGCTGCATGGTGTTTCGAACTGATTCAGGTACCCGGTAAGGAGCCTGTTGTATGGGACGGATGCCCTGAGTGTCCACATGATGTTGGGTGATGGTGGTTCGACCTGGTTGGGATGAGAAAGCAGCACGTCTCTGTTGAAGCACTCCCAGCATCTGTTTTTTCTGTAAGGAATCCAGGTGATCTCCCAGAGGAACCTGTTCCACAGTGGATGGGGCTCTCGCTGCTTCCACGAGATCAGGTAGGGAGTCCTCATCCTCTTGACCGTCCTCTGAAGCTAGCCGACAGCTTGCTATCATTGGAAGGGTCTGGTCATGGTACTCCTTAATCATATTCACATGGACAGTCTTTTGTCTTAGCCCCTGATCATCTAAAGCAAGAAGGTAATTGGTGTCATTCAGTTTTCTGAGAACCCGGAAGGGACCTTCCCATGTTGTCTGCAGTTTATTCTGCCGATGGGGAACAATCATTAAGACCTGTTGTCCTTCTACAAACTCCCGGTAGCGTGCTTTACGGTCATACCATGTCTTCTGTCTGGTTTGAGCCATCCGCACATGACTCTGGGCAAAACTAGCAAGTTGGGCCAGGGTTTCTCGCAGCTTTAGGACATAAGGGACAACAGGGGCCCCTGTATCTTCAACTTGCCCCTCCCAGTATTCCTTGAGCAGGGTTAAGGGTCCTCGGACCTTTCTTCCATAGAGTAGTTCAAAGGGGGAGAACCCAGTGGACTCCTGGGGAACTTCCCGATAGGCAAACAAGAGATGGGGTAGGTACTTCTCCCAGTTTGAATCTCTGTCAGTGAAGGCCCTCAGCATATTCTTCAGAGTGCCATTAAATCGTTCACAAAGTCCATTTGTTTGGGGATGATACGGGGTCGTGCGGATCGCTCGTACTCCACAGGTGCGCCACAGACACTGGACCAGCTCTGACATGAACTGGGAGCCTTGGTCCGACAAGATCTCACTGGGAAATCCTACTCTGGTGAAAATGGTAACCAGGGCCTCGGCCACCTTGGCTGCAGAAATACTTGACAAGGCCACCGCTTCTGGATATCGGGTGGCATAGTCCACAACAGTGAGAATGTACTGCTTTCCAGATTTACTTGGTTTAGCCAGAGGTCCAATGATATCAACAGCTACTCTTTGAAAGGGTTCTTCTATTATAGGGAGCGGTTGCAGGGGTGCCTTTGGGTGATCTCCGGGTCGCCCTCTACGCTGACATATGTCGCAAGTTCGGCAGAAATGCGCCACTGCTTGGGAAATCCCAGGCCAATAGAAAGATTGAGTCAATCGCCTCTCGGTGCGGGTTTTGCCTTGATGGCCAGCAGTAGGAATATCATGAGCAAGGTGTAATAGGGGAATTCTGTATTTCTGAGGAACAATCAGCTGTTTGCTATAAGTCCAGGGCTTATCTAGGGAGTCGGCATTGGTAACCCGATACAGATGTCCATTTTCTCTGATAATTCTTTCTCCATTCTCCCCTAGCTGCCCTATTTCAGCTCGAGCTCTAAAACTAGCTAGGGTGGGGTCAGTCTCCACTTCTTGTCTAAACTGAACTTTATCCCAGGTAACATTCATATTATCCCCACAAGAAGAATCACTCACCGGCTGTGACGGCGGTTCTGGTGGCCTCATTTCCATGGATGGGTTGTACACATCCACATTTGCTGCTCTCTTGGCTTGACTTCGGGTTACCGCACCGACAAAGTGGCAATGAAGATTCCCCACATCATTTCCTAGAAGAACGTCTGCAGGGAGGCCGCTCATCACACCGACCATGCATTGTTTGGCCCCAAAGCCATAATCCAGGGTCACACTCGCTCTTGGAATATATCTCTGGGTACCTCCAGCCAATTCAATGGCAATTCCTGGTCCCTTTTGAATTGCTTCTGGTTGAATTACTCGGGGATCGGCTATGGTGAGAAAAGCCCCAGTGTCACGGAAGCCAACAACTTTTTGACCATCCAGCACGGCCTCCTGTAGATGTTTGTGCTGAAGATCAGAAGAACAGGTGGCTGGGGCTCGCACCCCATAGACTCCTGGTAGGGAAGCCAGGATATCAGAGTCACTTGGCAAGTCATCAGGCACTGAATCCATCTCTTCTCCAGGTGAGGGGGTCTGTAGATAATGAACAGGCAAAGGCAGTCTGTAGGTGTTCTGCCTCCGTACACCTGGACATTGGAATTGCATATGCCCGGGCTGCCCACATCCATAGCATCTGCGCTCTGGGATTCTTCCTCCACGTCGTAGTCCCAAAGGTGGAGCAGGAGTAATGCGAGGCACAGTCACACGAAGGTCACCATGAGTTGATGGTCTAGTGGGATGGTGAATATTGGAGGCAGAAGGACCAGGGGCCGCCAGCGTTGGGGGGCTGGTAGTGTTTTTCTCCCTGAGTAGTAATTTTTTCCACTGAGGCTTGATGGTGAGAGCCTCATCAGCTAGAGCTGCAGCTTCCTCCACTGTTGCTGGTCTCCTTTCACGCACCCATTCCCGTATCTCAGCGGGGCACTTAAAATAAAACTGCTCTTTTAGGATGACCTGCAGGAACGTTTCCCAGGTTATGGCCTCCTCTGCCTCCAGCCAGCGATGACATATATGTTTGAGTTTGTGAGCATACATCTTGAAGGACACTTCCTCATCACAGGCTAAAGTACGGAACTGAGTCCTGTAAGTGTCTGGGGTCACAGCATAATGTTCTAGAATAGTCTGTTTAATCTCCGCATACTCACAGTTCAACCGAGGGTCCATAGCCCTATAGGCTGCGGCAGCTCCACCCTCTAAGAACCCCACAAGATGTCGGACGCGCTCCCTTTCCGGGACTTCCATTAATCGACACTGATGCTCAAAGTCCAGGAAGAAGCCCTCAATGTCACCGGAAGCCTCATTAAACGGCTTGAAGTCTTTGCGGGACACTCTGGGGAGTTCCCTCATGGGGGATGCTGTGGGTACAGTCTGTCTGGAGCTTCTCGCTGCCTCCAAAGTGATCTCCCTCTCCAGCATTGCCCTCTCCTCCATCCTGCGCTGCCTCTCCTTGGCTGTGCGCATGACCTCTCTCTTATCTTCTATGGTAGCCTCTTCTCCCAGCAAGGCCATCTCCTCCTCGTACCACACAACCCACTGACTTTTTTGGGTATTTACCTCCGACTGCCGCCTTTCCTCTCTTTGCTGTGAGGATCCTTCCTCAGCATCATCTTGCAGGTGAACTGCTTCCAAAGCCTCAATCAGCTGCTCCTTGGAGAGTCCCTTGTAGCTGACTCCCAGTTCACGGGCCTTTGTTTGTAGGTTCACCGCAGTCCAGTTCTTGTACTCTGCGGTGCTGGTTCCAGATGTTGATGGGCCGTTGTCCTCCATTCCTTCTGCTCTGATCCCAGCGCTGCCAACCAGTTTGTGATGGGAGTATTCTACAGAGCAAGGAGGGACAGCAGGCCTGGGAATAATCCAACAGATTTATTGACCAAAAAACAGGAACAACATGAAGGTAATTTGCAGAGTCCCAAAATAAGTCCACAGGAAACTGATTCGGGGGCACCTCCCGACAATCCTTGTGCCAGATCACAAAACCATAGTCCTTTAAGAGTCCCAGAAATCCACCATGATCACACAGAGGCCGAAGCTTCCTCAGACAGCCTCGTCCTTCTCTTTTAGCATCCAACTCACATCTGATCTTAAAGCAAGAATGTATTGTCAGGGCTCCTGGGATCAGTCCATCTGAAGGGGGGTAGGGGTCACACCTACTATTCAATGGTTTGGTCCATCAGAAGATTCTAGAAATGTAAGGGCTTCACTGAGTCTACAGGATGTGTATTGTAGGTTATCTTCTGCTTAGGAAAACAATAGCCAAAGTTCCACTAGCTGTTGACACAAGCCTAAATTAGATTATGGTCCAGGTACATCACAAGACATTGCAAAGTATTGGGGGAAGGAGACATGGTTAATTTACAGCAAATACAACCAGAGGAAAGTTACATGACATATTATACAAAATACAGGACAGGGCAAAACTACAAATCATGACACACATGCACACTGCTCCAGGAGTGACGCAGCACAACAGTCATGAGGTGCACGAGCATACTGCTCCAGGGATCATGCAGCTTAATAATCATGAGGTGCATGTGCACACTGCTCCAGGGGTCAGCCAGCATAATGGACATGACAGATATAACAGTGAGGTGCACGTGCACACTGCTCCAGGGCTCATGCAGCACACAAGACATGATGGGTAAGACAGCTAGGTGCGCTTGCACACTGCTCCAGGGGTCATGTGGCATATCAGACATGGCGGGCATGACACAAAGTATATAATACCTTCCCCACATGGTATATAACACAGCCCCACATGGTATATAGTACAGCTCCACATGGTATATAGCACAGCACCACATATTATACAGCACAGCCCCCCATTGGTATATGGCACAGCCCCTCATTGGTATACAGCACAGTGCCATGGTATACAGCACAGCACCATGGTATATAGCACAGCACCGCATGGTATATAGCACAGCACCACATGGTATACAGCACAGCCCCCCATTGGTATACAGCACAGCCCCACATGGTATACAGCACAACACCATGGTATACAACACAGCACCATGGTATACAGCACAGCCCCATGGTATACAGCACAGCCCCATGGTATAGAGCACAGCCCCCCATGGTATAGAGCACAGCACCATGGTATACAGCCCCCCATGGTATACAACACAGCCCCATGATATACAGCACTGCACCCATGGTATACAGCACTACCCCCCATGGTATACAGCACTGCCCCATGGTATACAGCACTGCACCCCCACCATGGTATACAGCACTGCCCCCCATGGTATACAGCACTGCCCCCATGGTATACAGCACTGCTCCACCATTGTATACAGCACTGCCCCCCACCATGGTATACAGCACTGCCCCCATGGTATAAAGCAGTGCAAACCTCCTAGATATACTATTATACTGCCCCCCATGATATACAGCACAGCCCCCCATAGTATACAGCACTGCCCCCATGATATAAAGCAGTGCAAACCTCCTAGATATACTATTATACTGCGTAGGCGACCATCGTGGGGCCCCAGAAACCTATTTTTCCTCTCATTGGGGCCATCAGGTAACCTGCACTTCTAGGGAGGATGGTGAGATATATTACACACTGCGTAGATGACAACCGTGAGGCCCCAGAAACCTATTTTTCCTCTCATCGGGGCCCCATCAGGTAGCCGGCACTTCCAGGTAGGATGGTGAGATAATATTGCACAGCATAGGCGACCACCGTGGCGTGGGGCCCCAGAAACCCATTTTTCCTCTCAGTGGGGCCCCATCAGGGAGGGTGCAGAGACAGCAGAGCAGCTCACCATGCCAGGCTAGCCAGCTCTACATAGGGAAGGCCGCAGGGCAGGAGTCAGACAGAGGGAGCCCGGCGGAGAGCACACACACCACCACACAGCCGGGCCGGTATTGCAGGACAGCAGGAGTCGGGAGCCGGCAGAGCAGAGCTGCCTGATTCTGAGGACTGGAGTCAGGACGGATCACGGAGTCGGACTGACAGGAGGAGGACACAGACCCACTCTACTACTCTAGTCACCAGAGCCAGCAGAGAGCAGAGTAGGAGCGGGTGCAGCAGTGAGAGCAGAGCTCGGCATCCTCGTTGTCTGTATGTCTCACACTATTAGCCAGCCAGCAGCCAGCTACAGAGCCAGAAAGCAGAGCGCTGTGCATGTCACCGCCCATGAAGAACAGCAACGTCATGCGGCAAGGTCCTGGGTGAGTCAGTGGAGCCGGAGCCAGAGCCAGCCAGGGACGCCCGACGCCTCAGAGGGGTACGCGGCTATGGTATGTGCATGCGCGTCCCTGCAAATCCTGGGATGCACTTTTAAAGGGCCCATGCATTTAAAGGGGCAGCATTTTTAAAGTGCCTCAGCGACCCTCAGGTCCCATCAAGTATTTACCCGCTACCCCACCTGGCCAGACCGAGCCTGGGCGTCTATGACGCCGGTATAGTTCAATGCGGCGGCGGGGGGAGTCGGCGCTGGGGGCAGGCGGGCCCCCCTGCCTCACGGACCCCATAGTGACTGCATGATGTGCCACTAGCTGGGGGCCCCTGGGGGACTGGGGGCCCTAGGCAGCTGCCTGCTCTGCCTGCCCCTAATGCCGGCCCTGCATGCAAGTGCAGAGTACTGTAGAGGAATTCACAGTGGGGGTATCATGCTGTGTTTGGGGGCATAATAGTTTATTATCTGTATTATTTATTAATTCAGGATTTTTATACTTTGTTATTCCATATTTAAATTAGCTGTGACAGGGTCATTGGCACAGTATATGAGGGGAGATATGTGTCACGAAGATTGCTTTCTTCCGTGATCTAGAAACCCATAAGTTTCTTAGCATGCTAGGTGCTGAAGGAGTTAATCAACCATGTTATGGGATGGGTTTGTAGGTAAGAGATGGGTGGGACACTTCCTCACCCGTATCTCCACCTCAAGTGTGTGGTTGGGATGTTAAATGTACAGCCACTGTTTTTTTTCTAAGTGTTGTGGTTTGGAGTGGAGAGACTCCAGACATTGCTCCAGGTGGAGCTGAAGACACATGGTGGACTGAGTGGGCAAACCCCAATGACAATTGGACTTTGCTATATGTTATCTTTTTGTTTTGCCATTATGCCAGAAAGCCACATTTACTTTGCTGAACCCTGCTAAAGTTTAAGATGTTTCACAATAAACCAGCATGTGATCTACCACAAGAAGCACGGAAGCAGCTGAGTCAGTCAATCCCTCATACGTGGTGTTTTGAATGCGGGCAGCGTTCCAGGAACACACGAAGAGGCTGTGGACAACTACATGTCCTGGGTAAAATCCGCCATTCAGCACATGACGTTCCACAGCATGGAAGAGCTTGTGAAGCACCTGGTCCAGGTTCAAAAGCAGCAACAGCTGGCCAGTCAATAGCAGTGAATGATGCAACAGGGGACAAATAAACTGTTGGCACAGCACCTTCTTCAACAACAGCAGCAGTGACATGAACAGGAGGAGTTCACGTGGCAAATGGAACTCCTCACAGAAGCGGTACGTGGGAGGCCGGCGGTCCCCTACCCGACCCCAGGTGGTCACTCGCATGTCTGGAAAACGGTAAGATGAGCCATGCAAAAAAAGCCCTGGTGAATGATGTGGAAGCTTGCATGCTTTGAAGAAGGTGGCTGAACAGGAGAAACTTCTGCCAGAGCAGAGGTCAAAGGTACCGACGTCATATTTGTCGGGAGAACAATAAAAGACATATAATGACTTAGCTCTCCAGGATGTCATAGAATATGCCAAATTAAAGACTGCAATATTGGCACGCCTGGGAGTAACAATGTCTGTTAGAGCTCAGCGAGGCCACCGCTGGGGGTATGCTAGCGACGAACTCCCTCACTCACAAATGTTTGATTTGTTGCAAATAGTCCAAAAGTGGTTGCAGTCAGAGACTTCCACTCCTACCCAGATGGTCAAGGCATTGGACAGGTTCATCCACTCCCTTCCCAGGCCAATACAGACCTGTGTTGCCCAGGGAAACCATCGGAATGTGGATCACCTGCTTAGCCTAGTTGAGAAATCCCTTGGGAAACCAGACATCTCCACTTCACCATACTAGGATACTCAAAGGGTGGTGGGCTCACCACGGGGGGTTGCTAGACCCACAAATGGATTTTGGGATTTTTTTATGTGGTTTTATTTGTCACCAGGTGTAATAAAGTTGTTAACGTTTAATACTAAATACTCTAGGTGTGCATGACATATTGCTTGGTCTTTTTCTCTCCTGTTCATACAGTTGCTTCAGGCAGGGCACAGCACTATATTTTCAATTTATTGTTTGACCAGTAGTGCACCCACCATCTTGCATTCACAACAAATGGGGGGCGTCAAAATCATGCTGAGGGGTCCCCTAAGGCTGTTATTAACGAGGTGGTCTGTTGCATACACAGAGATGCCAAGGACTACCCTGTAGCCAGAGTGACCATAGGAGCAGACTGTGGTACTAAGTCCTATGAGGTTGGGGTAGTAAAAAACTTACTGAGGCAGGATTTTTTACTGTTTTGGAATTTGTGGTAAAAGGGGGCTGCACAGAGTGTCCCGGACAAAAGCCAGGTCCCTCTGGAAGAAGCTCCATAAAAAGTAAAGATGGAAGAGTTTCCCCTATGTGTCCTCCCTGGAGAGGGGGATGAGATGGTGACAGAGGAGCTCATCTTCCCTGAGTTAGAAGTACCTGAACAGAACTTTGGGACTGCTCAACTTAGAGATTTGACATTAAAGAGGGCATTTTACAATGTTGCCATAAGTAATGGGGTTGCTCAAGAGCTGGGGGCTGGCACCAGGTTCCCTCACTTTGCAGTCAATTGCAATTTGTTGTATCGGGTGACCAAACTGAGGGGAGGTGAGATAGTGGAGAAGCTGTTAGTTCTGGGACCCTACCGGAGGAGGGTTTAAGATATGGCCCATTTGCATGTTTTGAGGGGACATCTGGGGGTGGAGAAAACTGAGGAGAGAATAATGTGGAGGTTCTATTGGCCAGGATATTCCTGAGAGATCCTAAATTAATGTAGTTCCTACCCCACCTGTCACATAACTGCTCCTACATCTCACTTCCAAAGCACCTTAGTCCCATTTCCTGTGATAGAGGTCCCATTTGAGAGGATTGCCATGGACCTAGTAGGTCCCCTAGTTAAATCAGCTCGGGGCCATCAGTACGTCCTAGTAGTCATGGAGTATGCGACCCGGTGCCCTGAAGCGGTGTCACTAAGGAACTCTTTGGCTAAGAGTTTCGCCTGGAAGCTTCTACGTATCTATGCTAGGATGGGCCTACCAAAGGAGATTTTGATGGACCAGTGAACCCCCTTTTTGAGCAAAGTTATGAGGGAGCAGTGTAGAGTTCTCCAGATTGCCCAGCTGCGAACCTCAGTTTACCATCCACAGATCGATGGCCTGATGGAGCACTTCAATAAGACCTTGAAGGCCATGCTCAAGAAGGTTGTTGAGAAGGACGGTCGAGACTGGGATTATCTGCTTCCATTTCTGCTCTTTTCCCTCAAGCCTCCAATGGCTTTTTGCCATTCGAGCTACTGTATGGTTGACATCCGCGAGGGCTCCTTGACATTGCAAAGGAAACCTGGGAAGCTGAGGTCACACCACACCAGAGCATCATTGAGCATGCTGCCCAATTGCAGGAGAGAATGGCGCATGTGATGCCTATTGTGAAGGAACATCTCCAGGCACAGGAGGCACAGGCAAGGGTATAAAACTGATCAGTAAGGCTGGGGCAGTTCCAGCCTGGGGACCGCCTGCTAGTGCTTATCCCCATGGTGGATAACCAAATGGCAAGGCCCATACGAGGTGGTGGAAAAACTGGGAGAGGTAAATTACAAGGTACACTAGCCCATTCGCAGGAAGCTGCACCAGGTGCACTGTGTGAACTTGATAAAACCATGGTAAGATCGGGAATCGCTGGAAGCTCCTTGTCGGGAGGCCCGTTCTGAAGCCAAAGGTGGAGGAGGTCACAATTGCTGAGACTCTAACACCGGCCCAGAAGCAACAGTGTTGGGAACTGCTGCAGCGAAACTGTGACTTATTCTCGGAGTTGCCAGGGCATACACAGGTAGTGGAACACAATGTGTTAACAAAGCCACATGTAAGGGTGAACCTCAAGCCCTATAGAATCCCCGAAGCATGCCGGGAGATAATATCAAAGGAGGTTAAGAGGATGCTAGACCTAGGTGTGATAGAAGAGACAAAAAATGGATGGTCGAGTTCCATCGTCCTCGTGCCAAAGCCTGATGGCGAGTGGCAGTTTTGTAACGACTACCACAGGCTGAACGAGATGTCTAGTTTTGATGCGTATCCAATGCCCCATGTGGACGAACTCATTGAGCGACTAGGGCCCGCGAGGTACATCACAACCTTTGACCTGATGAAGGGGTATTGGCAGATCCCCATGTCCCAGAGTTCCAAGAAAAAGATGGCCTTCTCCACGCCTGATGGGTGTTTCCAGTACACCAGACTGCCCTTTGGACTGCAGAGGGCCCGAGGTACCTTCCAGAGGGTGATGGATCGGATCTTGGCTCCACATAAGAAGTATGCAGCAGCCTACCTTGATGACATTGTCGCAAAAACAAATTAGAACAGACTCCATAATATAAACATATTTCCAATTCCCAGAATCAAATATACTGGGACGAAACAGGACCAAAGCTAACAATCGGAACACCCATAGATATTAGGAGACCAAAAAACGAGGTGTAAATCCCATATATATAAAAATACAATACTTTATTAGAAAATGTAATACAATATCACAAACATGATTAATTACATGATACGAGGGAAGGGTAAGCAAAAGGATACGTCACACCAGGTCTGAAAGAATGTATAAAAAGGTGGGAGAGTGGCGAATACTGCACATAAATCATAATAACCGTCAAAAAATTGCAAAAAAGTCACATATTGAATGATTCCAAAATTTGTATTGAATCAAAATAACAAGTAGATAGTAAGGTCACAAGAGACCAGTACTAAAGAATTAATATAGGAAAACCTTATGGCTAAAAAAACCAATAAGAAAAAGTAATCTCCAAGTAAATAACAAAGAATAGCCACAAAATATAAGTAGTGCCACTCTTACCCATAGTCCCTCTACTCAGAATCCCAGGACACACAGCCCCAACGCGCGTTTCGCGTTGGCTTCCTCGGGACATTTTTCCCGGGACATGTCAGCTGTTTTGAACAGCTGACGTGTGCCCGGAATGGCCACGGTTGTAATCGCGATCCACCTGCGGCTATTAATCCATTAAATGCCGCTGTCAAACGCTGAAAGCTGCATTTAACTCATGCTTCCAGCCAGCGGGCCGGAAACCTGCCCATCGGTGACCCCGTCATGTGATTGCGGGTCATCGGTGGGTTGGCATGACAACCAGAGGTCTCCTGGAGACCTCTATGTTTGTCACTGCCGGCTTGCTGTGAGCGCCACCTGGTGGTCAGTACTCATGGCAAGTGAGTAATTCTACACAGAGGCGATCTTATCATCACCTCTATGTAGCAGACCAATTGGGTTATGGCAGCTTCTATTCTCCCATGGAGACTACTGAAGCATGCCGAAAGTAAAAAAAAAGTTTTTAAAAATATAAAAAAATAAAGATTCAAATCACACCCTTTTGGCCCATTCAAAATAAAACAATAAAAAAACAAACATATACATATTTGGTATCACCATGTTCAGAATCGCCTGATCTATCAATAAAAAAAGATTAACCTGATCGCAAAACGGCATAACGAGAAAAAAGTCAAAACGTCAGAATTACGTTTTATTGGTCACCGCGACATTGCATTAAAATGCAATAACGGGCGATCAAAAGATTGTATCTGCACCAAAATGGTATTAGTAAAAATGTCAGCTCAGCGCACAAAACATAAGCCCTCTTCCAACCCGAGATCACGAAAAATGGAGACGCTACGGGTATCAGAAAATGGCACAATCTTTTTGAACAAAGTTTGGAATTTTTTTTATCACTTACAGTTGTGGCCAAAAGTATTGACACCCCTGCAATTCTGTCAGATAATACTCAGTTTCTTACTGAAAATGATTGCAAACACAAATTCTTTGGTATTATTATCTTCATTTAATTTGTCTTAAATGAAAAAACACAAAAGAGAATGAAGCAAAAAGCAAAACATTGATCATTTCACACAAAACTCCAAAAATGGGCCAGACAAAAGTATTGGCACCCTCAGCCTAATACTTGGTTGCACAACCTTTAGCCAAAATAACTGCGACCAACCGCTTCCATTAACCATCAATGAGTTTCTTACAATGCTCTGCTGGAATTTTAGACCATTCTTCTTTGGCAAACTGCTCCAGGTCCCTGATATTTGAAGAGTGCCTTCTCCAAACTGTCATTTTTAGATCTCTCCACAGGTGTTCTATGGGATTCAGGTCTGGACTCATTGCTGGCCACTTTAGAAGTCTCCAGTGCTTTCTCAAACCATTTTCTAGTGCTTTTTGAAGTGTGTTTTGGGTCATTGTCCTGCTGGAAGACCCATGACCTCTGAGGGAGACCCAGCTTTCTCACACTGGGCCTTACATTATGCTGCAAAATTTGTTGGTAGTCTTCTGACTTCATAATGCCATGCACACAGTCAAGCAGTCGAGTGCCAGAGGCAGCAAAGCAACCCCAAAACAACAGGGAACCTCCGCCATGTTTGACTGTAGGGACCGTGTTCTTTTCTTTGAATGCCTCTTTTTTTCTCCTGTAAACTCTATGTTGAAGCCTTTTCCCAAAAAGCTCTACTTTTGTCTCATCTGACCAGAGAACATTCTTCCAAAACGTTTTAGGCTTTTTCAGGTAAGTTTTGGCAAACTCCAGCCTGGCTTTTTTATGTCTCGGGGTAAGAAGTGGGGTCTTCCTGGGTCTCCTACCATACAGTCCCTTTTCATTCAGACGCCGACGGATAGTACGGGTTGACACTGTTGTACCCTCGGACTGCAGGGCAGCTTGAACTTGTTTGGATGTTAGTCGAGGTTCTTTATCCAACATCCGCACAATCTTGCGTTGAAATCTCTTGTCAATTTTTCTTTTCCGTCCACATCTAGGGAGGTTAGCCACAGTGCCATGGGCTTTAAACTTCTTGATGACACTGTGCACTGTAGACACAGGAACATTCAGGTCTTTGGAGATGGACTTGTAGCCTTGAGATTGCTCATGCTTCCTCACACTTTGGTTTCTCAAGTCCTCAGATAGTTCTTTGGCCTTCTTTCTTTTCTCCATGCTCAATGTGGTACACACAAGGACACAGGACAGAGGTTGAGTCAACTTTAATCCATGTCAACTGGCTGCAAGTGTGAATTAGTTATTGCCAACACCTGTTAGGTGCCACAGGTAAGTTACAGGTGCTGTTAATTATACAAATTAGAGAAGCATCACATGATTTTTTGAACAGTGCCAATACTTTTGTCCACCCTCTTTTTTATGTTTGGTGTGGAATTATATCCAATTTGGCTTTAGGACAATTCTTTTTGTGTTTTTTCATTTAAGACAAATTAAATGAAGGTAATAATACCAAAGAATTTGTGTTTGCAATCATTTTCAGGAAGAAACTGAGTATTATCTGACAGAATTGCAGGGGTGTCAATACTTTTGGCCACAACTGTATATAAAAAAATACCTAGACATGTTTGGTGTCTATGAACTGGAGAATCATAATGGCAGGTCAGTTTTAGCATTTAGAGAATATAGTAAAAAAGCCAAACAAAAAACAAATGTGGAATTGCCCTTTTTTTGCAATTTTACCACACTTGGATTTTTTTCCCAATTTCTAGTACATGACATGGTAAAACCACTGGTGTCATTCAAAAGTACAACTCGTCCTGCAAAAAACAAGCCCTCACACGGCCTTATTGAAAGATAAAAAAGTTATGGCTCTGAGAAGAAGGGGAGCAAAAAACTAAAACGCAAAACCAAAAATACCTCTGGTCATGAAGGGGTTAATTCTCCTTTCTTCCAACTGCACCTTCAACCCAATCCCACCTCTTCCCTCCCTAATCCTCCCCTCCGCTCTGTCCGCATCTACTCTCCCTCCAACCTCCAAGTGTCCGTCATATACCGACCTCCAGGCCCGAACACTGCCTTCATTGACCAATTCTCTACCTGGCTTCTTTACTTTCTTTCAACTGACATCCCCATTATCATCATGGGTGACTTCAACATCCCCACTGATACCCTTCAGTCAGCAGCCTCCAAACTCCTGTCCCTTACTTCATCCTTTGGACTTACTCAGTTGTCCTCCTCAGCCACCCACACAGATGGACATACATTAGACCTGGTCTTCACCTGCCTCTGCTCTCTTCCTAACTTCCCCACCTCCCTGTCCCTCTATCTGACCACCATCTACTCACTTTCTCACCCCTGTCCTCCTCTCCTGGCACCCATGTCCAGCAACATGCGCACCCCCGCAGAAACCTTGCACACCTAGACGTCCACTGGCATCCATATCCTCACTCCAAGACACAGACAGTGCCACTGCTTTCTACAATGCCACTCTCGCATCAGCTATTGACTCGGTCGCCCCACTCGTTCATGGCAGAATGCGACGTACCAACAGACAACCCTGGCACAATAACACCACTAAAAAGCTCTGTCAAGTGTCCAGGGCTGCAGAGCAGCGTTGGAAGAAAACAAATTCGCAAGACGACTTCACTGCATTCAAACAGGCAACACTCGCTTTCAAATCTGCCCTCACCTCTACTAAACAGGCCTACTTCACAACCCTCGTATCTTCCCTATCCTACAATCCCAAACTGTTATTCAAAACTTTCAACTCTCTCCTCTGCCAACCACTGCTCCCTCCAACCTCCCTCATCTCTGCTGAGGACTTTGCCCCACACTTCAAAAATAAGATCGACCAAACAAGGCAAGTCTTCATTGTTCAACCACCACAACCCCTTTGTATACCAGACCAATGCCCAAACCCCATAACCTTCCTCTCCAACATCACTGAAGGGGAGCTTAATCGCCTCTTCTCCAAATCGCACCTCACAACCTGTGCACTTGACCTCATCCCATCCCACCTCCTCCCCAACGTCACCACCACACTTATCCCATCCCTAACCCATCTCCTCAACCTATCGCTAACGTTCGATACCTTTCCTTCTGCTTTTAAACATGCCACAATCACGCCTATCCTTAATAAGCCAACCCTCGACCCTACCGCTATGTCCAGCTATCGCCCAATATCACTGCTCCCATTCGCTTCCAAACTCCTGGAGCTGCACGTCCACACTGAACTTTCCTCCCACCTCTCATCTAACTTGCTCTTTGACAATCTACGTTCTGGTTTCTGCCCCATCACTCCACTGAGACAGCCCTGACCAAAATTACTAAAGACCTACTTACAGCCAAAGCAAATGGACAATACTCTATACTCCTCCATCTAGACCTGTCCTCTGCATTCGACACAGTTGACCACTGCCTCCTACTACAGATCCTCTTCTCCTTTGGCATCAAAGACCTCACCCTATCCTGGATCTCCTCATACCTCTCAAACTGCACATTCAGCGTCTCCCACTCCCACACTACCTCCTCATCCCACCCTCTCTCTGTTGGAGTCCCCCACGGCTCTGTTCTAGGACCCCTACTCTTCTCAATTTATACCCTTGGCCTGGGTCAACTCATAAAGTCGCATGGATTCCAGTACCACCTTTATGCTGACGACACTCAGATCTACCTCTCTGGCCCAGATGTCACCTCTGGACAAATCCAAACTCATCATCTTTCCTCCATCTCACAGATCTTCCTTACCTGACCTATCTATCACAATTAATGACATCACGCTTTCCCCAGTACCAGAAGTCTACTGCCTCGGAGTAACCCTTGACTCTGCCCTGTCCTTCAAACCACAAATCCAAGCTCTTTCTACCTCCTGTTGCCTCCAGCTCAAAAATATTTCCAGAATCCATCCTTTCCTCAACCCTCAATCTACTCAAATGCTTGTGCACGCCCTCATCATCTCCCGTCTTGACTACTGCAACATCCTTTTCTGTGGTCTCCCTGCTAACACTCTCGCACCCCTCCAGTCCATCCTTAACTCTGCTGCCCGACTAATCAATCTCTCTCCTCGCTACTCCTCCACTTCTCCGCTCTGCAAATCTCTTCACTCGCTTCCATTCCCTCAGCGTATTCAGTTCAAATTACTAATACTGACCTACAAGGCCATCTATAACCTGTCTCCCATATGTCTCTGAACTAATCTCCCGATACCTTCCCTCACGTAATCTCTGATCCTCCCAAGACCTCCTTCTCTCCTCCACACTTATTCGCACCTCACCCAACCGCTTCCAAGACTTCTCCCGAATAGCCCCCATCCTCTGGAATTCTTGCCCCAACATGTCAGACTATCAACCACATTCAGATCCTTCAGATGGAACCTGAAAACCCACCTCTTCAAGAAAGCCTACAGCCTGCAATGACCCTACTATCTCCTCACCACTACTGGAGATATCACCTCAACCAACACCAGAACTGCTGCATCCCCCCTACCTACTGTCTCCTTCCCCACCATCCTGTAGCATGTAAGCCCGAAAGGGCCGGGTCCTCTCCCCTCTGTATCAGTCTGTCATTGTAAGTTTGTTTACTGTAAGTGATATCTGTAATTTGCATGTAACACCTTCTTATGTACAGCACCATGGAATCAATGGTGCTATGTAAATAAATAATAATAATAATTAAAATGTACTTTGTTTTTGGGACAACCCCTTCAAGGTTGTTACCATATGAAAAGTTTCATCAACATATTTCATAAAGAGAAACTCTCAAATGTAGGCCTTTTTTTAATAAATATCAAGGTTGGCTTGCTATGATGTCCAAGCTTTTTACTTTATTGCTCTGTATATTTGAGTTTGACATCCCTGTTTTAGAACAACATATGCTTCCATCAAGACAACATCTATTTCAGGGAAGGCGTTGCATATTTCAGCAAGACAATGTTAAACCACATACTGCATCCATCATAACGGCGTGGCTTCATAGAAGAAGAGTTCGGATAATGAACTGGCTGTTTGCAGTCCACACTTTTTACCAAAAAGTAAATATCTTTGCACCTGTGTCTTGGCTATTGTCTGTAGCTTATTTAATGAAAGCTGATTTAAATGGTAGTGTGTATAATGTCATGCTTTATGGTGATGTGGTGTATTGTAATGTTTTGCACTGTACTGTTAGGAAGCTGAGATCTGCCCAGCAGCAGACATTGGTACGGTAAGACAGAGTTAAGAGGTGGGACTAGCCCAGAAAGGAGGGGCTGTGCAGCAGGATCAGAAATGACTTCCTGGTAGTAATTTAGACAAGGCCCAGCTTGCAACTAGAGCAAATGTTTGGTCTGAGTGCCCAGCAGGACTGCATACAGTGGATGTTCAGTGGCAAGAGAGAAAGGAGATCAGGACAGAGAT
The DNA here is from genome assembly GCF_039654945.1 of Dendrobates tinctorius. Lineage (NCBI taxonomy): Eukaryota > Metazoa > Chordata > Amphibia > Anura > Dendrobatidae > Dendrobates > Dendrobates tinctorius. Next base: position 15,414,378 of record NW_027361775.1, on the reverse strand, counting down.
AGGCAATCCTGAGGAACAAGCTGAGACAGAGAGAAACAGATACAATTACAGAGACGCAGAGAAAAAGACTGTGCCAGCTCAGAGGACTGACCAGAGAGCAGAGTGACCAAGTGAGAAGGGTCTGGAGAAGGTATGCCTAGCAGCACGGCCCAAGTAGCTTACAGGTCTACAAGGTAACGGGTCAGGACGGAATAGAATGTGGGATAAAGTGAGTGCCCCAGGTGGCAGTTCCCTAAGCGTCAGAGAACTTGAAGCTGAGTCCAGCAATATTGGCAAACCCTCTCCTCTACTTGGAGAATCAGACATGGAATTGCGGAAAATGACTTTTATGGATTGTACTGTGGTGTTAAGCTGGGTGGGGGTGAAGGAAATGAGACCAGTGGAGGCAGGAATGTGTGAGGCCAAGAAAGTAACAAGACTGTGTATTGAGATGCTCTGTATTAATGAAGAAACATGAGAGAAGTTATGCACCTGCTATACTGTGCACATAGTTGCCAGGCAATTGGTGTTTAGTACAGTTTTGTTTGTTAAGAACTGGTGGTCTCCATTCAAAAACTGGTTAACATCTGGTCCTGGTAAATCAACAACATTGGTTACATGTGTAGCACCCTCACAATACAAGTCCTCACACAACCAGAACCCCAACGTTCATGCAAAGTGCTGGGGTGCAAGAGACGATGACCTCACTAATTCTGCCACCTCGCGCCATGTTACAGTTACACACAGACCTTGTGGTCTGTACACCTGGTAGGGAGCTACTGGATTTTCTTTATACTAAGTGAAAATATTTGGTGCATTATGAAATTTAAAAATCCCAGAAAGTAGACCTATACATCTAGAAGCAGACATCAGACAAGAAATTGACAATATTCCTCTCCATAATCTTCAGCAAATTGTCTGCTGACTTTTCGGATGTTTGCAGACTTGTAAAAAGAAGAGGAAATGCTAACCATTGTGTGAACGTTTTTGAGAATTGCTGCTGGCATCATTTTAATTCTTTCAATTGTAATGGAAACATTTCTACATTTAACTTTGATTTTCTGATCATTGTATTTTTATTTTCTATATATTTTTCACAAAGTCCCAACTAGAATAACTGATACCACTTCTTCATTGTCTCACAGGGCATGTGAGGATAATGTGAGACACTGTGTCAAAATTGTAAAAGTTCAACTAAAAGTGGATCTTGCCATATGGCAATGAGCCTAAACATAGCACTAGTTATCAAATAATGAAACAAATGACAGTTTCTTGGATGCCCAATGGCTTAAATGGCTCAACTGTTCAAATATTGCACAAGTGGAAAAAATATTTAGTTGAGTGGGTAACTATCATAAAGAAATATTTAAAATCCTTAGACATCTCCAGAACATCTAGACCAGTTATCCTCACATGGCCCTCTCTATGAAGCTAACCTCCTCCTTTGGAAATAAGTAATTAAGGAAAATCCTAATGGCTAGCAGATGTGAGGCCAATTCACAATGCACAGGAATGTGGAGAAGGGCAGGTTTATGATCTGTTCAGAAAACGTAAAGATCTCTTTGCTTTATAGAAATTGTGAAGCGAGGTTTTTATAAATTGCATCAATATCACAGAAAGGTAAGTCATATTTTTGGAAACGTGATGAAATGGCAAATGCAAAGCATAGTTTCTCATTGCTGGGCAATGGCTGACATGCCGCCAGCCGCCAGCTGCATATTAGCCAGATAATTGACAATATCTATGCCATGTCTCCTATCTATGAACTGATAAAATTATTAAGATAAAAAATATGACGACTATGTCTCTTGCCAGCGACCCACAGAAGCGGGGATATTTTAAAAGTTAAGAATCCCATAATTTCTTAAGAGTAATGCCTGTTTCACACTTCCGTTTTTGACCATCAGTCAAAATCCGCCGGTTTTTGAAAAAATGGATCCGCCATTTCTTTTGACGGATCCGTTTTTTCCCCCATTGAGTTGCATTACCGGCGGATCTTGACGGATGGCCATCCGTTGGATCTGTTTTTTTGCGGATCCGCCAAATTTTTTGCGTCCGCCGACATGCCTGGACAGACCCTGCAACGTTTTTTTTCACTGCAGGATCCGCATTTTACAGTGCGCATGCCCGGAGAAAGGAAGTCAGCCGGAAATTTAACCCTGAAATCCTTTCTGGCTGACGAAAAAAATTCTCTCTCCTTCCCGGGCAGTGGCTCCTTTAAAATTCTTCATCCATCGGATCCGTCACAAAAACGGATCCGGCGGCATCCGTTTACATCAGTTAGCAACGGATCCGCTTTCCGCCATTTTGGTGGATTTTAACTGACCCTAAAAAACTGAAGTCTGAAACAGGTCTTAGACACATCCTATAGTTTTCCGAAGTCCAGGCCTATTTTGAGTCATCAGAGGAAAGGTGTGTGAATATAACTTGTGCTGATAAAACGCCAATGCCAATTATGATTTACTTTTATTATTGCTCATTGTTTTCAAATAACCGTTCTTGTAGTGGAAGCAGGCACAGCCTCGTCCTTCACTCTTCAGACAATTGCGTAATTTCCCCGATGATTGGAGGCAGTGGAATTGTGTTCCCCTGACAAAGAAGTAACAGCATTGAATCATCTCACTGGCTGTGTACCTTTGACAGTAACATCTCCCCAATTTGACATCATAGACCTGTAGTCAGTTATAAAAAATGCCTGCTTTTTCCAGTTATGTAAATACTATAGCATATCTGCAAATTTTTTTCAATGTCATTACCTTTTTTACATGTTATCTCATCTTCCTAAATGGGTAAAACTACATGAAAAGACAAGGAGGGGTTTTTAATTCTATTGAGTACAGCTTGTTGCTTAGGTTACTAGTTACCTCTGCAGTCTATAAGTGCTGGCCGGTCTCTTGGGCAAGGAGAGCAATCCTGGCCGGTATAAGTGCTGGCTGGTGTCTTGGGCAAAATAAGTTCCTCTTTGAATCTGGCCAACTTGCTGGATCCCGCCTGCTTCAGTGCCCCTGTGCTCCTCTGATACTGCGAAAGCCTCTGCTTGTAGTATAGAAAAGCACACAATTTGGGCCAGGGGCCAATGCGGCAGGTAAGAGTTGTGCTCCTGAAGACAGTTGATAATACAACACCTTAGACCACATTCACACGTTCAGTATTTGTTCAGTATTTGTAATTCAAAATCAGGAGTGGGTAAAAAATGCAGAAGTACACGTGTTTCTATTATACTTTTTCCTCTGATTGTTCCACTCCTGAGTTTGGCTTATAAATACAGATGTAAAATATCTACCAAATACTCAACATGTGAACGTGGCCTTAAATGAAGATCAAATATTGAAACTATGGTTAAAAATAAAACTTCTTTACATATAGTCACTGTCGGACAGGGGTGGAAAGGGCCCACCATTAACATTGACTCTGGAGGCTACAAATGTTACATTAACGTCATTTGCAAATATACCTATGCGTCTATATAATAGTCAACTTCGTAACTTGTTGAATGAATGATGAAATGCTATTTCTCTCTGTATGTAGTGAATGACATGATGAAATATCTTGGGCTAACTACTGCTCATATTGAGGATTAATGGATTAATTCTGTGCTGGAGGCCCACAGGGGGATTCATCATTTACCCTGTGGGCCAGTCCGAGCCAGCATGCAATGACTTAATGATTTCACATAATTTGCTGTCAGAATAGGGCATTTGATGTGACACAATTAAAGAGGCTTGCCTATACGTATGTATAGGGTACCTGGCATCTCCACTGATCAGCTGTTACGGTTGGTAGTGATGGCCGGAAGTTCTTGCATGCAGCCAGAACACAGCAGTCCCATCAAAACTATAGTGACATGGCCGGTTACTGCAGATCCACATCGCCATTCATTGGATCTGCTGCTCCCAGCCATGGCCACTGTAGAAATGACGGAGTGGCTGTGTTCTGGCTGCATCCAAGAACTTCCAGCCGCCAATGTTGCCAGTCACAGCTGATCAGCAGAGGTGCCAGGTGTCTTAATAATCTTCTACAGCTCTAATGATAAATATTCATGGTTACTTTTAACAGTCTTGGTCTCTGCAAATCAAGTTTATGGCTATGTCCTGTGGTAACTGTAAACTCAGTGCAGGAAACAATTCAGTATTAAGATTTTGCATCATATTTAATTTAAAATAAAACAAATGATAAACAATATATCTAACATGTATGGAATAAAATATACAGGTATTATCCCTTGTGCTCCTTACAGAGAGGCTCATCAATACTGTATGTGGAAATGCATTATCTCCAGCAGTAGAGAGCAGATTGCTACATTCATGTGAAGAGTGATCTGTTACTGAAAATGGAATCCTATATATAGAGCTCATAGATGACTGTCACACAAACATTTGCATCTAGATCAAAGTGATTGTAAAAAAAATGTTACTGTTTGCCAGCGGCGGGTTATATTTCTTATAAATATAGGTTGTAACAGTGACTTGTGAATGTTTCTCTGATGTAGCTTTCCGTTAGATGCCAATGATAACACTGAATACAAATTTTTTCTTACAAAATGTTCCAAAACTAATATTTTAGAAATCAAGTTGACAGGTACCAGTATAATAATGTCACACGGTACAGTTTATACAAAGTGGAAAGGTAGCCCAAATCCAGCTGATGTAAATAATCCTAAAATAATACTGGCATCATCTAAACCAAGGATAGGAGTAGATAGTGGACACTAGTGTAATACTGAGGGCACAGGGGTGGCTGCCCAGAGAGCAAAATTCTTAGGGTAGCAAAAATTCAAAAGAAAAAAAAAGCAAAGTAACAGTAGCATCCTTAGCGCCAATGATCTGGGGCAGTCCACATTTCCAGCATTTTTGGCTGGGTTCCCTGGATCTCTTGGCAAGCAACATTTTGACTGCATCAGCATCAACAAGAATCAAATACAGTTGGATAATATCACAGTGCAGGGAGCCCAACATTCTGCGTCCTGAAGGATGTGGAGGCTGGTAAAGACTCGCCACCTAGCAGCCTTTAGCATCCAGGTATCAGCACATTGTGCTGCCTGTGCCAGCCCACTTTGTGTTGGGGAGAAGAGGATTAAGCTACTTGGATTACGTATTAACTTTTTTTATTTTGTGGAACTTGATGTAAAGGTGGTATTATTACTTTTTAAGGAAGTTGTTATTTTTTTCAGGGTGCACTATAGAGGTATTAATGCTTTCTAAAATGCGCATTAATACTTTAATTAAAAAGGTATTAATACTTCTATTATTTGTTTTAAGATGGCACTCAGGAGGCATTATTTGTTTTCAGGGTACACACATGATATTATTGGGTTATGGGGCAACATATTCGTCTTGTCAGGCTCAACACCGTTGGCTCCAGTGAAATATACCAGTTAAACTAAGGGGTGGAACCTAAAGGTACCGTCACATTTAGCGATGCACCAGTAATCCCGACAACGATACGACCCGGTCAGGATCGCTGGTGCATCGCTAAATGGTCGCTAGTGAGCTGCCAAACAGGCAGATCTCACCAGCGATGCAGCAGCGGTCGGCGGTCATTACTTACCTGTCAGACGCGGCGATGAAGACGTCCTCCCGCCCGCGTCCACGCGTCGCTCGTTGGCGCCAGCAGGAAGCCCAGCAAGAAGGGGCCGACGAGAAAAGGCCCAGGACGTTCTCGCACGATCAGCAATAGCCAGCGGGGCAGCCGGTCGGAGGTAAGTATCACACATAGCGATATCACTAGCAATATTGAGGCTGCGTCACAAAATCGGTGACGTTTAAGCGATATCACTAGCGATTTCGCTTAGTGTGACAGGGCCTTAAGGAAATTCCTGTTCTTCACTCATGACTTTACACAGGCTTTGGGCTCTACTACAAGGGAGTCATCAGGTCAGAGTCCTATTTGTAGCTTTCCTTTATTTAGGGCTGCATACAATGGACATTGAAACAAGGGGATTGTAACAGATAGGGAATGGCCAGCTATGGAGAAGTCAGAAATGTAATCAGAGAACAGAGTGAGAAGCCAAAGCAGAAGAAATAGCCAACTGTAGTAGTAACCAAGCCATGAAACAAGTCATAAAACAGACACAAAGACGGAAGTCATAACAACTAGGTCCTTACTTTTGGTTAATTTGAGGGAACCCGGCTTTATATGCGGGGGGCCAATGACTGGACAGCTATTGTTAAGGTGGTGGCTGTTCCTTCTCCATTTTTCCCCGGGAGCGCATTTGAAGGGTTAACAGCTGGGTTTTGTGCTCCTTACCTGATGGTATGCGCTGATTGGTTGATAAGGATCCCTTCCAGTTCGGGTTTCTCCCAGCAGGGGTATAAATTGGAGGACCGGGTGTCGCTCAGTCTCTTTGACCCTTGTATCGAGAGCGGAAGGTGCCACTGTGAGGTGTGTGCAGGGATGGCGGCATGGGAGAACGAGATTAAGGAAAGGATAAGCAGGGAGGGCCTGGGGTGGATAGCGGCGTTAATGCAGGAGCCAGTGGCAATGTCGCTGCAGCCAAATACAGCAGCGGGTGGCCAGCGGTTGGGGCGTGGGTCCCGTCCCATGAAACATTGGAGTCCAGTGCCTGCTCGGTCTGGCCGCACGCGCGGTGCGGCCGCCTCTTTAAGTGAGATGCAGGCAACCTCTCAAGGGACGGGATGCTTGCCTGTGGTCCCACCCCTCATGAAGGAGAGGAAGAAAAGGGGCGGGAAAGTTAAAAAGCGCAGCCGCGCTGTGTCTCGGCGTTCAGTGCAGAAGGGTGCTGCAGCTGATAACAAACATAGTGAGGGAGTGGAATTACAGGCAGCAGACATGGAGATAACAAAGGGGAATAGAACAGCAGCAGCAATGGGGGGTTACCAGAGCGCAAATTCCTCAGCTAGTGAGGAGGTGAGGAATAATAGGGCAGAGGAGGGACAATATAATGCTGCACAGCAGCAATGGGCAGGACAATTAACAGAAGAGATGGCTAGTAAAAAGAGCCATGGAATAAATAGTCAGCAGGAGGTTGTGATGCCTTCAGCGATAGGCACAACAGCTGTGCAGCCTGTTCAATCCCTGGTGCTGCAAAATTTGCAGCCGCAGTTGTTGCGCCCTATGGCCGTTACCTCAAAGGCCATCACCCTCCCGCCAGGAATGGTGGCACCTTCAATTGCAGAGGGTTCAGGCATTGCCTCACAAACAGGTGGGGTGATGTCCCCGACGCAGAATCATTCCCAAATGGGTTTATCATTAAGCGGATATAGCAGTAAATTCAGCCATCGCTAGTAATTTGGGAGCATGGAGTATTCCACATCAGCAGGGTGTTCTGCCTTCCAACTCGGTGGTTTTAACTCCTGCAGGTGCAGTTAATAGAGAAATTTCTGTGGAAACATTGAGGCGTAGGAGCGTTGAAAAAATGAGACGTAGAAGGTCTTCGTCCTCTTCCTCTGACTCTTGTAAAGGGTTGGGTAGCTGTCATAGTCGGCACAGTCGTCGTCGTAGGAGGAGATCTGGGTCCAGGTGCAGTCGCCATTCAAGATCTTCACGTCATCATTCGTCATTGGGGTCTCGAGGCAGGAGTCGTGCATCGTTTCGCCAGGCAGAGTAGTTCCGGCAGGAGCAGCGGAGAGTGCACGAGGCAGAAGAAGACGCAGGTCAGTCGGCAATTCCCGTTCCTGAGGCGTCAAGTGGTGAGTTTACTTATGCAGGAGTCCAGGGGGGGGGGCTCGGGGGAAAGATTTGTGACCATGGAAAATTTAAGGAGTATTTTGGAAGGAAAAAAATTGGTATTGAACCCGAAATTGCTATTAGGAGAAAAGGTTTCCAAGCATCCTCCTCCAGCATTGAGAGCAGATATTCATAGGGATGTATTTTATTGCAGTATAGCTCCGTTAGGTTCTCATTTAGAGCAAGAGACCATAGAAAAAATTTGGTCTTATGATTATGTTGATATTTGGTCGCTTTTTTCGCCAGAACAAAACACAGTTGACTGCGAGAGGCGATATATGGATAGGCCGTATGAGCGGAGGCAAAAAGTTGCAAAAACGATTAATAATTGGCTTCAAGCTTTCTTTGTATTAGGTTGTGTTATGGGTAAGAATCATTCGGAGCGGTGCTCGGAGTTGTTTCTATACATGGATACTATTTATAACTCATATAAGACGCATGGTGGGACAGCATGGTGGAGATATGATGAGGATTTTCGGCGAAGGTTAGCCATTAATCTGCAGTTGGGTTGCGGTGTAAAGTTGACTGATTCTTGTTTGAGGATAATGATGTCTCAGAAGAGCAGTCAGCCCTTTAATTCCGGGGCCCCTAGTCAACAATCTGGCTCGGGGCCAGCCGGCATATGGAGGCCGAGAACGTGTTGGTTGTTCAACGATGGTCACTGCAGGTTCTATGGACTATGCAAGTATAAGCACGAGTGCTCATCATGCGGTGGTTCACATGCAGCCACAAAATGTCCACGAAGTATCACAAAAGGATCAGTTGCTAGGGCAACGCCGCAACACGATAGCAAGGACTCCCGTGAAAATCACCGCGATGGAGCTATGGTTAAGCAAGTACCCCAATGAAGTAGCAGCGGCGCAGTTAAGAGTGGGTTTCAAATATGGTTTTTTCATACCATTCAAGTTTTCTGATTTATCATCGTTTTCGTAAAATTTAAAGTCGGCTAGGGAGCTTCCGCTAGTTTTGGCACAAAAATAGAGAAGGAAGTGTCATTAGGTCGTATGATAGGGCCTTTTGTTTCGTCCCCCTTTTCTAATCTCAGGGTTTCACCTTTGGGAATTGTCCCCAAAAAAGAGCCAGGAGAGTTTAGGCTTATCCATCATCTATCGCACCCAAAAGGTTCATCTGTAAATGATGGAATTAGTGCTGAAGAGGCGTCGGTGGTATATGCGTCTTTTGATAAGGCGGTAAAGTTGGTACGCCAAGTAGGGCAAGGGACGCTATTGGCCAAGTCGGATATTGTCTCTGCGTTTCCTCTGTTACCCGTTCACCCTGACTGCCATCATTTATTGGGTTGTTTTGCTGATGGTGCGTATTATTATGACACTTGTCTTCCAATGGGTTGGGCTATTTCATGTAGGTATTTTGAGCTATTCAGCAGTTTCTTGGAATGGGTTACAAAGGTCGAGTCTGGGTCGCAGTGGATTACGCACTATTTGGATGATTTTTTGTTTCTACGACCAGCTGAGTCTGATGTATGCGTCAAAGTTTTGGATAAGTTTCGGGAGCTTATGAGTATTTTTGGAGTCCCGCTAAATGAGGAAAAAACGGTCGGCCCAGTCTCTTGCCTTTCTTTTTAGGGATAGAGATTGACACGGTGGAGATGGTACTTCGTTTACCGATTGAAAAAGTTGCAAAGTTAGTGGATTTGATTGATGGTTTCCTATCACAAAAAAAAGTGACGCTGGTTCAAATGCAATCACTTTTGGGCCTTTTGGCTTTTGCATGTAGGGTAATGCTGATGGACAGAATTTTTTCTCGACGTTTGGCTATGGCAACACAGGGTGTTAGGCTCCCTCACCACAGGGTTCATCTGGGAATTCCGTTGTTGGAAGATTTAAGGGTCTGGAGGAGTTTTTTGTTGGAATATAATGGTTGCACTTGTTTTCAAGATGATGAAAAGTCCTGTCAAGAAATATCATTGTTTGCGGCTGGTTCTACAGGTTTTGGGGTCATTTTTCGCAGCCCGTGGTGCGCGGAAAGGTGGCCAGGAAAATTGAAAAAAAAATGAGTGGACAAAAAATCTTACTCTTCTGGAGCTTTTTCCGTTGGTTGTGGCAGTGGATATATGGGGGGATCAGTTTCGGAATTCCCGCATTTGCTTTTGGAGCGACAATGAAAGTGTGGTTCATGCTATTAATCATTTGTCGTCATCTTCCATTCCAGTTATAAAGCTGATTCGGTTCCTTGTATTAAGATGTTTGCATTGGAATATTTGGTTCCGCTCTCGGCATGTGCCAGGTATTGAAAACGCCATGGCTGATTCATTATCACGCTTTGATTTTCAGAAGTTTCGGGAGCTTGCTCCAGCAGCCAGCCAGATAGGAACACCGTGCCCAGGATACCTTTGGAAAATACCGGAAACCTCCTAATGCCGTTGGTACGGGCTTCGGTAGCGCTGTCAACTTGGAATGCATACGGTAAGGTTTGGCAAGATTGGTCAAAATTTGTGGGGAATCTCCCGGTGAGCTCTCCTAGTGAGGCAAGGTTGAAGGCGACGTTGGGCTATATTCAACATTTGCACGCCAATGGTTCGTTTGCAACGCTTGCGAGAAATAAGTTAACAGGTTTCGCTTTTCATTTTAAGCTTCAGGGCTGGGAGGATGTTACAAAATCTTTTATTTTGCAGCAAGCTTTAAAAGGTTGGAAGAAACTGTGTATACTGAGAAAAGCAAGGCGGCCTATTTCGTTTTCTTTGTTGGCCAGGAATATTGAGGGTACAAATGGAGTTTGCAGCTCTTCTTTTGAGGCAACAATGCTATCAGTGGCGTTTGCTGTTGCCTTTTTTGGGGCTTTGCGAGTCAGTGAGCTTGTGGCCCCGTCGGTCAGGGTATCTGGTGGTTTGCAACACATTGATGTAATTTTGTGTAATGGGGGAGTGCGTATTCATATTCGGCGGTCAAAAACGGATCCTATGGGTTGTGGTTTATGGTTTTCACTGTTTTCTATTCGTGGCCCAGTATGCACTATTGTTTTGGTATCTCGGTATTTGGAGGTCAGGCCTAATAATAGTCCTTTGTTTTTTGCGCATGCGAACGGGTTACCGTTAAACAGATTTCAGTTTTCGGCATTGATGCGTCGTATTTTAGGCTTCTTGGGCCTCCCTCCGGGAGAAATTGGCACGCATTAGTTCAGAATTGGCGCAGCGAGAGAAGCAGCTTGCTCGGGTTTTAGAGATGAAGAAATAATGAGGATAGGCAGGTGGCGTTCGGCGTGTTTTTTCAGATACATCAGGCCGGAACTGTTAACTGTATAACAAGTTAAGTGTTATGTAATTCTAACTTTCTTTTCATTTTAGGTCACTCCAGGCCAAGTGTATGGATCCTGGGACATTCATACGTCTTTTGGGCTGAGTGGAGAGCAGAGTTGCGTCTTGGCGGGAAGCGTCTGGGTTTTTACAATGTGAAAGTGAATTGGAGAGGTATTCGGGGATTGTTGTGGTCACAGGTGCTTTTGGAAGTATTGCAAATATCAAGAGTAGCCTCCTTGCCCATCATCCTGGTAGTTCATGCAGGGGGAGATGATTTGGGGTCAACACAGCTGACAGAGCTTCTAACGTTAATGCGGGCAGATATGGATAAGTTTTCAGATTTTTTTTCTCAGTTGGTTATTGTTTGGTCTGAGATAATTCCCAGACTGGTATGGAGTGGGGCTAGAGACTGGGCTGGGGTTGAAAGGGCAAGAAGAGTCATAAATCAACATATAGCTCATTTTGTGCACTTTAAGCGGGGTTTTGTTGTAAGGCATAAGCAGTTAAAGGGTAATAATGTCAGGCTCTTGCGCGCGGATGGGGTGCATTTAACGGATGTTGGGCTGGATATTTTCCTGACAGGATTGCGAGACGCTATTGAGGAGGCGTTGTTTTTTTTCATTGGGGGGGGGTCGTAGCTCCGTGGAGTCGTCGCTACTCCGTGGCGGAAGAGCAAGACTGGGTAACATGTGCCAGGAGTCCGGTGACATAACCCCACAATCTTCTGATGGTTAATATGAGAGCTGCGACCTTACCCCTCCAACAATTGGTGTTTAATAAAAGAAGAGAGTTGTTTGTTAAATGGTTACCCTCCAATAAGTTTGTTTATTCTGAATGGTTTGATTAGTGTGTTTTGTCGTTCCGGGGGAAAAAGGGAGAGGAGTAAGTTTTGTAAGGTATGGACAGTCTGAGGGAACCCGGCTTTATATGCGGGGGGCCAATGACTGGACAGCTATTGTTAAGGTGGTGGCTGTTCCTTCGCCATTTTTCCCTGGGAGCGCGTTTGAAGGGTTAACAGCTGGGTTTTGCGTTCCTTACCTCATGGTATGCGCTGATTGGTTGATAAGGATCCCTTCCGGTTCGGGTTTCTCCCAGCAGGGGTATAAATTGGAGGGCCGGGTGTCACTCAGCCTCTTTGACCCTTGGATCGAGAGCGGCCCACCCTCCCTCCCATTTGTTTGATTAATGGATGGATAATGATTTGGTGTTATATTTAATTGATGATGAAAGTTGCAGAGATGGCGGAAGAGCAAGACTGGGTAACATGTGCCGGGAGTCCGGTGACATAACCCCGCAATCTTCTGATGGTTAATATGAGAGCTGCGACCTTACCCCTCCAACAATGGGTGTTAAAAAAAAGAAGAGAGTTGTTTGTTAAATGGTTACTCTCCAATAAATTTGCTACTTCTGAATGGTTTGATTAGTATGTTTTGTCGTTCCGGGGGAAAAAGGGAGAGGAGTAAGTTTTGTAAGGTATGGACAGTCTTGTTAGAACTAGGTTTTCCATGCAGTATATAACTCCTCCTTCGGACACCTTTGTTGCAAAGTTAAGGCTGATTTAAGCCAATTGCGAGTTCTCTAGCGAGCTGATATTTTCTTACATGCTGCATTTATGGTCAGCAGCTGTCAACTGTCCGCTTTGCCTACTATTCCCAGAGTACATCGTGCTGGATATCACTCTCGTGACTTAACTCAGAAGCAGGATCTCTATTCTATATGGCACTTTGAATTAAGTTCACAAAATACAATTTGACCCAGTTCAATCTAAAAGCTGTAAGACATTTTCTGAATATAAAACTTGCTTCAGCTCATCTTGGATTAGAGTGAGAAATGTGACTGTTGCTCAGAGTCTTGCGTTCATAGAGTTTTATCACTGTTGTATTGCTTGCTGCTAAATTGCATATTCTGATGTTTGTGAAGCCGCCTTGTACACTAATATCACTCCCTATTAATCAATTGAAATAAATAATGTGTATCTTTAGCGTCATAATGAGGGTGCGGATGCTAAAAAATCCTTGCTGGAACTTTGTTTTTGCACCATCCAATATTAGAGGGGTAATCGTGCCTATAAAAGTCATTAGCTATTCCGTTAACTGCTAATCACAGGGTTTTAACTCTTGAACCAAAGCTCCCTGAATATCTGTGCTGCATAGACTTCTATTGCAAAACAGAAACATTAAGCTGCGGTAACTGATCACAGATAAGTCCCAGAGGAGCAGAAAATAGGAGCCAGGCAGTCAACTATGGAAAAAATCCAGGCTACTATCCCAACCTTCATCTAGGAAATGTGAAAGCTGCACGAGCCTACAGCTAATGGACCTATCTCCTGGATAACGGAAGTCCATTTACTGCCTAATCCTACAAAGACGTGTTTGAGAGTTTTGGGCCTGCCTCTAATGATAAACCATAACTGCGTAACAACATGAGGGTGATTTAGTGGCCTCAGACCTAGTAATCGGGTCCCTTTAAGAAGAAGGTAATTGTTGACACTGAAACTATTATATGGCTTTTCTGGGTTATACTGATTGTCCACTTAGAATACTCAAAAGTGTGGTGGCCTCAATAAAGGACCTTATTCTGTTAGGAAAAATCGAAAGCTGCTGTAATAATTGTCTGAGGTTTGCTGGCAGCTTTCATGGGTGATAATGGCTGAAGACCGTATGGTTACTCAGTTGGATAACCAGCTTTAGTGGAGGAGGGAAACCTATATATTGACTTTCCTTTATACAGCCTTGTTACATTTATTATGATTCATACCTTGAAACTTTCTCATGATCACTGGCATCAGGCTCCAAGAGTTCAAAGATTCAGGGAGCGTATTCTCCAATGCAATAGGAAGGCAAGAAGAAATAGTGCTGCTAAAGAAATGCTGATTTCATTCAGAAATTCACCCCTCAGTGTAACACTAGGAGCCCTTAACTCTCAAAATAGCTCCTCGCAGCTACTGTCTCCTCAGTGCTCTTCCTTCAAAGGCCTCCCCTTGATTAAAGGGAACATGTCATTAGAATGTTATACCTAAAACTAATATCTTTCATGCTGATGAAATTAATACCTAGATTTTAGAATTCAATTTTTCAATTTTTGATAAATCATTGAAGCATTGAAATCGTATGCAAATCAGCTGCAAGTGCTTCAGGGTGGGACATTGCACTTTCATCTCTTCTGCTCTCCCTCCTTATTTCCTGCCTCCTGCATCTGAATGATAGGTCGCTTTGGTTTCAAAGACCTACTTCCCCTGACCTGTCAGTGAGACGCAGGAGTTGAGGTGGCAAGCTCAAAATTGAGAGGAGGGGCAGGAGAGCTGCATGTGCAATGTTCCATCCCAAAGCACTTAGGCTACGTGCACACGCTGCGGATTCCGCTGTGGTTCCGCAACGGTTTTGGCCACTGCGGACCCGCAGCAGTTTTAGCTGCGGTGTACAGTACCATTCAAATGAATGGTAACCAAAAACCGCTGTGTAGATGGTGCGGATTTATCCGCGCGGTTTTCCTGCGGTTTTGAAACCGCAGAAAGAATTGACATGTTAATTCTTTCAGCGGAATCTGCAGCGGTTTCCTATCTCCACCATTGTGGAGATGGTGAATCCGCAGGGCCAAACCGCAGGCTAAACCGCAGATAAACCGCAGGTCTTTTGACCTGCGGTTTTATCTGCGGTTTTTGCAAAATCCGCGCGGATGAATCCGCAGCGGATTCCGCAGCATCTGCCCACACCATTACTGTATTGTTGGATTTCTAAGGAATAAATTTATACAATCAATGTATAGATGTAATCAACTTGAAAGTTACTGTACATACATGCTAGTAGTTGCAGGTATAAAATCCTCATTACAAGTTCCCTTTAATACTGACATATCACACATAAACCTATGTGGGACATAATACACATTACATACAGCAGGCACGCGAGGAGACATTGCAACTGATATATGCATTTCCCCCTTACAAGCAACTAGACAAGGGAAACTGATTCACTCAAAAGAAGCTTAATTCATTGTATCGTAAAATCCATGCTGTATATGCAATATATGCAGATTCTGCCCAATGATGCCTATTTTTCCACCCCTCCATTCAATGTATAAGTAGGCTAAATGTCCATTCACATTATTTCTTCAGTAAATCTTCAAATCTAGGCAGAGCTATTTGAAAACATGGGACTAATACATAATTCTGGTGGAGATCTTATCTGATGTCTATGTCTCCAACTATGAATTGTAGAATTTCTTTGCTTCTCAATATTTTTTCAACCAATCTGGTGGAGCAATGATCTAACAAAGGTTTACCCATTCCAACAGTCATCTGTTATATATAAAAAAAAAAAAAATATATATATATATATATATATATACACTGTATATATGTGTTATTTAAATGTAAGCTCTATGTATCACACACTCTGTATGCTGTTCTGTTCTTCACCAATGCCTAGGCTATAGATGACCTCTTAAAATGTCAAGGAGATGACAACACATATGACCCATACGTTAAAGGCTGGAATGTACGCTTCAGTTGATGACATAAGGGTCATAATTAGAACTGAACACACCCAAAGCTTACTATGGATATTGAACATTTAGGAGTAATATTGGAGATTTATTCATACCGTTTTTTTAGTGGAAAAAGAATCACACATTTTAGTGCAAAGCTCTTTTTGCACAAAGAAACACAACTTGTTCAACTTTACTCTTCTTGCAACACTTTTTAAGAGTTTAACCATAGGCGGCTTGGCCACCAATATGGAAATATATTTCAATTTAATGTGCATAGACAGCTGATGTCACAAACTTAAGCCCCCGTTACACACTGCGATATCGCTAGCAATATCGCTGTAAAGTCACCGACTTTGTGACGTTATAGCGATATTGCTAGCGATATCGCTGCATGTGATACTTACCTCCAACCGGCTCCCCCGCTGGTTATCGCTGATCGCGCAAGAAGCTCCTGGACCATTCCTCGTCGGTCACTTTCTGCTGGGCTTCCTGTGGCGCCGACGAGCGACGCGTGGACGCGGGCGGGAGGACGCAGGATCGCCGCGTCTGATAGGTAAGTAGCGACCCCTGACGCCAGCGATGTCTCTGGTGAGAGCTGCCTGTGTGGCAGCTCACTAGCGACCACCTAGCGATGCACCAGCGATCCTGACCGCGTCATATCGCTGGTCGGGATCGCTGGTGCATCGCTAGGTGTAACGGTACCCTTATTGAGATGTTTACATCTTTTCAATTGGAGCTACGCTGCAGTGCCCTCATATGGTCTCAAAACAGTGTATGGAGCTTTGATGTCAAGGCACTGCACATCTGCACATATGTTCTTCTGGCAGCCATGGGATCTGGTAGTAGATAATCAGATAGAGTGCTGTTAGACTGATCTTAAGGCCACAATATGCATTCGACTATTGTCATGTTTTTTGTGTGTAATAAGTGGAGTAGCTGTACATGATATATTAAAATATGTGATATACTAATTTATGATAATGATTGTGTTGATGTAAAATGTTCATCAAGTAGGTTAACCTATCTATGGACACACAGTAGCTCAGTGGTTAGCCTTGCAGCACTGGAGTCCTGGGTTCAAATCCCACAAAGGACAACATCTGCAAGGAGTTTGTATGTTCTCCCCGTGTTTGCGTGGGTTTCTTCCAGGTACTCCGGTTTCTTCCCACATTCCAAAGAAATAATGAGAGGGAATTTAGACTGTGAGCCCCATCAGGGACAGTGATGATAATGTGTGTAAACTGCAAGGAGTTTGTATGTTCTCCCCGTGTTTGCGTGGGTTTCCTCTGGTTTCTCCAGTTTCCTCCCACATTCCAAAGACATACTGATAGGGAATTTAGATTGTGAGCCCCATCAGGGACAGTGATGATAATGTGTGTAAACTGTAAAGCGCTGCGGACTATGTTAGCGCTATATAAAAATAAAGATTATTATTTCAGCGATCAATTATTTTACTATTTCATGAGTTTTATTTTTTTTAATTCTGTGGAAGCAATGTCTGAATTTTATTTGTTCATTTTCATCAGTTATTGATTTATTATTAATTTTGTCAGATTCAAGTTATTTCTGTCAGCATTGTGGGTTTTTCTGTCAATAAATGAGGAGTACAAACAATTTTGACCATGTGTGTAACTACTCTGTAGTGACTCACAACGACCAGCAAAGACGCCGTCACAGACATACTTTGTGCAAGCTACCACTGCTAGGTAAGATATTCTTCACCCACTGCTGAAGACATTGTGGGGTTTATAGAGCCCTGCTCAGACAGTTGTTGTAGGAAAACTGGCGTCTGCTGATGCGGACAATGTGGAGTCAGGTACAAGAGAAAATCTACAGCTAGCAGCATGAAACCCATATTAAAACCAAAGCCAAACTCCAGGACAATAGATAATAAAGAAGAACCAATAACAGCCACTGAAGAGCAACCAGAACCCAACCAGGAAGCACTCACCATACAACTATGCAAAGGACCTGAATAAACAGTACTGAACTTGATTAGAAGCAGGCCTTAAATAACCAGCCCAAATCTAAGGCTAACAAATAAGCGATGCATTCCTCCCAGTCATATCCAGGGAGCTTCTCCCTGCTCACCTGAATACTTACAGAGAAGCACCAAACACCTCAATGCATAATAAAATGCCTACAAGAAGAGCCAAAAACAACAGTGCAGTTCAACATACGGTATGTCCTCAGAAACACTGAAAGCCACAATGCAGCACATCATATCTCCCCAGAGACAGCATGAAATTTCACAGTGCAGATCACTTCCCGGAGGCAGCATACAAATACAACAATGCAGCATAAAATACCTCCCCAGAGGCATAAAGCAAATACCAAGTTCCAGAACAAGATACCTTAACCCTTTCACGACCAATGACGCCACATAGGTGTCATGAAAACCTGTGCCAATCTGACCAGTGACGCCTATGTGGCATCATGACTTTAAAGCCCCCCTTTGGGTGGGGTGACCGGGGTCACTAAAAGGTCACCCAACCCGCAGATACAGGGGGCTTTGTTTTTCACCACAGGGGGCGTGGCTTCGCCTCCACGTGGCTATGATCGCTCTGATTGGCTGTTAAAAGTGAAACAGCCAATCAGAGTGATAGTAATATTTCATCAATGAAAACTGATGAAATATCACAATCCAGCCATGGCCGATGCTGCAGTAGCATCGGACATGGCTGGAGACTGCCCCCCTCCACTGAATGTCAGCGGCGATGTGCCGCTCCTGTCATTACTGTATCTGCTCCCCCCGCCATCCCTCCACTCCCCCTCGCCTTCCGATTACCCCCTCCCACCCCCCGGTACTTACCGAGTGCTGCTGTGGCTCCTGGTGTCCCGCGGTCCTGGACCATGGGCGCCGCATCTTGGAAAATGGCGGGCGCATGAGTAGTGCGCCCGTCGGCTGCAGATTCATTCATTAATTTTGATCACTGTGATAAACTCTCACAGTGATCAAAATAGAATGAAAAGTAAATAAACCCCCCCTTTATCACCCCCATAGGCAGGATCAAATAATAAAATAAAGAAGTCATTTTTATTTTTCCATTAGGGTTAGGGTTGGAAATAGGGTTAGGGCTAGGGTTAGAGCTAGGGTTAGGGTTAGGGTTAGTGCTAGGGTTAGGGTTGGAAATATGGTTAGGGTTGGAAATAGGGTTAGGGTTGGAGTTAGGCTTAGGGTGGAATTAGGGTTAGAGTGGAAATAGGGTTAGGGTTGGAATTAGGGATAGGGTTAGAACTAGGTTTAGGGTTGGAATTAGGGTTAGGGTTGGAATTAGGGTTAGGGTTGGAGTTAGGGTTAGGGATAGGGTTAGGGGTGTGTTGGGGTTAGGGTTATGGTTAGGGTTGGGATTAGGGTTAGGGATGTGTTGGGGTTAGGCCTGTGGTTAGGAGTGTGTTGGGATTAAGGTTGGAGTTAGAATTGAGGGGTTTCCACTGTTTAGGCACATCAGGGGGTCTCCAAACCCGACGTGGTGCAAGCATTGATTCCAGCCAATTTTGCGTTCAAAAAGTCAAACAGTGCTCCCTCCCTTCCAAGCCCAGACGTGTCCCCAAACAGTGGTTTGCCCAAATATATGGGGTATCAGCGTACTCAGGAAAAATTGCACAACAACTTTGGTGGTCTAATTTTTCCTGCTACCCTTGGGAAAATAAAAAACTGGGGGCTAAAAAATTATTTTTGTGGAAAAAAATGACATTTTTATTTTCATGTCTCTGCGTTATAAACTTCTGTGAAGCACTTGGGGGTTCAAAGTGCTCACCATCACCAGACATCTACATAAGTTCCTTGGAAGGTCTAGTTTCCAAAATGGGGTCACTTATGGGGGTTTCTACTGTTTAGGTACATCATAGGCTCTGCAAACGTAACGACAACCGCAGACCTTTCCATCAAAGTCTGCATTTCAAAACGTCACTACTTCCATTCTGAGCCCTTACGTGTGCCCAAACAATGGCTCCCCCCCATATATGGGGTACCAGCGTACTCAGGACAAACTGGACAACAACTTTTGGGGTTCAATTTCTCGTTACCCTTGTGAAAAAAAAAATTTGCGAGCTAAAAATTCATTTTGTGAGGAAAAAAATGATTTTTTTATTTTCACAGCTTTGCATTATAAACTTCTGTGAAGCACTTGGGGGTTCAAAGTGCTCACCACACATCTAGATAAGTTCCTTGGGGGGGTCTAGTTTCCAAAAGGGGTCACTTGTGGGGGGTTCCACAGTTTAGGCACACCGGGGACTCTGCAAATGTAACATGACGCCGGCAGACCATTCCATCAAAGTCAGCATTTCATAATGTCACTACTTCCCTTCCGAGCCCCGACGTATGCCCAAACAGTGGTCCCCCCCCACATATGGGGTACCAGCGTACTCAGGACAAACTGGACAACAACTTTTGGGGTCCAATTTATCCTGTTACCCTTGTGAAAAAAAATTTGCGAGCTAAAAAACCATTTTTTGAGGAAAAAGAATGATTTTATTTTCACAGTTTTGCGTTATAAACTTCTGTGAAGCACTTGGGGGTTCCAAGTGCTCACCACACATCTACATAAGTTCCTTGGGGGGTCTAGTTTCCAAAATGGGGTCACTTGTGGGGGGTTCCACAGTTTAGGCACACCAGGGACCATGGGCGGACACAGACTGTAGTGGGCCCCTGTGCAAGAAATTTTTCGGGCCCCCCCAATCCTTCATAGGGCAACAAAGTTATTTGTTATTTGTTGTTATCTAATATTGAGGCTATACAGGGCTGGATATAATATCTGTATAGAACATACAGTAATGTAACCCCCCATAGAATATAATGCTGCCCCCCCATATAGTATAATGCAGCCCCTCCATAGAATATATGGCAACCCCCTCATAGGATATAATGCAGCCTCTTATATAGTATAATGTAGCCCCTCCATAGAATACAATGTAGCCCTCCTCATATAGTATAATGCAGCCCCCATAGAATATAATAAATATAATACAGCCCCCCTATAGAATATAATGTAGCCCCCCATATTATATAACATAGCTTCCCCTTATAGAATATAATGTAAAATGTACCCCCCATGGTATATAACACAGCCGCATAGTATATAGCCCAGCACCACATGGTATATAGCCCAGCCCACCATGGTATATAGGCCCCCAAAATGGTATAATACAGCCCAGCATGGTGTATAGGCCCCCCAGAATGGTATAATACAGCCCAGCATGGTATAATACAGCCCAACATGGTATATAGCCCCCCAGCATGGTATAATACAGCCCAGCATGGTATATAGCCCCCCCAGCATGGTATAATACAGCCCAGCATGGTATATAGCCCCCCAGCATGGTATATAGCCCCCAAGCATGGTATATAGCCCCCCAGCATGATATGATACAGCCCAGCATGGTATATAGCCCCCCCCAGCATGGTATAATGCAGCCCAGCATGGTATATTGCCCCCCCAGCATGGTATGATACAGCCCAGCATGGCATATAGCCCCCCCAGTATGGTATAATACAGCCCAGCATGGTATATAGCCCCCCAGTATGGTATAATACTGCCTAGCATGGTATAGAGCACACCCCAGTATGGTATAATACTGCCCAACATGATATATAGCCCCCCAGCATGGCCCCACAGCCCAGCATGGTATATAGCCCCCCAGCATGGTATAATACAGCCCAGCATGGTATATAGCCCTCCCAGCATGGTATAATACAGCCCAGCATGGTATATAGCCCCCCAGCATGGTATACAGCCCCCCCAGCATGGCCCCACAGTCCAGCATGGTATATAGCTCCCCCAGCATGGCATGATAGCCCCCCCAGCATGGTATGATACAGCACAGCATGGTATATAGCCCCCCAGCATGGTATAATACATCCCAGCTTGTTATATAGCCCCCCCAGCATGGTATGATAGCCCCCCCAGCATGGTATGATACAGCCCAGCATGGTATATAGCCCCCCCAGCATGGTATATAGCCCTCCCAGCATGGACCCACAGTCCAGCATGGTATATAGCCCCCCCTGCATGGTATGATAGCCCCCCCAGCATGGTATGATACAACCCAGCATGGTATATAGCCCCCCCAGCATGGTATAATACAGCCCAGCATTGTATATAGCCCCCCCAGTATGGTATAATACAGCCCAGCATGGTATATAGCCACACCCAGTATGGTATATAACCCCCCCAGCATGGTATGATACAGCCCAGCATGGTATATAGCCCCCCAGCATGGTATATAGCCCCCCAGCATGGTATATAGCCCCCCCAGCATGGTATGATACAGCCCAGCATGGTATATAGCCCCCCAGCATGGTAAGATACAGCCCAGCATGGTATATAGCCCTCCCAGCATGATATATAGCCCCCCAGCATGATATATAGCCCCCCCAGCATGGTATATAGCCCCCCAGCATGGTATGATGCAGCCCAGCATGGTATATAGCCCCGTCAGCATGGTATATAGCCCCCCTAGCATGGTAGATAGCCCCCCCAACATGGCCCCACAGTCCAGTACTCACACTGATTTTAAAAAAAAACAACACACTCCTCACCTTCTCCTCGTGCCTGCGTTGCTCCCGGCTCCTGTCTCCTCTCCTGCACTGCCTGGTACACAGTGAGAGCGCGATGACATCATCGCGCACCCGCTGTGTCAGAGGCAGAGCAGGGAATGATGGGAGAGGGAGCGTCAACTGACGCTATCTCCTCCAGGCTCCATCATTGCCTCCTTCAATGCGGGGAGGGGGGGAGGCGGAGTCGGCGCTGGGGGCAGGCGGGCCCCCCTGCCTCACAGGGGCCCCTTTGCCTCCCGCAGCGCTGCTCTCCTCATTGCACTACACATGGCTAATTTGAATTTTGACATAATTAGCCATGCGGTGCTGGAGGCTGGAGGGGCCCCCTTTCCCCCAGGGCCCCTGTGCAATGGTCTGCATGGGCGGTAGGTCCGCCCCTGCCAGGGACTCTGCAAATGTAACATGATGCCTGCAGACCATTCCATCAAAGTCAGCATTTCATAATGTCACTACTTCCCTTCCGAGCCCCGACGTGTGCCCAAACAGTGGTCTCCCCCCCACATATGGGGTACCAGCGTACTCAGGACAAACTGGACAACAACTTTTGGGGTCCAATTCATCCGGTTATCCTTGTGAAAAAAAAATTGTGGGCTAAAAATTATTCTTTTTGAGGAAAAAAAATGATTTTTTATTTTCATGGCTCTGCGTTATAAACTTCTGTGAAGCACTTGGGGGTTCAAGGTGCTCACCACACATCTAGATAAGTTCCTTGGGGGGTCTAGTTTCCAAAATGGGGTCATTTGTGGGGGGTTTCCACAGTTTAGGTACATCAGGGGCTCTGCAAATGTAACATGATGCCCGCAGACCATTCCATCAAAGTCAGCATTTCAAAATGTCACTACTTTCCTTCCGAGCCCCGACGTGTGCCCAAACAGTGGTCCCCCCCACATATGGGGTGCCAGAATACTCAGGACAAACTGGACAACAACTTTTGGGGTCCAGTTTCTCCTGGTACCCTTGTGAAAATAAAAAATTGCGCACTAAAAAGTAATTTTTTGAGGAAAAAAAATATTGTTTATTTTCACTGCTCCACGTTATAAACTTTTGTGAAACACTTGGGGGTTCAAAGTGCTCACTATGCATCTAGATAAGTTCCATAAGGGGTCTAGTTTCCAAAATGGTGTCACTTGTGGTGGGTTTTCACTGTTTAGGCACACAGGGGCTCTCCAAACGCGACATGATGTCCGATAACGATTGGAGCTAATTTTCCATTCAAAAAATCAAATCGCGCTCCTTCCCTTCCGGACCCTGCCGTGCACCCAAACAGTGGTTTATGACCACATATGAGGTATCTGTGCACTCAGGAGAAATTGCCCAACAAATTTCAGCATCCATTTTATCCTGTTGCCATGTGAAAATGAAAAAACTTAGGCTAAAAGAAAATTTTTGTGAAAAAAAAGTACTTTCTTTTATTTACGTATCAATTTGTGAAGCACCTGGGTGTCAAAGTGAGCACTATGCATGTAGATAAGTTCCTTGGGGGGTCTAGTTTCCAAAATGGGGTTACTTGTGGGGGAGCTTCAATGTTTAGGCACACAGGGGCTCTCCAAACGCGACATGGCAACCGCTAAATATTCCAGCATGTTTTCCATTCAAAAAAGTCAAATGGCGCTCCTTTCCTTCTGAGCCCTGCCATGCACCCAAACAGTGGTTTGTGACCACATATGAGGTATTGGTGTACTCAGGAGAAATTGCCCAACAAATTTTAGTATCCATTTTATCCTGTTGCCCGTGTGAAAATGAAAAAAATTGATGCTAAAAGAAATTTTTTGTTGGAAAAATTAAAATGTCCATTTTTTCTTTTCACGATGCTTTAGTTCCTGAGAAACACCTGAAGGGTTAATAATCTTTTTGAATGTAGTTTTGAGTAGCTTGAGGGGTGCAGTTTTTAGAATGGTGTTACTTTTGGGTATTTTCTGCCATATAGACCCCTCAAAGTGACTTCAAATGTGAGGTGGTCCCTAAAAAAATGATTTTTTCACAAATAAACGCTAAAATTTATCGACCTAAATTTACCACTACCATGAAGCCCAATATGTCACGAAAAAACAAACTCAGAATCGCTAGCATCCGTTGAAGCGTTCCTGAGGTATTACCTCATAAAGGGACACTGGTCAGAATTGCAAAAAATGGCCTGGTCATTAAGGTAAAAATAGGCTTAGTCATGAAGGGGTTAAAAGCAATGCCAAATACCACATGGCAGCCTAAAAAGCACAAAATAAATGCCACATTGCAGAACCACTAACAGCAGCCAATATCTAAATCCAAGCTTTCTTCCACAGTCAGCAGTGTTGCCCCCGATCCAATGCCTTTCCCACTGCATCAGCAATGTCCCTTTTCTAATCCTTCTCTACTGGCTGCAACATTGTCCCCCTTTCTATCCCTACTTCATTCCTAACAGCATTGTCTTCCTTCCTATAGCTGATTTTACGAAGTCATAGTTGACAGACACTGCAGCAAAATGTAGTAAAACATGCCTATTCACAAAAAAACCTGGCCATATAATCCATGTTTGTAAAATGTTTGAGCTGAAAGAAAAAGTATGTGCTTTTGTGGTCTTGATGTGGGTGCAGTTTTTAAGGTGACACCTATAAAGGAAATAAAATGTAAGTGCACCACAAACTGTGGCGTTTTTATGGGCTGGGTGGTGGAACCACTGTACTAAAGCCTAAGGAAGACCCATGACTAGAAGGCTCACCCAATCCGACCATGTTCATGCAGCAGTTAATGACACATCGGTCCATGGAGAGACTAGGGAAATGATCTAGGTGCAACTTCAGGACTGACCTTGGGTAGATGGCGGCAGACTCCTAGGAATGGGTAGCTGGGATGGCACGGGGGAATGTCCAACAGATGCAGGCAGGTAGAGAAGATGACAGGAACTGCAGTTGCAGATAGGACAGTCTGACGGAGAGATGAGCACTGGTGAGTGCAGCTGGCATGGCTGCCGTTGAGGTGAGCACTGGCTGGTGAAGGTGGCATGGCTGCTTTTGATGTGAGCAGTGGCAGGTGCAGCTGGCTCGACTGCTGTTGAGGTGCAGCAGACTCGGCTGTCATTGAGGAAAGCATGGGCAAGTGTAGCGGACTTGGCAACCATTGAAGGAAGCACTGGCGGGTGCAGCAGGCTGAGATGCAAGTACTGGGACCTAAGAACTGACATGCATGTTAGGAACAAACTCACAACATTGCACAGACACCTCCGTGTTGGAGGAGGCATTTTAAATAGTAAGAGACCTCCTGGTATTGGCTGGGGACACTTTAGAGGAACCAGCGGAGCCCCTTTAAGAAAGAGGAAGTGTGCGTGCAAGCGCTCTAAGCACAGTGCCTGGACACCTGCTAGGAGTGCATGCACTGCAGGCAGCAGCAGACCCGGAAGGAGCAGGACGGGAGCTTTGGTGGTGAGAACGTTGGTTTCTCTGCAGGAAGAAAGGGACTGCATGCAGAGATGGGGGCGCTACAGGCATACAGTACCTATGTGCATTTTGCTTCTTTAACATGCATTTAACCTCACTTTAACTGAATACATCCTTAGTCAGTGTTTGAATGGAAGTAGTTTATGATCATATAAACATCCCTCCACATGGTAGTATAAGATTCAGAAGGAACGCGGAATGCAGTGACAAGCAGGAGGCAGATCAAGAGTTAAACGGTCTTTAATACAGGGAATACTCCACGCAGGGAGAATATATGGAAGGTATGGAGCTTAAGGTTCAAAATGAGAATAAGTGTTCAATAAAGGGGTAAATTTATCAGTCTGATGTTTCCAGAGGAGGGAGGATTGGAGATCCCCTGGTGGTGCCGAAAGTGACACATGAAGTCTCTGGCCTGGTCCTGGAGGAATGAGAGGCACTGTCTCCTGACAGCCATGACGTATCCTGGCTCTCCTGGGCATAGCCTTGCAGTACCGGAGCGGAGTGTCCGTGGAGGAGGCGTCTGTGGCACCGATGTAGAAGGATGGAGGTCAGTGGCGAGGACCGGGGATACACTGGACGGCACTGCGTGTTTACCCCAGTTAGGCCTGCAGTGCGCACCATCTACAGTCAGCAGGACGGCACAGGACGTTTCCTCAGTATCGGAGGTGAACGGGCAAGCAGTGATGTGTTTCTCACCACCTGTCTGAGCATGTGAGGATAGTCAGCAATGCTGCCTGGTCACCGGGTGTGCGTGCTGCGGAGGGTGAGTTATCCTTCTCCTGCTGCACACTCTGTCTTCCCGCCAAAGACCCTGCTTTTGCACACTCCATCCCTTTTATCTCTGACCCGCACCCTGCAGTCAAGTGCAAAGGTCTGTCCAGATCAGAAAGCACTTTCCCCGGCAACAATGGCCCCAATATGAGACAGGTATCACTAGCCTGGTCCATCTCCCTACACTCCCCCTCTCCTTTTGCTCGCCATTCCACAGGCAAGTGTTCTGGTAAAAAACATGAAGTCTTCTTTTTCTTCTTGAACAATCTGCCGCCAACCAAATTGATCCTGATTGTAATGATTGGGTAGTATCCCAGCTGTAGCTCACTCGGAGCGTCGTAGGTCAGGAGTAGTTGAAACAAAATAGGAGAGAGGAGGGGGCGCTCCTGGTGTGATACCCGGAGGTCAAGTGAAGGAGGTCAAGAACAAAGTACACTAACCTGCCGTGGTTATGCTGCCGGCATAACCACGTTTGCAGAGCCTGCTGTGCTTATCGTGCACCATTCGCTGTCCTGGCTTCTGGGTTCAGAGGTGAGCTGGTCACGCTGTCTTTCAGGTCTTACAGGATGGTTGAAAGTCTGCTGGGTCCGTGCTGCACCAAGCCGCTCACCCAGAAGGGAGTAAAATACAAGGAAGAAGAAGTACGGCTGGGGCGCTCAGACCAAGACAGACACTTCTTTTAGATGGAAAAGAAACTTCTTTACATGGTCTTTATGTCCTCGCACTAATACTCGGTCGCCAACCTGGAGATCTGTCCCCCATAGTGGAGCTTGTTCTGCATGCTCCAACTGCTGAAATCTGGTTTGCACCAGACGATGCAAAGTCTGTAAATGATTGCGATGTTCTCGGACTCAGGAGGACACCCTGTACGTGGGTAGCCCTCCTCTGGGTCTAGCTCCAGCTTGGTGATATCTTTCCCTCTATGAGCAAACAGCAAAGTGTATGGTGTATACCTGGTGGTCCGGTGTACCCGATTATTGCATACCCAAACTAATTCGGCTACGTACTTGGGACACCGAGTCTTCCGGTCTTCCACCAGAGTCCTCAGCATTTGAATTAACGTCTGGTTGAACCGTTCGCAGGCTCCATTACCCTAGGGGTGATATGGCATGGTGTGAGCCTTCTCAATTTGGTACATTCTGTGTAGTTCTTCCATCACTTTCCCTAGAAAGCAGGCCCCTTGGTCCGAATAGATACACTTTGGACAACCGTAGACCTGAATAAATTTTCTGCAGATGGCATGTGCGGCAGATTCCACTGTCTGATCTTGAGTCAGGGTCATGACGGTGAACTTCGTGAAGTGGTCCACCATCACCAAGCAATGTTCATACCCCTGATGCGCTGGCCTGATGGTCAAATAGTCTATCATAAGCAGTTCCAGTGGGGCAGATGACACAATAGTTTGAATGGGAGCTCTATGTTCTGGTGGTTTGGTTAACTCACAAGTTCTGCAGAGTTCACAAGTCTCTTCACCTAGAGCTTTCAGCCGAGGATAATAAACAATCCGTTGCAACCACTGGAAGCTCTTTTCCTGACCAAAATGTGCTCCCTTTTCATGTGCCTCGGTGGCCACCTTTAGTAGTAGCGTCTCTGGAATTACTACCTGCCAAGTGACTCCTAACTCTTTTTGTAATTGAACGTTTCGGTACAACAATCCATTCTTCATCTGGAGACGTTCCCACTGCTGAAGAATCCGTAGGGTCTCTGGAGAGAGGGCATTTCTTTCTTAATGATTGGGAAGTCTCTCTGACGTCACCCACTGTCTCATTAGGGCAAGTTCCTCATTTTCCTGTTGTAACCGGACTCACTCATCACGCATTTGCCCCAAGATACATTCCTGAGCATGCACTTGCACCTGCTCCTGCGTAGCCACCACCGTCCTGACAGAGTTCTGGGACTTGGGGGTCTCCTTGTCTTCTAACTCCTCATCTCTACTCGGACACTCAGACCGCATTGCTACTGGAAAATGTCACCGGAAGGCTTCAGGCATCGTAGTTACCTGCGAACCAGTATCCACCAGACAACGTAGTGCTCAACCGTTCATTTCGGCCCAGACCAGAGGGCACATTGAGACTAGATTTGTGGGACTTCTACTACTCTTTGTGACTGTTCAGGCTCTGGGCGGTGTCCCCCAGGCTCGGAGCCTTTTAGTTTAATGGTCGATGTTGTTGGGGTCTCCCCTTACATGGACATTCTCTAGCCAATTGTCCTGTCTCTCCACAATTAAAGCAGGTGAAGGATCTCCGTCTGCGGAATATTCTTGATTCCTGTCGGAGATCTGGGTCATCTCTGCCCCCTGGCGGATTTGGGATTCCCCCAGATGTCTTTACATCAGAAAACTCCCCTCTAATATGTTGAAGTTCTCTCCTCAATTCTTCCACCCATTGGGGTTCGGTGATCTTGTTTACAGATACCTCTCCGCTCTGGACTTTCCCTACCAGGATTGTCACCCCCAGCTCTTGTTCCCATGTGCGTGCTTCACTTCCTACCTCAGAAAAAGTCAGGATAGGGTTCACCCACAAGTGCTCCTGTAGAACCTGTTTTGTCAGCACGTCCCGCAAGCCTGTCACCAACTGATCCCACAGCATTATGTCAGTAGGGTCTGTGGCTATGTCATCCTTTCTAACGATAGCAGTGTTTAACTCCTGAAGACCATTCATGTACTGGGTCTCCCCCTCCATCTGCATACTACTAAACAGATGCATCCTCAGCTCCCAACGTCCATGGGGTATCCATGTGTCTCTTACAAAATTTGCAGAAACTTATTAACGGTGACCCGCTCTCTGGGGGGTCGTAGCATCACTGAGTCTCTAGCTTCTCCATCTAACGCCATTATGGCCATCTCAGCTTCTAAGGCAGGGGTCATGGGGTGCATTCTCATCATCCCCCTAATGCTTTCAGTCCAGCTCCATAACATTGTACTGTTCCCCACTAACTTAGGAAGATTGTTCAACATTGCCCCCAGGGAAATACTGGTCCTACGGTCGACCCCAACTGCTTGATCTGCCACCTTCATGCTGTTAGACTGCATCCTGCCGACTACACCAAGTGTAAGATCCAGCACGGTGTTTAATACTGGGAAAACTCCACGCAGGGAGAGTATAAGGGAGGTATGAAGGTTAAGGGTCAAAATGAGAATGTGTTCAATAAACGGGTAAACATATCAGTCTGATGTTTCCAGAGGAGGGAGACTTGGAAATCCCATGGTGGCACCGAAAGTAACGCGTGAAGTCTCTGGCTTGGTCCTGGAGGAATGAGAGGCACTGTCTTCTGACAGCCGTGACGTATCCTGGCTCTCCTAGGCGTAGCGTTGTAGTACCAGAGCGGAGTGTCCGTGGAGGAGGCATCTGTGGTGCTAGTGTAGAAGGATGGAGGTCAGCGGCGAGGACTGGGGATATGCTGGTCGGCTCTGCATGTTTACCCCTATCAGGCCTGCAGTGCGCACTGCCTACTGTCAGTGGGATAGTACAGGATGTCTCCCCAGTATCAGACGTGAGTGGGCCCACAGTCACTTGTTGCTCACCGTCTGTCTGAGTGTGTGAGGATAGTTGGCAATGCAGCCTGGTCTCCGGGCGGCGCACTGCGGAGAGTGAGTCAACTTTCTCCTGCTGCACACTCTGTCTTCCCGCCAAAGACCCTGCTTTTGCACGCTCCGTCCCTTTTATCTTTGACCCGCCCTCTGCAGTCAAGTGCAAAGGTCTGTCCAGATCAGAAAGCACTCCCCCCGGTAACAATGGTGACAGTCCCAATAGTTCCGGCCCCGATACGAGAGAGGTACCACTAGCCCGGTCCATCTCCCTACAGTAGCATGAATGTAGATGAAAACACCCAGGTTTCTTGTTAACAATGTATTAGAGGACTCATTACAAAGGTGTAAAATAGTCAGTTTCCGTTGTTACTTTATTTCTTTTGACTCTGAGTATTACAATTTTATTTTATGTGTTTCCATCATACAGTTCCAGAGAGATGAGCCTTTTTATTTGGCGATATTTTATGGTCTTTACCAAGATGATGTTGCTCACAGGGTAATAATGCAGAGTAGCCTAAATACAAGCAATATTAGAACTAAATTAGCACTACTTAAAATAGCCTATTGTGTATAGTACTGCAAAATACTTTTCGGAGATATTACAAATATATCTTTGGATATTCCCCAAGAAAAGACAATGCGGTTTCACTGATGATATTGATCCAACATCAGATAGGTTCCTCCAGATTCAGGTTATTATTACATCTGAAGACAGGACTTCTGAGTGTCATAAAATCCCCAAAATATCCATTTAAGTTTGTGGGTGTAATGTGAAAAAATGTGGAAAAATTAGTGGGCTATGAATACTTTTTCAAGGCACTGTAACTAACATAGAACAGTAGAACTGAACTTTGTCTATCCAAA
This sequence comes from Dendrobates tinctorius, assembly GCF_039654945.1. Taxonomy (NCBI): domain Eukaryota; kingdom Metazoa; phylum Chordata; class Amphibia; order Anura; family Dendrobatidae; genus Dendrobates; species Dendrobates tinctorius. Next base: position 15,383,836 of record NW_027361775.1, on the reverse strand, counting down.
CACATTTGCTGCAGTTCTAACAGCTCTGCTGTACTGCAACAATGGCTGTGTGTGATATGGAAGCTAAAGCAGTCAGAGGAACCTGCAGATGTGTCAGTTATAATCACAAACAACTGTGCAGTGAGATCAGGAGAGCAAAGAGAGGCCATTACACATCACACTTGTAACACTTCTTTCAATTTAAAATAATCTTTGTAGGCAGATTCTCATGCAGATCAATGTACGGCCCATTGTCCTGAACAGCTCATTTGCAAATCAGAAAAAAGTGGATATCTCTGGTATAAGACATCAAATCATAGATATCAAGGTTATTCAACTTCCTATGACCTGCATGCTCATATAGACGGCTTAGGAAGGTTGATCCTACTGACAGGTTCCCTTTAAAGAAAGTGCTGTGTGCAACCAGGATAAAAAAACAAAACAAAGCGAATTCAGTGTAATAATAAAATAATGAAATAATATAGCATATCTGGCATTGGGCAACGATGTCTCCACAGTTGTATACTTAGTTCATTAATTTATGTCACAACTTCATAATAAGCTATACAGGATGACAACTTATCACTCCTTTGAAATGAGTGAGTGTAACTTGAGAGTATAGAAACAACCCATGAGAAAAGCAATGCACTCATGTGTCTCCAAGGTCATTTGTTTACAGTGTACTAGTTAATGAAACTGACATTGGCAACCTACAAAAATGGAATGTCACAGTCATATATCCTATGTTACTCTTAGTAAACGGTCTTTTAAGAATTATTATACCACCCTATTTATGTTATTTCCCAAATAGAATGTGCCATAATGCCTACTTATAAAGAGCAAACATTTATAAGGTTTCATTAACAGTCACTTTAATGTATATTAATAGTCTGGCAATGCCCAGAGGGATGCACTTAATCCAAAGTATCCAAAGCAAATAATTGCTGCATATTCCAGATAATTTTATGGACCCAGAGGAGATTACATATTGTGAAGAGAGAGATGATAGCTATAGATAGATGTAGATACAGATAGATAGATAATACCCAAATATATTAAATGAATAAGATGCTGCCTTTTTATGTACATAGTGATTAAAGCATATTGTGCCAAACACGACTCATATAAAAGGATGTTTCTCATGATCTCCTGTGGACTTGTCCAAGCCTGCCCCGCTTGACTTCAAAAGATCTTCAGAAAGATTTAGCAGACTCTGGAGTTGTAGTACATTGTTCCACTGTTGAGAGACACCTGCATGAATATGGCCGTCAAGGAAGAGTTATCAGAAGAAAGCGTCTCCTGCATCCTCACCATAAAATTCAGCATCAGATGTATGTAAAAAAACATCTAAACAAGCTTGATGCATTTTGGAAACAAGTCCTGTGGTTCAATGTGGTTTAAGTGGAACTATTTGGCCACAATGATCAAAAGTATGTGTGGAGAAAAAAGGGCCCATAATTTCAGGAAAAGAACATCTCGACAACCATTAAGCATGAGGGTTGTTCAATCATGCTTTTGGGTTGTGTTGCAATCAATGGCAAGGGACACATTTCATGGGTAGGGGGAAGAATGGATTTGATTAAATTTCAACTAATTCTTGATGTAAACATAACACCATCTGTAAAAAAGCTGAATTTGAAAAGATGATGGCTTCTACAAATGGATAATGATTCTAAACACACGTCAAAATCCGCAATAGATTACCTCAAAAGGTGCAAGCTGAAGGTTTTACAATGGCCCTCACAGTTTCCCATCATTCAAAATCTATGGCTATACCTCAAAATAGAAGTGCATGCTAGACTACCCAGGAATCTCACAGAACTAGAAATGGATGAAAATCCCTCAAAAAAGAAGTGAAAGACTCTTGTCTGGCTATAAAAAGCATTTAAAAGCTGTGATACTTCCAAAAGTGTGTGCTACTAGGTACTAACCATGTAGTTTGTCCAAACTTTTGCACTTACCCATTTTCCGTTTTGTAATTTTTAAAGTGTAAAACAAGAATATATATATATATATATATATATACATTGTGGTACAGTAAAGGGTGTTTTACTGGATGGAAGATATGTTTCTCCCAGCAGATTAATGTTTGGCCGGGTTTTTCCCTAAAGACGGGACCTGCGATGATGTCAGGGTCACGTGATCAGCCCATGTGGTGTCTACTTCACTGGTGGGAGGGGTTAGGCCCTATGTAATGGAGGTTGGTAATTGTCACAGTGTGAGTGTGTTTCAGGAAGCTACAGGAACTTGTGTGGACTCAGCCTGAAACTTGTATACAGGATTCCCGTGCTGCAGGACTATCACAGCAAGACTCGGAAGAACCCCAGGAATGGCACCTGGTGGATGCCGCAGGACCTGGCAGCTGCTTAGTTACGCCCGTCCCGTGCAAGGGGTGAGTCTGGGACCAGTGGTTCACCAAGCTGGAGGATGTGTTTGGCTTTCCTTATGTTTTGCTAAACTGCTGGTCACTGAGTGACATTAAAACCACTGGAATTGGACCTTATTCCTGTGTGTTGCCTCGTTACTGCCGCCCGGCTGTTGCCTACCAGAGCGAATCCCTACAATTGGTGGACTGAATGCGGGCACAAGCAGTGAGGCCAGACTGTTTTGATTTTTGATTGGTACCCCAGCCTATGTCCTGAGTGAAACGAGTGGCAGAGACCCAGGCGGGGAACTTTCCAGAAATGGAGGCCACGGTAAAAGCACTCATACAGGCTATGCAGCAGCAACAGGAGGCCTTGCGGCAGCAGCAACAGGAGACCATGTGACTGCAGGCTATGCAGCAGCAGGCTATGCAGCAGAAGGAAACCAATCAGCTGTTGATACAGCATATCATGACAGCGCAAGCAAAAGGAGCTGACCGGGGAATCCATGATATTCAGAAAGCGGTTCGTACAGCGATTCCTAAAATGGAGAAATCGGACGATGTGGAGGCGTATCTGGAGATGTTCGAAGGAGTCGCTGAGAGAGAAAAGCTCCCCCGGGACCATTGGGCAGGTGTCCTCGCTCCGTTTCTGACCCCAGGACCGTTGAAAGCGTATCATGACCTACACCCAGAGCAAAGGGCGGACTACACGGTCGTCAAGGGTGAGATACTGGCACGCCTTGGGGTAAATGTGTTAGTGCGGGCCCAGCAGGTACACCAGTGGGAGTTTACCCCCTCCAAGCCAGCCCGATCCCAGTCTTACGACCTGTTGCACCTGTTACAAAAGTGGTTGCAGCCTGAAGTGTTGTCCCACACAGCCATGCTGGACCGCATAGTGACTGATAGATTTTGGAGGGCATTGCCCCACTCCCTCCAGACCTGGGTTGGACAGGCATCCCCTACTAATGCCATGCAGATGATAGACCTCATAGAAAGGTATGGGGCTACCAAAGAGTTACAGGAAGGGACCCCTCGAAAGGTAACAGGAAGGTTCCCTAAGTCCCCGCCCCTGGCTCGGCGAGCGGAGCCCAGGAAGGCCGCTCCGGACTTATCTGGGGAAGTGAGGAGCCCCATAATCTGCTGGTGGTGCCAGGAACCAGGTCATATGAGAGCTGATTGCCCCACCTGACTGAGTCCATGGACACCAATTTTGGGTACCGCCAGACCCACTATGCCGAACCAATGTGTGCAATGGGCACCCCGAAAGGCCCTAATATGGAACATTTGTGTCAAGTGGAAGTGGAGGGCACCTCGGCTGTGGCCCTATTGGACTCTGGGAGTCTTGTAACCCTGGTACGAGCCAGCTGGATACACACCAGCGAGTTTACGGGTCGGAAAATTTGGGTGTTGTGTATACATGGAGACTTAAAAGACTATCCCACCGCACTAGTGGTAATCAGCACGCCAGCAGGGAGGCGGTGCCACGAGGTGGGGGTGGTGACTAATTTATATTATGAAGTGATAATTGGTAGAGACTTTCCGTTGTTTTCTGTGCTGTGGCCGTCTGTTGTACCATCCACTGAGCAACTGCCGGTACCAGAGGCAACCAGGTTACATTCTCCAGAAGGGGGGCATGAACCTGGTGGCCCGGAGGAAGATGTGCTGGAGATAGGAATAACCTTCCCTTTGGTGGAGGAAGGGGAGAATTCTCCCGTAGAAGGATTGGCTGGAGTGGTGGAAGACTTGCTGCCGGGACCCGAGTTGTCAGACTTGAATGTATCAGGTGACAATTTTGGTACAGCACAACTCCGAGACCTTACTTTAGCCCGGGCAAGACAAAATGTACTGTTTGTCAATGGGGAACCCCAACAACCTGGGGCAGATACGGTGTGGCCGTGCTTTGAGTTGAACCAGGATTTGTTGTACCAAGTGGAGTAAATACGTGGGGAAATGGTAGAACAATTACTGGCACCTCAGATGTATTGCAGGCTGGTAATGGATTTAGCGCATGCGCATGTAATTGGGGGAAATTTGGGCCAAAAGAAGACCCTCGACCGAATTCTGCAGCGATTTTACTGGCCAGGGGTTCATGAAGAAGTTAGACGGTACTGTAGCTCCTGTCCAGTATGCCAGGTAACCAGTCCCCAGCCTCACTTTCGGAGCCCTTTGGTGCCTTTGCCAATTATAGAGGTACCCTTCGAGAGAGTGGCCATGGACCTGGTGGGGCCTCTCAATAAGTCGGCAAGGGGACACCAACATATTCTTGTAGTTCTAGACTATGGTACACGATATCCTGAGGCCATTCCTCTGCGCCACACATCAGCTAAGCTTATAGCAAAGGAACTCATGGGTATGTTTTCATGGGTGGGAATTCCGCAAGAGATTCTAACAGACCAGGGAACCCCCTTTATGTCAAAAATTATGAAGGAACTCTGCCGGTTGTTAAATGTTAAACAGTTGCGCACATCGAGTCTATCATCCCCAAACAGATGGTCTGGTAGAAAGGCTCAATAAAACACTGAAGAGCATGTTAAAAAAGGCAGTCTCCAAAGATGGGAAGGACTGGGATCTCTTATTGCCATATTTGTTGTTTGCAGTATGGGAGGTGCCTCAGACATCTACGGGGTTCTCACCCTTTGAACTATTGGACGGCAGACATCCGCGGGGCTTACTAGATATAGCCAAGGAAGCCTGGGAGAATCAACCTACCCCCCACAAAAGTGTGATAGAACATGTTGCAAAAATGCAAGAGAAAATGGAGACAGTCCTACCCTTGGTCCGGGAACATATGGAGGCAGCACAACGCTCACAGAGTCGGGTCTATAACCGGGAGGCTCGGGTAAGAACCTTTAGCCCTGGGGATCGGGTTTTGGTGCTTGTGCCTACCGTAGATAGCAAATTTCTTGCATGGTGGCAGGGACCATACGAGGTCATGGAGAAGGTGGGGCCAGTAGACTACAAGGTACACCAGCCATATTAATATGCTTAAACCCTGGAAAGATAGAGAGCACTTTGGTGGGGATAGTCCGCTGCCAGCGTTTCAGATGGAAAAGGCTCCCTTACCTCGGGGCGAGACAGGAGAAATTCAACCCCGGGTCAAAGTTGCAGATACTTTGTCCCTTAGACAGGTTCAGGAGGTCCGGGAGTTCATTAGCCGAAATACAGATGTTTTTTCAGAGCTCCCTGGATGCACCTCCCTAATCCAACATGACATTGTCACAGAGCCACAGGCCAAGGTCCGACTAAAGCCATATCGGATACCTGAGGCCCGGCGACAAGCCTTCTCGGAAGAGGTAAAAATGATGCTACAATTAGGGGTCATAGAAGAGTTTCAAAGTGAGTGGGCCAGCCCAATAGTCCTAATACCCAAGCCTGATGGGTCTCTAAGATTCTGCAATGATTTTAGAAAACTCAATGACATTTCAAAGTTTGACGCCTACCCCATGCCCCGGGTTGACGAGTTGATAGAACACTTTGGGCAAGCACGGTATTTTACAACTCTGGACCTCACAAAAGGCTATTGGCAGGTACCCATAACAGAGGCAGTGAAGGGAAAAGTGGCTTTTATAACACCTGATGGGCTGTTCCAGTATAAGGTGTAACCCTTTGGTTTGCATTGCCCTCGATCACAGCCAGAGAGCTAAATAGCCTAAAGACAGAAAAGGAAATCTAAACTGCCCCAGAGCAGACCCCAAAGTAAAAGGCAGCCCCAACATATAATGACGGTAAAGCAAGATGAAAAAACACTCACACAGATAGAAAGATAGGCTGAGCAAACGATGGGGCCCAAGATAACTAAACAGAACAGGAAAGGAAGGTTGCTGTCTGCAATCTGCCAAAACCCTATCAAAGACATAAGCCAACAAGCTGATATGGAAAAAGACCCTGAAGCAGCTAGGCTTCAAAAACTAAATCAGCACTCAGGTATTTTCAGAAGACAGAGCTAAAGGAATTCAGCTCACCCCAGCAGGGAATGGCAGAAATCCAGAAAAACAAAGCAAAACAAAGTCAAAGCACAAATGCAAAAGGCCGAGCAGAAAACTTAGCTTTAGAAGAGCAGGAATTCAGACTGGTCTCCAAGGATCCCACAGAGAAATCACCCGCAGGGCAGAAGGGCGTTGGCAGCCTTATATCCAGTCAGTAACTCCACTCAGCCAGTCATCATCATTAGGCTCAGGTGTTTGATAATCAGGCTCACTACCTTTCTTTACCAGAAGAGGGAGTTCCTCGGGCCTCAGTAGTGAAGGGGAAAATGAACTCACAACAGGGTTGGAGGAAGCCCGGTACTTGGGGTATGTCATTGGGAGAGGAGTTCTCAAGCCCCAAGTAAGCAAAGTAGAGGCAATTCAGAACTGGCCCTGCCCCCTCACAACAAAACAGGTAAAAGCCTTTTTAGGTTTGGTGGGATATTATAGGCGGTTCATTCCCAACTTTGCAACCCTGTCCGCGCCTTTAACAGATTGTTTAAAAGGGAAAAAATCTGTGATGGTCCACTGGAATGATCAGTTAGAGGAGGCCTTTACAAAATTAAAAGGGGTACTGTGTGGTACACCAGTCCTGATCACTCCAAATTTCAAAAAAGAGTTCGTGGTGCAGACTGATGCCTCGGAGATAGGCCTCGGTGCCGTGCTGTCTCAGGAAGTTAATGGGGAAGAGCATCCCATTAGCTTCCTTATCCGGAAGCTTACCCCAGCTGAAACCCGATACAGTATTGTGGAGAGAGAGTGCCTGGCCATCAAGTGGGCACTGGAATTGTTGTGCTACTATTTGCTGGGGAGAACATTTCGGTTGGTGACAGATCATTCCCCTCTTATGTGGATGAGTCAAGCTAAGGAGAGGAATGCCCGAGTCACCAGGTGGTTCCTGTCCCTGCAAAATTTTCAGTGGAACATCGTGCAGGCAGACTACAGGGAAATGCAGATGCCCTGTCCAGAGTTCACTGTATGCCATGTGTCCACCCCCTTGGGGTTGAACATAGGGGGAGGTATGTGGTACAGTAAAGGGTGTTTTACTGGATGGAAGATATGTTTCTCCCAGCAGATTAATGTTTGGCTGGGTTTTTCCCTAAAGACGGGACCTGCGATGATGTCAGGGTCACGTGATCAGCCCATGTGGTTTCTACCTCACTGGTGGGAGGGGTTAGGCCCTTTGTAATGGAGGTTGGTAATTGCCACAGTGTGAGTGTGTTTCTGGAAGCTACAGGAACTTGTGTGGACTCAGCCTGAAACTTGTATACAGGATTCCCATGCTGCAGGACTATCGCAGCAAGACTCGGAAGAACCCCGGGAATGGCACCTGGTGGATGCCGCAGGACCTGGCAGTCGCTTAGTTACACCCGTCCCGTGCAAGGGGTGAGTCTGGGGCCAGTGGTTCTCCAAGCTGGAGGATGTGTTTGGTTTTCCTTATGTTTTGTTAAGCTGCTAGTTACTGAGTGACATTAAAACCACTGGAATTGGACTTTATGCCTGTGTGTTGCCTCGTTACTGTCGCCAGGCTATTGCCTACCAGAGCGAATCCCTGCAACATACATACATACACAGTATATATTTATATATATTTATATATATTATTTATTATTATAGCCCCATTTATTCCATGGCGCTTTACATGTGAAAAGGGGTATACATAATAAAAAACAAGAACAATAATCTTAAGCAATACAAGTCACGACTGATACAGGAGGAGAGAGGACCCTGCCGCGAGGGCTCACAATCTACAAGGGTTGGGTGAGGATACCATAGGCGAGGGCTGAGCTGGTCATGCAGCTGTTTGGTGGATCAGTGGTTACTGCAGGTTATAGGATTGTCGGAAGAGGTAGCTCTTCAGGTTCCCTTTGAATGTGTCCACGGTAGGTGAGCATTTGATATGTTGGGGTAGAGAGTTCCACAGTAGGGGGGATGCGCGGGAGAAATCTTGTATGCAATTGTGGGAAGAGGAGATAAGAGGGGAGTAGAGAAGGATATCTTGTGAAGATCGGAGGTTGCGTGCAGGTAAGTACCGGAAGACGAGGTCACAGATGTATGGAGGAGACAGGTTGTGGATGACTTTGTATGCCATGGTTAGGGTTTTGAACTAGAGTCTCTGGGTAATATATGTGTTACCGATGGCGGTGGTCTTTGTTGTTCTTTCTCATTCTTGGGTCCTCTACCAGATAAATTGTTTGCCTAAAATACAAAGTAAATATTTAATCTTTAACTTTATGCCTTTTCATCTTCAACTGGCTTAACTGTTGACAATAACAGTAATTTTGGCCAGGAATGTCCAAACTTTTACATGACTCTGATATTAGATAGATATATTTATAGATAATATATAGACAGACAGATGAGTAGTTAATACATAGATGAATGGATAATACAGATATCCACATAGCAAGATGATAGATTTATGAAAAAAAATCCTCATTAAATTCTCACCAGATGTCGTTAACAACCCATCCAATCCACACAGGCAAGGAAATCAAACCATAGAGGTCATAAATTAAGTTATGTGTAATAATAAGAAATTACACAGTGAAAAAGTAGTGAACACATGAAGAAAGATGTGCAAAAAGCCATGGAAAGTCATGACACCAGCTAAAATCTTTCAGTAATTAGAAAGCAATCCTGTCACTTAGTGAAAAATAATATCAGCTTGTTCAACTGATAGCGTACAAAAAGGAGTCTCATTATCAAGGTGCCGCACAAGAAACATCTCATGATGGGTAAAACCAGTGAGCTGTCTAAAGATATTCACAACCTTATATTTGCAAAACATACTGATGTGTTGGCTACAATAAAATTTGTAAAGTACTGTAGGTTCTAGTGAGCACTGCTGGGGCCATAATCCGGAAGTGGAAAGAACATCATCTCACCATAAACCAGCCACAACCAGGTGCTCACTACAAGATTCCAGACCAAGGAGTGAAAATAATTTTCAGAAAAATTGTCCAAGATCCAAGGTCCACCTGTAAAGACCTACAGAAAGACCTGCATTCAGCAGGTACAATTGATTATTTCAAGGAAAGCTATAAGTAATGCATTCAACCTCCATGGCTTGTATGCACGCTCACCACACAAAGACTCCATTGCTGAACAAAAAGCATGTTCAAGCATGTTTAAAGTTTGCTAAACAACATTTAGACAAGCCTGTGAAATATTGAGAGAATACAGTCCGGTCAGATGAAATCAAAATTGAACTCTTTGGATGCCATAATACACACAATGTTTGGAGGTCAAAGGGTACAGCATATTTCCCAAAAAACACCATACTTGCAGTGAAGTTTGGAGGTGGAAACACCAAGCTGTTGAGATGTTTTTCAGCATACGGCACTGGCAAACTTCATATAATTGAAGGAAAAATGAATGGACAAATGTACCTAGACATTCTTGATAAAAATCTGCTGCCATCTACTAGGATGATGAAGATGAAATGAGGTTGGACATTTCAGCATGACAATGATTCCAGACAGCCAAGAAAATTGTCAATTGGTTTCAGAAAAATAAAATACACCTGCTAGAATGACCCAGCCAATCACTTGACCGGAATCAAATAGAAAATTTATGGTATGAGCTAAAGCTCAGAGTTCATAGAAAGGGCCCACGAAAATTTCAGGATTTAAAGAGTGTTTGTGTGGAAGAATGGGCCAAAATCACACCTGAGCAATGCATGCGACAATTTTCTCCATACAGGAGGTGTCTTGAAGCTGTCATCACCAGCAAAGGCTTTAATACGAAGTATTAAATACATTTCAGTGAGCGTGTTCAATAATTTCTCCTTGTGTCATTTCATATTACTACACATAACTTAATTTATGTTATCATCATCTATGGTTTGATTTTTTTGCCTGTGTTGATTGGATGGGTTGTTACCGACATCTGGTGAGAATTTCTTGCCAATAGCACCTTTAGAAACAGAAAACTGGTGACAAGCTCATTACTTATTTAAACCTCTTTTGTATAGAGAGATATTTTTATAGATAATAGATTGAAAGATGGTGATGACAAATAGACAGATAAATTGATGCATATGTAGATTTATAGATAATAGATAGATAAAAAGGTTTATAAGTAGAAAGCAAATAACATTAGTAAAGAAAGCGATAACTTACATTAGAAATACTAGATTACTGAAAACTTGATGCAGCACAACAAATTACTTTATAATTAACAATTAGTCTGTAATAGTGAGTAAAAACAAAATCAGATATTGTGTAAAATGAGAAATAATATGTTTAGTGTTACAGTGAAGATATACTCTGTCAGGGTGACCTAAAACTGTGGTAGCCCAACTCCATGTCTGCTATATATAGCCCCATGGCTTGCCATACATGGGATGGAAGGGCTGCAGCATTCCTTTACAGATAGATATTATTTTTGTTTTCATCACTCTGAGTCTGGTTAGAAGTTAACACAGATCCTGCTGTACGCTACTGGGAAGGTTTACGTTCTCCTCTTATAACCGGTAAGTAGTTAATCATTTATTATAGCTGTATTATATATTAATGGGATCTAGTTATATTACATATACATTCATAGTAAGGAATTTCTACACCTAGGTAGGAAGAAGAAAAAATTAAATGCAAGGTCGAGTTCTGTTGGGTTCATTCTTGATTTTGTGCGGTTACATTTTTAAGGAGGGAAAACAGTATAAATTTTTGTTCTTCACTGGTTTGACTCCAAGCCAGAGAGCTAATACAGCGTCCATCCAAAGTGGCATTAGAGGCATTACATGGCAATAGCTTGCTCACTGGGTTTAGGGCAATGACATGCATTCAGAGTATGTATTCTGACATTTCACAAGCTTAACAATAAACCCATTGTGATTTGTTGAATATAGCAGCTCTGGAGCCAAATCAACCTGGAAGGTGGACAATGCTGTGGCTTGTACATGTGTGTGAGTGGCAATTCAGGCTCTTATAGCTTTTCATTACTCACTTTCTAACTATGTCTATATAGGTCTATAAGCGGCCTATAGATGGCATAAGTCTTATATATGGCACTGGCTACCTTACCATACATTGCCATGTGAATTAGGATATCTATATTACTAAATGCAACTTACACACATGTATTCATTGAGGTTTCTTGTCCATTACACTAGAATTGTTCACATATCAGTGTATCAGTATAAGGACAATTATGGATATTTAGCCTATTCTGTGTCAAATCTAAGTTTTCATGGCAAAATAAGACAGGTTCTCCACCTATTATGGCGCTTCATCAGCAGGATGCCTTCATTTCATATGAAATATGGACTGAAGAGGGTGGAATGGCAGGTAAGTCTCAAGAGGGGCAGTGTGCATAACATAAAATATCACATATTGATGCAAAAGTACATTATCCCCAACCATATCGTGATTTGTGTGCCACGGATTATCTATGGGTTTTAGGGATATAATTTTATGACATAAATCATGTACAAGCTTAGAATAACATGGCTACTTCATTCCAAAAAACTGACACACATTTCCATTTCAGCTTCCTTGTAGTAAACGTAACTGAGCTGCAATACCACACACAGCCTATTGAAAGGTGTGGCACTGTTTAGAGAGTTTTTCAAAAACATTTTCCTGACCCCATTTTGTTCTTCCTGGATTGATAATTAGAGCTACTTGTATAAATTTGTGGTCGAGATGAGCAAAATCATTTTGCAGGAGCCTTGTTCAGTGGTCATATCCATGGGAGGACATATCATTGGTGCAACCTAGGGACCAAAGAAGTAAGGGGGCCGACTTCCACCTGAAATACATATGGAATCATGCAATATGAGGAGCTATTGGACTATAGGGCCCATATATTGTTGTAGCACAGCAGCCCCTTTCAGTCTCTGTCCACCAGTGGTCACATCGGTTGTACATGGCCAGACCAGAGCCTTGCAAACCTCGTCTTACCTGCCAGCGTGGAGCACAAATGACAATGCTGGACCTGCTAATCAAAAGAAGCACTGTTTTCGGAAGGAAGAGGTTTTCAGGGCTCTCGTCCGATAGTAATGGACTACAAATGTAGCTGCTGCACCAGGATCCTGTGGAACTTTTTGCTCAGCTCTAATATGCGTAACACATGTTTTGATATGGACTTCTTACGGGAAATTGTCATAGCAAGTCGACATTAATAATAAGCCAAAATATATTTGGTGATTTTGAATTTAATTATTGATTATCTGAAATTAAAAGCAGATTGGGAAACGTTGCAGAACTTTTTCTCTTCGACATCAGAGGAGACTGTAACAGAACCTCAGTGTTGATTTCCAAACCAGCTGATATCAGTGACATAAGGAAACGCGGTGACATTTTAGGCTGGAGACATGTCATGAGTGAGCTAGCCAGACACAATCACCCATGAAAATTTCTATATTTAGCAAGATTCTCAAAATTAATAAAATGACACATCAGAAGACAAAGCTGCCGTTGTAATTAATTGTAACCAAATTCATGTTTTTTTTTCTAGAAATTTTAGGAGAGCATTTACTAAAAGAAGCAATGTTTTATAACCATATAAATGTATAAACCCAATACTATGTGTACCATATACTAGATAAAAATGATTGTCTGACTACAGTTACATAGGATGAAAAAAGACAGGTTCAGCTGAGTCCAGTTAGTGATTTGCTCTCGGATTGCCACATATGTCATGTATACTGCTAACATTTGTTCTTGCCGTATTGCTTTTATGGCCTGACGCAGCTCAATATCTGGGCTATGGTTTAGTTTTATGGTGGAATGGCAATGCACAAACCTCCCTATCAAGCTTAACAGTGCATGCTTAAGTCAGTCTCTTGCGATGGAGAGGGATTTGCTGTAAGCGGTTTTGTAGATGGAAGTCTTAGTAACACTGCTGAATGTTTGGAACAGCTGCGGAGGCTGCTCGGATATTATCATGTCTGACACATGGTCCTGGTGGAAGAGGCTCCGCAGCAGAAAATTATTTTGGCTTTTATTAATCTAGGTTAGATTCCGAATGTGCAGTACAATATCCAAGCTGTATATGGAGATTATTTTTTTGCTAGATTATTATTATTATCATCTATTTATACATCTGATTAATCTCTCTTTCTCTGTTTTGCTTTACTTGTTCTTATGTTTGCTATTTTGGTCATGAAAGAAAAATTGTGAAATTAATTATAATCTTAGTCAATTTAAAGATTATTTATCATTTTATATGTTTTTTTTTTTATTTGCCGTAAAATCTGAAATGTTAAGCCAAATATATTTACCAATTGCATAGATACAAAGCTAATTTAGCCATAAATATACATAAATAGCAAATAGCAACTCCACATATAATCCATTTCAGAAAGGATAAAAAACAGAGATTTTAAGCTATAAAAATTCTCAACTTTTTGTTTACATAAATCATAAAAGAGACAAAGAAAAGTACAAAAATTAAGAAAATAGTAACGCGTTCCTCCCCCTGAGGAAGCAACATCCTAATTATTCAAAACTTGCGCTGGGGATTTCTTTCTGCATTCACTATTATTATGGTTAGAAACCTTTTTTTTGCCATATACCTGTTATATGATATCTGTAGGTTTGCATTAGGTATACATTTATGATCACTGTGTCATTTATATCTAAACTAAAATACGCTTATGCACTCATATTTTTCTTCATTTTTGCAAGAGTGCATATCTGGCTTGGTTACCTATGTATTGTTTTGTTGATCTTTGAACTCTTTTTTTGTCTCTTTTATGATATATGTAAGAATTTTTATAGCTTAGAAAACTCATTTTTTTCTCCTTTCAGTAAAAGATTGAAATGTGTAGCTGATCGGTTGGGATTCAGGTCATGAACCTTCTACCAACACTGCTTAGAGGTGCACAGCTCCTTATGGGCTCAGTAGAAAATCTATGAGTCGAAATGATACTTCTTGGATATCGGTCAGACGCCTCTCTCACAGCCAAACCAGATCTCACACTTTGCTCTGACGAGGGGCAGTACCCTGAAACACAGTGTCTGCAAATTGAGATTCTGGCTTGGCTTTTATCCTAAGTCATGTAACAAGGCTCGATAAGGGGTCGACATTGACTTTTAGGATTGCTACTTCCAATAGGTGGCACTAGAGTTCTAGTCCTCTTCCTCTCTGAAGAGACAATTTGCATAAATAGCATATTTCCCAGAGGAGCATTGCGGCTTTAAGTCTCCTCATCTCAACATGCTTAGCATGTCATTCTCCACAAGCAGAAATTATACTTCTTGGATATCGGTCAGACGCCTCTCTCACAGCCAAACCAGAGCTCACACTTTGCTCTGACGAGGGGCAGTACCCCGAAACACAGTGTCTGCAAATTGAGATTCTGGTTTGGCTTTTATCTTAAGTCATGTAACAAGGCTCGTTAAACGGTCGACATTGACTTTTAGGATTGCTACTTCCAAGAGGTGGCACTAGAGTTCTAGTCCTCTTCCTCTCTGAAGAGACAATTTGCATAAATAGCATATTTCCCAGAGGAGCATTGCGGCTTTAAGTCTCCACTTCTCGACATGCTTAGCATGTCATTCTCCACAAGGAGAAATGATACTTCTTACACCACTGGCACAGATTACTGTACAGGTCACAAGACTTTATATTGAGCTACTACAGTGTTCAGTAAGGACAATCATGGAGCAATTGCTCACTTCCGAGTGGTGTTTAGTGTGATGAGTTGGGTCTAAGGTCCTGGACCCCACTGATCAGCTTAAAGTTTTAGTCTCTACAATAGATAAAAAATGATGAGCAATGATAGCTACGATTTAAAGAAAAAAAATAAGAATGTCAGGGAACCAAGGATCGCCAATGATTTCATCAATACATTCTGCTGACATTATTCATTATGTGGGGTACTCAGCCGAAACTGGGCACACTCTGCTGGCTGTCAGAGTGTTGTTAAGAGGTATCTCTTATGTGTGGGCTGTTAGAGAGGTTGCACAGTAAAGAGACACTCTCTGGCTGTTATATGAGCTTGTTATGTGTATACTGTATAGTTGCACTGTTTATTTTTATAGTATATCAGTGTTATTTATGGGTGCTGTTTGGTGGCATTAATTTATATAGCAGTAATGTCTATTTTCTCTGTGTCATAGCATAATTTATTCATCACTTTTTGATATGGGCTCTAATTGTACCTATGAAGTGAAAATACATTTATTTTTAAGTGTGTGAGCATTACAGATCTCTCCAGGAGAAAATCCTATGTACATTCCGCATCTTGGGCTGCGTACAGTATTACACGGATCCTCCAGCATTATACTCTCCTACATTTGTGGACTTGCTTTAGAGAAGTGTAAAGAAAAAATAAAACAGACACCAGGGCTTTTTATAGCTTCTCCTCCCCTAACTCATCTGCCTCTTTATGCATCCTGTCCTTGAAAGCTGTGAAAGCTGCTCAGATTCTACAACAGTTGGTTTTAGTCGTGTAAAATGGAATTGGTCAGAAATTACAGCATAACTGACTAAATTGCCAGGCAAACTGGTAATGGATGAAAGCAGAGACCGACCCTGTATGCCTAGGGCAAAGAAGTCTTTATCTCTTTATCTATGCCCTCTTCCCTCAGCTATTCTGTTGCTATAAGTTTGACTTTGGTAATGAACATTGGTTCCAAGATGAGCTTGTCTTCTCCTCCACCACTAGATTTTGCTCATATTACTAGGCATGGTTAAATACAGTATCTTGCTTTTCTGAATACGTCTGCTCCAATCATTGATCTACAGAAATTTTAGAAACTGTTCTGTAGGCTCCTTTATCTACATTTATCACCACTTCTTCTTGATCCCTAGAGCTTTTTCATAGCCTGACCACTTGTGATCAGCTTCACTAAAAGTATCTCTGTAGACAGTTAGGCTTTCCATACACACAAAGATATAATTTTGCTACAAATTCTGTAAATCTACATATGCTTATCACTAAATTAGAATATCATCAAAAAGTCAATTTATTTCAGGTCTTCAATACAAAATGTGAAGCTTGTATATTATATAGAGTCATTACAAGCAGAGTGATCTATTTCAAGTGTTTATTTCTGTTAATGTTGAATGATTATGGCTTACAATGAATGAAAACCCAATAAAAACCAAAAAGTCATTATCTCAGTGAATTAGAATAATTAACAAAAAACATCTACAAAGGCTTCCTAAGCGTTTAAAAAGTTCCCTTAGTCTGTTTCAGTAGGCTCCACAATCATGGGGAAGACTGATGACTTGACAGATGTCCAGAAGGCAGTCATTGACACACTCCACAAGGAAGGTAAGTCACAAAAGGTCATTGCTAAAGAAGCTGGCTGTTCACAGAGTGCTGTATCCAAGCATATTAAAGGAAAGTTGAGTGGAAGGAAAAACTGTGGTAGAGAAAGGTGCACAAGCAACCAGGATAACCGCAGCCTTGAAAGGATTGTTAAGAAAAGGCCATTCAAAAATTTGGAGGAGATTCACAAGGAGTGAACTGCTGCTGGAGTCATTGCTTCAAGAGCCACCACACACAGACGTATCCAGGACATGGGCTACAAGTGTTGCATTCCTTGTGTCAAGCCACTCATGACAAGAAGACAGCGCCATAAGCGTCTTACCTGGGCCAAGCAGAAAAAGAACTGGACTGTTGCTCAATGGTCCAAGGTGTTGTTTTCAGATGAAAATAAATTTTGCATTTCATTTGGAAATCAAAGTCCCAGAGTCTGGAGGAAGAGTGGAGAGGCACAAAATCTAAGTTGCTTGCGGTCTCGTGTGAAGTTTCCACAATTAGTGATGTTTTGGGGAGCCATGTCATCTGCTAGTGTAGGTCCAATGTGTTTATCAAGACCAAAGTCATCGCAGCCATCTACCAGGAAATTTTAGAGCACTTCATGCTTCCCTCTGCCGACAAGCTTTTTGGAGATGGAAATTTCATTTCCAGCAGGACTTGGCATCTGTCCACACTGCCAAAAGAACCAAAACCTGGTTTAAAAACAATAGTATTACTGTGCTTTATTGGCCCGAAAACTCATCTCACCTTAACCCCATAGAGGGGTATTGTCAAGAGGAAGATGAGATACACCACCCAACAATGCAGACGAACTGAAGGCTGGTATCAAAGCAACCTGGGCTTCCATAACACCTCAGCAGTGCCTCAGGCTGATCGCCTCCATGACACGCCTCATTGATGCAGTAATTGATGCAAAAGGAGCCCCAACCAAGTACTGAGTGCATTTACTGAACATACATTTCAGTAGGGCAACATTGTAGATTTTAAAATCATTTTACAAGCTGGTGTTATAAAGTATTCTAATTTACTGAGATAATGACTTTTGGGTTTTTATTAGCTGTAACCCATAATCACCAACATTAATAGAAACAAACACTTGAAAAAGATCGCTCTGTTTGTAATGACTCTATATGCGTTTCACTTTTTGTATTTAAGAACTGAAATAAATTCACTTTGTGATGATATTCTAATTTAGTGAGAAGCACTTGTGTGTGTGTATATATATATATATATCTGAATGCTTGACAGGAACAAAGCATATGAGCAGTTAATTCTCATATAGTTCAGATTGTCAATAATGTAATTTACATACATAGCCTTCTCTGGTTACATTCATATTATTGTAAGATCACTTGACCATATTGGAAAATAATTATTAAGAAACTGCGCCAAATTTATGGCAAACATAAAAGTTGCAAATTTTGGCACGTGTTTGTCTAGTTCAAAAATATAATTTTTTTTAATCTTTTTATGCCATTCTTGTCACTCCAAAAAATATAGGATTTAAATTGGTTACCCAAAATATACAAAGTTAAGAAATGTTGGTTGCCAATATTGTAGGATAGCAAATGTATCATTACTAACCCATTCTCTCACTCAACAATCTGAAGTAGACCCTCTTGCACTTTTCTGGTCTTTGTTTACGTGTGTTTGGTATGTGACAGCTGCAGTCAAACAAAAACCGGGAGTGCAGGAGGAGGGTCAGCTCTGGATCACTGATGGAGAGAATGGGTTAGTACTGATGCTTTTGTTATTTTACAACATGTCCAGACTTAAAAAGTCTTAACCCAGCTATAAGTCAATGCCGGATAACTTAAAAGTGGTTGGCGTAGACTCTAATACTGGAGTATGTTACAAATCTCTGTGGTACCAATTCACAAAGCATTGTTCATAATCTTTTGAGAATCCACTAGAATAAATTTATGGTATGCTATACTATGAACAGCACGGTGTTACTAATGCTCCAATATGGACCTGTTGGTACTATGCGCCGTGGTACAATGTATGTGCATGTGGCACTGTTGTGGTCAAGAACCAACATATGGAAATCATCTTAACACTTGTAGAAAATAATGATTGATAATTAACACCTAGTAAACCAGTAATAAAATATGAGATACACATTATGCATAATATGTGGTGCATGACTATAAAAGTGTGAGATTATTTTGGTGATGGGTGATCAAAGACATATCAGGTATTTCTCAGCTAAATATAGCCCCTTACCAATTCCGAAATCACCTTGTGGATGTCAATGCCAATGATTTATCAGTGGAATACAAATATTGATGATGGCACAAAGTTGGTCATCAACTGCATCTCTGATGTCCTGTTTTCCAGTGGATTGCATATTTTTAATTTAAAAATTAAAATAATTAATTAATTAGATTGATGATTAGCATAAATAGCCCTTGTGATGAGCTCATAAAAGACTCAAATTTTCTCTGAGAAATCTGCAGACTGCAAGCAGATTTTTAAAATTTAGTTTTCTATGTTTTATTCCTGTGTTTATTTTTGAAGTTGTATTATTAGACTATTCATAGAAGCAGAGTTGGTGTGAAAAGTTATTTTTGCATATTATTATTGTCGTGTTGCTTAATCATGAGGTAAAGGTGACAGTGTCTTGCACGTAGAAGATATGATTCACCGCACACTCTAGTTTGATACTTTGCACAAAATTGTAAATTTATTTAAAGACATCCAGTCCAAAAGAAACATTCCATAATAGAAAAAAAAATATATATATACAGCTTAGATACCCAACGTTGCAATCCTCCTGGATCTTCATCACGGGGTACTACAAAATAAAAGAAAAAAAATATAAGACATATATACAAAAAAGACATATATACAAAATATGGACTGAAGATGCAAAAGCAGAAAAGTGGAAAAAATATATAAAGCTATCATTCAATAATAAAACCAGGCATATAAGTATCAGGAAATGCAACATCATCACATAATACGCAACAAAAGCAAAAATACATTTGAAAGTTATATTGGATTATAATAATAGAAAGTGCACAGGGGTGCAAAAGAGCAAGAGACCTCATTGTTTTACCTTAGTTACTGTAGTGTCATGAATGAGGCACGCGAGAGGAATATGGACCCCTTTTGGATGTCCCCAGGTGCTATAGGCAATAATATACGGTACATTTAATTTTTATTATTTTTTATTTTATTTACTTTTTATTTTTGACTAGCTGAAGAGCCCGGCGCTGCCCAGGCATAGTAACTAACTATGGTTAGTTATAGCAAATTATAATGATTATATCTCTATATATATATATCTATATATATAAAGCTGAGTGTATAGCCCTGCCCACTCCGCATAGCCACATTCACTATAATATCCCACATCATCCCATCAGCCAGAGCCAACGGACTACTACCCCTAATATCCCACATCGTCCCGTCAGCCAAAGCCACCAGACTACTAATATCCCACATCATCCCTTCAAAGCCACCGGACTACTACCCCTAATATCCCACATCATCCCATCAGCCAAAGCCACCGGACAACTACCCCTAAGGCCTCTTTCACACTTCAGTTTTTTAGCATCAGTTCAAATCCGCCAAAAAGTCAGACAAGCGGATCCGTTCTCAACTGATGCGAACGCAGGATCCGTTTTCAGACGGATCCTGAAAATGAGGAAATATAAAGGAACTGCTGGCCGGGGAGAGAGAGAGAGAGAGAGAGAGAGAGAGAGAGAGAGAGAGATTATGATTATGTCCGGCACCCAGAAAGAATTTCGGGTTAAATAAGTGTCTGGAGGATCCGCCAGAGGCAAAAACGTTGCAAGCTCCGTTTTGAAATCTTTGAGGATGGTGACGGACAGCAACTTTTGGCGGATCCTCACAAAAAACGGATGCAACGGACAGCAATCCGTCACAATCCGCCATTAATGCAAGTCAATGGGGAAAAGAAAAAGAAAATTGAGGATCCGTTTTTTTCAAAACCTGGCGGATTGTGACTGATTGTAAAAAACTGAAGTGTGAAAGAGGCCTAATATCCCACATCATCCCGTCAGCCAGAGCCAGCGGACTACTACCCCTAATATCCCACATCATCCCGTCAGAGACAGTAAAAGTAGAATAGTGAAATTGCACAGAAACATGGTTCACTAAGATCCCAGGTTTTCTACTGATCAGGCTGATATTCTCACCTATTTGCCACCATAAATATCACAGTCATGCTTTTCACCAATGGACAGGCACAAACCTTATAAATAAGTACACTAGAGAAACCTTCACACATTTTCATGCACCATCAACTTGTAATTTGTCCGGCTGAGTTGATCATGGATGTACAGCATCTGTATGCAGTATAGTATCATATTTAATGGGTTGTTATGAGAAAAGTATTACGTGTTATATGGGTATATTCAGGTGAATTATGGGGAAAGTAGCACTTTAAAAAACTCACAGCATCAGAGCACAGTAACACATCAATAATGCATAAAAGTGTCTGTGAGAAAATATTAAATCCACATGACATTTAATATGTGCACTTTCCTACATTCATGTATGTCACTTAATGATACCACATGGGAGGGGG
This sequence comes from Dendrobates tinctorius, assembly GCF_039654945.1. Classification (NCBI taxonomy): domain Eukaryota; kingdom Metazoa; phylum Chordata; class Amphibia; order Anura; family Dendrobatidae; genus Dendrobates; species Dendrobates tinctorius. The sequence continues at coordinate 15,362,747 of NW_027361775.1, read as the reverse complement.
GGGATTCATTTCTGTCATGTACTCACTGCTCCTTTCTGCGGGGCAGACAATGGCTGGGAGCTTATGTTTCTGGGGATGCTAGATTTCTCCCACCATGTCAGTGTCTGCTGAGCTGTTGTCAAGTGGGAAAACTTGCGCATAGCAACCAATCACAGCTCAGCTACTTTTAACGAGCTCTGGTGAAATGAGAGATGCTTAGTGATTGGTTGCAAGGAAAACTGTTGGTCATAGCAACCAATCACAGCTTAGCTTCTTTTGAACAGCTCTGGTGAAACGAAAGATGCTTCGTGATTGGTTGGTGATACACACACACATTGATTTTTATATATAGAGATTATCCTTTATTTTTTATTTTTTTATTATTTATTTTTTTTTTATGTTTATTATTTTTCAATTATTTTTCATTTTTCCTTCAAATTTTCAGTTTTGGTATCGGCATTTGTTCACAACATTTCATTTGTTTCAGATTACCCCCCTTTTAAAAATTTTTATTATTGAATGATATCTTTATATATTTTTTTCCACTTTTCTGCTTTTGCATCTTCAGTCCATATTTTGTATATATGTCTTTTTTGTATATATGTCTTATATGCTTTTTCTTTTATTTTGTAGTACCCCATGATTAAGATCCGGAAGGATCGAAACGTTGGGTGTCTAAGCTGTATATTTACGGTATATTTTTTTCTGCTATGGCACATTTCTTTTGGACTGGATGTCTTTAAATAAATTTACAATTTTGTGCAAAGTATCAAACTAGAGTGTACGGTGAATCATATCTTCTATTTGCATTTGGGGCCTTTGCGGTTCAATTCACCAGCACCTTGTCCCTTGAGAGACCCGAGTGCACACCATTCCACTATTATTCAGTGTCTTGCACATGGCAGACATTTGTTTGCTTTAGACAGAAAGATAAGCAGTGCTTCTTTGCTATCATTGTAATTTGTCACTTGACTTGTCATTGACTATCAAACTAACATGGACATGATGCAAAAATTGTGCAAAAGGAATTACATTTGCTTGGTTGATAAGCATCATCACACATGGTGTACTTTCTATCTATGAATTTAAAGGGAATTTGTCAGCAGGATTTCACCCCCTAAACTATTTAGCTCTTTCAAAGACAAGTCTGGGGATTTATTCTGATGGAATGTAGGCTGAACTGGAAGGATAAATGTCTTTTTTCGGCCTTGCTAACTATGTTACTAAGTCCCGCAATAACTTTATATGGCCTGTCCGTTCCTCAGTTACTGAGAAATCAGGGTTTGAATTGATGGTCAAATAAGACTGAAGATTTGAAACCTCTGTCACTCCTTTTTTCCTACACAGAGCCGCCTCCTCCTGCTTGACAGACAGTCTCTATACTGTGTGACTGTAGGCAAAGCAGCAGTCAAACAGTAGGTGGCGCTGGGCAGGGAATAGACGTGAGTGACAGAGGCTTCAGATCTACTATAGTGCTTCAAGCTCATTTGTATATCAATTCAAATGCTGGTTTCTCAGTAACCGAAGAACAGACTGACTTGAAAGAGCTACATGCACATACAAGTAATTTGGGCTGTGAAATCATGGTGACAGATTTCCACTAAAAGGTTTTCTCACAATTGACATTTCTTGTTTATTCATACAGTACAGTACCTTTAAAAAGTATTCACACCCTGTGAACCTTTCCACATTCTTTCATGTTAGATCCCCAAACATAAATGTATTTTATTGGAATTTTAATATTTTATGTGATATACCAACACAAAGTAGCAAGTAACGTATTTTACAGACAATAAGATGCTCTTTTTGCCTCCAAAATTTTGACGGAAAGTGGGGTTGCATCTTATACTCTGGATGTACCTTATGTGGCTGTGGATGGGGGGATATCGGCAGTGGTGGAGGAGCAGGTCACAGGAGGCAGGAGCCAGCAGCTGCAGCTAACACCTGTGCCTGCTGTAAAGAGAATGAATGTTCACTGCTCTCCACTCTGATAGTCCCTTCCACCTCTATGCACTGAAAATGATGCTGAGAAGTGGGAGAGACTATTGTAGTGGAGAGCAGTGAATATTCATTTTCTTTAAGGCAGGCACACTGTTAGTCACAGCCACCGGCTTCCTGCAGCTGCTGGGAGATCATGTGTGACCGCTAATAAAGAGAATGAATATTCACTGCTCCACATACCCATGGGAGTGGAGAGCAGTGAATATTCATTTTCTTCAATTATGGGCACAAGTGATTGCTCAGAAACTGCAGGAAGCCGTTGGCTGCAGGTAACAGTGTGCCCGCTATTAAAGAGAATGAATGTTCACTGCTCCAAATATCCATGGGAATGGAGAGCAGTGAATATTCATTTTCTTCAATTATGGGCACAAGTGATTGCTCAGAAACTGCAGGAAGCCGTTGGCTGCAGGTAACAGTGTGCCCGCTATTAAAGAGAATGAATGTTCACTGCTCTCCATTCCCATAGTCCCAGGCGTGGGGAGCAGTGAATATCCCAGCAGCTGACTTCAGCATGTGGGAGCGCATAGCAGTGACATCACACGCTGCTTACAAACTGAAATCATCTGCTGGCATTAGAACAGCACGCCACGCTACAAGGGAGCAGAAGGAAAGGTAAATAGAATTGTTTATTTTTTTATGTGTGCAGCATGAGGGGGGCCATATATACCAGGATAGGGATGGGAGGGGCCACGTATACCAGGATGGATATGGGAGGCATGGACACCAGAATGTGGATGGGAGCATGTACACCAGAATGGGGATGAGGGGGCTGTCTGTACCAGGATGGAGATGAGGGGGCTATGTATACCAGGATGGTGATGGGAGAGCTATGTATACCAGAATGGGGATGGGGCCACGTATACCAGGATGGTTATGAATGGGCCTTGTATGCCAGGATAGGGATGGGGGGCCATGTATACCAGGATGGTTATGAATGGGCCTTGTGTGCCAGGATAGGGATGGGGGGCCATGTATACCAGGATGTGGATGATTGGGCTATGTATACCAGGATGAGGATAAGGGAGTCATGTGTACTATTATGGAGATGAGGGGGCCATGTGTACTAAGATAGGGATGAGAAGGCCATATGTACCAGGATGGGGTTGAGGAGGCCATGTGTACCAGGATGGGCATGAGGGGGCCATATGTGTCAGGATGGGGATGGGGCCATGTGTATAAGAATGGAAATAGGGTGCCATATATACCTGGATGGGGTGCCATGTATACCAGGAAGGAGGACCATGTATACCTAGATGGTGTGCCTTGTATATCAGAATGGGGTGCCTTCTGTACCAGGAAGGAGCCATGTATACCTGGATGAGGGGCCATGTATTCCAGGATGGGGGGGATGAATACCTGGAAGGGGGGTCCATGTATACCAGGATGGGGTGCCATGTATACAAGGATGGGTACCATATAAACCAGGATGGGAGGCCATGTATACCTGGACGATGGCCTATATACCTGGGTGGGGATCATATATAACTGGATAGGGACATATACTGTATATATCAGGATGGTGAAGGGGCATATATTCCAGCATGAGAACATAAATATACTTGGATGGGGAATATTAGTACAGAATTGGGGGACATTATCTCTATAACGGTGTCAGCAGCAGATCCCCAATAACAGTGCATCATGACCACATTTTTTGCCTCCATTTTTTTTCTGTTGTCCTCCTCTAAAACCTAGATACATCTTATGGTCTGGTGCATCTTATAGTCTAAAAAATATGGTATTTATGCAGTGTAAAAAAAATTATACAAGGTTTTCTAATTATTTTAAAAATGTAAATCTTATAATTGTGATGTGCATTAGTATTCAGCCCCCCTGATTCAATATTTTGTAGGACCACCTTCCGCTGCTGTTACAGATGCAAGTCTTTGGGGGTATGTCTCTACCAGCTTTCCACATCTAGATGTTGAATTTTTTGTCCATTCTTCTTTGCGAACTAGCTCTAGCTTAGTGAGATTGGATGTGCAGCATCTGTAAACAGCAATTTTCATGTCTTGCCACAGATTCTTAATGGAATTTAGGTCTGGACTTAGATTGGCCACTCAAACACGTGGATATGCTTTGATCTAAATCATCGTTGTCCTACTGGAAGGTGAAATTACTCCCCAATCTCAAGTCTTTTGCAATCTCTACTTGTTTTTTCTTGTATTTAGCTCATTCCATTGTCCCATGATGCTACCACCACGTTTGGTGGTGGGGATAGTGTTTTCAGGGTGATGTACAGTGTTAACTTTCAGCCACACATTGAGTTTTGCATTTAGCCCAAAATGTTCTGCTTTGCTCCTTTCAGACCAGAACACCTTCTTCCACATGCTAGCTATGTCCCCTACATGACTTCCAGCAAATTGCAAATGGGACTTGCTATGGCTTGCTTTCAAAAATGACATTCTTATTGCTATTCCTCCATAAAGGCCAGATTTGTGGAGTATACAGCTAACGGTTGTCTTGTGGACAGATTCTCCCACTTTAGCTGTGGATCTTTGCATCTCCAGCAGAGTGACAATGGACCGCTTGGCTGCTCCTCTAATTAGTGCTCTCCTTGTTTGGGATATTAGTTTATGTGGACAGCCTTTCTTGGTAGGTTTGCAGTTCTGCTATACTCCTTCCATTTTAGCATGGTGGATTAAACAGTGCTCCATGAAATGATCAGAGCTTGAGTTATTTTTTTATAACCTAATAACCTAACCCTGCTTTACTCTTCTGCACAACTTTATCTCTGACCAGTCTGGTGTGTTCCTTGGTTTTCACGATGCTGTTTGAGACCTGATGCTTACAAACAAACCTCTAAGACCTTCACAGAAAAGCTGTATTTATACTGATAATACATTATACGCAGGTGGACTGAATTTACTAGGTATGTGATTTTTGTTGGCAATTGGTCACTTAGGATTTTATTTAGGGGTGTCAAACTACAAAGGGCTTAATAAAGATGCACGTTACAGTTTTCAGATTTATGTTTTTTGAAATTATTAGAAAACCATGTACCATTCCCTTTACACTTCACAAATATTCCCTACTTTATTTGTGTTGGTATGTCACATAAAATCCCAATCAAACAGATTTAATTTTATGGGTGTAATGTGAAAAATCGTGGAAAAGTTCATGGGGTATGAATCCTTTTTTAAGGCACTGTAGATGATAAACACCTGATTGTAAGGGGCCCTCTTGCTTGAACTCTAACAGGTACTAGAATGGGGGACTCAGACATCCCATTTCTACGGTATGTAATGAGAGGCGAAGCTTTACCAGAGCAGCAATAAAGCATCCACTCTCTTTTTAATAACTGATAAAAAGATCTGAGCACTATACGTGACTTGTCTTATTCTGACCTCTTCAAATGCTGAAAGCATCCATCCTTTACCTCAATTTAAGTCATTCATAGCTTGAATGTTAAGACCATCAATGTTAAGACCTAGGACTATTTTTCTATTAGTTGACCAGGGTTAGAAAAATGTCTGCTTTCTTAAAATAAAAAGTGTCACACCCGTCCACAGGTTGCATGTGGAATTGGAGCACATTTATTTCAAGGTAACTGAGTTGTAATTCCACAATCCATGGGTAGGTATGGTGTTGTTTCTAAACAAAAGAATCCATGCTTTTATTTACCCAATTATTGCTTTATGATGCATACTGTGCACCTCAGTGACCGTGTGCAGAGCAGGCTCAGGAACAGAGTCTACTCCACACGGGACACATGCCAGCTGTGTTAACCCCTTAGTGACAGAGCCAATTTTTACAATTCTGACCACTGTCACTTTATGAAGTTATAACTCTGGAACGCTTTAACTGATTCCGCTAATTCTGAGATTGCTTTTTGCATGACATATTGTACTTCATGTTAGTGGTAAAATTTCTTCGATATGACTTGTGTTTATTTATGAAAAAACGGAAATATGGTGAAAATTTTTCAAATTTTGCAATTTTCAAACTTTTCATTTTTATGTCCTTAAATCAGAGAGATATGTCACAAAAAATACTTAATAAATAACAATTCACACATGTCTACATTACATCAGCACAATTTTGGAAAAAAAATATTTTTGTTAGGAACTTATAAGGGTTAAGTTAACCAGCAATTTCTCGTTTTTAAAACAACATTTACAAAACCATTTTTTTAGGGACCACATCACATTTGAAGTCACTATGAGGGGTCCATATGACAGAAAATAGCCAAAAGTGACACCATTCTAAAAAGTGCACCACTCAAGGTGCTCATAACCACATTCAAGAAGTTTATTTACCCTTTACGTGCTTCACAGGAGCTGAAGCAATGTGGAAGGAAAAAATTAACATCTAACTTTTTTTGCAAACAATTTAATTCAGAACCAATTTTTTTATTTTCAGAAGGGAAAAAGGAGAAAATGAACCTCTAAATTTGTTGTGCAATTTCTCCTGAATACGGCGATACCCCATATGTGGGGGTAAACCACTGTTTGGGCGCACTGCAGGAAGGGAAGGAGCGCCGTTTGACTTTTTCAATGCAGAATTGGCTGGAATTGAGATCGGACGCCATGTCACGCTTTGAGAGCCTTTGATGTGCCTTAACAGTGGAAACCCCCAACAAGTGACACCATTTTGGAAACTAGACCCCTTAAGGAACTTATTTGGATGTGTGGTGAGCACTTTCAACCTCCAAGTGCTTTACAGAAGTTCATAACGTAGAGCCGAGAAAATAAAAAATCATAACAATAAAGAGAAGGAGGGCACCACCAATAATGCATGCGGAGATACACCAATAGTCAGTATAAAGTATCAGTAAAGAAACAAGAGAAAGCTACTGACCATAGCAATGGGATCACACACTGAATAAAAATAATGTAAATTTTATTAATTGTCAAGACAGACCAAAGCACCATAAAAACAATTAAAAGTCACTATATGACAGTGAAATTGAACCCTGAGGGGTTAATAATATAACCCTACAACAAACTCCCCTCGTACATATATATCATGATAATAATGGCAGATCAATATAATGATGGTGTACTTAGGTCAAGGTACAGATCATAGTGCATATACATAGATATAGTCATTAATAGCAACAAAACTAATCATGAAATACAGAATGCTAACCCATAAATCTGTTCACCAATGGATCAATATTCCATTTAAAATGATCATATAATAAGAAGGTAGAAAACCCAAAGGTACATCAGGGCCCCGATTGCAATGATTCGGAGCCTAATGATGTTCCTCCAAAATGAGCGCTAAAAAATATATACAAGCGTTGGGTGCAGAGCCATTACCATACCAGGGGGAGCCTGTGGATTGCCCGATGCGTGTCGCTACCGCTGGGTAGCTTCGTCAGTGCCGCTCAATGCCGACTTTTATTTCCCATTGACTTGCATTGGGGTCGGGTTTCAGACGAAACTCCGACTTTTTTTGCCCTAGTCGGACCAGTTTCATCTGAAACAAATTTTGTTTCATGAAACCCGATCCGACCAAAGTCGCTCAACTCTAGTGGTGAGTCCTTTGAACTTCCACATGCTTCACAAAAGTTTATAACATAGCGCTGTGAAAAAAATCATATTTTTCCACAAAAATGATATTTTCGCCCCAAATTTTTATTTTCACAAGGGTAACAAATTAGACACCCAAAGATGTTGTGCAATTTGTACTGAGTACGCCAATACTCCATATGTGGGGGTAAACCTCTATTTGGGCGCATGGTAGACCTTGGAAAAGAAGGAGCGCCATTTGACTTTTTCAATGCAGAATTGGCTGGAATTGAGATCGGACGCAATATCGCATTTGGAGAGCCCCTGATGTGCCTAAAAAGTTGAAAACCCCACAAGTGGCCCCATTTTGGAAACTAGACCCCCCAAGGAGCTTATCTAGATGTGTGATGAGTCCTTTGAACCCCCAAGTGCGTCACAGAAATGTATAACCTAGAGCCATGAAAGTAAAAAATCATATTTTTTCTACAAAAATTATGTTTTCACCCCCAAATTTTTACTTTCACAATGGTAACAGGAGAAATTGGACCACAAAAGCTGTTGTACAATTTGTTCTGAGTACGCTGATACCCCATATGAGGGGGGAACCACTGTTTGGGCCCATGGCAGAGTTTGGAAGGGAAGTAGTGCTGTTTTGGAATGCAGACTTTGATGGCATGGTCTGCGGGCGTCATGTTGCGTTTGTAGAGCCCCTGATGTGCCTAAACAGTAGAAAGCCCCAACAAGTGACCCCATTTTGTAAACCAGACCCCCCAAGGAACTTATCTAGATGTGTTCTGAGCACTTTGAACCCCTAAGTGCTTCACAGAAGTTCATAACGCAGAGCCGTGAAAATAAAAAAATCTTTTTTTCTACAAAAATATTTTTTTAGCCCCCAATTGTTTTATTTTCCCAAGGGTAACAGGAGAAATTAGACCCCCAAAGTTGTTGTGCAATATGTTCTGAGTATGCTGATGCCCCATGTGTTGGGGTAAACCACTGTTTGGGCACACGTTGGGGCTCGGAAGGGAGGGAGCACTGTTTGACGTTTTGCATGCAAAATTAGCTGGTATCAATGGTGGCGCCATGTTGCGTTTGGAGACCCCCTGATGTGCCTAAACAGTGGAAACCCCTCAATACTAACTGTGTATGCGCCTGCCATTTTCTTCCTGGAAGAAGATGACGGCACCCATCGGGGGAAGCAGGAGGGCCGAGGAGCACCGGTAGGTCCGGGAGGTACTGGGGGGATCATGGACCCTATTGCGATCACATCAGAGGAGAGAGAAATTAAATGGCACATCAGACTTTTTTTTTTGCAGTCGCTGTTATACGGTTAATAACGGCGATCTCAAAACCGGGGTCCGTAAAAACCAACCCGAATCATGTTTTCTGGGGTTTCGGCTACCTCCGGCATCCAAGACCCCAGAGAAAATCTGACTCTGAGAGGGCGCTATACAGTTTTTCCACAGTGCCGTTAATTAATAGCACTGTGGTTTAAGTACCCTTTACAACCGTCGTTAGAAGGCGTATCGGTGGTTGTTAAGGGGTTAAACAGGTGGCATCTACCTATAACAGCAGCGATTGGGAACATCAGATAGAATGTTTAATGTATCCCAAAATTATTCCATTAAAATTTGCATATTAGCACTAAAAAAATCCCTCATTTAGGCTAGTTTCACACTAGCATTTATGAGCGCAGCGACGGCCTGCGCACGGCCGCCGCTAAGCCCCGCCCCCTGCCGTGCCCCGCCGGTAGCTCCGCCCACCGGCACATGACGCTGCATGCGCCCTGCGTCCCCTATCTTTATCACAGGGGGCGCAGGCCGTGCGCAGTATGCGTTTGGCGGCGCATGCGCCTTTTTGACGGTGCTCCGACGCAACCAAACTGCAGCAGGTCAAAACTGCAACCAAACTGCGCACGGCCTGCGCCCCCTGTGATAAAGATAGGGGACGCAGGGCGCATACAGCGCAGGCCGTCGCTGCGCTCATAAACGCTAGTGTGAAACTAGCCTAAGCTCCATCAGCAAGAAAACTAAAGTTATGTGTTGGAAAATGGTGACACAAACCAAAGTTCAGATTTTTTTCAAGGTATTGAAATTGTGCCTGGTTAGATCTACCAAATAATAAGCGTCTAAAAACAAAACCAAAAAATGATAAAATAGCAGATTTTCTTTCCACTTTCAGTTTATTTATTGTTTGCCATTTTTCTGTAAACTATTTAGTAAAGTGCATTCAAAAGTACAACTTAAGAAAGAGGCCCTCATCTCAATGGAAAAACAAAAAAGTTATGGCTCTTTGAAGTAGGATAGGGAAAATATTAATATGCGAATTTGGATGCGTCTTTACAAGGTGAATTTTGGACAGTTTCTTTAAGTGATATGCAAGCACAGGAGTTGTGGGCTTCCCATTGCTAAACTATTGCATTAGAGGCATTTTGTCTTTTCAGTAAAACACAGCTAACTGCAGCAACATGGCATTATTTTGTACTCTAGATAATATGTATGTACTTTTAAGCTTGCAGCTGTTTAAAATGTTAAATTATTGCCGTTTGTTTCTTCTAGTTCTAGGGACAGGCTGCTGCCATGTCTTCTAAGGTCGTTCCTTATTATCAAAAGAGACAGAAGCATTATGACCACTCTTACCGCAATATTCAAAGCAGATATGTAGTCCAAGAATATTCAGCACAAAAGTAAGTGCTGCTTGTCTATAAATGATTGAAGAGTAATTTTAAGTGTCTGGGATTTATTTTAAATAAGATTTATGTAAATATATATATACAGTATATATATATATATATATATATATATATATATATGAAATTGTAACAGCACTGTAGAAAGAACAATGGGTGGAAAGCCTTCAAAACAATTATCCAATTGTAATGTAAATAAAAATAAGAAAATCAGGCGGTCCTTCAAAAAATTGTAGGTGAAAAAGTGTACTTTATTAGGCCATATGGTATGGTAATGTTTTAGTTGTGAACAACCTTCCTCATTCAGTGAATAGATACAAGCAGGAAGAATACATAGCAGCTTTTCATCATAGCATAATTGCAAAATCATGAAATCATTACTGAAAATGCATCTGAATCATAAGTGTACAGTATAACATGTGCTTTGTGATACAGTTCATAATATATTCATTGTATTAAAAACATGAATATCATAAAATGTAAAACATCAATGATTACGTTAACATAAGGTACAAAGTGCATTAATTACATGTAAATGAACACATGTGGTGTGTATTAAGATGTATGACCCACCCATATGTAATCAGTATTTGTAACATATAAACAAAGCGCTGAAATCAGCATCCGGAAACTTCAACTGTGCAAATTTCACATACCAAGGGCCCCTGCAATGGTGTTGATCGAGGGGTCTTGGTGGGAGACGTTTTGCTTCCTCATACCCCTGCTGTGAGAAGCTTTTGTATCTCTTTGGCTATGACATGGGGATTATTCCCTTTTTGTAAACGCTCTCAACATTCATTATACAAGTTCATTAAATGATTTCCCCTGACCCACTTCCTGTGGAATGAGAGCAATGAAACTTGGCACAGTTATTAGTCCTTCTCTACATAGGTGCCACCTAAGGACACACACTTCTCCCATCTCTTAAAGCAACCTTAAACACTTCGATTGTTGAACTCGACAGGTTGCTCCAAAAGCCACGTTGTGACTTTGGAAATCAGAGTCTCATCATCTGGAAAATGCTTGCCCTTCAAAAATAACTTCATTGTTGGAAAGAGGTGGAAGTCCGATGGTGTGAGGTTTGGTGAGTAAGGGAGATACGGTAGAATTCCAAAGCCACAGGAGCATGCTTCCATTTGGGCAACATGTGATTTATGAACTGGTGCATTGTCTTGCAGAAGGTGGATACCTTTGGTGAGCATGCCACGTCGCTTGGTTTTGATGGCCTCCCACAATTTCCACAGCAGAGAAGCATGAGGGGGATGATAATGGTAACCTTTGCTAGGAAATCCATCAATACTACTCCTTGCTGGGTTGGGCACGTGCCTTCTTTGGAGGTGGTGAGTCATGATACTTCCATTGCATCGACTGAACTTTAGTCTCAGGATCATAGTGATGGACTCAGCTTTCATCTTGTGTGATCAGTCTGTTGAAATGTCCTCCTGGTTTCCATGGCACATCGTCAATAGAGCATGAGAGCATTTGACTCGCTCCTGCTTCTCGTACCAGGATAGAGGTGGGGGCCAATCATAAGGATGGGGCCATGCATACCAGAACCAGAATGGGGGCCAATCATACCAGAATAGGGAGGGGGCCATGCATACTAGGACCGGGATGGGGGCCAATCATACCAGAGGTCTTAGGCCATGCATATTAGGACAAGATGGGGGCACTGCATACCAGGATAGAGATGAGGAATCCATGAATACTAGGGTAGGGATGGGGCCAAGCATACTAGGACAAGATTGGATGAGTGGGACCATTCCTACCAGGATAGGGATGAAGGGGCCATGCATACCAGGATAGGGATGAGGGAGCCATGCATACCAGAATAGGGATGAGGGATGCATGCATATCAGGATAGAGATGAGGGGGTCATGCATACTCATACTAGGGTAGGGGATATTAACTACAGAATTAACCACATTTTTTGCTTCAAATTTTTTTATTCTAATTTCCTATTCTAAAACTTAGTTGCATCTTATGGTCTGATGCGTCTTATAGTACCAAAAATATGGTATATGTTATACATATTGATTACATATGGGTGGGTCATACTTACTATTAAACAGCACACATGTTCATTTACATGTGATTAATGCACTTTATGTTAATGTAATCATTGATGTTATACATTTTATGATATTGATGTTTTTAATACAATGAATATATTATGAACTGTATCACAAAGCACATGTTATACTGTACACTTATGATTCAGATGTTTTTCACTAATCAGTTTGTATCTATTTTCACCTACATTTTTTGGTGTGTAGATAGACAGATAGATAGATAGATAGATACAGTGGGGAGAATAAGTATTTGATACACAGCCGAATTTTGCAAATTTTCCCACCTACAAAGAATGTAATTTTTATCATATGTACACTTCAACTCTGAGAGACAGAGTCTTAAAAAAAACAGAAAATCACATTGTATGATTTTTACTTAATTAATTTTCATTTTATTGCATTAATTATTTGATCACCTACCAACCAGGAAGAATTCTGTCTCTCACAGACCTGTTAGTTTTCTTTAAGAAGCCCTCCTACTCTGCACACACTACCTGTATTATCTGCTCCTGTTTGAACTCATTACCTTGATAAAAGACACCTGTCCACATACAATCACAATCAGTCACACCCCAACCTCTCCACTATGGCTAAGATCAAAGAGCAGTCTTGGGACACCAGGGACAAAATTGTGGACCTGAGCAAGACTGGGATGGGCTACAGAACAATAGGCAAACAGCTTGGTGAGAAGGCAACAACTGTTGGCACAATTATTAGAAAATGGAAGAAGCACAAGATGACTGTCAATCTTTCTCGGTCTGGGGCTCCATGCAAAATCTCACCTCATAGGGTAAGGATAATTCTGAGAAAGGTCAGGAATCAGCCCAGAACTACATGGAAGGATTTGATCAATCGCCTGAAGAGAGCTGGGACCACAGTCTCAAACATTACCATTAGTAACACACTACACCTTCATGGATTAAAATCCTGCAGGGCACACAAAGTGCCCCTGATCACCCGAACACATGTCCAGGCCTGTTTGAAGTTCTCCAATGACTAACTGGATGATCCAGAGGAGGCATAGAAGAAGATCATGTTGTCAGATGAGACCAAAATAGAACTTTGTGGTATCAACTCCACTAGCCATGTTTGGAGTAGGAAAAGGGATGAGTATAACCCCAAGAACACTGTGCCAGACCTGAACCCAATAGAAAATCTTTGTAGGGAGCTGAAACTCAATGTTGCCCAGCGACAACTCCGAAACCTGAAAGATCTGGAGAGGATCTGTATTGAGGAGTGGGCTAAAATTCTCACTGCAGTGTGTGCAAACTTGGTCAAGAACGACAGGAAACGTCTGATCTTTGTAATTGCAGACAAAGGTTTCAGTACCAAATATTAAATCATTCTGTTTTACTATTGTGTCAAATACTTATTTCAAGCAATAAAATGCAAATACAGTGTGATTTTCTGAATTTTTTTTAGATTCTGTCTCTCACAGTTGAAGTGTATCAACGATACAAATTACAGACCTCCCAATTCTTTGTAGGTGGGAAAACGTGCAAAATCAGCAGTGTATCAAATACTTATTTTCCCAATGTACAATTCTGTAAGGACATGTTCACATGACAGTACATTCCATCTAAGTGCTCTGCATGGAACAGCTGACAGCATTAGGACAGCTCTAGGACCAATGTTATTCAGTTATGCTATTCAATTGACTGAATGCATGGATGCAAAAAATCGCAGTTTGCACTAGTGTCTTCAGGAAGTCGGATGAGACTTGCCCATTCAAAAAATATCAGATCCCACGTGGATCAGCTGTATGGCATCTGATGTTTTTGGATATATTGCAATTTGTAATACAGGAAACGGTATTTGGCATTGTAATTTTTAACTTCTAATGTATGAAAATGGATTCCATACTGATGGAAAAAAAATGTACATACGGATGGACAAAAATGGAAGGACAATTCAGGTGAAAACTGTCCGTTCTGGTTGAAAATCTGATGTCTTTTTTTACAGTCGAGTGAACTTGTCCTTACTTTTCAAAGGTTTTCTGAAAGTGCTTTTAAGTATAGGAAAATAGAAGAAATCAGGGAGGGAATAAATACTTTTTGAATGCAGTGGAACTTGTTATAACAGTGTGGTACACATGGAAAATTTAGACACTGAATAAAAGAACTAGCTGTTAGGGTGTTTAATGCATAATTTGCAATTAAATTAATATAATTGCCGATGCCGAATAATGAATGAAATTCTTTTCTGTGCTATTTTTGTATAATAGATTTTCTCAATGATGTTCTTTCTTTCCCTCCAGTTCATTGTCTTACATACATTTTGTGTTTTAATACAGAATATTTTTTCTCCATAATTGCTCTGCAGCCATCTTTATTATTTTACAGAAAAGAAACAAAATTGTCTGTCTAAATTAGGCTACTTTGCTTACAGTCACAAACAATTTACTATGTGACTCTTACGTTCTTCTTTCAATATTTCAGATTCTGTGCTGATTCTTAATACAATCAAAGTGAGAAGTTCCTTGTTTGTACATTATAATACACATACCGATTTGGGAATGTTCACATTGCGTTTGAGGCAGGAACAAAAGTCTGGTCAACCACACTTTTGTGCCTGCCTCAGAAAGGTGGACAATGCTAACACAAAGGCCAGACAGAGCACAAGGTGACTTATTAAAGCAAATGTCACCATCAGGGGTTCCTTCAGAATTCCATTGTTAAGGTGTCAGAGACAAGCCCAACAGAGTCACAGACTTATGCCCCAAACACATTGTAAATCTAGCCTCACGTATTTGTGGCTACATTGCAAAAATGTAAAGAAAGAATTTTCATAAAAAATGGTGGAACCAAACAGAAAGGTAAGAATAGATGTGATGTTCTCAGTAGTCTCATTAAATTAAAGGAAACTTCCATCTTCACAAATCGTTCGCTTGCATTAATTATTTGCGGACATTATATATTCCTTCACTACCAGCCCTTACGAGAGTTAACCCTTAAGATAGCCCTCAACGAACAAGTATATCCAACCTCTGAGATGCATGTTGAGAGTCTGTGTCCCCAGTTTAAAAGGAGACACCTTCAGGGACATTAACACTCCAATCAGTGTTGAGCATAGCACTCTGCTGTTTTTATCAGTCCCATAGATGTTGACTAAAGCAGTCTGCAGCTCCATTCTGACTGGGAACACAGGGCCTCCATGCTAGGGATCATTGGTGGTCTTAGAGTCAGTGGTGTGAACCACAGCAATCATATGTTTATTATTAATAATCGTTGGCTGTGGACCAACATTTTTAATTGTCTAATATCAATTTGTACAAAAATATGGTGATAGATTGAGGCTTGAAGATCCATAGTCACAATGAAAAAATCTTTAAGGGAAGCTATGACCTACCACATACTATTTATAATCCCGGTGGCTTTCTATGTGGCAGAAGGACAATTTAACTTGCCAGCTTTGCATCTCTTTTAGAGTAAGGTCACACGACCATTTTCTCCACATCCCCAAAAACAAACGGCAGTACTATTTTGATCAGACTTTGATCAGAGTTTGATCCGAGTGGAATTAGTTTTTCTCGGACGTGGGGAGAAAAAAAATTATCAACCTTCTCCTTTCTGTCAGTTCGTGAAAATCACACCACATTTGGATGTCATCTGACTGCGATCAGATTTTTTTGATGGACCATAGACTTGCATTACTGATTTTGATCTGCCACTTGGATCAAAATCGGTGGTGTCTCCAATTATTCCCGCTGACCACTCAGTCTAAGGAAAAAATCAGACTTGTGAACAACCCCAAAGATTATCATAGTTACAAGAGCTATTCTTGAAAAAAAAAATAGAAAGCACTCAGATGAGGAAAAATGGTCAGGTGTGCGAGTCCTTAGAGGTATAAAGAATTCACATGGCAGAAAGGTTGTAACTTCGCCAAAAAATGTCACTTTTAGCTGGCATAAATGCTGCTGTTCTCCTGAATATGGTGTATTATTTTTGGTTCCTAAAAAATGGCCCTGTTTTCCTTATAAGTAAATCTAGTCTTGTTAGCTAAGTGGGTGTGGTCCTCAAGAAGCCTACTTTGCTAAAGTGAGGACCCTATTTCAAGAAAGTAGAAGTATTAGAACCAGAGAAGAACAAAACCAGAATCAGGAGAACAGTGGCATTTACACCACATAATAACATTGCACATTTAGAGGAAATGACAAGAAATTGTTGATGTGGTCGGATTTCAAGTCTAATCTTCCTCACTGCCATGAGGAGGAGCTGGAACATGACTGCAACATTTAATGATGGAATAAAGATACAAGTTCTTCTCCAAGAGACGGCTGCAGTGCTGGATAATGTTCTGTATTGTCTGGAGGAGGTGACAATGTAGCAAGCCGAGCTTGCAGTGTGCATGATAGCGTGTTGTATACATATATGACTGTACATCTAACAGTGGTGATGTCACAGACCTGCGACGTGCAACATCATCTCTTCTCTCTGTCACTACAGAAGAAGTAGTTCTGCTTCTAGTCAAAGAGTGTCATCAATTTCCTCCGGTTCCAGAGTAAAATGTGTATGTGGGGCTGATAGAGATGTCCAAGAATACTATGTCCCTGAATTTAAAAGAAGGTACATGCCATTGTGTACCATGCATGGGTAGTTAGCGCATACGCTTACATCATGACCTATTTAATGTGTTTTCATAATATGGTATCAATTAATATGTCATAATAATATGTAATAGCTTTGTCATCCCATCACATCTTGCAGGAAACACAAGCATGTTAAAATACTACAGCTCTGCAGTAGATATAGCATGGCCCCACTTACTCATTGAGAGCAACTGACTCTTTCTTATACACCACACAATGGAACAAACTATCAATTACAGAAAAAAAAACAATATTTATGAGATTTATAATTAGCAAAGAACACAATCATATTTATTGTACCTAAGGCCTGTGTGTTTAGGCACTTAGGGTTACAACATATTTACTGCCTGAACTTGAAAAAAAAATAAGGCACCAAGATGAAAATCTAAGAAACATGATTGACCCCAGACGTCTACCATAATTGCATCATTTATTGCATCCCACTTGCACCTTTTTGTTTGACTACATAGGTAGACCTGTAAGTGTAGGTTCGCACATGTAATGGTATAGCCATGCTGAGTCCAAACACTAATAATAAAATCGTAGGGAAAAGATGACTCCAATGAAAACATACAGCAGAATCTTCATTTTCTCCTTTCTTATTAATCTTTCCTTTCTATTTTCCTTGCTGGTTCTTTTTATTTTTAAATCCGTTTTGCCTATTTCTTCTCTTTTTTTCCTGCTGCTATTCTTTCTTTCTTTCTTTCTTTCTTTCTTTCTTTCTTTCTTTCTTTCTTTCTTTCCTTCTCTGATTCTCATATATCCACTTCCTTGTCTTCCTTTTTCCTTCTGCTTCTTTTCTTTCTTTCCCTCCTTCCTTCCTTTTTGTCTTCTGTGTCTTTAGCCATTGGCAGCCATGTAACTTCAAACCAGCAGCTTACAAACCAGAATTGCTATAACTGCTCGCATCATATGCTTTGGTATCTACAGGCTTCATGCTCATATACAAAAAAATGCAACCATGCTTTATTCCTTTATGTGCTTATGGAAAATATGTATTGCTAATGCAATAGCATATCTTAAGAGGACTAATGCATGAGCGAAAATAGACTAATATTATATTATGATATTGTTTCATTCTAAATTTGAATAATGTTGTGTACCAAGTTGACTATCTATCTATCTATCTATCTATCTATCTATCTATCCCATATCTATCTATCTGTCACGAGGTGACTGGCCGTGCGTGAAACGACCCAACAAACGGTCGGTCACTAAAACATCAAGACAAACAAGGGGACACCGGAGACACAATTACAACGGTGGGCCCTGCAAAAGGGAACAGGGTAATGGACACGTCCTGCACTCTCCTGAGGCTGTGTCTTGGATTATCCTAATGTCCCTATATGGCTTCTTTCAATCCATCGCCGAGCAGGATACCTTAACCCTCACTTGCCCTGCACCTATCCCTCAATAGGGAATTGGCAAGTGCGGACACTGGTCCCACCGCTGCACTAATATAACACCAAGGGAAGAAATGACAGACAAGGAAAAAAGAAACAACACTTAGCTTTCTTTGCTGCAATGCACCGCACATCAGAGTAAGGCACCCGATCACAGCATTCAGCTGAAGCACCACTGCACCAGAAAGCACCTCTCTTCAGCACGGTTGGTTTCCAAAGGACCTATATAACCAACAGTCAGCTGTTGCACCAGGTGACCTTTTAAAATTTAGGCTATGTGCCCACGCTAGCATTTTTAAACGCTCAGGAAAAGGATCCCCTTCCCAGAAATCGCGCGTCTTTTTCCGCGCGTTTTTTGCGCGATTTTTGACACGATTTTGACGCGTTTTTGACGCGTTTTTTGACACGCGATTTCTGGGATCATTGGGGATGGCTAAAAACGCTCAGCAATGCGGAAATTAATGAGCATGCTGTGTTTTTAGCCGCTAAGCGATTCCTGAGCGGTTAAAAACGCATGCATTGGCACAAAAAGCCAAAAACGCATGCTAATTAATTTGATGCATCTTTTAAGCGTTTCTGCAGCATCTGAGCCGGCTCAAACGCTGCGGAAACGCTTAAAAAAACGCATCGTGTGCACACAGCCTTAAAGGAAGGTGGGAGTAGCCACCACCTGCATCAGTAAAACTCACCAGCCATGTAGTAACACCATCGGCGATCGGGGGGAAAAAACTGATATTAAACCCCGATGGCCTGAGAGGAAAAAAGTTTATATGTAAGAAGCCCGAACTGACACAGATCCAAAAATGGATCGTGACACTATCTATCTAACTATCTTGTGTCTATCTATCTATTATCTGTCTATCTCATATCTATCTATCTATCTAATATCTATTTATCTATCTATTATCTATCATCTATCTATCTCTTATCTATCTCATATCTATCTGTCTATCTACCTACCTATCTATCTATATATCCATCTATCTATCTATTATTTATCTAGTATCTGTCGCTCTATCTATGTATCCATCTATCTAACTAATATCTATTTATCTATGAATTATCTATCTATCATTCTATCTATCTATCGAATATCTATCTATTATCTTTATATCTATCTATTATCTATGTATCTATCTATTATCTATCTATGTATCCATCTAATATATATTAATCTATCAATTATCTATCTAATATCTATCTATCTATCTCATATCTATATATCTATCCATCTATCTATATAATATCTATTATCTATCTATCCATCTATCGTATATCTATTTATCTATCTATTATCTATGTATCTATCTATTATCTATCTATCTCTCTATCTATCTATCCATCTATCAATCTAATACTTATTAATCTATCAATTATCTATCTAATATCTATCTATCTATCTATCTATCTCATATCTATATATCTATCCATCTATCTATATAATATCTATTATCTATCTATCCATCTATCGTATATCTATTTATCTATCTATTATCTATGTATCTATCTATTATCTATCTATCTCTCTATCTATCTATCCATCTATCAATCTAATACTTATTAATCTATCAATTATCTATCTAATATCTATCTATCTATCTCATATCTATATATCTATCCATCTATCTATATAATATCTATTATCTATCTATCCATCTATCGTATATCTATTTATCTATCTATTATCTATGTATCTATCTATTATCTATCTATTTATCCATCTATCAATCTAATACTTATTAATATATCAATTATCTGTCTAATATCTATCAATCTATTTGTCTATTTATCTATCTGTCTATCTAACTATTTATCTATCTATTATCTTTCTATCTATGTATAAAAAGCACAACAGCACTCTGTGAAGGCCAACATATACAGAAACAATGGAAACATTAAACTCTAAGCTGTATTGTTACTCAGTAAGATGTACTTACACATAAATTGGCCAATTCTTGCGTGCCCATCAACAATGTCAGGGTGACACTCCTCTGTTGGGTCCCATCATACCCCTTTCATATCCTACTGGACATGCCACTTTTGGGTTAAAACACCTACAATAATGGACGAACTTGTCTCTCTTTTTCTATCATCTAGAAAAAGAAAGCACAGCAGCACTCTGCATAAGTTTCTGTCATGTGAAAACACTGAAAACATTAAAAACATTGAATCTGGACTTTACTGCTCAAAAATATGTGCTTGCAAAAATGAAGGTTCTTAGAGCATAAATTGGCCAATTCTTGTATGCCCATCAACCATGGCAAGGTGACCTTCTCCTGATGGGTCCCTGTTCAGCCTCAGCTTGCACCTGTTCACACTTGGGAGGTGCTGGTCAGGTTTTTCTGTTTATTTAACTATAGGATGTTGGCTGCCTCCAGCCTGATTCTGCACTTCTTTTAACCTTTCGGTGGCAATAATAAGTTCTACCTGCTCATAAATTGTAGGCTCAAAACCCGGGAGAGACATGTTTTTTCATTTAACTGTAGGTTGATAGCTTGAGAGTGGTGGCATGTACAGTAGAACAGGGACCTCTATCTATCTATCTATCTATCTATCTATCTATCTATCTATCTATCTATCTATCTCCTATCTGTTTCTCTTTGTCTTACACTTTATTTACATATAGCTGGTCATAACTGTTTTTTGTCTCAATACTTTCATGTTATACAGAAGTTCTTTCTACTATGAAGATCTCCTTTATGCATTAATGCCATTAACTCCAGTTTATGTAGAACTGATGCTGTGTTCTGCGCTTGTTCAGTGTTTGCCTACTTCAAAGCATGGACTGCAAACTTGTAGATGTAGGAATTTAGTGAAGCCTTCTGTGAAATAACAAAAGCCGTACCATGTCCATGTTTTAGTATTTTTTTTTATTCATTGCATATTCCATAATGTAGGACACAAGAGAAACGTGCCGAGCAGCGCTCCGAGCAGCACGCTGAGCAACACATTGAGCAGCGGTCTCAGCAGCAACATAGAAGCTATGACCGAAGTGTTCGCTATTCCACAGAGCTTGCCTTCTTGGAAGAAGACGTTCGTATTGCACGGGCCCTGGCAAGGGAACAGATTGATAAAGTGTCTATTCAGAGGATGGTAAATCAGTATTTTTAGCTCTCCTTATACAGTATTTGAATATTATGCCCTCGAAGGGGTTTTCCGGTCAAATCGATAATTCGGCAGACACTCTGTATGACTTATATATTCCCCTCAGATTCACTGGTTTCTGAGCGGGGACCGGAGGGTATGTATGTATTCCTGGTCAGAGCCTGTCTAGTCACTTGTATGGAGAGAGGAAGCACCTTCTAGTCGGCCACATCCACATCTCTAGTCAGGGGCAGCGTCGCTCAATACAAGGGTATGGCGCGAGGCCGGCCCACTAGTTGGGATCTGTGTAACGCATACATTGCCTCTAGTCTCGGGTCAGAAACCGGTGAATCCTCGCAGCGCACAGTGACTACGCCTGGGGAATTCATAAGTGTACAGTCATGCAGAGTGACTGCAGACTTATTGATTTGGACTGGATAACCCCTTTAAAATTTAGAGTTGCATAGACTCATGAACACAACATTGTAGGGCAGTGCAAATCAGCAGTGTAGCTGTAAGTGGCGCAGAGACAGCAGTCACATGGTGCCAGATGCCTTATGGGATATAAAAGCCTCTTTAACAGATGTAAATACCCATGGTAGGTGGCATTACTGTTTGGCATGGCAGCCCAGGAAATAAAGTTACTGTATAATTGACACAATATTACGCTTATATAGAGAATCTCTCACCAAGTTTTTGCTACTTAATTTGAGAGCAGCATAAAGACGAGACAGAGAACTTGATTTCAGCAATGTATCACCTATTTGGCTGTTTGATGTAATTTTTATAAAATCACTGTTTTATCAGCAGGAGATTATCACTAGATGACTAGTAAACCTGCTGCTCTGTAGTCCTACATATTCTTGAGCTTTGTATAACCCCGCCCCCACGGATTGGCAGATTTCTGCATTCGTACAGTGTGCACAGAAAGCTGCCAATCAGTGGTGTGGGCGGGGCTTTACAGAGCCCAGCATTCAGAGACCTGATAGATCTGTAGCAGATAAAACAGTAAATAGAAAAGTAAGTGACACTTTGATGGAATAAGGGTCTCACGCTGCTCTCAGATGGGTCAGCAAAAACCTGGTGACAGATTCCCTTGAAGAAATTGTGAAATACTTCATAACAGCCATGTTGCATATATATGGTAACATAATAAGTATTTACCCAACAGGTACTTTATGACCTGGAATTTTTAAAGTATGATACCAGGCATAGGGAACTTAGATTAGTGGCACCACTCTAGTGGTAAAATATATTAAAAAAAATGCTGGAGTGGTGCCACTAATCTAAGTTCTCTGCCTTTAGGCTTATTCTCAGCTTATATTCACAAGCCACTATCTTCCTCTTTTATCGGTCCCACCACTCTGGTCGGTCCTCTGCAGGTTTTGACTAGTGATGGGTGGACCTGTGGATGTTTGGGTCAGCTGGGTTTGGCCAAACATATAAAAAAAAGTTAGGTTCAGGTACCAGAATGGAACAGCGTCTATAAGACACCCCCATTACTAACCCCGTAGTGAAAATTAAATAAAGACAGCCACATGAAGAAATCCTTTAATTGAACAAAACACACATAAAAATCCTTTATTTGAAATAAACACTCTCCGCTCTCTTTTACCCATTTATTACTGTAAAGTTAAAAATAATAGAATACCATATTCCTCATCTGTCCGACAACAATTCATTGGTCCCACGAAGAGGCCAACTCTGCTTCATTTGGATTGCATGGCTGAGCAATGGCATGATGCGACCCCACAGCCGTAAATCCATGAAAAACTGAGCTGAGCCTGAGAGCGCAGCTTCAGTGACCTGTGGTGACGCTATTGAGGTTACCGCCGGTCACAGGCAGCAGTTCTCTGGCTTAGCTCAGAGTCATTCCTCTGAGTCTACAGTGGCATAATTTAAGACAGAGGTGCAACCATGTTGCTTGTCCGAACGATCAGTCAAGCAGGAACGCACTGCACACTGGCAAACAGCAAGTCAGAAGGAAGGAGTAGTTTTCTCATGAAGGCATAATGAGGCACAATAGGTAGCTTTGTGACTCAGTGATCAGCACTAGGTTTCTGTGGAGTTCATGGGCAGCATCTCACAGAGATCGTACATTGTCTGCGTGGGTTTCCTTCAGTCACACTGTTTCCTCCCACACTCTAAAAACATAGTGATAATTTAAAAAGGTATATTTTATATTAATTAGTTATGGAAATATTAAAACTTCCCATTTAAATAAAATGTGTAACCTGATGCTAGAAGAATTTGACAAACTGCCTCCAACTATGCTTGTGAGCAGTGACCAAGGCACCACCTAGACACTGCCTTTAAATTCATGATGCTCCTAGCTTAGGTATAGCAATTAGAGATGTACTCTTTCACAACTGGATGAAAAGGTTCTGTATTCATTGGCTTTATTAATAGTTGATAAATGTATCATCACTGGATGTCCGACCGCCGGGACCCTTATGAGAACAAGGTACCTAGGTGTCTTGTGTTACTAGAGCACTGTACTTGGCTAGCTCTGTCAATCACATAGAAAGTGAATATACTGGTGGTCCCACATGCACACTGCTCCATAGGGTGCTTAAGGACCCCCATTCTTATTACCTGTGAGGGTCCCAGCAGTTGGATCCCCAGTGATGATAGATTTATCACTTATGCTGTGAAAAGGGGGTTAAATGTATGCTGCGGAAAAAACGTTTTAATCTTATTATGAGGGGTGCTGTAATGAGCTTGGTTAAATCTTTTCAGATAAAATAATGGATTTATTTAAGTACCCCCAGCATCAGAAATTGGACATGGAAAAGAAACTTCTGCCCATGATGTTTGCAATTTTTGTTGACTTCAGAAAGTATTATTATCTTTAATAATAACAAAGGGTTGTCTCATGTTTTCACGTTTTTCCACCTCGTAAATTTGTTTGAACAAAAACAGTTTATGAGTATTCCATGAGTCTTCTTACTGTTTCTTCTGGGCAGGTGAGGATATCGTAATGATAGCAAAACAAGAATAACCCTGAAAGTGTTTGTTGTGGAAGGATAATTGGATTATTACCAACTTTATACTTTTTTTTCGATCAGGTAGAGGAAAAATTGGCATTAGAAAGACAAATTCATGAAGAATGTATCAGCCGTTCCCCAGATATATTAGTCCGACTCAGATCACATACCGTTTGGGAAGGTATGCCTGTGAAGCTTTTCTTTACTGTCCAAGGATATCCAACGCCAGTGGTACAGTGGTAAGAAAACAAATTATCCTTCTCTATTATCATACATGGTCACAAACATAGTAAATTGATGTACGTCTTGTAAGCAACTTCTCGACAATGGAAACCCATAGGCTGAAAGTCCCACTGCATAATTTTTCTGATAATTTTCATGCCGGAGAAGGTTTTGAAGGTTATTGAGTCAGCAGAATTAATGGAGTCATTTGCGACTTTTATGTAATATGCATCTCATCACTCGATGACCCCGTTCTGTCATTTTTTATGGTCTGCCACTTCATGGCTATATTCTGCAGTTCTTCATTTCAATAATACAACTCACATTTCATTGTGAAATATTTATTAGGGAAGAAATTTCACAAATTGATTTGTTACAAGAGCAGCATTCTATTACGGGAGAACAAGCAAACTCAGTGAGCTCTTTTTAGAATGACCCGTTTTTTTTCACAAATTTATGTAGCAGCAGGCTGCACTTGTCAGGGCTGGACAACTAAGACAACAGGACTAAATGGAAAATTTGCATTTAATGATTAAAAGGTGTGCATATAATCCATATAGTGTATTTCTCCTGATACCCATTTACACATGGGTACTTGGCTCAGCATGAATGTTTTTCAATGGGGGAAGACAGTAATCTGCTACATCTCTGTAGGCCATTCATGTCCTGTAAGAATATGGTCAATATATAACAGTCAGGGGATAGTGCATGTTTTGTATATACAGTCCAGGTCCATCAATGTTAGTACAGTAGCTCTTCAAATAGGCCCATAAAGTCACCACATTGGTATTTTTATTTAGGCTAGGATCTTTTATTATAAATTTAAAGGACTATTCCCATCTCCAAGATCCTATCCCAATATGTAGTAGGGGTAATAATAATAATATTAGCAAATACCTCCAATTAGAAATGTAGTATAGTTCTTCTGATAAGCTATGTCGCTTACCGCATGTGCAGGGCATTGTACTCATATAGTTACAGTTAGTTAGTTGTTAGTGGTCGTAGCCATGGATACAGTTGTGCTCAAAAGTTTACATACCGCAGGAGAATTTTTGCTTTCTTGGCCTTTTCTCTTTTTATATCATAATGACAACCCAAAACATTCAAATGACCCTTATCAAAAGTTCGCATACCCCATTTCTTAATACTGTGTATTGCCCCCTCTAACATCAATGACAGCTTGAAGTCTTTTGTGGTAGTTGTGGATGAGGTTCTTTATTTTCTCAGATGGTAAAGCTGCCCACTCTTCTTGGCACAAGAAGCAAACAGGTCACAGGTGAGGATGCTACCTTTAGCAGCCAGTCAAACCCATTTGTGTCAAATGCTTGGCATGTTGTCAGGACAAAATCAACTGGGGATGTGAAATTTTGATCAGGGTCATTTGGATGTTTTGGGTTGTCATTATGATTTAAAAAGATAAAACACAGTAGTTTGACAATAAATGGCTTCACCCAACCACTAACCATGAGTGGAGAAAAAGTTTTGGTGTTATCATTCATATTCTCTGAAAAAAGGCCAAGAAAGCAAAAATTCTGCCAGGGTATGTAAACTTTTGAGCACAATTGTATCTAAGCTGCTGCAATGCCCTGCACATGGGGTAGGTGATAAAGCAAATCAGAGAGAACTATACTACATTTCTAATTGGAGGTATTTGCTGATAATATTACTATTACACCTACTACATATTGGGATAGGATCTTGGAGATGGAAGTACCCCTTTAACTTTATTGCTGTTAACTCAGTTTATTTATTTTTGCAACTGTAATAATAAAAAGGCTTAAAAAGTAAATTGAATATTCATTTTCCAAATTAATTTCCTATCTAATTTGTTTCTGCACTGTTGGAAATTCTGTATATTTACTTAGTGTTATCTTTACATTGAATTTTGACAAGCATTAAAAGGTGACGCTGACTCTTGTAAACTAGCCATTATCTATAATTACATTGTTTGTTGCAATGAAATACAAAAGCAACGTAATATATGCCAAGTAATGTCAATGCACCCTGAGACCGTGCAAAATTATCTCTGCTGTGATTATGATACTATTGACTTTACGGAAATGAATCTGCTCTTTCCATTAGGTATAAAAATGAAACTTTGATTAGCCCAGCAAGTGAACCAGGAAAGTACAGAATTGAAAGCAAATATGGAGTAAATAGCTTGGAAATATACAGGTACATATTGTTTGCAAGTAGTTCTTTGTATTATGAAGAGTGTCAAAGTTATCATTATTTTAGGGTGAACAAATTACATCTTGTCAGGTTCCAGACAGCAGAATCTGGCATTTTCCTTTATATCCATGAGTAGGTACATTGCACACATAGAAGTGCTGATGCTACTGTATGTTTCCTATAGAATTCTCATTTGGCAAATGTAAGTGTCATATGCTTCAAAGTAAATTATCTCTATCAGTATATACAGTATGATCCAGGTTAAACCCAAAACCAACCTACATACCTTACTTTTCTCTCGCCTTTCATAAATTGCTATAAAATTGGGTCCCCTGGTCCTAGCACATCAAGTAGCCCCTAATAGGCAACAGAAGATGGCCACATAAAAGTAAAAAGTAATGCGTCAGTTCTACAGATGGAGAAAATGCCAATTGCTTTATTAACCCTTATAAAATAACAACCATCTATACTGACTTTTGGTGGCAGCACAGTTCCAGCGCCGTTTCAGTGATGACGTGGACCCTACAGCCAACCATTCACTCTCACTTCCTTTGGATGTAATGGCCATTTAGGGGACATCAGAGCACATCAGCAGCAGCTCTCACTTCTTCCAGTAGTCTGTTTTGTCTAAAGAAAGTGAGAGTGAAAGGCCGCTTATTGGCAAAAGGGCTCACGTGGCATAGAAACCTGACGTGAGCCCCAGGAGAGCCGGTGCTATCATTACTGGAATGACGCTGGCACTGAGTACATGCTGTTTTTATTTTTCAAGAGGGAAAATAGCAATTAAAAAGGGGTTGTACAAGTAGTGAACACACCCTTTAATGGAATACTTACCAACAGTGATTTTGGCCTTTTAAAGAAAAACTGTCACTTGCAGATATGGAGTTAATCTGCAGGTTAATAACATTCTGAATCTCCCCGGCTCTGGCACTTTGATCCCCATTGCTGGGAGGATAATGAACTTTGTTCCTTCTGGCAGTGTTCGGGTTTCAGTCATGGGGCTGGTGCCGGCATGGGTTCAGTCACCCCTCAGTGTATATAGAGCGGCAGCTGTAAATGCGCCTCTGGCACTGACTGACAGTCAGTCCTAATACTGAGCTGCTGTTTGTCAGTGCTGGGGGAGCAGATACAGCTGTCGCTCTCTATAGCGGTGACTAAAACCGTCCTGGCACTGCCCCATGACTAAAACCCAAACTATGTCGGGAGGTATAAAGTTAATTTCCACCCAGAAGTGGGGCTCTAAGTGCCGATATTGGGCAGATTCAGAACACAAAAGAGTTAGCTGCATACACTACTAGGACACATAGTGCAGGACAAGAAAATAGGTACTGGTTACTTAATTTGATATGAGATATCACAAAACAGGACTTTTTCCATAAAAGAAGAGGTAAAGTGCATCTGAAAAGAGGAGGTCATGACTGGGAATGAAGAAGAAACAGGAGCAGGACACTAGGGATCTTCTGTAGGCATTTGGCATCTCTTGACATTAAGGCTCTGTTCACATTACATGGCTCTAATCCCTTGCAGATCTCCTTTTCCTTTTTCCATTTTTAACCTGAAATTGAGAACAAAGTTTTTTCTTAGCACAAGGGTATAATAAGTCTGTTGATGTTATTATGTTATTGATTTTGACATCTTTGCATGCATTAAAATAGCGTGTGTGTTATATTCTCCCTCTGAATTTGTGTCAAAGCCGTTGATAGAATGTACATATATATTAGACATATATGGTTCAGGGCATCATAAGCTAATGATACAATATATTTTAGTGCACAGCTTTATTACCTACAAGATCTTTTTTTCATATATGTGTATTTTAACTTGTTCCATTATTGTAATTTTTTTTGCCAATGCCAACTACAGAATTATTAGCTTATCTATTGCTAACTCATAACTGTAAAGGGGGCTTTACACATAGCGATATCGCTAGCAATATCGCTAAAGCGTCACCGATTTTGTGACGCAGCAGCGATATTGCTAGCGATATCGCTACATGAGATACTTACCTCCGACTGGCCCCCCGCTGGCTATCGCTGATCGTGCGAGAACGTCCTGGTCCATTTTTCGTCGTCGGCTTCCTGCTGGCGTCGACGAGCGAGCCATGGACGCAGGTGGAAGACGGACACCCTCGCCGCATCTGAAAGGTAAGTGCGACCGCCGACCGCTGCTGCATCGCTAGTGAGATCTGCCTGTTTGGCAGCTCACTAGCGATCATTTAGCGATGCACCAGCGATCCTGACCGGGTCGTATCGTGGTCGGGATCGCTGGTGCATCGCTAAATGTAAAGGGGCCTTAAGTGTTAGTGTTAAATGCCAGCATGTCTCAGACACAATTTTAATTTTTGCATTTCCTACATTGTTTCAAAAGAGACATGAGGCTAACACCAAATACTGTAGATATATATACTGTATATATATATATACAGTATATATACTGTATATATATATATCACTGGAATATATTCTAGTAATAAGGGAATGGATGATAATAACGCTCCCCAATAAAAACGTAAATATTTATTAATTTATAATCTTGCACCCTTTCAATCCTTAAAGTTGTTTTCCCACAAAGGACACCTTAATAGATCTTAGAATAAAAATAATGTTTCACAATTGAATGTATTAAAAAAAAAGTTCCTGTACTGAAATAATCTTATAAATGTGCCCCTGCTGTGTATTGTGTAATGTCTGTCTGACCGTACAGGGACATGGTCTTATCATACCACAGCTCCTGGGCAGGGGAGGAAGCAAGAGTGTACAGATATTACAGCATGTGATCGTAATTAAAAACATTTCCTTGCTTGTTTAAATCTTATTTTATCTCACATAAAGAATTATTTGTGATCCCCTGCTGTAATGTCTGTATAGTCTTTTGCATCCTCCCCTGGCCAGATGTGGTATGATCAGACCATGTTCCTGCACGGTTAATTGCCTTGTGAATTTTATGGTTACATGAATAAAGAAACTTATTGCTTCATCAATTCAAGTAGTATCCTTATCTCTAGGGATGACAGTGCACTTGTTCTGTGCTATAATTACATCGATTTATGACTTGGTGATCCATTTAGCAGACACCATTAACACCATCGTCCATTAATAGGCACCACTGAGACTGACAATAGGTTAGTGTACCCATTCCACAAGCACAGTGTTTCCTAAGATAGTGCCCGTTTCCTATTTTTTCTAGACTTCTTTGCATCTTGTCGTAAAAGAAAATCTATAAGGAGGTGTACGTGGCACATTCAAAGCCAATTGCTTGTTAAAATGCCACCAGCTGAAGGTGGTGAGCAAGCATCCTGACTAATTCTTTAAAACTTCTGCTGCAGTTCTTTAGCTGCTTTCTAAGAACATGTCTTGGAAACGCAGTGAGGACATGTATGAAAGTGTCTTATTACCAGATGGGTGATGGTGAGGTCAAACCAATTGCACAATGAGACGTTCTCAATTAATATTAACATTTCCAATTCTTTTCTCAACAGTCTGCAGGAGGCATTTCCAGTGACCTTACCCCTATGTTAATATAGACTCTTTTGATATGATGAAGTCACTGTGTATCCTGCCTTGTAGGATCTAAAAGACTTCACAGAATTATTTTACATATCAAAAGGGCATTTTAAGAATTAGTTTAGATCTCTTTGATGCTAAGACATAGTGCCACCTTGCCCCCAACCTCAAGTTTGCTAATTATCGACACAGAATCTGATCCTCAGAAATGATTTCACTGTAATCAAATGCTTTATGATATATCAGAAAACAAAGTTTTCTAAAACATATCCTTTAGTAGAATAGTTAATATGTGAATGCAATCTTCCCTCCAATAATCCTGTCTGAGCACCAATCTAAGGTTCACTTATTTGCTTGCGTAAAACATCTGCTACTTAAGTCTAGTAGGATGCTGAACGGAGATTGGAAAACAAGGATCTCTCATCTCCTCATCTCTATTCTCTCTCCGTGAGCCATTTGAAGTGTTTGCCAAGTAGGGTCTTGGCTCACATACCAATTTGACTAATGTCAGTTAGTAATGGCCGTTATTGATTGCTTCAGATCACAGTCTAATGTGTATGGGGAGCCCCGACTCTTCCTCTTCTTCTCATGAGAAGCTAGGCAGATGGTGTACTCTTATGTATGGAAGAGTTAGGCGAGATAGCTGCCAAACTGGTCGAACCATTACTTGGCCAGTAGCTAGCTAAAGTGTATGGGGGGCTGTAGAAACGTAGGGCTGTCATACATCATTCATTTTTCATGTACACGAAAAAAGATTAATTTTCTTTAGGTTAAGCTGCTAAAATGAGTATTTGGTGGGAATGTGACTCCTCATATTTTTGGTTTGTAAAAAAGGCAACATTTTACAGTTATAGAAAAGTGACTCGGATTTACAGAAATCTCATGCTGACTCTGCTTTTTTAACCCCTGTCTGACATTGGATGTACTATTCCTTCCATGTGCCCAGGGCTTAATGCCCATGGACTGAATAGTACGTCATAGGCGATCAGCTATGCTCACAGGGGGGAGCGCGGTTGATTGCGACCGGGTGTCAGCTGATTCTCACAGCTGACACCCGGCACTAAGTGCCAGGAGCAGTCATGGACCGCTCCCGGCACTTTATCCCGCAGAACACTGCAATCAAACATGATCGCAGCATTCCGGAGCCGGCAGAGGGGCTGACAGCCCCTCTGCCTTTGGATCGGAGGCCCTGCGGCATGACGGGGGGTCCCGATCGCTGCCATGGAGACCCAATGTCATAATGATAACATCCGGGTCTCCAGAGCTGAGAGACTTCCTGTCGTGTGCAGTGCATGTCAGGAAGTCTTTCTGGTTAGTGCATAGAAGCTGCAGCGCTGACAGCTTTTATAGCATGCAGATCTGTTTTAAGGGCATGAATATTCAAAGTTGGAAAATTGTAAAATTTTTAAAATTTTCTCCAAATTTCCATTTTTTTCACAAATAAACGCAAGTCATATCAAAGAAATGTTACCACTATCATGAACTACAATATGTCATGAGGAAACATTGTCAGAATCACTGGGATTCATGGAAGCATTCCAGAGTTATTACCTCATCAAGGGACAGTGGTCAGAATTAAAAAATTGGCCTGGTCATTAATATGCAAACCACCCTTGGGGTTAAAGGGGTTAACGCTGTGTAAACTAATCTGCGGTGCATGTTTGAAGTCTGCATCATATCGTTTTATCTTGTGTTAAATATGTGTTTTATTTGAGGATTTAATCAACATACCAACCCCTTTGCCCTTGAGCCTGTTTTCACCTTGATGACTAGGCCAAATTTTACAATTCTGACCAGTGTTGAAATCATAAGCGGACGCCATGTCACATTTGGAGAGACCCTGATGTGCTTAAGCATTGGAAATTCTCCATAAGTGGCCCCATTTTGGAAACTAGACTTCTCAAGGAATTAATCTAGATGTCTGTTGAGCACCTTGAACCCCCCCAGGTGCTTCACAAAATATGAACGCCAAACATATGGACACTAAATGTGGTTTAGGCACACTGTGGGGCTCAAAAGGGAGGGGGGCATTTTGATTTGCAGAATTTGCTGGATTTCTTTTGGTGAGTGAAGAGCCATTTCACTTTTTCAGAGCCTTTGTACTGCCAGTAATGTGAAAGCCTCCTATATTTCTGTTAACAGATGACAGACGTGAGTGGGAATTTACTTTTTTTGTGGATTGAGTTGAAGCTTTTATTGGGAACTTTTTACATAATGCTTGGGATCACAATTATCAGGCGCTCTACACTAAAAACTTACATTGCGTTTTCATCTAAACGTTTGAATGACATGATTCAGATAAAACCCCTGAAGGATCCATTCACTATAATGAGGCAGCAGAGTTACTCTGGACTCCGTCGGGCCTCTTTTAATGGGGTCCTTCTACTCAGAGGTGCACAACCAGAGTGGTCGATGGCACTTATATGCACGCCTAAAAAGACGGACCCCATCAGATCACAGGCCAGATGGCATCCATAGTGCCTTTACCTGCCTCATTATAGGGAATCTTCCTCCAGGGGGTCTGTCTGAATCACGCAATTCAGAAATGTACGTGGAGACCCCAGTGTAAGCACACAGCGCAGAGCGCAAGATAAATGTGAGCCGAGCCTTACTGCGATCTTTGGGAGACAGAATGAACAAATCAACAGCATTGGTTTCATTTATTTTTATGCCGTTTCTCATGCAATGTAAATTATTAGATAACTTTATTCTTCGGTTCGGTGTGATTACAGCGATACTAGATTCATATTGGTTTTTATGTTTGGCTACTAGAACACATAAAAAAAGCTATATTTTGCAAAATCAAGATTTTGTATTGCCATATTTCAGAGCTGTAATTTTTCCGGATTTCTGCTGACCAAGTCATATGGAGGCTTGTTTTTTTGCAGGAAAGAGTTGACATTTTTTGTCTTTGTTCACGTTTTATTCCATTTTTTGCTCGGCGGTATGATGAAAAGCATTGTTTTTTGCCTTTTTATTTTACAGTTTTCACTAAAGGGGTTAACTAGTGTGATAGTTTTATATGTCAGTTCGGTCTGGACGCGGCAATACCAAATATGTGTACTTTTTTGTTGATTTTTTCTTACATAAAAATACTTATTTATGGGTACAATATATTTTTATTTTTTATTATTATTTTTGTGATTTTTTTTAAAATATTTGTAACATTTTTTTAAACTTTTTTAAAATTTTTTAATTACTCTTTCTATGGGATTTTCAGTTTCACCGATCTGATTATTGGTAAAAAGCATTGCAATGCTTTATACAGTACATGTCAGTTCTGCACTGACCCAAGCACCATAGACCCATGCTCTGCGCATGGTTTAAGGGGGTTTCCATGGCTTAGTGACCTCATGACGACATTGGGTCACAATGGCAATGATCGAGTCCTCATTATGATGTAGCGGGGGGCTCTGATTGTGGTGCAGAAGGAGCAAGACAAAAAAGTAACCAGGTCACAGTCTGGAGTCCCAGATAAATAGGTAGGCAATCACCCTGAAAGAGTGACACCAGTAGGAAGTGAGGCACAGGAGTAAAAAAGTTTTGGGGTTAAATACCAAGAGCGTACATCAAAGGCAGAAGTGCAAGACAAAAGAGTAACCAGGTCACAGTCCGGAGTCCGCAGTACAAAATGGTGAGGATCGAGACAAAAGGGCTAGGCAAATGAATAGTCAAAGGCAAGGTCTGAGTTCAGGCAGCAAAAGATCAAAACAGCAGAACACTAAAGCACAAGCCACACACTCCACCAAGCAAAGCTGCGACTGACAATGGTCTGAACATTGCCAGCCAGCTAAATAGGTAGGCAATCTCACTGAAAGAGTGACAACTGGAGGAAGCCCAGCAGGCTCAACCTGTGATTGGGGACACAGCCCAAAAAGCCCCAGCCCCTGATACGGCACCTGGACAATCCCTAATAACATGTAGAATAGTCAGCACACTCAAGTCCCCTGATTGGGTTATCTCATTCATGATGCTGACAGCCCAGTACGCATGCCCCTGCCATCTATTCTGTAGCTGAGCTGTCACTCACTGTGTACCTAAGAAACACAGTGAGTGGCAGATTTATGACACCTGTCAACTCTATGTTTCTTAGTCTGGCCAGTAGGACTTATCAAAGCATTGTGTCCAACTAAATTCATCCTGTCATGGTAGCTGTTAACTACAGTTGTGGCCAAAAGTATTGACACCCCTGAAATTCTGTCAGATAATACTTAATTTCTTCCTGAAAATGATTGCAAACACAAATTCTTTGGTATTATTATCTTCATTTAATTTGTCTTAAATGAAAAAACACAAAAAGAATTGTCCTAAAGCCAAATTGGATATAATTCCACACCAAACATAAAAAGAGGGTGGACAAAAGTATTGGCACTGTTTAAAAAATCATGTGATGCTTCTCTAATTGGTGTAATTAACAGCACCTGTAACTTACCTGTGGCACCTAACAGGTGTTGGCAATAACTAAATCACACTTGCAGCCAGTTGACATGGCTTAAAGTTGACTCAACCTCTGTCCGTCCTGTGTCCTTGTGTGTACCACATTGAGCATGGAGAAAAGAAAGAAGACCAAAAAACTGTCTGAGGACTTGAGAAACCAAATTGTGAGGAAGCATGAGCAATCTCAAGGCTACAAGTCCATCTCCAAAGACCTGAATGTTCCTGTGTCTACCGTGCGCAGTGTCATCAAGAAGTTTAAAGCCCATGGCACTGTGGCTAACCTCCTAGATGTGGATGGAAAAGAAAAATTGACAAGAGATTTCAACGCAAGATTGTACGGATGTTGGATAAAGAACCTCGACTAACATCCAAACAAGTTCAAGCTGCCCTGCAGTCCGAGGGTACAACAGTGTCAACCCGTACTATCCGTCGGCGTCTGAATGAAAAGGGACTGTATGGGAGGAGACCCAGGAAGACCCCACTTCTTACCCCGAGACATAAAAAAGCCAGGCTGGAGTTTGCCAAAATTTACCTGAAAAACCCTAAAACGTTTTGGAAGAATGTTCTCTGGTCAGATGAGACAAAAGTAGAGCTTTTTGGGAAAAGGCATCAACATAGAATTTACAGGAGAAAAAAAGAGGCATTCAAAGAAAAGAACACGGTCCCTACAGTCAAACATGGCGGAGGTTCCCTGATGTTTTGGGGTTGCTTTGCTGCCTCTAGCACTGGACTGCTTGACCGTGTGCATGGCATATGAAGTCAGAAGACTACCAATAAATTTTGCAGCATAATGTAGGGCCCACTGTGAGAAAGCTGGGTCTCCCTCAGAGGTCATGGGTCTTCCAGCAGGACAATGACCCAAAACACACTTCAAAAAGCACTAGAAAATGGTTTGAGAGAAAGCACTGGAGACTTCTAAGGTGGCCAGCAATGAGTCCAGACCTGAATCCCATAGAACACCTGTGGAGAGATCTAAAAATGGCTGTTAAGAGAAGGCACCCTTCAAATATCAGGGACCTGGAGCAGTTTGCCAAAGAAGAATGGTCTAAAATTCCAGCAGAGCATTGTAAGAAACTCATTGATGGCTACCGGAAGCGGTTGGTCGCAGTTATTTTGGCTAAAGGTTGTGCAACCAAGTATTAGGCTGAGGGTGCCAATACTTTTGTCTGGCCCATTTTTGTAGTTTTGTGTGAAATGATCAATGTTTTGCTTTTTGCTTCATTCTCTTTTGTGTTTTTTCATTTAAGACAAATTAAATGAAGATAATAATACCAAAGAATTTGTGTTTGCAATCATTTTCAGCAAGAAACTGAGTTTTATCTGACAGAATTGCAGGGGTGTCAATACTTTTGACCACAACTGTATGTGGCAAAATGACACTTTTAGCAGGACAATGTACTATGTACCACCAGGATTCCTGGATTAGTTTCAGTAACATTAGAGTGAGTTCCCCTTCCTTTTTTGGCATTGCTACTCCCCAAATCTTAACCTCGTTTTCCTTTGCAACCTAATTTCATTTTTATGATTGTATTTTCCCTACTCTGCTTCCAAGAGCCATAACTTTTTTTCTTTTCCATCAACCTAGGCATAAGAGAGCTTATATTTTTTGGGGGAACAGTTTAAGTTTTGAGTGACACTATCATTTTACCATACAATGTACCGAAAAGTGGAAAAAAATTTAGTTGAAATGGCGAAAAAATGCAATGTTCCTCATATATTGTTTGGGTTTTATTTTTATGGTATATGTTAAAAATGATGTAGCAACATGATCAATAGAATTACACTGAGACCATAAAAATCCTGAAGTTTCTAAAAAGGTTTTTTATTTGTGTAACCAATTTGAGAGTCCAGTAACGTTTTTATTTTTCCGTCAATGGAACTGTGTATGGTCTTGTTTTTTATATAACGAACTGATAGTTTTATTTATACTAATTTAGGATACATATATGTTTTTGTCAATTTACAATGTATTTTTCTAATGGGGTGTGGTTACCAAACAACACAATTATTTTTTTGAATTTTTTTTTTCTTTTTATAATGTTTGTTATATGGATTAATTTATTTTACAATTGGATAAGACTATTATGGACATGACAATGCAAAGTATGCTTATTTTTTAATTTCTTTATTTTTAATGGGGGAAAGTGTGGTCATTTAAATTTTTCCATATTTTATTATTATTTTTTTATTTTTAATGCTTCTTTTAAATTTTTTTGTTAGTCCTTTTAGGGGACTTGAACCGGTGATCACCTGATTGTATTTACTGTGTACTGTAATACTAAATTATAAATTAAAAATTGCGATGTCCTATAAAGTTCAACCAGATAGGTAAGGAATAATAAGATGGTAGCAATGAGGTAGCTTCTGCAGGCCTCTGGTTTCAGTGGTGACCCATCAGTGTCCTACAATCAGGGAGTGGGGGCAGATGAAACCTAGTGTGTGCATGTACCAGCAAATGCTCCATTTACATGCCACTGTCAGACCTTGGCATTGACAACTAAATGGTTAACAGCAGCGATAACTGCTGAAGTTAGATGAAGATGCCAGTTATACAACATAACTGGCATCTACCATTTGTGGAGGTAACTCATCCCCCTCTTTCAGTGTCCCCAGGTATAACCTACATGCGCATCATTTTTGGTTAAGATTTAATGCCATAGAGCAGCACTGGGATGAAGGAGAACGAGTTGTCACTACTTCTGTCTAATTTGCTTTAGCTGCTAGAAGCTCTCTTACCACTGTTCCTTCAGAATGATTTAAACAGTTTGTGGAATTTATGATATGATAAATTGCTGTGGTTTTGAAGACCAAAGAAGGTCCAACACACTACCCAATGGGTGTCTCTAATATAGTGGCCATTCAGTGTATGTAGATTTTATTACATTTGCAGAAAGTAAATGATGCAGTGTTGGAGTGTCTAGCATCGTTGATACTTGGGAGTAGTAGAGTGAATGACATACACACTGCTCAATTTAACCAACGGACTATAGAAACTACCTAAGACATACTGGTTTCAGAGTAGGACGTCTAGTATGTGAATGAATCTTAAGGGTAGAAGCACTTGTTAATTTTGCATTTTGATCCTTTGGATGATAGCGTCTCTGCACAGCTCTAGTATTCTCAGCTGTTCATACCATGTTGCTGATCTGTCTGCAAACTGATCTGCTGCTTCTTAAAACAGCTTGGAATTTCTTGGCTGTCATCTTAAGCATACTGCGTTAGGGAGCTCTTCCCTGGTGACATTTGTCTATCTGTATGTACTTGGCAATCTTTGGAAAATATTCAAGGTGCCAAGATGAGAACATCATATTTAATTTTAAATGCCAATCCTAATGTTCCCCATGGTCTATGTATTTGCTACTTCAGCACTATATTTTAGTAAATATATATTAGTAAATGTGTTAGGAAAAATATTAACCCAGATAATATGCAAATTATATATATTCAAAAATTAAAATAAAAGATGAAATTAGAAATAAACTTCTTTGAATCAGGTAGGAGAGAGACACAAGAAAAAAAAGAGATAGGAAAGAAAGTGAGAAGAAAAAGATAAGGGAATGTAAGTAGAAAAGGAGATATGCACTACTGCAACCAATTATTGGGAATTCATAAATAGGTTCTCTGTTTTTTAGGGTTGAATGTGTCTTTGCATAGTGCACAGCAGTTTATCTACTGTATTCAAATAATGTACTGATTAGAAGATAGTAAAATAAAATCTATGATCTCCCAAGGATAAGAGAATCTGAGAGGATTTACAGGATGTCCAGGATTAGAAAACATGCCGGATTTCTCACCTCTCGGGCCTGTCTGTTATGTCTTCTATTACAGCTCAGCTTACAGTCAGTAAAGTACAAGTGCTGTGTAATAAACTCTTCCGCTATAAAATCTTTTATACTGTCAAAAGCACTTTTTTGTTTCTTTTTTTATCAATCTCATGTAATACAGTGGAGCGTATTTGATAAGAAACTGCTCCTTTGTGGGGGATGATCCTGTTATGGTTTACTGTGGCAAAAGAAGAAAGTAAGGTTACCTGGAAGTGGACCCTCTGGGTCACAGCTCCAGAGCCCCAGAGGGCGAGCGCCCAGGTGAGAACCATCCCCTATACAGGAAGTGTTAGGGACAGACCCCCAGGGGATAGAACCGCGACAGCCGGAACCAAAGGGCGACTGGGGCTATAGACTGGTGAGGAGGCACAGACGTATCCGTACAGAAGAGCACCGGAGAACACTGAGGCCTTGAGCTGGGCACAGGACCGGAGAGCCGGGGGCGACAAAGGCTGGAGGCTGCAATAGAGAGGAAGCACGATGATGCACTAGGCTGGTAGCAAGGCAAACTACAGAGAAGGTAGAAGGGTAGGATGGGAAGATGAAGGAGCAGGACAGAGAAGGTGCGGAAACCAAGGAGGCACGAAATGAGTACAGAGGGGGAGATAACAGAGACAGCGCGGACCAAGGACAAGGACGGGGAAACCAGAGACACAGAGCACAGCGCCGGCAGTGGCAAGCATGAAGGGGCCTGAAACACAGAGAACGCCGCACGAGACAGTGTCACCGCATTTGATAGACAGGCGTCTTACCTGTCCATATGCCGAGCATATGTAGCGGTGGGTGCTGCCATGTTGGAGGCGGGACCAGCTCATCACTCTACCCAGGAGGCTGCGTGCCGGGAGGGAAGCAGGGCGCAGGTGCCCGATGCCGAGGGAGCCGGAGGCCAGGCACGGGGACGTGCCGAGAAGCAGGAGCACGCTGGGAGGAGCGCGCACCGAGGTAAGTGGAGACCGGTACCGGAGCCGTGACAGTTCCTTTAGAAGTTACTCTTTCTGCCCTCCCAGGACCCCATACCTGAGCAGACTTTAAAGTGTGCCTGTAATTTAAGATAACAGAAAAAGCTGTCATGTGTGTGAACATGGCCAGTAACACTTATTCTGGTTATTATATGACTTGTATCCTGTATTTTTCACTACTTTTGCACTCTCCATTGCCTTTCTTTAATTGTCACTTGTCAGTCGTCTCTGAGCTAGTGGGTGGTGATTAGCTGTTAAGATATCTCCTATAAACAGTACACAGAGACACTACTTCTTTTCTGTGTAGCTTATGTTCAGAAGCAGCGTGGAGGATGTTATACAGCAGTAATGAGCAGTGTAGCTATGAATCCAGCTCTAAAGTGAAATGAAATAATTTGCTAGAATATGCAGCACAGATCTGTTTCTCTGTCTGTGTCAGTGCCTTTCCCTGCACCCCATTAAACCTCCCTCTCCCATCTCTATAGCAATTAATGCTGTATAACCTGATATTTCTGCCACTGCCCAAAATGTACCATACACAGAGCCAATAGGATACTTTTTTTCACGCTGTAATCTTTGAAAGAGCAGGGAACACCCAATTGTCCACATAATGTATTTGCTTTCTTGGGGTCTTCATTGATTCTATGCTTAAATTTATTTGCCTATGGTAGGACCTTTTATACCTTCCAAAACAAGCCATTTTCAACATAATGTCATTTTGTAAAAAAAATAATGTTACTTTTCTAAAATATGAACAATTCACTATCTGCCCCAAACCTGACACTCACTATGTAATACTCCTGGTTAACAGTTTCTATGAGAACACAGATCACAATGTACGAATACATATTACAATATTGCAGCGCTTTAAATATGTTGTTAGGCTACATTATAAGAGCACACTTACTTCTGATAGTAAAAGTCTGTCTCTTTCTTACTTACGAAACATTGAAATTATTCTCTTCCTTGCAGTGCCACCATGTGGAATTTGCAGTGATTGCAGTTATTGGTGTTTTTTTTTTAGAAAACTTTACAATAAAACTTTTTTTTCACCTTAACTATTTTGATTGGGTTTTAACAACATTGTTATGAAAACAAAATATTATAATTACGTTCAACAATAGCAATAAAAAAGTTGACGGATGTTACTATTACGTTATCGTTAAAAATTAGAATATAAGTATAACCAGCTTGATGAGGCATTAATATAAGCTCTTACATGAACCAAATAATTATGACTGTGCTAAAGGAATGTAAAAAAGAAAGGAGGGCGGAAAGAGAAAGAAGGGGAAGGAAAAGGAGGTGAGGAGAACACAAAAAACAAAAACAAAAAAAGATGACTTCTTGAAACCAGCACTTCAGAGACCACATGTACCCCAACATTCAATTTTAAGTATTTATTTTCTGACAAACAGATTGCCAGGTCATTCCCCTCACTGAATAATATCCATCATGTCCATTGGTGATGAAAAGCTTCGAGGCGATTGTATCATGTCATGTGCAATCATGTATTCCATTTTCATAATATTGTTCGCTTCTTCCACCCATGCACCCAAAGTGGGAGTTCTTGTGGATTTCATTAATGGCTGTTAGAAAGTGCCATAGGATTAGAAATGAGAGAACATCGTCGGCTCCCTCCTTATTCAGCAAGCTATAGCGCTTACCGAACAAGCTGCCGTGGGAGCCCGGATACCTGGAGCGCTCTGATAACCAGGTGTCCGGCACCGCAGCTGCAAGTGTCAAGGCTTTGTGACAGTCATAACACACAGGCTCTCCATGTGACTGTCACGCAGCCACTACACATGCAGCTGTGGCACCGAACAGCTGATTATTGGGAGCGCTTAATGTATCCGGGTTCCCGATGCAGCTTCTTTGGTAAGCTCTATTAGTGAGCCAAATAAGGAGGGAGCTGACGATGCTCGCTCATCTCTACTTAGGATATCTTTATTTGCCTTTGAGATTGAATCCGGAGTAATGGAGAACAGGCCTATTTGTGGGGAGGCAAGTAAAAAAGGGTAGGGAAAAAACTTATAGCGTTTATTTACCCAAAAATAAATTTTATTGATTAAAACATAAAAAATGACGGACTATACAATAAATCTAAGGCTACTAAGAGCTGATGCATGGGAACACTACCTTATAAAGATGGTGATTATATGAACGTGTTTAAAGGGGTATTCCCATCTCCAAGATCCTATACCAATATGTAGTAGGTGTAATAATAATACTATTAGCAAATACCTCCAATTAGAAATGTAGTATAGTTTTCTGATTCGCAATGTCTCTTCCTTCATGAGCAGGCATTGCAGGACCTTAGGTATCCATGGTTATGACTATTAGCAACTAGCTAACTAATTGTCACTATATCAGTGGTTGTAACCATGGATACCTAAGATACTGCAATACCTACTCATGAGGAAAGAGACATAGCGAATCAGAAAAACTATACTACATTTCTAATTCGAGGTATTTGCTAATATTATTATTACACCTACTAAATATTGGGATAGGATCTTGGAGATGGGAATACCCCTTTAAGTGAATAAATACAACACGCTCATGTGTAGCATTAATATTGGGTACACCTTTCCCAGATATATATGAAAGAAGAGGGCTAAAATACAATGTTACACTTACATGTACATTACACCGTCTGCTGTAGTGTTCCCACCGCCTCCAACGCATGTTTCGTTATATCTTCATCAGGAGAAATGTGTTGAGGAGGTGGTACGTATGGTTTATAGCAAAGAGGCCAGCCAATGAAGGTGCTCAACACATGTTTCCAAATCATGCGATCAAATGAATTGTGCACCTTCCATGGTATGTATGGCGCATGCACAGTTAACGTCGCTCATACAAATGATGTTCCGGTTTGCGGCCCTGTGACATGCAAGCACTCCACTGCCATCATGGAGACAACGTGTGTGCGGACGTGTGAATCGGCCACTTGCCCGAGCATCTATGAGAAGACAAACAACGCATGCGCTCTGGAGCAAGCGGCGCCACAACTGAAGTCCTTCTGTTTGGCAAGAATACATGTCTTATTTAATAGTAGCTGGATTTAAGTTATATTACATGGCATTCACCATCAGTGATGGTCTCTAACTAGATGTCACACATGAGAAGACTATTGGGGAAAAAAACCAAAATATTAAAATATGAATATATGGATAAATGTGTTACATTATAGTGCATGCTGTACATCATTCTAAGGAAGTGAATGCAATAAAGAGGGGTATGCCTGTAGACAAATGTGACATATGAAAGTGCATGGTGCCGTTTACCCTATATATCGCTTTAGGTTCAGTGTATAAGGATAGAATTATAGCTAGCAAGAAAGGACCCAACCCAATTTGATGTAGGGTGCTCTTCAAAAAAAAGTACAATGCACTATGTCAAATGTTTTTTCAGTGTCGACAGAAACAAGGCACATTGCCCCATGCATGGCCCCATCATAAAACATTAAAAAAAGCTAACCATTACACTTATCTTCCCGGCGCTCCCTCGCAGCATCCTGCTCCGATGGTTGCAGCTTCTTAATGCTTGTAAGCAACGCATGGCAGCGACGTCATGCGTTGCTTGCAAGCAGAAGGGTAGCTGCCGGAATACTCAATACTCTGCATACCGTGACTGTGTGAGCTCAAAGCAGTGAGTATTCATTGCTCCCTAGCGAGCACACTGTGAG
The DNA here is from genome assembly GCF_039654945.1 of Dendrobates tinctorius. Lineage (NCBI taxonomy): Eukaryota > Metazoa > Chordata > Amphibia > Anura > Dendrobatidae > Dendrobates > Dendrobates tinctorius. The sequence continues at coordinate 15,319,686 of NW_027361775.1, read as the reverse complement.
CCTTCCTGCTGCTGCTGGTGGTCACGTGTGCCGATACTTAAGAGAAATTAATATTCACCCCATTCCATGAATATTCATTTCTCTTAAGTATCGGCAGACGTGACCACCCAGCAGCTGCAGGAAGTCTCCGGCTGACACTGTCCTCGGTAGAGAGCAATGAATACTCACTTCTTTGAATGCACACAGTCCCAGCGTGCAAAACATTGAGTACTCCAGCAGCTGCCCTTCAGCTCTCATGCAGCGAATTACGTCCCTGCCATGCGCTGCTTACAAGCATAAAGCAGTTGCTGGCATTGGAACAGGACGCTGCAAGGGAGCGCCGGGAAGGTAAGTGTAATTTTTTTTATGTTTTCTGATGGGCCATGCATACCAGGATGGGGGTGGGGGCCAATCATACCAAGATAAGGATGGGACCATGCATAGCAGGACCAATATGGGGCCAATCATACCAGGATAAGGATGGGACCATACATACCAGGACTAGAATGGGGGCAATCATACCAGGTTAAGGATGGTGCCCTGCATACCAGGACCGGGATGGGGGCCAATCATACCAGGATAAGGATGGGACCATGCATACCAGGATAAGGATGGAACCATGCATACCAGGATCGGGATGGGGCCAGTCATACCAGGATAAGGATGGGATCATGCATACCACGACCGGGATGGGGCCAATCATAGCAGGATAAGGATGGCACCATGCATACCAAGACTGTGATGGAGGCCAATCATACCAGGTTAAGGATAGGGCCCTGCATACCAGGATAGGGATGAGGGTGATCATTCCTGCCAGGATAGGGATAAGGGGCACCATTCCTACCAGAAAAGAGATAAGGGGGCATGCATATTAGGCTAGGGATGAGGAGACATGCATACCAGGGTGGGGATGAGGGGGGCCATGTATACCAGGGTAGGGATGAGGGGGGCCATGCATATCAGGGAAGGGATGAGGGGGACATGCATGCCAGGATAGGGATGAGGAGGTCCATGCATACCTGGATAGGGATGATGGGGCCATGTGTAGGAGGATGGGGATGAGGGGACCATATGTACCAGGATAGGGGATATTAAGTACAGAATTTACCACATTTTTTGCTGCAATTGTTTTTTACTCAAATTTCCTCCTCTAAAACCCAGGTGTTTCTTATGGTCCAAAAAATATGGTAATATGAACTCTACTTAAATACTATTCTAAGATATTATATGAACTGAGACATTCCATATAGTGTAAGTTGGCACTTAAAACTCCATTTAGCTATATCTAATTATATACTTAAAGAAAAAATGAAACATTTGCAAACTGTCTCTCTCATCAGGAAGACAAGCTCATTTCAGGAGTTCATATGATTGGCAGTTTTCTTTTCCATCTAGGTGCATCAAGTTCCTGAGCCATTGAACATGTGATGTGCTGGAACTCTCTGTGGCAATGGTAGAGCAGGTGGCCAGTCAGATTTATGCATTCTGGGAATGTCCAGGGCATCATAGAATGGTCTCATATGACTCTTGGATATTTCAAAGTATACAATATTCCATTTTTCCGGACCTGCAGCTGGAATGTGTACCTCCACGAGTACATCAGGCCATTTTCCCAGAGGGCATCAAGTATTAGCAGTTTCAATACCATACATTTAGCAACTCTCATTTGTGATAGATCTGTGAGCAACAGTATACATTTTCCATTGAAATCAACACAGCCCAGCTCTGTTGCTTTCCTCTTTACATTGAAAAAAATGTATGCCACAGATATGTCATGGACACTTCGGATCTGAGCCATGAGGGCCTAGTGTATGGTGCGCCTTGTCGACCTACAGTTCCTTATCAATAGGATCACCAAGGATAATATTGAATAATGTCGGCAGTGCAGTGTTGGCATAAGCGCTTGAGGATTGATGCTTTCAAGTATACCCATTATCCTGATATTATTGCAGCAATTGTGATTTTTTTTGCCCATCAACCATATTAAATACATTTTTTGTTTGCTGGCTGTGAAGAACCAGTCTTTGTTTATGAGCATTATGATGACCCACAACTTGTATGGCATCATCCTCTTATCCCTGTACCTTGTCAGTAAGTTGTGCAGCCTAGAAGTGAGGGAATGTATTGCAGATTTGCATGTGGTCTCCAGCCTCTGTATATATTGTTCCTTGTCTGGTTTAGTAGGGATAGACGCAATATGATGTTTCAAATCAATTATGGCGTTCCCCATAACAGAATTCCCAGTGGTTGGGGGGTAAATTCCCCTGTGAAACAAGCGCTGCTGAGCATGTGAGCGTCAATAAAAGTACAGGGAGGCTTGTACAGCTGTTTTCTTGTGAGGTCGACATTAAGGGCTCAGTAACACAGCCGTATAACAGGATTGACAATCGCATTGCAATGCTAGGACAGGCCGGCGGCTCTACTGACCCAGTCATGATAGCCTGTATTTCCAAGCAGCTGTCATGCTTGAGTCAAGAGAGCCATCGGCCAGTCTGTGTATTGCAATGCGATCGTAGTCCGTGTTATACGGCCTTTTGGCTGATCCCTGTGACAGGAGAAGTTGGTGCAGGACTTAAAGGCTTGAGCTGCCTGGCATAATGAGGGTTAAAATTGCTTCTTGTTCCACACTGAGGTGAGGCAATAATGGCGCAGGCTGCGCGGGAAGAGGAGCCCTTTGATAAGAAACGCTGCATACCCGATGTGCAGACAGAGGTGAAGTACCTCAGATTAACCCCTGATTTCTTGTCTTTTTTCCCCCTAATGGATGGCATGTGGGAGACAGTAAATAGCTTATTATTCCCCTAAGAACATGGTCTGAAGAGAGAGCTCTCAGTGAGTGGTCTTCTTGGTGACATGTCCAGGCAACGCCCCCTGTAATAAAACTTTTATATTGATTTTATTTCCTAATATTATACACATGATGTATATGTGGTAGTTTTTTAATTCTATTATTGTATTTTAAGGATTAAAAAGGTGAGTTCTTAAAGTACTAGATACTTTGTGGAAAGTAAAGATTTAACAGATTATTTCTTATTCTGTACAGTAGTAATGTTATTTTAATGTTCTATTTAGGACTAATACTGATGACACCGCTACATACTCGGCAGTGGCTAGAAATGTACATGGACAGTCATCCACCAATTCTGCTGTGATTGTGAAACGTAAGTGGAACAGTAATGGTGAAGAGTTTCAACTTCATTTGTAAAAGACAAAACTCTTGCACAGTGTTCTAAATATGCCACACAGGTACTCACTAGAGATGAGCGAACCTTGCAAAGTTCAAAGGTGACACCAACCCCACAAATAAGAACCCACTTGCCACCGCTACAGGGTAAGTGGGATGAGCCGGGCAAAGCCCCAGAATTGGTGCATCTACTAGACGCACATTTTTTGGAGCTGCTGTGGGATGCTCTTTTTATGCTGGATGGGTACAATATCCTTGGCCTCTTACCAGCCTGAGAATAGCAGCCCCATCTGTCTGCTTTAGCTTGGCTGGTTTTCAAAAATGGGGGGGACTTCACTCCGTTTTTTTAAATTATTTATATAATTAAAAAATACAGCATAGGGACCCCTCTATTCTTGATAACCATCCTTGCTGAGGCTGACAGCTGAAGGTTGAAGCCCACAGCTGTCAGTTTTTCCTGGCTGGTTATCAATAATACAGAGGAACCCCACATCATTTTTTGGGGGATGTTCCCCATTTTAATAACAAGAAAGGTTATGTATACATCTGTGAGCTGATATTAGTAGCCTTTGAACCTTTATATTTAATATTGTCCCAGAATATTAATATCAGACCCCAGCTGTTGGCTTTCCCTCAGCTGTTTATGAAAATTACAGGAAACCTCACTCCTTTTTTTCATTTTCTTTTATTTATTAACTAGTACAGTAGACTACACACCCAAGGTAACCTTAGTTTACAGCCTTCAGGTGTTCCAGCAGCTGGAAATTTCAGTAACCTTAAAATGTCCCTAGTTTCATATAAGGTTTGCAGACTTCGCAGGTGCTGGGAGACCCTGTGGCTTTGAACCCTGGTAACCTGAAAGATTACCTGAGTTCAAGCAACTGGGTCTCACAGTAGCTCCAGTGCCGGACTGTGGAATGCCAAAGTGCCCAGTGTCGGATTCGCAGCGGTTCATCAGTCCATCCTTGGCAGTTGCAAAGCAAGAGAAACAGCTGCTATGAACTCAGGTGACCTTACTGTTCTTATTGACAATTATAAAGGTAATTGAAAAAAAACAAGTAGGGGTCCTCCGTAATTGTCATAATCAGCAGAGAGAAAGCTGACGGCTGGGGGCTGATTTTAATATTCTGGGAAAGAGACAATATTCATAAAGGTTCCTAGGTGATTAATATCAGCTCACAGCTGTATACTTAGCCTTTACTGAATATTAAACTGTACAGTAGTACCCCACCAAAAAATAACATAGGGTCCCTCTATATTTAATGACCAGCAAAGTCTAGGCAGACAACTGCGGGCTGATATTAATAACCTAGGAAGGGGCCGCTTGCAGACTAAGAACATGAGCTCTCAAATGCCTCAGAAATGGCACATCCATAAGATGTGCCAAATCTGGCACTTAGCCTCGCTCTTCCTACTTTCCCTGGTGCGGTGGCAAGTAGGGTAATAGTTGGCAGGGCTGATGTCTATAAGACGCCCCCATTACTAACCCCATTTTCAAATTGTATAAAAAACACAGCCAGAATAAAGCCCTTTAATTTAAAGAATGACACATTCCTTTAAATTAAAGGGCTTTAATGAACCTAAATTAACCCATACTCACGTCATTGCCCAGTCCACAGAAACTATGGTCTCCTGTAACAGGATTAAAATAATAAACAACAATCTTCCTTAACTGTTCACCGATAAGATAGCAATCCTTTTGTCGCATGATGGGTCTAGCTCTGTTACATCTAGATGGCAGGCTGCATTATAGCATGATGTGACTATACAGCCTGCCATCGAGCAGAGACACTGAGCAGTGTTTGCAATCGCAGCTCTGTGTCACGCCGTGTACTCCTATGACCTGACTGATGTCACCGCGAACATGCCATCAGAAAGGTCCCAGGAGTTCGCTATTACTGAACTGTGAACTTCGACAAACTTTCTGAACGAAAATCCTAAAATGACTACTGAATTTCCTGCCTAAGCTATTATACAGCCTATGCTAATCCCTTCTGATTGGCTGAACTAAATATATACATGTAGTGTGATATCTGCAAGGTACGTTGTGTAAGCCCATGCGGTCGCACCTGAAGTCATGTCAGCCTTCTATGTTTAATGCAATCTTCTGCATAGTGTTAAAAGGCGACAAACATTTATATAAACTTTACAGTTATCATGTGTTTTATCTTGCATGGTGAATACCCTAAAAACATGAAAAAAAACCTGTTTCAGATTTGCTATTTTTTTGGTATCTTGCATTTTAAAAAATAGTTTAAAAAACAACTACAGTGACATGTAAACGTTTGGGCACCCCTGGTCAAAGTTATTGTTATTGTGAACAGTTAAGCAAGTTGACGAATAAATGATCTCTAAGAGGCCTGAAGTTAAAGATGACACATTTTCTTTGTATTTTAGTTAAAAATTATATAAGTTTTCAACTTTTACATTTTAAAAAATACAAAAAAGAAAATTGGCAGATGCAAAAGATTGGGCACCCTTGGAAATTTGCATGCCCAGCTAACCTTGACCAAGGTTTCAGAGCTTAATTTGCCTGTTAAAGTTATGGCTTGTGCACTATCATCACTAGGAAGAGCCAGGTAATGCAAATTTGCCCACAAAGCAGGAGAAGGCTGAAAGGGATATCTAAAGCCATGATATACGTGCCTTTTATTTATGTTATGTATATTTATTGTTGATTAATGTCCACCATATAATTCTCTGTATGCTTTGCTATTATCGTATTTATATAGGGCAAGCATAGTTCCCTAGTAGGCCCACTAGAAGGGAATATAGTTATGCTCAGAATGGAAATAGTTAATGTAGGAGGGGCTAACTTTGGTTAAGCCAGGGAGCATCTTGCATTTTAGTCAGTTGGGCTTAGTAGCCCTGACAGGGCAGGTAGCACCGTAACATTTAAGGACACGAGCCCAGCAATTCAGGGCTTGAGGGCTACAGATGACAGCAGTCCAGAACATTGCAGTACCGAGCACTACACAGATGGTAGTGAAACAGTTGGCAACAGTACGGCAGCACAGATTGCTCATTATAAGGCAGCTTGCTATGTGGGCAGATGCCCTTTTGTCTGGGGCAAAACAGACAGGGGAACTCCCAAAGATGGTGAAGCTGGACAGGAAAGATGCTGTGATGCTGACTGGGATGGGAAGACCCTGGAATGTTCTGGAAGGTGACAGTGAGAAACTAGGGAAAGTGAAGAAGGCAAATTGTATGTTTCATGATGTCAATTCTGTAACTGAAGAGAACGGACTGAGAATGCAAAAGAGTAAAGTTTCTTGTTTAAAGTTGGAATTGGACTGTGTCTTCGTTTTTTCCAAAAGAGTTGTAAAAAATGCACAGCCACCTGGGGAAGGCCCTGAAGTTGAGAAGAATGTCTATGTGAGGGAAGACCAGGGTGTGCCTGAGCCATTTACCTCAGCTACAACTACCGCCCTGACCAAACCTTACAAGGCTATGAGAAGATAGCAAAGCATTTTCAAGATGCCCTTTCCTCAGTTCAAAATGTAATTAAGAAATGGCAGTTAAAGTGAACCTGTCTGGAGGACTGTGTACAGTAACTGTTAGCGTCGGTGGTCTGGAGCAGGAAACCCCGGGAGTGGACCCTCTGGACCGTGACACCGAGGGGCCCCGGGCGAGCTGCCAGGTGGAACCGACCCCTATACAGGGACCGTTAGGAGCAGGCCCAGGGGTTCGAGTACCACGGTAGCCGGTACTGAGAGGGGCGGCTCAGGATGGACCGGAGTAAGACTGTGAGACTGGAGTAAAGAATGACAGAACAAGACTGGAGCCAGGAGGCCAGAAAGAAGTGAGATAGAAGACTGGAATGAGAAGGAATGACAGGAGTAGGAACACTGGAGACAGGACTGGAGTAGGACGGCAGGAACACTGGAGACAGGACTGGAGTAGAACGGCAGGAACACTGGAGACTGGACTGGGGTAGGACAGCAGGAACACTGGAGACAGGACTGGAGTAGGGTGGCAGGAACGCTGGAGACAGGAGTGGAGTAGGACGGCAGGAACGCTGGAGACAGGACTGGAGCAGGACGACAGGAACACAGGAGGCAGAACTGCGGAAGAGAACAAGGAACACGGGTAGCAGGACTGAGAGGCTGAAGCAGAGAGCAGCCGAGAACGAAACTGCAGGAGCAGAGAGCACATGATGAAGTGAGGCCAGAGTGTTAGGAAACACAACAATCAGGTGCCTCCCTCAGGGGGAAGTGGCCTGATATGGCCCCGTCTGGTCAACCATTGGTCCAAAGGTGCTTCCGGGTCGGGGCACAGCCGGAGCATAAGAAGCAGGAAGGAGGCGTGGCCGCGGCCTATGGCGCATGCGCATAGAATGCAGGGAGGGCATCGGTCGTGAGCCCGTCTCAGGTGACCTCCGCGGCCGTCGAGTGGAGAGAGGCTGCGGCATGGGAGCGGAGGCCGACTGCGGCGTGGGAACGGAGGCCAGGTGAGTATGGCGGAGCGGTGTAACAGTAACCTACCTACAGTGTGAGATTGGCGCCGTTATACTGTTTAAAATTATACCTTGGTTGATAAAATCTGTCTTGTGGTTGTTGCTGTGGTTGGGGGGCTTCATGTGGTGCTTTAATTAGCTATTCTTAATGAAGACTGCTGACCGGTCACTGATCCCTCAGTGACCTGCTCCCTAGTTTACATGATGAATATTATATACTGTATACTGCTCATATTGAAATAAAAAAACCTCCTGCAAAATGTGGCACCTGCCCTGCAGCATAAATGCATCTGTACTGTGTATATAATTAATATGTTTGAGGGTATCCTGATATTTAAAAAAAAATCCATATGAAAATGGCGCCTTCGCAGTATCAGCTATCGGTGATCTGATAGCAGCAACTGCGCATGAGCCGATGGCGCCATCTTGCAGCTATCGGCGATCACCAAAAGCTGATATTGCACAGGAGTTGGCAGCGCAATCTTGCTAGAGAAGGAAAAAAAATTCCTTGGAGGAGGAAATTTTTGTTCTCTAGCAAGATGGCACTGCTAGCACATGCGCAGTAGCAGCTATTGGATCATCGATAACTGCTTCTGCGCAGGCGCGGCAGGCATCATTTTCAAATAGGTTTTTTTAATATCATGATCAGCTCAAATATATTAATTACATCCACAGTAAATATGCGATTATGCTGCAGCGCAGGTGCCACGGCTGGCAGGAGGTTTTTTTTTATATGTCTATATAATATTCATTATGTAAACTAAGGGGCAGGTCACTGAAGGATCAGTGACCTGTCAGAAGTCTTCATTATGCACAACTACTCAGAGCACCACATGAAGAACCCCCACAGGACGCCGTGGATCACGAACATATCATTAACTGAAAACTGAAAATAAAGATTAAACAACAACTACAAGACGGATTTCATCAGCCAAGGTGTCATTGTAATCAGTATGAAGGCGCAGACCTGACACTCTAGGTTACTGTGCACAATACTGCTAATAGGTTCATTTTATTAGGAACAGTGGAGGTCAAGATATGGTCTGGAAGACCAAGCTAAATTTCAGTGAGAGGTACTTGTAGTCTTGCTAGAGAGGCAGATGAAAACCCCCAAACATCTAAATAAGCCTGATGCATTTTAGAAACAAGTCCTGTGGACTGATGAGGTTGAAATAGAACTCTTTGGCCCCAATGATCAAAAGAATGTTTGGAGAAAAAAGGACATAGAATTTCAGGAAATGAACATCTCACCAACCAGTATTCATAGGGTTGATCAATCTTGATTTGGGTTTGTGTTGCAGCCAATAGCAAGGGGTACATTTCGCAGGTAGAGGGAAGAATGGATTCAATAAAATTTCAGCAAATTTTTGATACAAACATAACACCATCTGTAAAAAAGCTGAAATGAAAAGTTTTTACAAAGCTTTTTGGGCTTCTACCAATGGATAATGATCCTAAACACATGTCAAAATCCACAATAGACTACCTTGAAAGACGCAAGCTGAAGGTTTTACAATGGCCCTCACAGTCCCCTGATCTGAACATCATTGAAAATCTGGTTAGACCTCAAAATAGCAGTGCCTGCAAGATGACCCAGGAATCTCACAGAACTGGAAGAATTTTCCAAGGAAGAATGGAAGAAAACCCCTCAAGCAAGAATTGAAAGACTCTTGTCTGGCTACAAAAATCGTTTAGAAGCTGTGATTCTTTCAAAATGGTAGTGCTACAAGGTGCTAACCATGTGGGGTGCCCAAACATTTGCAATGGCGCATTTTCCTTTTTGTAATTTTTTAAATGTAAAAGATGAAATTATTTATATTTTTTGCCTATAATACAAAGTAAATGTGTCATCTTTAACTTTAGCCCTTTTAGAGATCATTTAATTTTCAACTTGCTTAACTGTTCACAATAACAGTAATTTTTACAAGAGGTTCTCAAACTTTTACATGCAACTGTATAACATTATTATTATTATTATTATTATTTATTTATATAGCACCATTAATTCCATGGTGCTGTACATGAAATGGGTCAATTATGTATCTCACAATGCAAGATGTTAAGCATCTCTGGAACAATAACAATGAAGTATTCCACTAATATTATACTGATGAACTACCTGTAGTTTATATAATCAAAATCAGGGGAATGGAGATCTGACACCCAACAATCCCAATGATACCAGCCCGGCAGCGGCCAGATGTAAAACACTGTACAGAGTGAATGAACACAGCTCCAGTTAGTGGCTGCTGCTGGGTACTGCAGACCAGGTCCTATTATTCATTTGAATAGGAGTTGATCGGTAATTCCCGGCAGCTGCAGTATTTGGCTCCATACACTGTTTACATCCAGCCACTGTCAGAGCTGCTAACAGCTGATATGTGGAGTGTGCCCGGTGTTAGATCCCAATTGATCTCATGTTGAAGTATATATTTGGCGTTGCAGTGATTACGGTATACTGTCCTGCAGTGTAAAGCTACGTTCCCACAATGGGTTTTTGGTCAACTTTTTATGCTGTGATTTTTGAAAAAATACCAGTAATCTATTTTACTTTATGGGTGCAGAAAATTTGTAACATAAAAACCTCACCAAAGCTCATCGTGGGATCATAGCCTTCAGAAAAATATGTCGGAGAAAATACATTTGTTATTTTCATATACTGATTGCAAAACATGGAAATAAATGTCCAAATGGAAAAAGTATCTAAAGCGTCCACCTGATGAGATTGATATTTTTTTTTTAGGATTCCGATCAGAAGATGAACCTCTGTATCCTGGTATCATGCCACACTGTAAGTAACTCTTCTTTCAACAATTTTATGAAAAATATGTGCAGAGATTTAGGACTGTTCTGAAAATTATCTTTAGAAGTCTTAGAAAATTTGTAATGGTAGTAATACATACTAAAATGCTGTAGCAAATAGACATTGTATTGATTGTGAAGGTTTTCAGAGCACAGCAAGATTTCTTAGCAAAATTAAAGGGGTTGTCTGACTGCAGACTTTTACCCTAGAGCGAGCCGGTCTATGTGAGGATTTGCTGGTGCCAGAGCCAGGAGTGGATGGTCATTTGACTGAAAGTATGTGATTTACATACTTCTGGCCACATTCCGACTAGACACGCCTGAACACACTCAATACACTTGCATTGAGTGAGGCCACGCCCATCTGGTCAACACGTGACCGCATGTATGCAAATGACATACTTGCGGTCAAGTGCTCAGTGTGAGGACTCACATGCGAGAAACTCGGACGAGTCTCGCACATCAATACCCGGCACTGCCACCAGTACTCGGATCGGAGAGTTCAGCTGCATAGAAATACATTCAGCCTGAATGCTCCGATCCGGGTGCAGGCGGCAGTGCCGGGTATTGATGTGCGAGACTCGTCCGAGTTTCTCGCATGTGAGTATGAGCCCTGAGGAAGAGTGTGGAGCTCTGCCTCTAGCTCCTCCCTCTTTTCTTTTACATAGAATCTTAGCAGTAGCAGCTGCCATCTCATCTCTCAGTAATGGGAAAGTGTCTTCACTGAACACAGATTTTCCTTCTGAAATGAGAATTTTGACTGATCAATTTTTGCAGAGAAAAAGCAGATCTCTCTGACAAGATATATAAGAAAGAGACTTATTTTCATGTGTACTATTGATTTATCAAATTAAAATCAAAATAAAGGTTACTCTTTACCTTATTTAAATATTGATAGACCCTATGGCCCAGAGATATCAATGCAGACTTTGAAAAGTCTCAAAATTTTTGTTGCTCAAAAAAATTTGCCACATTTGGTGTTTTCTCTCAAATTTCAAAATGGGCAGAGCTGGAGCAGGACAGGAGCAGGACAAAGGTGTAATGCCACAGATTTTCTTATTCATGACGAGCTGGAGTAAGATTAGTTGCGAGGCACATGGAGGCACACAACACTCATCAGACCCACCGAGTCATTAAGAGGTGTGCGCCGGTTACTGAATCAGGAGTGTGTGACCCCTACATGCCTCCTCATAAAGACTAGTGAGAAAATTGCCAGTCTTGTTGAATCTGGACCTGTAGGGACTGGATGCCTTTCTTGAAAAGTATAATATTGCAGACTATATACACTAGTTTCCTTAATATTGCGTTGATCCAGGGAGCTAGTCTGATTGCCGTATGTGGAGTCGGGAAGGAATTTTTTTCCCCAATGTGAAGCTTACTGTTTGCCACATGGGTTTTTTTTTGCCTTCCTCTGGATCAACATGTTAGGGCAAGTTAGGATAGGATATGGGCTGAACTAGATGGACTTAAAGTCTTCCCTCAACCTTAAATACTATGTTACTATGTTACTATTACTATCAGATTTGAAAAATAAATGGATCCAAATGGACTAACAAATACTATGTAAAGTTTGTCCTCATCTACTGAAGATCTCAAAAGTCAAAGATAGAAGCTTCAAAATGACATTACAGAACATTAATACAATACATGAAAAATAATAACTGTTATATAGGGATTACACATTCCAGTCCTATGTAATTATTCAATTCATCAATCAATTATGATCAGATCGATAGGAAAATAGATAAACATTTCTCATGTTTACATCACATGGAATCATCAGTGTTCTTTAAATAATTACTAATAATTATAATAATAATCACTAATAATCCTTTTGCTGTGATTACAGTGCCGTTGACAGCAGCAATTTCTTTCACCCATATTGAAGTCAAATTCCTGGAAACCTTTGGTGTAACATTTGGAGTAGAAGGTGACACAGTTACTTTGTCTTGCGCTGTGCTTTTAACTCCAGACATCAGCAGACTGCGACCTGAAGCTGAGTGGTACAGAGACGGTGAGCGACTTCTAATCAAATGATCATATTAAATGTTAATTGTCCAATTTCATATTCTGACGACTGCAGATTAAATGAATCAAAGCTTAAACCTCAGAATGTCCTCTCTTGAACTTTGCGCATTTATAATCGTTGGAAAATGTTTCACTTGTGACATCTTAAAACCAGATAAATTGCCTTTGTCTAGGCTTCCATATTATGATGTGCAGTGTGTCATGGGCATAGATATTTCTGTAACAACAGCCCAGAGAATAAAGCATTGCTATTCCCCATCGCTGGGCCGTACCGAATCCTTCTTCCTATTAGAGATAATAGTGACTTGATTGGAAATATTAATATATTGGTGAGGTCATGTTGGCATTTGAGAGATCTGATTCTTCTCAGGGCTTGTGTAGACGACCATATTTTCAGACCTAGTGCCATCCAATAAAACATCGGATCACACTCGGACAAATGATTATTCTATGGGGCCGTGCACATGTCCGATTCTTTTTCTTGGACCGAGTCTGTCCAAGGAAAAAAAATTGCAGCATGCACAATTTGCATCTGTAGATCAGATTGCATTCGGCCATGTAAGTCAGTGAGTCTCTCAAAAAAAATCAGAGTGCACTCGGATGACATGCGATTGCAATCTGATTTTCCCAGACTGACAGAATGGAGAAGATGAAGACTTTTTTTTCCATCTTCTCATCTGAGAAAATTGTTTCATACTCTGATCGCACTCTATCAAACTCAGAGTGTGATTAGCATAATCGGACTGATTTTTTCAGATGAGATAAGATACGGTAGTGTGACCCTAACCTTACAGTACAGCGTGTTCTTTTGGGCCATATTACAAGTTACTATGTGGAAGATGAAATATTGTTTTCTTTGTCCAGTCCTGAACTTCCAAATGGAAGCACATATGGACCAAGGGCAATGGCAGGACTTATGTTTCCTTCATAGCATTTTTCACAACATTTTTAAAAATGATATCTTGCAAACCTAATATGCATTGCACTGATGTGTAGCCTGGATTAAGGCCTCTGCCATTCAGGCAATCAGTGATGGCTTACACACATTACTAGGAATACATCGGGACAATTACAATATACAATGTTCACAATAAAATATTTACTCTATGCAATGTTCACATCTGGCTGCTGATGGAAATGATAACAGCTGATTGACTCCGACTGATCTGATATTGATGAACTGCTCTAAGGATAGGTCATGGATACTGGACGAACCCTTTAAAGGAAAGCATTACACTGTAGCACTACCTTTTACTTTGCGTGGTCAAGGGTTCCCCATGATGTTGGATTCCATGTGCGATTGACACCTTTGTCAACTGATTGAGTTGTTCAGTGCATATGACTAGTGTTGAGCATTCCGATACCGCAAGTATCGGGTATCGGCCGATACTTGCTGTATCGGAATTCCGATACCGACTTCCGATATTTTTTCAATATCGGAATTCGGCATCGGAATCGGAAGTTCAGTTGATTGACGGCCTGACGTCATCATGATGCGCGGTGTGTGCGCATCATGATGCGCCGTCATTTCGGGCCTTCCGGGGGTCTCTGCCGGCCTGCCGGGGGGCTGTGCCGGCCTGCCGGGGGGCTGTGTGGACTGCCCGGGGCCTGTACCGGCCTGCCGGGGGGCTGTGCCGGCCTGCCGGTGGTCTGTGCACCCTGTGGGGGTCTGTACCGGCCTGCCGGGGGGCTGTGCCGGCCTGCCGGGGGGCTGTGCTGATGTCCGGGGGTCTGTGCAAGCATCGTCCGATGGGACTACAAGTCCCATCGGGCGATGCCTGCTACCATGACAGTGATTGACACATTAGCCAATGATGGGACAGTAGTAGTCCCATCATCCGGCTAATGTGTTAAATGTTAAAAAAAAAAAAAAAAAAAAAAAAATACTACATGCATGCTACATACATACTACATGCATGCTACATATATACTACATACATACTACATACATGCTACATACATACTGCATGCTACATACATACTACATACATACTACATACATACTACATACATACTACATATATACTACATACATACTACATACATGCTACATACATACTACATGCTACATACATACTACATACATACATACTACATACATACTACATACATGCTACATACTGCATGCTACATACATACTACATACATACTACATGCATGCTACATACATACTACATATATACTACATACATACTACATACATGCTACATACATACTGCATGCTACATACATACTACATACATACTACATGCATACTACATATATACTACATACATACTACATACATGCTGCATGCTACATATATACTACATGCTACATACATACTACATATATACTACATGCATGCTACATACATACTACATACTACATATATACTACATACATACTACATATATACTACATACATACTGCATGCTACATACATGCTACATACATACTACATACATACTACATACATACTACATGCATGCTACATGCATGCTACATGCATGCTACATACATACTACATGCATGCTACATACATACTACATATATACTACATGCATGCTACATACATACTACATACTACATATATACTACATACATACTACATATATACTACATACATACTGCATGCTACATACATGCTACATACATACTACATACATACTACATACATACTACATGCATGCTACATGCATGCTACATGCATGCTACATGCATGCTACATGCATGCTACATACATACCACATACATACTACATGCTACATACATACCACATATATACTACATACATACAATACATTCATACAATACATACATAGACATACAGTACATATAACATAGAGTAACATACTTACCAATACTTGTCACATTGTTCCCCGAAGCCATTGTCTATTCCGGGATAAATATTAACATAACAAACCACAAAAATACTCACCCACGATCCGAAGCAGTCCACGAGTGTGTCCCACGACGATCTTGGGTAGAGAACTGCAGCATCAGATGATGCTGCCGTTCTCTACGGGCTGTAGGAATCCAATGACGGAAGGTAGGTATCCTTCCGCACTGTATTCCTCCGCCACTTAAAAAAAAAAAGTCCCTAGTCTCACTTTATGCCATTGCTGTGTGGGAATTTCCCACACAGCAATGGCATAAAGTGAGACTAGGGACTTTTTTTTTTTTAAGTGGCGGAGGAATACAGTGCGGAAGGATACCTACCTTCCGTCATTGGATTCCTGCAGCCCGTAGAGAACGGCAGCATCATCTGATGCTGCAGTTCTCTACCCAAGATCGTCGTGGGACACACTCGTGGACTGCTTCGGATCGTGGGTGAGTATTTTTGTGGTTTGTTATGTTAATATTTATCCCGGAATAGACAATGGCTTCGGGGAACAATGTGACAAGTATTGGTAAGTATGTTACTCTATGTTATATGTACTGTATGTCTATGTATGTATTGTATGAATGTATTGTATGTATGTAGTATATATGTGGTATGTATGTAGCATGTAGTATGTATGTGGTATGTATGTAGCATGCATGTAGTATGTATGTAGCATGCATGTAGTATGTATGTAGTATGTATGTAGTATGTATGTAGTATATATGTAGTATGTAGTATGAATGTAGTATATATGTAGTATGTATGTAGCATGTAGTATGTAGCATGCATGTAGTATATATGTAGTATGTATGTAGTATGTATGTAGCATGCATGTAGTATATATGTAGTATGTAGCATGTAGTATGTATGTAGCATGCATGTAGTATATATGTGTTATGTATGTAGCATGTAGCATGCATGTAGTATGTATGTAGTATATATGTGGTATGTATGTAGCATGCAGTATGTATGTAGCATGCATGTAGTATATATGTAGTATGTATGTTGCATGTAGTATTTATGTAGTATGAATGTAGCATGTATGTAGTATGTAGTATGAATGTAGCATGTATGTAGTATGCATGTTGTATGTATGTAGCATGTAATTTTTTTTTTTTTTTTTTTTTTTTTTTACATTTAACACATTAGCCGGATGATGGGACTACTACTGTCCCATCATTGGCTAATGTGTCAATCACTGTCATGGTAGCAGGCATCGCCCGATGGGACTTGTAGTCCCATCGGACGATGCCTGCACAGACCCCCGGAGCCTGCACAGCCCCCCGGCAGGCCGGCACAGCCCCCCGGCAGGCCGGCACAGCCCCCCGGAGCCTGCACAGCCCCCCGGCAGGCCGGCACAGCCCCCCGGCAGGCCGGCACAGCCCCCCGAAAGGCCCGTACAGACCCCAGAGAGGCTGTACAAGGGCAGGAAAGGGTTTTTCTTATTCCGATACCGGAAGTCCCATAGACTTGAATGGGACTTCCGGTATCGGAATCGGCGATACCGATACTTTTTTTAAAGATCGGCCGATACCATCCGATACGATACTTTGAAGTATCGGACGGTATCGCTCAACTCTACATATGACCCAACATACCCATCATATGTCGGCATTCAGTATTTTCAGTTGGTGCCACTCTACTAGAAAAAATATGTTGTACTATAACAAATGTAACAATCCAATGAAAACAATCCACAATGTAGCTCCAAATCTTAAGGGCCTGTCACACTAAGAGATATTGCTATAACTTGTGACGCCGCTGGTTATCGCTGATCGCGTGAGAACGTCCAGGACTGTTTCTCGTCGTCAGCTTCCTGCGGTGCTTCGTGTGGAGAGACGAGCGACGCGTCGATGCGGGCGGGAGGACGCAGGATCGCCTGGTGTGACAGGTAAGTAGCAACCCCCGACCCCAGCGATGTCGCTGGTGAGATCTGCCTGTGTGGCAGCTCACTAGCGACCACCTAGCGATGTACCAGCGATCCTGACCGCGTCATATCGCTGGTCGGGATCACTGGTACATCGCTAAGTGTGACAGTACCTTTACACACAGCTCTGGCAAAAATTAAGAAACCACCACTCCAAAACCCTGTCATGGGCAGCCCATTCTCCAGACCTGAACCCCATTGAAAACCTCTGGAATGTAATCAAGAGGATGATGGATAGTCACAGCCATCAAACAAAGAAAATCTGCTTAAATTTTTGCACCAGAAGCAGTGTGAAAGACTGGTGGAAAGCATGCCAAGACGCATGAAAGCTGTGATTAAAAATCATGGTTATTCCACAAAATATTGATTTCTGAACTCTTCCTGAGTTAAAACATTAGTATTGTTGTTTCTAAATGATTATGAACTTGTTTTCTTTGCATTATTTGAGGTCTGAAAGCACTGTTTTTTTTAAATTTTGTATCATTTCTCCTTTTCAGAAAAAAACCAAAAAAAAATCAAAATGTATTGCTTGGAAATTTGGAGACTTGTTATCAGAAGTTTATAGACTGAAAGAACAATTTACATTTTACTTAAAAATATGCCTATAAAGAGAAAAATCAGACAAACTGAACATTTGAAAGTGGTCTCTTAATTTTTGCCAGAGCTGTAGATAACACTGAATGCCCAGCCAAAATCTGTCTATAGATCAATATAAATAAAAAGTATATGGGAAATATTGTTTCACTATTAGTATGAATGTGATGATATCTTTTGTCCATAGGAATGCCCTGGCCAAGGTTCTTTTCTTTTCTTGTGGTGTGATATGATTTCTTTTTCACATTTCACATTCTGGAATATTGGCACGCACTATGAGAATAGCTCTTGACTTGTTTGCAATTGAATTTCCTTTTCAGATGTCCTGATAAAAGAAACCAAGTGGCACCAGCTGCATTTTGGAGAGGGACGTGCTTCCCTGACATTGACACATTTGAATAAGGATGATGAAGGATTGTATACTGTAAGAATGGTCACCAGAGCAGGAGTCAATCAGCACAGTGGATTTCTCTTCGTGGCTGGTATTTAGATCATTCAGTCATACTTTTGTGTTTATATATAACATCAACATTCCTGAAAAAGAATTTTGTAATCATTATTGTACTTTTTTTTCCCAGTAATTACCATAGACATGATCCACCAAGAATGTACTTGAAGATGTTATAGAATGTTTAGTAATAGAAGACATGTTAAACAGTAACTAAAATAAGAGTATTTTGAAAACAGAGAGAGCTAGAAACATTTGATATCTGCTCCAATTTCTGATCATTGGAGACCTTGGTTCCAACAATGTATCAAATAGTGCAGTAGTTATGATAGAGTCACACTTTTCTCATCTGTAAATCTAGCAGAGCTGAGATATTGATCTGTATATAACCCCACCCACACTACATCTCTATTTGTACAATGTATATTGACAAAAACCTGATAATCAATGCTGGGGGTATGATTGGATTTGGAGGCTCAAGGCCACTTGTCCTATAGTGATAATCTCCTGCTGATGAAACACTAATTGAAACAACAAAGCACAGCCTAGTAAGTGACACAACACGGTAATGAGTGTCTCTTCTCCTACATCATGATGCTCTCAGATTACAAGGTAAAAACCTGCTGACATATTCCCTTGAAAATCAAATGCCTTGATAATTAAATTTAGTATTAACCATTCCACCCCTGGACGATTTTCCATTTTTCTATCTCTTTTTTTCCTCCCCTTCTTCCAAGAGCCGTAAATTCTTTATTTTTCTGTCCATATGGCCATATAAAGACTTATCTTTTGTGGGACAAGTTGTACTTTTGAATAACACCATTGATTTTACCATATAATGTACTGTAAAACAGGAAATAAATTTCAAGTGGGGTGAAATTGTAAAAGAAAGTACAATTCCACAAAGTTTTTTGTGTTTTTCATTTACCATGGTCAGTATATGCTATAACTGACCTGCCAATATTATTCTCCAGGTCGTTACTAGTGCGCAGATACCAAACATATATAGGTTCTTTTTAAGTTAAATGGTAAAGAAAATTCCGAAGTTTGTATGAAAAAAAATTGCTTATGTTGCCATTTTCCGAGACCCGTAGCGTCATCATTTTTGGGATCTGGGGCTTGGTGAAGGCTTATTTTTTGTGCTCTGAGCTGACATTTTTATTGATACCATTTTAGGGTAGCTATGATCTTTTAATGGCTCGTTATTGCTTTTCATTGCAGTGTTTTTGCCAAAAAAAGTACTGTGGCATTTCAATTTTTTTTCTTGTTGCGCTGTTTACAGTTCTCATTAATTTACTTTATATTTTGATAGATTGGAGATTTCTGAATGCAGTGATACCAAATATGTGTAATTTTTAGCTTTATTAATTGTTTTATTTTGAATGGGGCAAAAGGGGGGTGAATTGAAATTTCGTGTTTTTATTTTTATATTTTTAAAACTTTTTTTCCACTTTTTACTGGTCGATAGTCTCCTTAGGAGACTTGAAGCTGCGATCATCTGATCGCCTGTGCCACGCATAGCAAGGATGCGGCTCTGCTATTTCTTTCAGAAATCATGATTTCTTATGAATACCAGCCATGGCCAGCATTCATAGGTGAATTACAATGGCAGACATTGGGGTCTTCTGCAGACTCAAGGCTGTCATGACAACCCAAATTTACCTCACAATCAAGTGACAGGTGTGCCAAAGGGTGGGACTTGTGATGCGCTTTTGGTCAGGATGTGTTAAATGCTGCTGTAAGAGATTGACAGTGGCATTTAACTTGTTAACGGCCGCAAGTGGATCGCAGATCCACCTATGGCTGTTAGAGGCACATGACAGCTGATCAGATCAGCTATCATGTGCAGGGAAAGATGCGGGCTCATCGCCAGAGCCTGCATCAAAGGCAGGGACATGACCAATGACATTCCTAGTGTGCATGCGTCTACTGTTTTTTTTGTGTAATTGATCAACATCTAAAATAGTTACAAACATAATAAACACCGAAGTTTATAAAGACCCCTTACAAAGTAGATCATAAAAGCCACTAAGGAATTATTTTTGCACTTATCTGGTTTAGAAAATACAGATAGTTTTTTAGAGTGCAAGGATTCTAAATCATTCAATATCACATAACTATAGATCAAGAGCATTAGTTCTCAAACTGGGAGCCTGCCAAGATTTTACAAAAGTGATCACGTGCCTTTATTTAGCTACAGAAATTTCTGTTTTATCAACATAATTGATTCCTTTTGGTTTTATTCTAATATTATACAAAGACTAAATAGGTAAATTGAGCAACAGTTTTAATTTTCAGTTTTTTTGTCCAAGGGTGGTGAACCCCAGTAGAAAAAGATGTAGAAGACCTGATCTGAAGAATTAATTGACTGGGCTTTCTTAACGATAACCTGTCAGGTGATTCATGGTGCATAAAATGCAGGCAGCATAAACTGAATCCTGGCTGCACGACTGCAGCCACGTATATTAGTCTCTGAAGCACTCCATCATTTCAGAGAAAATATACTTTGAAGATCCAGCTGGGGACGATACTCTGAGTCCAGGCAAGTCCATTGCTACTCCAGGCTGACTTTTCTCAGCACTGTGGCAGATAATTGACTGGTCTCTTCATCATGTGTGCATAGGAGAGACTTGTCAACTATCTCTAGAAGAGCCAGACAGGGGTGGAGCCGGCCTAGTCACATTTCTGACTATGATTCCCAGACGGATCTTCAAAGTATACTTTCTCTGAGACATTGGAGCAGTTCAAAGAATAATATATCAGGATTCAATCATGATGACTGTGGTTTGGGCAGCATAAATTGTTTGACTGTGTCACGCTGTGACTGTAAGTAAATAGGGAAAAGGGCCCTGCACTGTCCCTAGGGATGGGACCCTAGTTATACTTGCTCCCAAAGGTACGTCTAAAGGTGAGGAGGTTTGGGCCACCAGCCTTACTGTTCTCCTGTTATACCCTAAGCTATACCCTCCCCCTCGCCAGGAGGCCTGGGACAGAAATGCTAGTGTATAAACACATAAGACGGACAGGGATAACAGAAAGCAACTAACATACAAAACGCTCACCCAAAGATAGAAAAGTACATAGTGAAGGATAGGAATGTACAAACGAAATGGGAATTGGACAATGAGGAAAGCATACACCCCAAAATAGCATGCAATAATCTCCAGCAGCAACAACAACCTAAAACTCAGCCCAGCAGATCCAAGGAGCTAGGAAGTAGAACTTTCACTGGCAAGAAAGAGAAGGTCTGGACAAATTTTATAGTGAGAGGAAATGACCAGGTCAGGAACAGCTGTGAAATGGAGCTGCGAGTTTACAACCAGCATAGAAAGGGTCGTTAACCTCTGCAGCAACAAAGTAAATTAAATCCATTTAATATGAAACACAAACACACAGGCTAAATGGAAGATCTGCAATTCACAAAACATAGTGATCTTCTAACCCCAGATCTCCCAGGAGTATGTGACTCACTTATGACAAACAGATTCCCTTTAAGGAAAAGAAATTCAGAATGCAAATTTTGAAGTAGTAGGACTAATGTGTAAATGGAATTATATCTTTATTCTTTTTTATGATATTTAAATTCCTTCATTGTAGATGCTGCAGCCCTAGTGGCAGGAGCGCCAGGAGCTCCAATGGATGTGGAATGTCATGATGCAAATAAAGATTATGTGATTGTCTCTTGGAAGCCTCCAAACACAGCCAGTGAAGCTCCAGTTATTGGATACTTTGTTGATAAGTAAGTATTAAAACATTGGAATGTACCTACACCCTGATTCTGCATTCTGTCAGTAATGAAAGATATCCAATTTAGTTAAGGAATAGGAGTAAAAAAAATCCTCCCGTTTCTTTTATGCCAGGCTTATCCTTCGGCTTTAGGTGCAGTTCCTTGTATTGATTTTGGATTGACACTTGGATTGACTTCAGCACCATGATAACCTATATTGTTACTTAACAAAGACCGAATGGCTGACATTTAGATTTATTATTTTGCATATGTTTTGCTATAGCTTGTTTATGTACATTATAAAAACATCCATTAATGCTTCTTTTTTATTAACACATGAAATAATTTGAATTAATAAGTTTGCTTGTGTTTTATTTTTTTTGTATAATTATTTTTTAAAAATTATTTTCTTCATTTTGTCCAGTTTATATTGTTTGTAGGGACAGCTACATTACAAATAATATTGGTTGCACTTTAGGATGTTAACGTAGCTCCATATGTCCACTTTTTTATGTCACGGTACCAGTAAAATTGATCCCAGCTGGTATATGCATTGATAAAACTATTGTTTTTCCTCCCAGATGTGAAGTGGGCACTGAAAACTGGATTCAGTGTAATGATTCTCCTGTTAAAATCTGCAAATATCCTGTGACTGGTCTGTTTGAAGGACGATCTTACTTTTTCCGTGTTCGAGCAGTTAATAAAGCCGGAATCAGTAGACCATCAAGGGTCTCAATTGCTGTTGCAGCTCTGGACCCTGCTGATCTGTCACGACTTCAAAGTAGGTGCACACATTCTCATTACGCAGTTGTGAATTATTTAATGTTTTTTTCCTTTTGTATAATTGGATTACGTGGGTGTATATAATGTAGAGGAAATCTTGCCAAGACACAGCAGGACGATGTGTATCCAAGAAAATAGCACGCATGATAAAAGAAATAAACTTGATAGATAGCCTTATGTGTTCAAATCTGGATTTTAAATCCTATAATGAATATGTCGCATTCGAACGCAATATACAAAATCTCTGCAAACACTACTTTCTTTGGTATACATCATGTAAATTGTAGCTACAAAATGCACTATAGGAGGTTACAATATTCTACTTCTTGAAATAATGTCTTCTTCAAAATTATCGGTAATCAACAGTTTTGAATTTCAACTGACTCAAGGACATGGACGCTCAGTTCATCTGAATGTTCATGTTTTTTTAGTAGGGAGAGTAGATAATGCCGCTGCCAGACAGATCTCTAATGATGAGCGAACGTGCTGGGATAAGGTGTTATCTGAGCATAGCAATGTAGGAGACAGGGCGCCCTACAATCTAACAATATGCAAAAGGAAGAAGAAGAACAAAAAAAAAGGACTACTGCATGATATGCACACTAGAAGTCACATAACAATGACAAAATAACTTTTTATGAGCACCCAGGTAACAAAGATTAAGTATAAACTGATCAAATATCATAAATAATTAATAGTATGAAGACAATCAAAGTGTCTATCTAGATTATAGCGAGAACAATTGAATAAATAAGCTCCCAAAGATCCCTATCTACCTGAGGTAAATGAAAGGGGCCACAGACATCCTAATATATAGGACAAAGCAGCATGTGCAGAGCTGGATCAAGAATCATGGGGATAAATAGCTAAGTTCTGAAAACAGCATGTTAAGTCATTGTATAGGCTTCCCCTGACGAAGCCGTGCCTGAAATGGCGATAGACTTGGGGTTATGGCTGAGTTCCCATTCACTTTTATGCTCCCCATGACCTCCTGCTTTTCTACTGTAATGGGCATCACCACCTTAGCCCCTAAATATCATTCTATTTGGGCTGTTTTCCTACCGCATCGGCAGCACCTATTAGGGGTCAGGAGATTGCCTGCTTGTGCATTTGCCTCTGCAGGTGAGACTACTTTCCATGCATAGTGCTACTCTAGCCTACACAATGGAAGGTGTTATCTGAGCATGCTCGTGTGCTAACCGAGTGACTTCGGTGTGCTTGAATAATATGTTTGAGTCCCCGTGGCTGCATGTCTCGCGGCTGATCAATAACTGCAACACATGCAGGGGTTGTCTGTTTGTTAGGTTTGCATGGCAGACACTGACAGCTCGGATCCCCAGTGCAAGAAATGTGTCTGGGCCCCTTACATTTATAGCAACAAAGCTACAGATATATATATAGCCACTCACATCTACTATATAATTGTTTAATTCTGTCTCTCTGTCTGTAATGGAAATCCCGCCTTGCGACAGACAGACAGACAGACAGAATAAGACAATTATATAGTAGACTAGATGGTGGCCCGATTCTATCGCATCGGGTATTCTAGAGTCTCTGTTAAAATAAAAATAGTGATATACTCACCTTCCGACGGCCCCCGGACTCTGTCTCTCCTTTCACCATGCTCCCGGCAGCTTCCGGTCCCAGTAATGCTTTGCACGAAACACCACTGATGACGTCGCGCTCTCGCAAGAGTGACGTCATCTCCGGCCCTTCTCGCTAATCATTACTGGGACCGGAAGATGCTAGGAGCGTGGTGAGAGGCGGGACAGAGTCCGGGGGCCGTTGGAAGGTGAGTATATAACTATTTATTATTTTAACAGAGACTCTAGAATACCCGATGCGATAGAATCGGGCCACCATCTAGTAATAATAATAAATATATATAGCCACTCACTTATACATCTTACATATTCTCCTTTATTATGTATATTGCCGTCCCTTTTTACACAGTGGCCTCTCTTGTTATGTAGAGCACTGTCCCTTACATATCGGATTATTTATAGCGCCCTCTGTCTTTATTACATACCACCCTCTTTTGTTGCATATAATGCAATGATGGCTGATGGATCATGGGAAAGCTTCTTTTCTAATGCAGGAGCTGATGGAGTGGTCATCTGCTCCATCAGAAGTTATTTTATATTCTAACAAAAAACAACTATGCAATAAATCTATGTAATGGACAGCACTGTACATAACAGTAGAAGAAGCTATATGATAAGGGACAGCACCATATATAACTAGAAAGGATGGTATGTAATAGAGGAAGGTGTTGTAATACAAGAGGAAACTATGTAACTAAGGATGACGCTATACATAATAAGTGACTACACTATATACTAAGGGACTGTGTTATACATAATAAGTGAATACACTATATACTAAGGGAATGTGCTTTGCATAATAAGTAAATACACTATATACTAAGGGACTGTGCTCTGCATAATAAATGAATACACAATATACTAAGGGGCTGTTCTATACATAATAAGTGAAAACACTATACACTACGGGACTGTGCTATACATAATAAGGCTATATTCCTGTATCCATTTAAGTGTCAGTGTGCTGCACACCTTTACAGACGCATTGAACATATCCTATTCTAATTCTCAAAATCGGGTCAGAACAGGACATTATCGGACCCTCACGGATCTCATTCTCAGATCCATTATTTTCACAGATGTGTGAATGGACCTATAAAACTCTACGAGTCCATGTGCCATCTGATTAAAAAAAAAATCTGTCAACACACAGATATTTCTCACAAATATGAGAACGTGGCCAATTTTGTGACGTTATAGCGATATTGCTAGCGAAATCGCTATGTGTAATACTTGCCTCTGACCGGCTCCCCCGCTGTCTGTCGCTGATCGAGCGAGATCGGCCAGCTCCATTTCTTGTCGGGCGCTTCCTGTGGCACCGACGAGCGACGCGTGGACGCGGGCGGGAAGACGTCAGGATCGCCGCATCTGAAAGGTAAGTATCGTCCGCTGTATCGCTGCTGCATCGCTAGTGAGATCTGCCTGTGTGGCAGCTCACAAGCAATCATTTAGCGATGCACCAGCGATCCTGACCGGGTCGTATCGTGGTCGGGATCGCTGGTGCATTGCTAAATGTAAAAGGGCCTTAAGGGATTTTACAAATAACATTATCACTCCAAGTCACACAGTGCAGATACAGAATAACGTTTACATCTAGGAACTTACTGCTGACATCTCATCTGATTATTCGTTTTCTGCTATTTCTTCTCCATCTGGACACACCTTCACTTCAAGTTGGCATCTCCCCGCCACGCCTCATCTTGCCAAGATGATCGTCGCAGCCCTAAAAATAACAAGGTCACATACATTGTATACATGCATGTGTCTCCCTCCCACTGAGGCCCTGACTACAGATATGTATGCCACCATTAACATATTATTGGCGACACACTAATCAAGATATAAAGTTATAAGCTGCACTGTGCCTCCCATTAACTACAATCTCCGATGCCCAATAAATATAAATGATTCAGGCTGTGATTTTTCCCAATTAACTGTAAGGCTATGTGCACAGGGAAAATATGCAAGGTTTTACAGTGCATGCAAAGTGAATGAGATCCCTGAAGTCTCATGCACATGTTGCTTATTTTTTCCTTGCAGATTTGCGGGAAATTAAAATCTGCATAATGTCAATTGCAACATATTTCACCCATACTAATGAGTGGGGGGAAATGTGCAACAATAGCACGTCAAAAAAGTGTCAAAAATAAGTGTATTTTACACAACTTTCTTCCTGCCAATACATTAGGACATGCAACAGAATTTTCTCCTTTGTGTGCACATAGCCTTAGTCCCTGCCCTGTGTTCCCCCATTCATTCTAAGTTCTTGAGAGCATCATAATGAATTTGGAGGTGGGAGAAGACATTATCTGGTTCTAAGCATCCTCCGCCACCTCCAACTCATTACAAGTCCCTGACAAAGTCTTATCCCACCTTTCAATTCATTATAAAGTGTCCTATGCACCTTACCCCCCTCCTCTCCCACTCCCCAATAAATTTTAAGTCCCTGATAGTGTCATAATGAATTGTAAGATGGGAAAGACGCTATCAGGGCTTAGCACCCTCCTCCATCACTAAATTCATTTTACATCCATATCTAACATCCTCGTCACCCTCCCCCTGTTCGTAAGTCCACTATAAGTCCCCCTTCCTCCCATCCCAATTCCTCACCCTCTCATTGTCCTCTCCCCCACATCCCTCATTGTCATCTCCCCCACCCCATCATTGTCCTCTCCTTCACATCCATCACCGTCCACTTCCCCATCTCAATCATTGTCCTCTCTACCACTCCACCATTGTCCTCTCCCCCACATTCATCATTGTCCTTTCCCCCACCCCCATCATTGCCCTCTCCCCCACCCCGTCATTGTTCTTCCCCACCACACCTCAGTGTCATCTCTCCCAACCTCATCATTGTTCTTCCCCACCACCCCTTAGTGTCCTCTCCCCAGCGTACTGGTAAAAAAAAACACACTCACATCTCAGTCCATTCCCCTGTAGCATCATCATCTCCGGCAACTTTCTCTCTGACACAGGCACGCGCTGCTTGCTGACATTATCAAGCCGCACCTGCCTCTGTCCTGGAGAAAGTGCCAGGCAGAAGCAGAGGACGGATCTCTGCAGATCCACTGTCATTTTCTCTTGCAGGCAGCAGAGCTGCAGGGATTGCTACCTGCCCGCCGTGTGTGATGAGGGCAATCTGACCATGGTCCCCTCCATAGCCTCGGGCTCCAAGGAACAGACGAGATTGCCCAGCAAGGACCCCCCTCCACCTCTGTGCCCCGATGCAGCTGCATCGGCTGCATCGGAGGTATGTCCGCCTCTGATGTGTTGCGGCTGTCTACTAGCCATGAGATATGCAGCAGTGGGGACTCGAACATATTTTTCGAGCACGCCGAAGATACTTGGTTAACACCCAAGCATGCTCGGATGACACCTTATCCGGGCACGTTCTCTCATCACTAAAGGTCCCGTTTCACTTAGCGATGCACCAGCGATCCCGACAACGATACGACCTGGTAGGGATCGCTGGGGCGTCGCTAAATGATCACTAGTAAGCTGCCAAAGAGGCAGATCTCTTCAGCGACGCAGCAACGATCCAGTGATCAAACACAGCGATGCATGCTGGCCAGCGGGAGCCGGCGATGAAAAAATGGCCCAGGACATACCTGCATGATCAGCGATATCCAGCAGGGGGCCGGTCGCTGCTGCATGTCACATGTAGCGAGATCGCAGGCGAGATCGCTGTTGTGTCACAAAATCGGTGACGCATTAGCAATCTCGCTAGCGATCTTGCTATGTGAGACGGGGCCTTAAGATCTACCACTACCTCCCTTTAAAAGGATTGGGCATATAAATTTAAACTGCACCATCCTCTTCTCTTTCTCTCTTATCTGGCAGGAAGGGGGGCGGTAGTGGGTTCGGAGGCCCCCATATACATCAGATGCAAAAATCAGCCAGTTTGAATACCAGTAATCTAGCGCATATGGGGACCTTCTGATGGATAATAAGAAAAGAATGATTGCTGATAGTCGAACAGAGTACGTTATCATTATACATTTTTTAAGTGAAGGTGATAGGTATTGTAAATTTTGTTAAAAAAATCCAGATTATCATTAGATTCTTTCTTCTTAACGCCTATGCATATTTATGTGCTTAAATCATTGTGCCATATTGAACATTTAATCAATATACTGCTTTATTACCACTTACTGCAGAAAGATGAAAAATATATTGAACACGGCTCCCACAAGACTAAAATATAAAAACAGATGTCAGACTATATTCCACCACAGTAGAACATAAAAAAGCCTTGTTATACCTTTATGTCAATAAATCAAAGGGCTCTATCTAAAGGCAAGAGCACAGAAGGCTTTGTTCTTGATGCCACTGAAATGCAATTTTAGCTAGAGATCTAGTTAAATAATAAAAAACAAAGATAGCGCAACATAAAAATGTAAAGCTAAAATCTCTTTCATACGCAGTCAAAGCAATATGCACAGTAGAAATATAACGCATAAAACATTGTGACTTTGTATAATGTGATGTAAATTATTCTGTCTTTACAGCAATCCATCTGGACGGAGGACGAAGTATTGTCATCTGTCAGGATGACCTAGAAGGTATAATAACCTAAATAATCTGAATCAAGAATCGGAATATTGTGATGTTCAGAATTATTTTTTTCATGAAACAGTGTGAGAAAACAAGCAGTTGCTTCTTGTGTGCGTTGATCTGTAGGATTAAAAGTTTTAATCAGGTTTATTGGACCTCTTATGATATATTAACGCTTTGCATATTTGCTGCAGATTTTATTCCTGCAAATATTCCATTCATCTGAAACAAGCCGATCATGATACCACAATTATGCAATTTGCATATTTCTGGACACATTCTGACCAGACGTCTCTGGCCTCTGTAACAAATGGCACACTTGTGGTCAGATGCACACTAACCTATGTTGTGCTAATAAACTTCCTTTATTTGGGACTTACTTCTATCATCTAAAGACAAAAGTTTAAAAATGACCTGTGACGTTCACAAAGACTATTTACCATCAGATATAGGGGTGCTCTGCATCTAAATAGTGTTTAAAGGGAATCTGTCACTCTTTTTTTGCCCTATGAGCTGCCGGCATTAACATCAGGGGCTTATCTACAGCATTCTGTAATGCTGTAGATAAAGCCCCTATGTAACCTGAAAGATAAGAAAAACACGTTAGATTATACTCACCTGAGGCGCCGGTCCTGTCCGATGGGTGTCGCGGTCCGGTCCGATGCTTCCCATCTTCCCAGTCCTGCAGTGCTCAGGCGTCGGGAGAGGTCCGGAGCCTGCGCTCTGCAGTATTCTGCTCTGCCCTCAACAGGGCAGAGCAGTGCGCCTGCACCGGAGCTACTACAGGAAGGGAAGAAGAGGACAGCATCGTATGAAGATGGAAGGCGTCGGACCGGACCGCGACACCCATCGGACAGGACCGGCGCCTCAGGTGAGTATAATCTAATGTGTTTTCCTTATCTTTCAGTTTACATTGGGGGCTTATCTACGGCATTACAGAATGCTGTAGATAAGCCCCTGATGTCAATGCCGGCAGCTCATAGGGCAAAAAAAGGGTGACAGATTCCCTTTAAGCCCTGTTTAGCCAGCTATCAAAAATATCTGCTGCAGGGAGAAAATGAAGTCTGCAGCAGATCACTTCCATTTATTGGGGTGGTGCAGGAAACTGTTGCAGTCTCCTCTCTCTACACAGTGAGCGTAGCTGTGATCACTCCCCATCACCTTGATGGACAGCCTGCTCTTCAGCATATGTGCAGCTTATGTGTGCAAAGCTAGCTGGCAAACACTGTGCCAGGGAGGGATTTCAATCTGCTCATATCATAGTGAGCTGTGACTGTAACAGCTCCTTGACCTTCTCTGATGATTGTACGAGCGGCTGCAGGAGAATAAAATTTCACTTTCTCCCTGTAGCTGCTGCTCCTGTAATATTAAGAGGATTTAAACACTATTTACTTGCAGGTTAGTCCTATATCTGAAGCTAAATTGTGTTTATAAATGTGGCGGGTTCCCTTTAGAGTTGTTTAAAAGCATGTTCCAGACTGCCCATGTGTATTGATTTGAATAGGCTTCATGTAAGTCTTGTTTTCACCTAAAATGTCACTCACTGTAGGAAATATTATAATCACCAGATAAAGTCAGGTGGGTCTAAAGGAATTCTGACTTAAGTTGGAGTCACATCAGCGTATAGCATCTGATGCGAGAGCGGGAGCCGAGTGTCATGCTACTTTGCTGCGATCCTCTTGCACAGAGAGGGATGGAGCACAGCTGTGGAGGAGTTATTTTCTATCTGCATAGTCCCTGGGCTAGTCTCTCTTTCTGGTAGAGTGTCAGCTCTTATGGTCAATCAGGTCCTCTGTCTCCTGCTCTCTCTTCTGTAATGTGTAAGCTCTTATGGTCAGCAGGGTCATCTCTTACTCTTTATTCTATAGAGTGTAAGCTTCTATGATCAGCGGGGTTCTCTGTCTCTTGTAGAGTGTAAGCTCTCATGGTCAGGGGGTCCTCTCTTCTGTAGAGTGTGAGTTCTTATGGTCAGCAGGGTCCTCTCTCTCTTTCTTTTATAGAGTGTTAGCTCTTATGGTTAGCAGGGTCCTGTCTCTTTCTCCTATAGAGTGTCAGCTCTTATGGTCAGCAGGGTCCTCTCTCTCTCTTGCAGAGTGTAAGCTATTATGGTCAGCCGGGTCCTTGCTCTCTCTTCTGTAGAATATAAGCTCTTATGGTCAGCGGCAGCGGGTTCCTCTCTCTCGTCTATAGTATGTCAGTTCTTATGGTCAGTGAGGCTCTCTCTCCTTTCCCCACATGTATTTTCCAAGTAATTAAAAGCTTTCCAGTACTGAGATTCATTCAAAAAAACTGATTGCCAAATTTCAAAGTCCATGAAATCGAATTTCAAAACATCCGCTCATCTCTACTGGCCACCTCTGCAGTCTATGATTGCCAGCTTTAGTGCCCCTGTGCTCCTTTGATGCTGCAAGGGCAAAGCTTACATTGTGAGAGAGTGCACAGTTTGGGTGCAATCATTCCATTGGTCCAAACTGTGAATCCTCAGGATCACACCATTCATCAGCAAGCAGGAAGCTGGGAGAAGGAGAGGGTGTGCTCCTCAAAAAAATAAAAAAAAGATTGCACAACCCCTTTAATATTGAAATAAATATAAAAAAAAATTAGAGGGAACCTGTCAGTCAATTCATACTGTCCAAACTACAGGCAGCATGGAGCATGGCGCTAATCCGCTGTCACCTCTGTCTGGCTTGTCCCCACACTAGTCTAATTGATTTATCAGATCTCTTCCGATGTGGACATGTGGATGAGACCTGATAATCAACTAGAGTGATGAGGGGGAAAAGCCAGCTGCGGGCAACATGGATCACTGTTTGATAATAGAGCAAGTACAAACTATGTTCCATTTAACTATGGCTTTCATTTAGGTGATGTTAAAATTCCTGGCCCGCCTACCAATGTCCAAGCACTGGAAACCAGTAAAACATATATTGTTCTCAGTTGGGATCCACCTGTTCCTCGTGGCAGAGATCCACTTGTTTACTACATTGAGAAGGTAAATGACTGCATGATGATAAAGAATAACTCCATTCCACTAGTATATTTTTAGAGATGAAACAATTGTTGACATTCTTAGGCCTTATAACAATGGTAAATGTATTTAGCATAAATATACCATGGTATGCACTAAAAACAACTAAGTAGAAAATTCTCCATTACCTGCTCATAGAGTGGATTGTGTACGATGTAAAATCCCAACGATCCATATTGGGCAATGGTGAGGGGATTTCAATTCTGGACCTGTGCTGAACTTGTGAGGGAACAGAGCTGGCAGAGTGCCAGCTGGCCATGTCAGCTCAAACACCTGTTCAAAACAGCTATCACCTAGTGAATGCATGATATCACTGAAAATACAAGCTCTCTTGAGGAAAAAAAGGAGTGCGTCTAGGTTCATTGGTAGAAATGCAATATTTAAAGGAAAATGAGGACGGTGATAGATTAAAAACAAATACCAAAGGGACAATGAGTGTCTATATTTAGTTACTTTGTCATACAACCTGACCATAGACAATTCTTGTCACATAGTGCCTTGGGACAGTGGGTGCTAGTCAGGTCTCTATAACTAGGGTGCGATAGTCTAACTCTGTCCCCCGAATTACACCTGAAGGTGGAGATGCTGGGTTCTTGCTATGCTCCTAGATCAATCCTTATCTGTCCCCTCCTCCACCCAGGGAGGTGGAATGCCAAAAAGTATAGGATAACACTAACCAGACAAACAAGGGAAGACTTACAGGGTTAAATGAAAATAACAATCATACAAAATACACTCACCAAACAACTTAGTGGCACACAGGGGAGTTAAAGGAAGGAGAAACCAAATAGGAGAGGATGAAGATGTGCACACAAACAAAACCCAAAACAACAATCTTCTGAACAAATCTTCTAATGCCAACATTAACCACTACACCTCCAACTCCAAACCAGGAAGTAAGAACTAACACTGGCAATTCATAAGTTCCTGAGACAAGCATAGAAGGAAGTGTCCAACACTTAAAAAATGAGACAATCCATATAGGAAAGGTCCAGGAGCTTCTACTGAACCGCTTAACCCTTCCACTGCCAGCAAGAAAAAACAACACTGCTTAATAAGATGAAATAATTATAACCAGTGCAGGAGTTCGTGAAACCAGACGTCGCAATTTTCTGGCCCCTCCCTGTTGCAGTATCCCCGTGACACTTGTGTTATTATCTGGTTGGAAAAAATAAAAAATGAAGAAAAGTAAATAAAGTAATTGCTCACATGAACCAATCCTACCAATAAATTACAATTATAACTAAGGCCTGCATTTATTACAACACTTCTCCTTCGCCTGCTCTCAAAATGCAAGCAAGAACTAATCAAAAAGGAATTTAGAAGATTCACAGTGATCAGACAATCCTTTTAATTTCCCAAACTATAGATCTTGCTTCTAATTTATAGAGAAATGTACAGTACAATTACAATTCATGAGAATGGAAATTAATGAGGGCATAAATCCAAATAGTGAAATATTGTTCCAACATAATTTTTCACAATTTCTTAGATTTGGAATTGTATTAATTCTTTTGTTGTATCCATGATTGTGAATATTGTACTTGCCCTAAACCAGGATAAAAATAGACAAAAGAATGGAAACACTGAATTGTAAATCATACTGTACATCCAGAAATATCAGTTAATTAAGATAATGTTTTGCTGTTGTTATTGAAATCCGTTGATGCCCAAACTGAATTTTATATTTTCTCTTTTTACATAGAAGATACAGGAGAGGGGCAAATATACTTCTAACTATGGTATACTAAAAGGAATGTATCGCTTATTCTAGTTTAACATTTAAAACCAGTTAGTGAAATATATTATTTTTTCTTATTTTTTTAACATTTTGATTATAGATGATTATTTTTTTTATTTTCTGCACATAATTATGGGGACAGCCATGTTGTCTGAGCATTAGTTAACAGCATTTTAAGATATGATTTAAAGCATATCCATAGACGTTGGTAGATAGGCTGCAACTCCATGGGGGGGAATTTATAAAGATTTCCATTTCATGTGCCCATCTTGAACCTAGAGTCTGTTAAGAGTAAGAAGTGCCAAATTTATAAAGGCAGAAATGCCTTTTTATAACTTTGGCACATCTTTTGGATTATCTGTGTGGCAGAAAATCTGAAAAGCCAAGGGCTGGTATCTGTGGAAGTTCTGGTTCCAAAGTTCGGTTCGGGTACCAGAACTATACCCAAATTTGAACCAGAACCTGAACCCCATTGAAATCAAAGGGAACCCAAACTTTGGAGCTGATGAATCTCTCTCTCTCCTTCCCTTGGGACTTGGAACATTGCAATGGACTTCTGAGAGAAGTGCGTGTTTGATATTTAGCATTGGACGCTAACTGTCTGGTATGAAATCCCAAATTCTTAAGTTCAGGTTCGTTCAGCTCTAATCATCTGCAATGTACAAGATCTTTCTGGCATACACTACACTACACTAAACTTGGCCGTCCTCTTATTATATTGCAGTCATCATTATATGGCACTGTGTACTTACAATTGTTCATTTTGCCCCTCTATCCAGCTAATTCTTCTCTCTTCAGGTCTATGGCATCATGTGATTAAAAACTGACTTGCTGAATTCTTCTAAGCTATATATAGAAAAAGGAAGTCAATTTTCCTGTATGAGTCTCTGTAAAAGTCTCTGGCAGGGGAAGAGGAGGGAACAGCTGGGTGAGGAGTTTAAGAGGGGAACTAATTGGGTAGAAAGGCAAAATGAGCAATTGTAAGTACACAGTGTTGTATAATAGGATGTCTGCAATATATTAAGAGGATAACCACTAGATGGGCGGAGGAGGAGTGCTTCTCTAAAATCAGAGGCATATTTCAAATATTGAGACATGGAAAATGTAAATGAACATCAACATAAAAAAAAATTAAAAAAACTTGGTAAGGTGGAGATGTGCCTCGTAAATTGAAAAATAAGTATATTTCTATGATATAATGTATTGCAAAGTTTTTTGAACAATAGATTTACGTAAAGTTTGGTGAAACAACTGTGACTATTTATACTGTGTTATGTATAAAGACAATGACTTGGGTTCAATAAAAAAGTATCCTGTCGTCTGTATTTGAAATCTGGCCAGAGTTAATCGTTTCTTGCTTTTTCATAGACCATGGTTGGCAGTGGGAGCTGGCAGAGAGTCAACTCACAGATCCCAGTCCGCTCGCCTCGCTATGCAGTGTTTGATTTAGTGGAAGGAAAATCATACAATTTCAGAGTTATTTCTGTCAACAAACATGGTGTCAGTGAGCCTTCTGAAGTCACCCCACCAATTCAAGCAGCGGAACGTCTGGGTAAAAGAACTCATTTTTTGATGTTGTAAATGTTGTTCTATTGATATTACATTACAAGTGTCAGTTACTGCAGTATATGCATATGCAGATTTAGCAGAGGCGATTATTGTCTTTTTCTTCTATAGGGCCATATATAAATCTACTGAGTAATGTTACCTAAGAACGTTATTACTGAGCACAAATGAAATACTTAAATAAAAACAGCCCTGCTACATCTGTATGTAAATGAGTTATTTTACATGCATACATACAGGGCTTTAACGCTTTTAGTTCCTGATTTATTCGCCTGGTGTTATGTGCTCCAGATTACTCACTCCAGATTTATATGCTTGTCTTTTCTTTTAAAGCTGTGCCATCTGCTCCTGGTCGTATTTTGGCTACAAGAAACACTAGAACATCAGTTGTTGTACAGTTTGATAAACCTAAGGTAGAGGAAGAATTACTCGGGTACTACATAGACTCATCTGTGGTGGGCTCTAATCATTGGGATCATTGCAATCACAAGCCCATTAAATATAACAGGTAAAGTGCCTATTTATTTAGTATACATGTTAATTAAGAAAAATAAAAATTTTTGTTTTGCTTATTTTTATTTCTCATTTTGTAGTAAATGGAACCTGTCATTAGATTTTTACCTCCTGAACCAAGGGCAGCGTGCATCAGAGCATGGCTGTGCAATTGCAATTACTGAGGTTGTCCACTACTTTTTCATTAATGACCTCTCCTTAGGATAGGCCATCAATGTTTGATTGGTCAGGGTCTTACACCAGGCACACCCTCCAATCAGTTACCCTCTGTGTCAGCAGTAGCCTGCCGAAACTGATCTCTCTTCTGATAGTGGCTGCAGCCGGGTACTACACATCCGCCTCCCATTCACATCAAAAGGAGGCAGATGTGTAGTACCAGGTCGGGCCACTATCAGAAGATGGAGCAGCCCCGCACTCAAGCAGTTCCAGCTGCTGAGAACAGCTAATTGGCAGAGGAGGTGTCGGACCCCAACCGATCAGACATTGATGACCTATTCTAAGAATAGGTTATCAATGAAAAAGTAGGGGACAACATCATTAAGTATGCTTTACTCTAAATTGGTCCACTATTTCAGAGAAAATATAGATTGAAAAACCTGCCTACGGGCTATAGAGAAAGACCTGACTTGTCTGATTCAGTTTCTGGCCTCGATGCTCTCTAGGTACCTGTGTACATAGAGACCTGTCACTTAACTACTTAACTCGAGCAGGGCGGTAAAGAGCCAGCTGAATTTTCAAACCAAGAAATACCATAGTGTTTCACTGTAAGGCTATGTGTTGTGAATTCCTTTGCTCGGACTTCTGAGCCGGAGCTCCCTCTGGTGGTTACTGGGAGTAGTGGAGCTGGCCAGTTGGATGAAAGTTTGCCACCTGATGACGATGATTGGGAATCTGGGATTACTGGCTGGGAGCATATAAGTGAGCAGGTTTCACTTAGTGGTTGCTGGTGATTTCCTCCTTGTGCATTTTGAGTTCTTCTTTCTCCTGCCTGATCTGCATGGTTCAGTTAAGTGATTCTTTTGGTAATCCTTTGCATCTAATCTGGTTGTGCCTTTTTTTGCTTTCTACTTTGTTGCGAGGGTTCAGCGTACTCCCT
The DNA here is from genome assembly GCF_039654945.1 of Dendrobates tinctorius. NCBI lineage: Eukaryota > Metazoa > Chordata > Amphibia > Anura > Dendrobatidae > Dendrobates > Dendrobates tinctorius. The sequence goes on along the minus strand of NW_027361775.1, from coordinate 15,282,790 downwards.
GCTGGGGGCAGCACTGAGCCCCGCTCCATATGTTACAGCTTGTGTCAGTTTGTTCAGTCCCCTGTTATATTAGTATATTTTGCTTTGCTTCCAGTTCACACCAGAGTGCTGATCTAGCGGGGGTGAGGTCGGGTGGCCTCAGGTTTTTTGTATATCAGATGTGTTGTATTTTTTAGGGTTTTTGAGTGATTGCAGACAGTATCTATTCTGTCCTGTCCTATCTAGACAGCTTAGGCCCCATCATTTGCTCAGTCTATTTTCTGCCTTATGTCTCATCTTGTCTCACCGGCAATATATGTTTGGGGCTGTCTATTCCTTTGGGGATCTGCTCCGGGGCAGTTTAGATTTCACCTTTCTTCTTTAGGCTTAGTTAGCATCTAGGGCATCGTAGGAACGCTCCACGGCTACTGCTAGTTGTGTTTTTAGGATCAGTGTCTGCAATCTGCTGAGTTACCAACCTCTCTGGTCTCCTGGTGGCTTAGCCTGTTCCTGCCATCCTCCTCGGTGACCCATTCATAACAGCTATGTGCACACATTGTGAATTTGCCCAGGGAAATTTCTGTGTGGATTCTGCATCTCTTGGCAGAAAACTCATTGGAAATTCTGTGCGTTTTTTTGTGTGCAGATTTCATGTGGTTTTGATGCAAATTTGCATGTGGCTTTGTCTGTAGATTTGTTAGCTCAATAAAGATGTTCTACTGTGAAAATATAAATAAATGGCCTTTTTCAAGTCCTAACTCCATTGTTGATGTTCTTCAATCAAGATTGGCTCTATTTTTGATTCTCCTCCCACATAATCTTCCTCCTTCTGACATATTTGCGCTTTAAAAATCCACTGTAGTTTTTCAGCCAAGTCCACATGAAATCAGTAGCAAATCCCCATGAAATCCGCAAACATTTTTATATCTGCAGATTGGTTTCAAATTTGAGTGTCTTAATGAAAGTCAATGGGGGAAAAATGCAGCAGATCCGCAAAGAGAATTGACATGCTGCGGAAAATAAAACACTGCGAATCAGGATGGAATTATCCGCAGCATGTGCACACCAATTCAGGATTACCATTGATTAACCTTGCTTGAGCAATCATTTGCAGATTTGGTGCAATTTCGCACAGAAAGAACGCTGCGGCTCTGCAACAAATCCGCAACGTGTGCACATAGCCTAGAACATACATGTAGCAATCATGCAGCCAGGCTCTGAATTCAGCAGCATGAATCTAATGACAGGTCCCATTTAAGATTATTTGACATACAATACATTTTTAACTGTAACATTGAATTTAACACATGTATGATACGTGTAATTAAAAACATGAATTCCTGTATAATCTAGGTTCTTATGGAAGCATTATATTACATATAGAATTATAGTAGAACAGTTTTAATCCCTTCCTGACTTGTATCATAATAGTAAGTGAAACATCGGGTGCTGGTGTATAGCACCGGCTCAGGAGCTGGGCCTGCACCATTTCGAAGGAGACGATGGCTGTGATATACAGTTGGCATCTTGCCATAACAGTAGTGACCAGATCTATTTCTGCTTATGCTGTTTAACCTTTAAATGCCACTGTCACTACTGTATATAAATAGCATAATTGTCAGTGCACCAGCTCTCATCAACCCACTGCGACGTGATACCATGAGGCTGATGGGATATTATGGCATCCAGGGGCCTAATGAGTCCATTACTGCTGCCACTCTTGACCTCTTGTGAGGCTGCGCTTAATGTATATTTGTCTACACACTGCAATAAATTACCGTATATGCCAGATTGCAGGTTCACTTTCGATTGGGGGGCCAATAAAAATAAAGCATAAAAATAAAACAAAGTTTTTAAAAATATGAAAAAAGAAAAGAAATGTAAAAATTCAAATAATAAAGAAATTAAGAAAGCAACCTTTCTGATATCGCCACATCATAAAAGTTTGAGCTATCAAAAGTAACCCAGATAGTAAACATCATAAGGCAAAAAAAATTACAATAAAAAGCGACCTAAATGTTGAATAAAATGTCAGTTTGTCAAGCAAAAAAGAAGAACTAACACAGTTTAATTGATGGAAAAATGAATTTTTTTTTTTTTACACAATTCGGAATTTTTTTCACCACTTAGATGAACCGTAAAAACAAAACACAAAGAACAATGGCAGAATCTCTTTTTTCACCATTTCACCACACTTTCATTTTTTTCCCATTTTCTAATACATTGGGGAAAAATAAGCCATTGTATCGCTGTATTGGTGGAAAAATAAAAATGTTATGTCTCTTGGAAGAATGGGAGTGAAAGAGTTAATGTTATAGTGATATGAAATGTGATGTTCTCTTATAATTAAGTAAATTCCCACAGGCCTCCTGCAAAGAAAGTTAGACCCTTAAGTTGGTAACATATGAGCGATTATTTGGGGCTGGTTAGTATGTCAACCTTTCCGGTGAGATAAACAGTACTTCATGTTGGGATAGAATTATTATAAAAGTCACAGCCATAGGAGTTGTAGAAGTTGCTTTGTAAATTTACAATGGGTACGGAAAGTCCTTCAGACCCCTTTAAATTTTTCACTCTTTGTTTCAATGCAGCTATTTAGTAAATTCAAAAAAGTTCATTCTTTTCTCATTAATTAAGACATTCTTTTGTAACCTTGGCCAGATGTGTGCCTTGCCATAATTCTGTCTCTGAGCTCCTTGGCCAGTTCCTTTGACCTCATGATTCTCATTTGGTCTGACATGCACTGTGAGCTGTGAGCTCTTATATAGACAAGTGTGTGCCCTTTACAAATCAAGTCCTGTCAGTTTAGTTAAACACAGCTGGATCACAAGGAAATGGACAGCATGTGACTTAAATATGAGTGTCTGAGCAAAGGGTCTGAATACTTATGACCATGTGATATCACAGTTTTTATTTTTTAATAACTTTGCAAAAATTTCAGAGTGTACATTAATGTGCAAAAAAATGAACTTTTTTGAATTTACCAAATGGATGCAATGAAACAAAGCATGACAAATGTAAAGGGGTCTGAATACTTTCCGTACCCACTGTACATTGATGGTTAGAGACCATCTCTTTATTACAAATCTTGAAAACAAAATTGAAGAACACCTACTCAGGCTTTGTTCACAAAGCCATAAAAGCTACAAAAATAGATATGTCTTGAAAGGGGATCTGTCAGCAGATATTTAAAATGGAATCTGAGAGCAGCCTGATGTAGGGGCAGAGAGCCTGATTTCAGTGATGTATCATTTAGGCTGTGTGCACACGCTGCGGATTAGGTGCGGATTCATCCGCGCGGATTTTGTAAAATCCGCAGGTGAAACCGCAGGTCAAAATACCTGCGGTTTTACCTGCGGATTGCTCTGCGGTTTTGCCCTGCGGTTTTTCATCTCCTCAATGGAGGAGATGGCAAACCACAGCAGAATCCGCAGAAAGAATTGACATGTCAATTCTTTCTGCGGATTGAAAACCGCAGATAATCCGCGCGGAAAATTCCGCACCGTCTGCACTGCGGTTTTTGATTCCATAGGGAATCATGGTACTGTACACCTCAGCAAAAACTGCTGCGGGTCCGCAGCGGCCAAAACCGCTGCGGAACCGCAGCAAAATCCGCAGCGTGTGCACACAGCCTAAGTTTATTGTTTGGTGCAGTTGCTATAAGCTCCCTGTTTTCTCTGCTGTAGATGTAACAGTGCTGTGAATGCTGACCTGTGCATAACCCCGCCCACACCCCTGATTGGCAGCTTCCTGTACACACTGTACATTGGCAGAAAGCTGACAATCAGTGCTGGGGGCGGGGTTACACAGATTAGCTGGACAACCTAGCATACAACATCAAGTGCTGAAGTGAAAATCTCCTGCTGATAAAATACTGTTTGTATTGAAACTACATCAAGCTGCTAAGCAAGTGACACATCCTTAGCATCAGAGTCTCTTCCCCTACGTTATGCTGCTCTCAGATTACATAGAAAAACCTTCTGATGGATTCCCTTTTAATGGATGATCAAAATGGAAGACTATTGGTTCCTGGTAAGCAAAGATGGGATCTGTCAGCTTTTTTCTTTGCAACATCTGGAATTAACTTATACCTAAAGAGTCGATCACAGAAGTGATAGTTAGATGATTCCTTAGTACAAAATAAGGAATGCGTGAAAATTTAGTAAGAACAATCAAATGTTTATCGAGTATGATCGATACTTCATTTTAAGATGACTTACGCTAAGAGTAAGATTTAAATGCATGTCAAAATTGTTTTTTTTTGTTTTTAGAAGAAACTGTTTTACTGTGATTTATACAAAAAGCCCAACAAACCTTCTGCAAAAGGTGGATTTTTTCTACAACGACTGATGACCTAATGCTGCAATTAAAAGGATGCATTTCATGACATAAAGAAATAACTTTCTCGATAATACATATGCTTTCCGGCATAGTCTCATTATGCAATGTATGCCAGTGTGCGGTAATTGGCACGGAGTCTCATTGACACCCCAGGCATCTACCTCTGCCTATGACACTATGCTGAATATAACTTTGATTATTTTCGATCTTAGTTCCTGGATGAGAAATGTGAGATTGGCTCAGTCTCTTAGACTCCTGACACAGATATGTGCTGTCTCAGGCACAGACTTTGAGAAGATATCCGAGAAATTAGTTGCATTTAAACCGTACTTTTTAATAAAATATTTGACAAATTCAGACTATAATAAGGCAGTTGCATGAAGAATTGAGCAGTTCAACGAGCTTGTGATAATATTACCAAATGCCTTTCCTCAGATTCGTAGTTCACGGTCTAACAAGTGGGGAACAGTATATTTTCCGAGTGAAGGCTGTTAATGCCGTCGGTGTCAGTGAAAATTCGCAAGAATCTGAAACCATAACTGTTAAAGCTGCTCTAAGTAAGTATCCAGTAGTAAATGTATCTCTGTCCTTTAAGGCTTTTTTCTGTCAATTTTAGAGAAGTTTCTAAATCAGAAGGCGGCTTGGCATTGATCAAATGCAAGTTTTGGAATCCAAAACGAAATGTTAAAGACGAGATAAAAATGGGATATTTCACACTCATAAATCTTGTTATAGCTCAGAATTAGTGTCTTTTTCGAGCTTTGTTCATTTTTCTTGCTTTTGCTAAAAAGAAGTTATAGCATTGGTAAGAGAAGGACATAACATCCATACTGAAAATAAAGATCAGGAAGGTAACGGGCAGTAGAGTTTCTCCCTGGTTGCAGACGTTTGCTAAAATTGTATCCTGTCCAGGAAATTGTAGGTGAGTTTGGCCTCTTTCAGAACTGTGGATTTTTTTAAACATTGGATCTGATTTACCAAAACTGTCTAACGTTTAGGGTAAGTTTAGATGTTGCATATTTGGAGCTTTTCAGGCTGTATTTGTATGCACAACATCTGCCGCATAACGCCATTCTTGGGAAGCAAATTATACTTCAACAACTCTCATCTACAAGTTTCTGACAATTTCTGTACAAAAATTGACCTGTGATGCAGATTTTAAATTTGCCAGAATGTTAAACTGCAAAAAAGGTGACCAGCACCTCCATATAGGGTGAACAGGTGCAAGCTGCAATGGTTGCATAACATGCAAAAACAGAGGCACAGCAGCATTCTGAAGGACCAAGATAATTGCAGACACGAGATCTAGACTACACTGTTGCTGAATAAAGCATATTTGCACAAAGAAGTTCTTGCAAAAATGAAGGTCCAACTCATGTGTGCCCATCAACCACGGCAAGGTGACATTTCTTTGATGAGTCCTATCATCCTAAACATGCCTCTCTTGGGCTATAAGCTTACAATTTAAATGGTTAAACATTCCTATCTCGGGTTATAAACCTACAATTTTAAATGGGCAGGTGAGAACCAGCAGTCTAATGTGAATGTAGGCCTGACATATGATGTTGAGGGAGGTCCGCAAGGTCCTGGAGTGGCCTAGCCAGTCTCCAGATCTCAACCCTATAGAAAACCTTTGGAGGGAGTTGAAAGTCCGTGTTGCCAAGCGAAAAGCCAAAAACATCACTGCTCTAGAGGAGATCTGCATGGAGGAATGGGCCAACATACCAACAACAGTGTGTGGCAACCTTGTGAAGACTTACAGAAAACGTTTGACCTCTGTCATTGCCAACAAAGGATATATCACAAAGTATTGAGATGAAATTTTGTTTCTGACCAAATACTTATTTTCCACCATAATATGCAAATAAAATGAAAAAAAAACAGACAATGTGATTTTCTGGATTTTTTTTTCTCAGTTTGTCTCCCATAGTTGAGGTCTACCTATGATGTAAATTACAGACGCCTCTCATCTTTTTAAGTGGTGGAACTTGCACTATTGCTGACTGACTAAATACTTTTTTGCCCCACTGTATCTATCATGTCTGGGGGCTCAAGACTAGACAGCCATGCAATGGGAAAAATTAGGCTCAATTTTTGCATGATTTTGCACAACGGATGTCAAATTAGGTCACTCCAGTTTCAAACAGAAGCAATAACCCTTGTCTGGTAGGCCAACCCAGATTTTGTCAGGATCTGCTACCATTCTTATTTTTCCCTTGTGGTCTTCTTATTTGCATTCCATAAAAATAACATGCTGTTTGGCAGAACCAAATGGGTGTAGTAAAGAAGGAATTTGCTGGAAGAAACTATTTTATGTCTAAAGCCATCACTAGCAGTTGATAAAACATTGAAATTTTACATTGTACTGCTGTGTTTTACATATGAACTTTATTTCCATTGTTTTAGGAGGAGGTGTACCCCATGGTAGGCGTTTTAAACTAGTGTGAGATCACATGCACAGATCACAGTCACTGGGTGTTTTTTCCATCACAAGTCACCTTACAGTCACCTTCAATGTCCATAATGCCATCAACAACACAGTTATGTTAAAGATTTACTCAAAGCATATTTCTTATGTACAGAATGTGATGATCAGTAAGAATGCAGAATGAAGTATGAAGACGATGTACAAGAATTTGGCACCTTATATGGCACCTTACCTCTCCTAAGGTTATGTGTGGTATTGCAGCTCAGTCTTATTCACATAAGCAACCCTCTACCCCACCACTGAAATGTGACTATACATTTCGCATGTACAGTCACACCACCTGGTGCCCTCTGATTGACTCCTTCAGACTCTCCCAATGAGAACATCATTCTGAATCTGAAGCATCCAAGATGGCCAATGCATTGGCATAGGTAGTAGTGACAAGCATGAACCTCATCTCCACAGCACAAGAGAGGTAAGTGAGGCATGGTTCAAACTTAAAAATGTGCTCCCCATACCAACTTGGGAGCCATCTTGGATGCAGAAGGAACAAATTGCTGGTTTCAGTTGAAGAGTCAGTGGGAGGCAAATATAGGGCACCAGGTAGGGTGACTATACATGACAAATGTTTAGTAACTCTTCACTGCCAGGGTGAAGGGCCGTTTTATATAATGTTGAGCTGCAATATCAGTATAGTCGCTTTAAAAAGGACCTGTCATGTAAAAAAATGCTGTTAACCTGCAGATATAGGGTTATTCTGCAATTTAACATTGCCAGGAGGAATAAAACTCATTTCCTCCTGGCAGTGGGGCTCTCAATGGGTGTGCCTGGCAGCTTCAGAACCCCATATCTACAGATTAATATATTGTTTTTTAACCCCTTCACGACCAATGACGCCACATAGGCGTCATGAAACCTGGTTCAAATCTGACCAGTGACGCCTATGTGGCGTCATGACTTCAAAGCCCCCCTGCGGGTCGGGTGACCGGGGTCACTGAAAGGTCACCCGACCCGCAGATACAGGGGGCTTTGTAATTCACCACAGGGGGCGTGCCTTCGCCCCCACGTGGCTACGATCGCTCTGATTGGCTGTTAAAAGTGAAACAGCCAATCAGAGCGATAGTAATATTTCATCAATGAAAATTGATGAAATATTACAATCCAGCCATGTCCGATGCTGCTGTAGCATCGGACATGGCTGGAGACACCGATTCCACCCCCCCCACCGGCGATCGCCCCCCCGCAACTGAATGACAGCGGCGATCTGCCGCCGCTGTCATCATCTGCCCCCCTCCCATTCCCTCTGCTCCCCGCCAGCCTCCGATCCCCCCCCTCACCCCCCCCGGTACCTCCGGTGTCCCCCCGTCCCTCCCGGTGTCCCTCGGGTCCGGATGATGGGCGCCGCCATCTTTGAAAATGGCGGGCGCATGCGCAGTGCGCCCGCCCGAATCTGCCGGCTGCAGATTCCATTCTTTCATTTTGATCACTCTCACAGTGATCAAAATGAAAGAAAAAGTAAATAAACCCCCCGATTATCACCCCCATAGGTAGGCAGAACTAATAAAATAAAGATAATATTTTTTTTTTTTTTTCCATTAGGGTTAGGGTTAGGGTTGAAAAGAGGGTTAGGGTTAGGGTTAGGGTTGAAAAGACGGTTAGGGTTAGGGTTAAAAAGAGGGTTAGGGTTAGGGTTGAAAAGAGGGTTAGGGTTGAAAAGAGGGTTAGGGTTAGGGTTGGAAAGAGGGTTAGGGTTGGAAAGAGGGTTAGGGTTAGGATTGGAAAGAGGGTTAGGGTTGGAATTAGGGTTAGGGTTGGAATTAGGGTTAGGGTTGGAATTAGGGTTAGGGTTGGAATTAGGGTTAGGGTTGGAATTAGGGTTAGGCTTGTGGTTAGGGTTGGGATTAGGGTTCGGGGTCTGTTGGGGTTAGGGTTATGGTTAGGGTTGGAATTAGGGTTAGGGATGTGTTGGGGTTAGGGCTGTGGTTAGGGGTGTGTTGGGGTTAGGGCTGGAGTTAGAATTGAGGGGTTTCCACTGTTTAGGCACATCAGGGGGTCACCAAACGCGACATGGTGCAACCACTGATTCCAGCCAATTTTGCGTTCAAAAAGTTAAACGGTGCTTCCTCCCTTCCAAGCCCCGACGTGTGCCCAAACAGTGGTTTACCCCAACATATGGGGTATCAGCGTACTCAGGAAAAATTGCACAACAACTTTGGGGGTCTAATTTCTCCTGGTACCCTTGGGAAAATAAAAAATTGGGGGCTAAAATATATTTTTGTGGAAAAATTTTTTTTTTATAATTTTCACGTCTCTGCGTTATAAACTTCTGTGAAGCACTTGGGGGTCCAAAGTGCTCCCCAGGCATCTAGATAAGTTACTTGGGAGGTCTAGTTTCCAAAATGGGGTCACTTGTGGGGGGTTTCTATTGTTTAGGCACATCAGGGGCTCTGCAAACGTAATGACGACCGCAGACCATTCCATCAAAGTCTGCATTTCAAAACGCCACTACTTCCATTCCGAGCCCTTACGTGTGCCCAAAAAATAGTTCCCCCCATATATGGGGCACCAGCGTACTCAGGACAAACTGTACAACAACTTTTGGGGTCCAATTTATCCTGCTACCCTTGTGAAAAAAAAAATTGCTGGCTAAAAATCATTTTTTTTGAGGAAAAAAAATATTTTTTATTTTCACGTCTCTGCGTTCTAAACTTCTGTGAAGCACTTGGGGGTTCAAGGTGCTTACCACACATCTAGATAAGTTCCTTAGGGGGTCTAGTTTCCAAAATGGGGTCACTTGTGGGGGGGTTCCACAGTTTAGGTACATCAGGGGTTCTGCAAATGTAACATGATGCCCGCAGACCATTCCATCAAAGTCAGCATTTCATAATGTCACTACTTCCCTTCCGAGCCCCGACGTGTACCCAAACAGTGGTCATCCCCCACATATGGGGTATCAGCGTACTCAGGACAAACTGGACAACAACTTTTGTGGTCCAATTTATCCTGCTACCCTTGTGAAAAAAAAAATTGCTAGCTAAAAATCATTTTTTTTGAGGAAAAAAAAAAATTTTTTATTTTCACTGCTCTGCGTTATAAACTTCTGTGAAGCACTTGGGGGTTCAAGGTGCTCACCACACATCTAGATAAGTTCCTTGGGGGGTCTAGTTTCCAAAATGGGGTCACTTGTGGGGGGTTCCACAGTTTAGGTACATCAGGGGTTCTGCAAATGTAACATGATGCCCGCAGACCATTCCATCAAAGTCAGCATTTCATAATGTCACTACTTCCCTTCCGAGCCCCGACGTGTACCCAAACAGTGGTCCCCACCCACATATGAGGTATCAGCGTACTCAGAACAAACTGGACAACAACTTTTGGGGCCAATTTATCCTGCTACCCCTGTGAAAAAAAAATTGCTGGCTAAAAATCATTTTTTTTTTTGTGGAAAAAAAAATATTTTTTATTTTCACGGCTCTGCGTTATAAACTTCTGTGAAGCGCTTGGGGGTTCAAGGTGCTCACCACACATCTAGATAAGTTCCTTGGGGGGTCTAGTCTCCAAAATTGGGTCACTTGTGGGGGGTTCCACAGTTTAGGTACATCAGGGGTTCTGCAAATGTAACATGACACCCGCAGACCATTCCATCAAAGTCAGCATTTCAAAATGTCACTACTTCCCTTCCGAGCCCCGACGTGTGCCCAAACAGTGGTTACCCCCACATGTGGGGTACCAGCGTACTCAGGACAAACTGGACAACAAATTTTGGGGTCTAATTTATCCTGGTACCCTTGTGAAAAAAAAAATTGCTAGCTAAAAATCATTTTTTTTGAGGAAAAAAAAAAATTTTTTATTTTCACTGCTCTGCGTTATAAACTTCTGTGAAGCACTTGGGGGTTCAAGGTGCTCACCACACATCTAGATAAGTTCCTTGGGGGGTCTAGTTTCCAAAATGGGGTCACTTGTGGGGGGTTCCACAGTTTAGGTACATCAGGGGTTCTGCAAATGTAACATGATGCCCGCAGACCATTCCATCAAAGTCAGCATTTCATAATGTCACTACTTCCCTTCCGAGCCCCGACGTGTACCCAAACAGTGGTCCCCACCCACATATGAGGTATCAGCGTACTCAGAACAAACTGGACAACAACTTTTGGGGCCAATTTATCCTGCTACCCCTGTGAAAAAAAAATTGCTGGCTAAAAATCATTTTTTTTTTGTGGAAAAAAAAATATTTTTTATTTTCACGGCTCTGCGTTATAAACTTCTGTGAAGCGCTTGGGGGTTCAAGGTGCTCACCACACATCTAGATAAGTTCCTTGGGGGGTCTAGTCTCCAAAATTGGGTCACTTGTGGGGGGTTCCACAGTTTAGGTACATCAGGGGTTCTGCAAATGTAACATGACACCCGCAGACCATTCCATCAAAGTCAGCATTTCAAAATGTCACTACTTCCCTTCCGAGCCCCGACGTGTGCCCAAACAGTGGTTCCCCCCCACATGTGGGGTACCAGCGTACTCAGGACAAACTGGACAACAAATTTTGGGGTCTAATTTATCCTGGTACCCTTGTGAAAATAAAAAATTGCGCACTAAAAAATAATTTTTTGAGGGAAAAATTTTTTTTTTTATTTTCACGGCTCTGCGTCATAAACTTTTGTGAAGCACTTGAGGGTTCAAGGTGCTCACTACACATCTAGATAAGTTCCTTAGGGGGTCTAGTTTCCAAAATGGGGTCATTTGTGGGGGAGCTCCAATGTTTAGGCACACAGTGGCTCTCCAAACACAACATGGTGTCCGCTAACGATTGGAAGTAATTTGCATTTTAAAAAGTCAAATGGCGCTCCTTCCCTTCTGAGCCCTGCCGTGTGCCCAAACAGTGGTTCCCCCCCACATATGGGGTACCAGCGTACTCAGGCCAAACTGGACAACAAGATTTGTGGTCCAATTTCTCCTGTTAGCCTTGTGAAAATTAAAAATAGCATGCTAAAAATCATTTTTGAGGAAAAAAAATTATTTTTTATTTTCACTGCTCTGTGTTATAAATTTTTGTGAAGCACTTGGGGGTTCAAAGTGCTCCCTACACGTCTAGATAAGTTCCTTAGGGGGTCTAGTTTCCAAAATGGGGTCACTTGTGGGGGAGCTCCAATGTTTAGGTGCACAGGGGCTCTCCAAATGCGACATGGTGTCCGATAACGATTGGAGCTAATTTTCCATTCAAAAAGTCAAATGGTGCTCCTTGCCTTCCGGGCCATGCCGTGCACCCAAACAGTGGTTTATGACCACATATGAGGTATCTGTGCACTCAGGAGAAATTGCTCAACAAATTTTAGGATCCATTTTATCCTGTTGCCCATGTGAAAATGAAAAAACTGAGGCTAAAAGAAAATTTTTTTGTGAAAAAAAAGTGTTTTTTTTTTTTTTACAGATCAATTTGTGAAGTACCTGGGGGTTCAAAGTGATCACTATGCATCTAGATAAGTTCCTTGGGGGGTCTAGTTTCCAAAATGGGGTCACTTGTGGAGGAGCTCCAATGTTTATGCACACAGGGGCTCTCCAAACACGACATGGCAACCGCTAAATATTCCAGCATATTTTCCATTCAAAAAGTCAAATAGCGCTCCTTCCCTTCTGAGCCGTGCCGTGCGCCCAAACAGTGGTTTATGACCACATATGAGGTATCGTTGTACTCCGGAGAAATTGCCCAACAAATTTTAGCATCCATTTTATCCTGTTTCCCATGTGAAAATGAAAAAATTGATGCTAAAAGAAAATTTTTGTTGGAAAAATTAAAATGTCCATTTTTTCTTTCCACATTGCTTTAGTTCCTGTGAAACACCTGAAGGGTTAATAATCTTCTTGAATATAGTTTTGAGTAGCTTGAGGGGTGCAGTTTTTAGAATGGTGTCACTTTTGGGTATTTTCTGCCATATAGACCCCTCAAAGTGACTTCAAATGTGAGGTGGTCCCTAAAAAAATGGTTTTGTAAATTTTATTGTAAAAATGAGAAATCGCTGGTCAACTTTTAACCCTTATAACTTCCTAACAAAAAAATATTTTGTTTCCAAAATTGTGCTGATGTAAAGTAGACATATGGGAAATGTTATTTATTAACTATTTTGTGTCACATAACTCTCTGGTTTAACAGAATAAAAATTCAAAATTTGAAAATTGCAAAATTTTCTAAATTTTCACCAAATTTCTGATTTTTTGACAAATAAACGCAAAAATTATCAACCTAAATTTACCACTAACATGAAGCCCAATATGTCACGAAAAAACAATCTCAGAATCGCTAGGATCCATTGAAGCGTTCCTGAGTTATTACCTCATAAAGGGACACTGGTCAGAATTGCAAAAAATGGCCTGGTCATTAAGGTCAAAATAGGCTTGGTCATGAAGGGGTTAAATGACAGATTACTTTTCATCACTTTTTTGCAGTATCAAAATGAAACACTGTTTTCCTAAATTTATAAAATTCATTAAATGTGTGTCCTTTCCCTTGTCAGCCACTCCTTCACATCCATATGGAATTACCCTCCTGAGTTGCGATGGCCAATCCATGACCCTAGGTTGGAAGTTACCCAAATTCACTGGAGGATCCAATATCACTGGATATTATATTGATAAGCGAGAGGCTAACCATCTGAATTGGCATGAAGTGAATAGCAGACAAGTTCAAGAAAGGATCTACAAGGTTTGTTAGAACATAAACTTTAATATCATATGTAAAGTAAAATATGAGCTCTCAGAATGTATCAGAAAGTCTATGATTTACCTTCCCAAATGAATCTTAAAGGGAATCTCTCACCCTATTTTTTGCCTATCAGCTGCGGCCACCGCCATCAGTGGCTTATCTACAGCATTCTGTAATGCTGTAGATAAGCCCCCGATGTACCCTGAAAGAGAAGAAAAATGAGTTTCATTATACTCACCGAGGGGCGGTCCGGGTTCGGTTCGGGTCCGGAGGGAGTCGTGGTCCGGTTCGGCACCTCCCATCTTGCAGCGATGACATACTCTTCATTCCTGTCCGTCGCTGCTCCAGTGCAGGCGCACTGCTCTGCCCTGTGGAGGGCAGAGCACATTACTGCAGTGAGCAGGCGCCGGAAGAGGTCCAGCGCCTGCGCACTGCAGTACTCTGCTCTGCCCTTAACAGGGCAGAGCAGTGTGCCTGCGCTGGAGCCGCGATGGGCAGGAATGAAGAGGACGTCATCGCTGCAAGATGGGAGGCGCCGGACCGCAGCACCCATCGGACCAAGACCGGACCACCCACCAGTGAGTATAATATACAGTAACTCATTTTTCTTATCTTTCAGGTTACATCGGGGGCTTATCTACAGCATTACAGAATGCTGTAGATAAGCTCCTGATGGCTGTGGCCGCAGCTCATAGGCGAAAAATAGGGTGACCGATTCCCTTTAAAGGTGATCTGTCAGCAGGTATTTGCTATTTATTCTGAGAGCAACATGATGTAGGGGCAGAGACTCTGATTCCAGTGATGATAGTCAGGGTAGTAGATATCCAAAATGCAAAGTTCAAAGCTTTGTGAATGCAGCGCACCTCCCGCAGACAACAGCAGGTACCAGCTCTCTTCTCCTGCACACGGCTGGGCTGATCTACTACTTCTGATTTGCCACACACAGCATTGAACTTTGCAAAAAAGTCCATCTTTTTTCCCCGCATGCCTCATGTCATCTGCCCGTCCTTTATTGTGTGACCTTTAATGGTTGAATAAAGAAACACTGCACTGCAAATCTGGGTGAGTGCCGCATCTTTTTCCTTCTTTTACAAATTTAGCGTGTTTTTTCTGATGCTGAGCACCGTTATTCCCAGCAGTGTTTTACACACTGTGTGCCTGTGAATGATCCTCGACTTGTTGCTGGTGGATTAGAGCCTTGGTGCCGTTCATCTGGGCTTTCTTTGAATTGACTTTCGATCATGATGTTTGCAATATAAATGAGATGATAGGAGGTGCCAACTTATATTATGGTGTATGGACCAACTTTAATCTAATCAAAAGGTGCTTTAAATTACATTTTATAAGATCAAAGCAGTGAAACATTGTCTTAAGACTATTAGTATTCATAATGCAAACTAAAGTAGATTAATAATGGCTACCAAATGATAGATATTTTCTCTGTTCTTACAGTTAGCCCCCAGCTACATTTTATGAGCTCCCTTACAAAAAGTAACTGGAGTAGGAAAAAATACATTAAACTCATTTAAAGTTCTTATGAGGTTGCTCTGTAACTCCAGTGTCCATATTTAAGAAAATGGTGTTTAATATACCCGAAGTTAGAGTTTTACTGTTCTAGAAATGGTTAATGTATAACTAGTGACTTAAAAGGGAACTAGTTAGCAGGATTTACTGTTATAAGCTAATACCAAGTATCTTTAAAGTAAACCTGTTAGCTGATACATGATGCCCAATCTGCAGGCAGCATGTAACAGGAACTCGCTGTATTATCTCAGCAAGGTATGTTTGAAATGCTGCAGTGATTCAGAGTCAGAGAGAAACATACTTTTAATAGCCTCCGTGATGGAGACAAGTCAGATCGTCGATCCCTGGTGACTTCTTCTGACCCGCTGACAGTGACTAACAGGTCTTTGCCTATACAGTGTGTCCGTAAAGTCATGGTGCACTTTGGACCAGTCAATGGAAAGCAAAAAAAGATAGAAATGTGAAATCTGCTCCAAATAAAAGAAAAACTCTCCCAATTTCATACCTATTCAGTGCAGTTCGATGTGGGCTCCATTTGTTGCCCTACCCACATCCAATCGATAGTGAAGTTCTTGCCACACACGGATAAGGACGTCTGGTGTAACAGAGTGAATAACGTCTGCGATTCTCTGTTTTAAGTGATTAATGTTGTTGATACGTTCAATGTACACATGTTGCTTCACATAACCCCAAAAGTAAAAGTCTAAGGGCATGACAGAACCCCTGTCAAAAGTGTACCATGACTTTACGGACACACTGTATAAGCATGTAGGCGGAGACATAGGAAAGACCTGGAAGACGTTGGGGCCATTAAAGTGCCATTTCTGGGGCAACTGAGGGCTGGTATTTTTAGCCTGGGACGGGGCCATTAACCCCTTCATGCCATCCGACGTACTATCCCGTCCACGGTACCCGGGCCCGTATGACCGGGGACGGGATAGTACGTCGGCGCGATCAGCGGCGCCCACGTGGTGAGCGCCGCTGATCGCGGCCGGGTGTCAGCTGATTATCACAGCTGACACCCGGCACAATGTGTCAGGGGCGGTCACGGGCCGCCCCCGACACGTTAACCCCTTGCACACCACGATCAAACACGATCGCGGTGTACCGGGGGTTAAAGGGAAGCATCGGCAGGGAGGGGGCTCCCTCCGTGCTTCCCTGAGCCCCCCACGGCAGCGCAATGTGCAGCACTGCTGCGGGGGACTCCCAAAGCGCAGGCATGAGGAAGCCTTCTGCAGTGCCTGTGTCAGATCGCTGATCTGTCACAGTGATCTGTGATGTGACAGATCAGCGATCTGTCACAGGACAGTGATGTCCCACCTGGGACTATTTAATAAAGTAAAAAAAAAAATAAAAAAAAGTGTAAAAATAATTAAAAAAAAATCGCCAAATAAATTAGAAAAAAAAAAAAAAAATTCCCCCAATAAATCCATTTTTTGGAAATAATAAAAAAAAAAACAATAAAAGTACACATATTAGGTATCGCCACGTCCGTAACGACCCGCCCTATAAAACTGTCCCATTAGTTAACCCCTTTAGCGAACCCCTTAAAAAATAAAAATAAAAAACGAAGCAAAAAATAATGATTTATTATCATACCGCCAAACAAAAAGTGTAATAACGCGCGATCAAAAAGACGCATATAAATAGCCATGGTACCGCTGAAAACATCATCTTGTCCCGCAAAAAACGAGCTGCCACACAGCATTATCAGCGAAAAAATAAAAAAGTTATAGCTCGCTGAATAAAGCGATGCAAAAATAATTATTTTTTATATAAAATAGTTTTCATTGCATAAAACCGACAAAAACATAAAAAACGACCTAAATGAGGTATCGCTGTAACCGTACTGACCCGAAGAATAAAACCGCTTTATCAATTTTACCGCACGCGGAACGGTGTAAACGCACCCCCCCAAAAAAAATTCATGAAACGCTGGTTTTTGTTCATTCTGCGTCCCAAAAATCGGAATAAAAAGCGATCAAAAAATTTCACGTGCCCGAAAATGGTACCAATAAAAATTTCAACTTGTCCCGCAAAAAATAAGACCTCACATGACTCGGTGGGTCAAAATACAGAAAAATTATAGCTCTCAATATGTGGTGATGCAAAAACTATTTTTACAATAAAAAGCGTCTTTTAGCGTGCGACAGCCGCCAAACATAAAAACCGCCATAAATAGTAAATCAAACTCCCCGTTATCACCCCCTTAGTTAGGGAAAAATAATAAAATAAAAAAATGTATTTATTTCCATTTTTCCATTAGGGTTAGGGCTAGGGTTAGGGCTAGGGGTGTGTTGGGGTAGGGTTAGGGTTAGGGTTAGGGTAGGGTTAGGGTTAGGGCTAGGGTTAGGGTTAGGGCTAGGGTTAGAGCTAGGGTTAGGGTTAGGGGCGTGTTGGGGTTCGGGTTGGAGTTAGAATTGGGGGTTTCCACTGTTTGGGCACATCAGGGGCTCTCCAAATGCAACATGGCGTCTGATCTCAATTCCAGCCAATTCTGAGTTGAAAAAGTCAAATGGTGCTCCTTCCCTTCCAAGCTCTGCTATGCGCCCAAACAGTGTTTTACCCCCACATGTAGGGTATCAGCCTACTCAGGACAAATTGCAAAACAATTTTTGGGGTCCAATTTCTCCTGTTACCCTTAGGAAAATAAAAAATTGGGGGCAAAAATATCATTTTTGTGGAAAAAAATGATTCTTTTATTTTCACGTCCGAGTGTTATAAACTTCTGTGAAGCACTTGGGGGTTCAAAGTGCTCACCACACATCTAGATAAGTTCCGTGGGGGGTCTAGTGTCCAAAATGGGGTCACTTGTGGGGAGTTTCAATAGTTTAGGTACATCAGGGGCTCTCCAAACGCACATGACACCCGCAGACCATTCCATCAAAGTCTGCATTCCAAAACGTCACTGCTTCCCTTCCGAGCCCCGACGTGTGTCCATACAGTAGTTTTCTCCCACATATGGGGTGTCAGCGTACTCAGGACACATTGGACAACAACTTTTGGGGTCCAATTTCTCCTGTTACCCTTGGGAAAATGAAAAAATTGGGGACTAATTGATCATGTTTGTGGAAAAAGTACGATTTTTTTTATTTTCATGCCCGGGCGTTGTAAACTTCTGTGAAGCACTGGGGGGTTAAAAGTGCTCACCACACATCTAGATAAGTTCCTTGGGGGGTCTAGTATACAAAATGGTGTCATTTGTTGGGGTTTCCACTGTTTAGGTACATTAGGGGCTCTCCAAAGGCAACATGACACCCGCAGACCATTCCATCAAAGTCTAAATTCCAAAACGTCACTACTTCCCTTCCGAGCCCCGACGTGTGCCCATACAGTAGTTTTCTCCCACATATGGGGTATCAGCATACTCAGGACAAATTGGACAACAACTTTTGGGGTCCAAATTCTCCTGGTACCCTTGGGAAAATAAAAAAATGGTGATTAAAAGATCATGTTTGTGGAAAAAATACGAATTTTTTATTTTCACGCCCGGGTGTTATAAACTTCTGTGAAGCACTGGGGGGGTCAAAGTGCTCACCACACATCTAGATAAGTTCCTTAGGGGGTCTAGTTTCCAAAATGGTGTCATTTGTGGGGGGGTTCCACTGTTTTGGTACATCAGGAGTTTTCCAAACGCGACATGGTGTCCGATCTCAATTCCAGCCCAAAACGTCAAATGGCGCTGCTTCCCTTCCGAGCTCTGCCATGCGCCCAAATAGTGGTTTACCCCCACATGTGGGGTATCAGCGTACTCAGGACAAATTGCACAATAACTTTTAGGGTCCTGTTACCCTTGGAAAAATAAGAATTGAGGGTGAAAAGATCATTTTTTTGGAAAAAATATGATTTTTTAATTGTATGGCTTTATGTTATAAACTTCTGTGAAGCCCATGGGGGTTCAAAGTTCTCACCACACATCTAGATAAGTTCCTTAGGGGGTCTAGTTTCCAAAATGGTGTCATTTATGGGGGGTTTCCACTGTTTTGGTACATCAGGGGTTTTCCAAACACGACATCGTGTCCGATCTCAATTCCAGCCAAAAACGTCAAATGGCGCTGCTTCCCTTCCGAGCTCTGCCATGCGCCCAAATAGTGGTTTACCCCCACATGTGGGGTATAAGCGTACTCAGGACAAATTGCACAATAACTTTTAGGGTCCTGTTACCCTTGGGAAAATAAAAATTGGGGTGAAAAGATCATTTTTGTGGAAAAAATATGATTTTTTAATTGTACCGCTGTACGTTATAAACTTCTGTAAAGCCCTTGTGGGTTCAAAGTTCTCACCACATATCTAGATAAGTTCCTTGGGGGGTCTAGTTTCCAAAATGGGGTCACTTGTAGGGGGTTTCCACTGTTTAGGTACATCAGGGACTCTCCAAACGTGACATGGCGTCCAATCTGAATTCCAGCCAATTTTGCATTGAAAAAGTCAAACGGCGCTCCTTCCATTCTGAGCTCTGCCATGCGCCGAAACAGTCGTTCCCCCCACATATCAGGTATCTGCGTACTCAGGACAAATTGCACAATAACTTTTGCAGTTCAATTTCTCCTGTTACCCTTGGTAAAATAAAAAAAATTGAACCTGAAGTATTTTTTTTATGAAAAAAAGTTAGATGTTCATTTTTTTTTAAATATTCAAAAAAATTCCTGTGACGCACCTAAAGGGTTAATAAACTTCTTGAATGTGGTTTTGAGCACCTTAAGGGGTGCAGTTTTTAGAATGGTGTCACTTTTGGGTATTTTCTATCATATAGACCCCTCAAAGTGGCTTCAAATGTGATGTGGTCCTAAAAATAAAATGGTGTTGTAAAAATGAGAAATCGCTGGTCAACTTTTAACCCTTATAACTTCCTAACAAAAAAAAATTTTGGTTCCAAAATTGTGCTGATGTAAAGTAAACATGTGGGAAATGTTAGTTATCAAGTTTTTTGTGTGCCGTATCTCTGTGATTTAAGGGCATAAAAATTCAAAGTTGGAAAATCGCGAAATTTTCAAAATTTTCGCCAAATTTCCGTTTTTCTCACAAATAAACGCAAGTTATTTGAATGAAATTTTACCACTAACATGAAGTACAATATGTCACGAGAAAACAATGTCAGAATCACGGGGATCCATAGAAGCGTTCCAGAGTTATGACCTCATGAAGGTACAGTGGTCAGAATTGTAAAAATTGGCCCGGTCATGAACGTGCAAACCACCCTTGGGGGTGAAGGGGTTAAGCATAAAAAAGAAGGGGTTGAAAAAGGAAATTACACCACAAAACTTTTTTCCTTTTTTCAAATATCTTTATTTAGCTCCAAAAAGCATTCATTGCTGTACAAAAACACATAAAACACGCAACAAAAACACAGCAAAACCGCATGTTTGTGCTGCAACATTTTTGCTGCCAAGAGATGTAGAAACCTTGCAGAAATTTTTGTAAGCAAATACTCAAGATGCGCACATAGCCTAAGAAGGGGCTGCAAAGCCCGTTCTTGGAGTTCCAGAGCTCCGATCTCAGGATGGCTGGAATCCCTGCTGTCAGACACCCAGTGATCAAAGAGTTATTCCCTAGCCAATAGATAGGGATTAATATTTTTGGGAATAACCCTTTATTACTCTTCATTATGGAACATTTTACATAATGCGATTACCCATATAAGAATAATTCTTATTCTCTAATTAATATGAATGTGCATATGAAAAAATAGTATAGTCTTTAAATTACACTCAAATGGGGACAGTTTTACTTTATGTTTTATGTGTTTTGAAATGTATTGATAGGTGTGATTGAATGTACAAATCCAAAGACTAAAGCAGCAGACAGCAGTGTCAATATAAGGCACTGTTTTTGATCACTACTACTTGATATTACCAAGTGTGTAATATATATAGGATGTGTATGCTTATATGACATAGACATAAACCATGTTCATGCATTGTGAGCTTTGTATTCAGTAATTCTGCCCTCGATTAATGTGAATGGGGTATTTTTCGGCCTCATTCATTAGCTTTAAAAGTATGGACTGCTTAACCCCTTAATGAACAGAGGTATTTTCGTTTTGCATTTTCGTTTTTTGCTCCCCTTCTTCCCAGAGCCATAACTTTTTTATTTTTTGGTCAAAACGGCCATGTGAGGGCTTGTTTTTTGTGGGACAAGTTGTATTTTTGAATGACACCATTGGTTTTAACATATTGTGTACTCGAAAATGGGAAAAAAAAATCCAAGTGCTGTGAAATTGCAAAAAAGTGCAATTTCACAGTTGTTTTTTTTTACCATGTTTACTATATGATAAAACTGACCTGCCATTATGATTCTCCAGGTCATTACGAGTTCATTGATTCATAGATACCAAACATGTCTAGGTTTTTTTTTTTGTTTAACTGGTGAAAAAAATCCAAACTTTGGTAAAACAAAATAAATGGCGCCTGTAGCGTCTCCATTTTTCATGATTTGGGGCTGGGTGAAGGCCTATTTTTTGCGCACCAAGCTGACATTTATTTTTTTATCGTTATGCCGTTTACCGATTGGGTTAATTCTTTTTTTTTTTATTGATAGATCGGGCGATTCTGAATTCGGCAATGCCAAATATATGTATGTTTGTTTTTTTATTGTTTTTTTTTGAATGGGGTGAAAGGGAGTGATTTGAACTTTTAGATTTTTTTTTATTTTTTAAATATTTTTTAAAACTTTTTAAAAAACTTTTTGCATGCTTCAGTTGACTGATCGCTTGTGTGTAGCAGAAATGCTCACTTGCTATGAGGGAGGGATTCCAACGTGTGCGTATTATTATGCCCAATGTCAAAAAGGGGTTAATAACCCTGGCTATAATATTATTGAGTGTGTCGAAAATATTGGACAGAGACCACTGTGACGGACTACAATCTGTTAACAGGGCTGCAGAGTATTAGATGAGCAATGGGAAATAAATATTTAGAATCAAACACATTTTTGTGAAGTAATTATGCTCAATACAAAACTGTAGGCAGCTTGAAATAGCACTTTAAGTTTAATGGGATTTAGTATAATTGTGGCACTCTTTTTAGATGACAGACTGATGCATTTAGAGTTCATATGCCAGCAATACTGTAACTAGTAGATTTTAACAGTCATCAATCTGTCAGAACTCAATGAGATAATATACCATTGTACGTTCATGAAACAAATTACATCTGCAAGTGATTTGGACAAAGCAGATCTAATAGTACTTTCAGACAATTATTTTAGCGCTTACTCCATCTCCTAGTGATGAATCTTTATCTTTTCAACAGCTCTTAGCTAATGGAATGGTTTCCTTAGTTTTCAATTCTTTCAAGTTTTTCCTATAATTATGCATTATTGTAATGGTATATACTATAAATCGCAAGGGTCTGGGTTAATTTCCTACTTCTTCCCTATTTCATTTTGAAGCAAATTGAATTATAATATTACACATGATAATGAGAAGACATTCTTGTGTTACATATTGGTAAGTGTCACTAAATGTCTTTCAGACAGTTTTTTTCTAATCTATCTATCTATCTATCTATCTTTCTATCTATCCCATGTTTATCTATCTATCTATCAATCGAAAAATGAATTGAGGCAATATAAGCTTCAGAAACAGATGATATGTTGACAGAGCGGCGGCATCCTTTCTGCTCCACTCTGTTGACGGGGCGGGACTTTGACATTATTCTGATTGGCAGCTGGATTTCTGCTGCCTAACTGCCAATCAGAATGATGTCAGAAGTTGCACCCCATCGACAGAGAGGGGCAAAAAAGAAGCAGCCGCTCTCTCGATGTGCAGGATCAGTCTGTGACCACTCTGTGCCAGGGCAGAACAGCACTGGGCACAACAGGCACATAGTCCTGGATATACCCTTTAACCCCTTCACGACCTTTGACGTCACGTAGGCGTCATGAAAAGTCGTGTCAGAACGACCCATGACGCCTATGTGGCGTCATGACTTTAAAGCCCCCCTGCGGGTCGGGTGACCTAGGTCACTGAAAGGTCACCCGACCCGCAGATACAGGGGGCTTTGTTCTTCGCCACAGGGGGCGTGGCTTCGCCCCCACGTGGCTATGATCGCTCTGATTGGCTGTTAAAAGTGAAACAGCCAATCAGAGCGATAGTAATATTTCATCAATGAAAATTGATGAAATATTACAATCCAGCCATGGCCGATGCTGCTGTAGCATCGGACATGGCTGGAGACACCGATTCCACCCCCCACCGGCGATCGCCCCCCAGCAACTGAATGACAGCGGCGATCTGCCGCCGCTGTCATCATCTGCCCCCCTCCCATTCCCTCTGCTCCCCGCCAGCCTCCGATCCCCCCCTCACCCCCTCTTACCTCCCCCGGCACCTTCTAAGTCCCCCTGTCGCTCCCGGTGTCCGGCGGGTCCGGTTCATGGGCGCCGCCATCTTAGAAAATGGCGGGCGCATGCGCAGTGCGCCCGCCCGAATCTGCCGGCTGCAGATTCCATTCTTTCATTTTGATCACTCTCACAGTGATCAAAATGAAAGAAAAAGTAAATAAACCCCCCGATTATCACCCCCATAGGTAGGCAGAACTAATAAAATAAAGAAAATATTTTTATTTTTATTTTTCCATTAGGGTTAGGGTTAGGGTTGAAAAGAGGGTTAGGGTTAGGGTTGAAAAGAGGGTTAGGGTTAGGGTTGAAAAGAGGGTTAGGGTTAGGGTTGGAAAGAGGGTTAGGGTTAGGGTTGGAAAGAGGGTTAGGGTTGGAAAGAGGGTTAGGGTTGGAAAGAGGGTTAGGGTTAGGGTTGGAAAGAGGGTTAGGGTTGGAAAGAGGGTTAGGGTTAGGGTTGGAAAGAGGGTTAGGGTTAGGATTGGAAAGAGGGTTAGGGTTGGAATTAGGGTTAGAATTAGGGTTAGGGTTGGAATTAGGGTTAGCGTTGGAATTAGGGTTAGGCTTGTGGTTAGGGATGTGTTAGTGTTAGGGCTGTGGTTAGGGGTGTGTTGGGGTTAGGGTTGGAGTTAGAATTGAGGGGTTTCCACTGTTTAGGCACATCAGGGGGTCGCCAAACGCGACATGGTGCAACCATTGATTCCAGCCAATTTTGCGTTCAAAAAGTCAAACGGTGCTCCCTCCCTTCCAAGCCCTGACGTGTGCCCAAACAGTGGTTTACCCCAACATATGAGGTATCAGCGTACTCAGGAAAAATTGCACAACAACTTTTGGGGACTAATTTCTCGTGTTACCCTTGGGAAAATAAAAAAATTGGGGCTAAAAAATTATTTTTGTGGAAAAAAATGATTTTTTCATTTTCACATCTCTGCATTATAAACTTCTGTGAAGCACTTGGGGGGTTCAAAGTGCTCACAACACATCTTACATACATTCCTTGGAAGGTCTAGTTTCCAAAATGGGGTCACTTGTGGGGGGTTTCCACTGTTTAGGCACATCAGGGGCTCTGCAAACGTAATGA
Source organism: Dendrobates tinctorius (assembly GCF_039654945.1). NCBI lineage: Eukaryota > Metazoa > Chordata > Amphibia > Anura > Dendrobatidae > Dendrobates > Dendrobates tinctorius. The sequence continues at coordinate 15,258,411 of NW_027361775.1, read as the reverse complement.
CGACCGCAGACTATTCCATCAAAGTCTGCATTTCAAAACGTCACTACTTCCATTCCGAGCCTTGACATGTGCCCAAACAATGGTTCCTCCCCACATATGGGGTACCAGCGTACTCAGGACAAACTGGACAACAACTTTTGGGGTCCAATTTCTCCTGTTACCCTTGTGAAAATAAAAAATTAAGGGCTAAAAAATCATTTTTTGAGGAAAAAAAAGATTTTTTATTTTCACGGTTCTGCGTTATATACTTCTGTGAAGCACTTGGGGGTTCAAAGTGCTGCTCACCACACATCTAGATAAGTTCCTTGGTGGTCTAGTTTCCAAAATGGGGTCACTTGTGGGGGGTTTCCACTGCTTAGGCACATCAGAGGCTCTGCAAACGTAACATGATGCCCGCAGACCATTCGATCAAGTCGGTATTTCAAAACGTCACTACTTCCCTTCCGAGCCCCGACGTGTGCCCAAACAATGGTCCCTCCCCACATATGGGGTATCAGCATACTCAGGACAAACTGGACAACAACTTTTGGGGTCCAATTTCTCCTGTTACCCTTGTGAAAATAAAAAATTGCGAGCTAAAAATTCATTTTTTGAGGAAAAAAAAAGATTTTTTATTTTCATGGCTCTGCGTTACAATCTTCTGTGAAGCACTTCGGGGTTCAAGGTGCTCACCACACATCTAGATAAGTTCCTTGGGGGGTCTAGTTTCCAAAATGGGGTCACTTGTGGGGGGTTTCCACAGTTTAGGTACATCAAGGGCTCTGCAAATGTAACATGATGCCCGCAGACCATTCCATCAAAGTCTGCATACCAAAACGTCACTACTTCCCTTCCGAGCCCTGACGTGTGCCCATACAGTGGTCATCCCCCACATATGGGGTATCAGCGTACTCAGGACAAACTGGACAACAACTTTTGGGGTCCAATTTCTCCTGTTACCCTTGTGAAAAAAAAATTGCGTGCTAAAATTCATTTTTTTTGAGGGAAAAAAAATGATTTTTTATTTTCACGGCTCTGCATTATAAACTTCTGTGAAGCACTTGGGGGTTCAAGGTGCTCACCACACATCTAGATAAGTTCCTTGGGGGATCTAGTTTCCAAAATGGGGTCACTTGTGGGGGGTTTCTACTGTTTAGGCACACAGGGGCTCAGCAAATGTAACATGACGCCCGCAGACCATTCTCCATCAAAGTCAGCATTTCAAAATGTCACTACTTCCCTGCTGAGCCCCAACGTGTGCCCAAACAGTGGTTCCCCCCCACATATGGGGTACCAGCGTACTCAGGACAAACTGGACAACAACTTTTGGGGTCCAATTTATCCTAGTACCCTTGTGAAAATAAAAAATTGCCAACTAAAAAATTTTTTTTTAGGAAAAAAAAAGATTTTTTATTTTCACTGGTCTGCATTATAAACTTCTGTGAATCACCTGGGGGTTCAAAGTGCTCACTATGCATCTAGATAAGTTCCTTAGGGGGTCTAGTTTCCAAAATGGGGTCATTTGTGTGGGAGCTCCAAAGTTAAGGCACACAGGGGCTCTCCAAACACGACATGGTGTCCGCTAACGATTGGAGCTAATTTTCATTTCAAAAAGTCAAATGGCGCTCATTCCCTTCTGCGCCCTGCCGTGCACCCAAACAGTGCCCCCCCCCACATATGGGGTACCAGCATACTCAGGACAAACTGGACAACAAATTTTGGGGTCCAATTTCTCCTGTTACCCTTGTGAAAATAAAAAATAGCGTGCTAAAAAAATCATTTTTGAGGAAAAAAAATGATTTTTTATTTTCACTGCTCTATGTTATAAACTTTTGTGAAGCACTTGGGGGTTCAAAGTGATCACTACACATCTAGATAAGTTCCTTAAGGGGTCTAGTTTCCAAAATGGTGTCACTTGTGGGGGAGCTCCAATGTTTAGGCACACAGGGGATCTCCAAACGCGACATGGTGTCCGATAACGATTGGAGCTAATTTTCCATTCAAAAAGTCAAATGGTGCTCCTTCCCTTCCGGGCCCTGCCGTGCACCCAAACAGTGGTTTATGACCACATATGAGGTATCGGTGTACTCAGGAGAAATTGCCCAACAAATTTTAGGATCCATTTTATCCTGTTGCCCATGTGAAAATGAAAAAACTGAGGCTAAAAGATAATTTTTGTGAAAAAAAGTACTTTTTTTTTTTACGGATCAATTTGAGAAGCACCTGGGGGTTCAAAGTGATCACTTTGCATCTAGATAAGTTCCTTGGGGGTCTAGTTTCCAAAATGGGGTCACTTGTGGGGGAGCTCCAGTGTTTAGGCACACAGCGACTCTCCAAACGCGACATGGCAAGCGCTAAATATTCCAGCATATTTTCCATTCAAAAAGTCAAATGGCACTCCTTCCCTTCTGAGCCCTGCCGTGCGCCCAAACAGTAGTTTTTGACCACATATGAGGTATCGGTGTACTCAGGGGAAATTGCCCAACAAATTTTAGGATCCATTTTATCCTGTTGCCCATGTGAAAATGAAAAAATTGATGCTGAAAGAAAATTTTTGTTGGAAAAATTAAAATGTCCTTTTTTTCCTTCCATGTTGCTTTAGTTCCTGTGAAACACCTAAAGGGTTAATAATCTTCTTGAATGTAGTTTTGAGTAGCTTGAGGGGTGAAGTTTTTAGAATGGTGTCACTTTTGGGTATTTTCTGCCATATAGACCCCTCAAAGTGACTTCAAATGTGAGGTGGTCCCTAAAAAAAATGGTTTTGTAAATTTTGTTGTAAAAATGAGAAATCACTGGTCAAATTTTAACCCTTATAACTTCCTAATAAAAAAATATTTTGCTTCCAAAATTGTGCTGATGTAAAGTAGACATGTGGGAAATGTTATTTAGTAACTATTTTGTGTCACATAACTCTCTAGTTTAACAGAATAAAAATTCAAAATGTGAAAATTGCGAAATTTTCAAAATTTTTGCCAAATTTCTGATTTTTTCACAAATAAACGCAAAAATTATCGATCTAAATTTACCACTAACATGAAGCCCAATATGTCACGAAAAAACAATCTCAGAATCGCTAGGATGCGTTGAAGCGTTCCTGAGTTATTACCTCATAAAGGGACACTGGTCAGAATTGCAAAAAATGGCCAGGTCATTAAGGTCAAAATAGGCTGGGTCATGAAGGGGTTAAGGTGGCCAAAAACATGAAATAATTTTTGGCTAAGCTCATTGATATTGGGATTGACCATCAATTCAATATGTATGGTGGTCTCCCAACTCTTCCCTGGCAGATAACTGATGAAAGAAGTATCAGACACTTTGAATTTTCAGTTACTGGTGTTTGCTCCTGTGGAAGATAAATTACTGCCAAGTGTGTCTGACGGTGTCAGGGAGTCATGGAGGTTGGAACAGTGAGTATGCAATTTTTAATTTTTTTTTAGCCATTTCTTGCCACTGTAATTTTTTCATTTTACAGTTAAAAACCCCATTAAGATTGTCTAGAATTTACTGTACTATGAATTTCATATGAAGAATACCTTATCCCTGCCAGTTGCTTGTATATATTAAGAAGCACTTCTTAAGTACAGGAATAACACCCAATAAAGCTCATAGTAGAGGTTAACTTGAGGACATCAAGCAAGGATTTATATACTATAAATGCCATCAGGGCTGGCTGGTTGACCTTTGGTGAAAAATTGATGGGGCTTTTTATTGTGTAAAGTCCAAAGCTCCTGTACACCTACTGGACAGTTGGTGCTTCAATTCTGTTTGTAGTTTTAATAAGTATATTGGAAGACCTATTCTGAATGGGTGATGCTGGAGGCCCTTAGTAGTGTCTTGCACACCATTTTGAATCTGGGTGTGTTGATTACTTCTTACAAATATTATATTAGAAATGTACAAATCAATAAGGATTTCCAGGTTTATCAGTTGGTAATAGCACTGACCAAAGACAAGATCTGGTTTGTTTCTGACAGGTATTTCACTATCGACAATTTGGTTATTACTCGGGCATTTGTTCACACTATGTGCTCCTGCTCAATGTCGCAGCATCGTGACGTAGGTGTGCTTACGACTACTGCACGTTGCATATCTCTCCTATCTTTACCTAAAAAACCCCTGTTATTTGTATGCATTAAATCTTGTCAAGGTTGTATTGGTGTGGTATCAGCATGTCGAGGATATATCTCAGTATCCCACCCAAATCCCGGAAACCATGTCCATTGACTAATTATGCTTTACATTGTATCTAAGACAAAATCATTTTTTGTGTTTACTATTTTCACTTTATTGGTTAGGATTTTATATTAATGGTGGTTTATATTCATTGTCCTTTATTTTGGGTGTAGTTTCATCATTGGTTGAAATACATATAATAATCATTATAATATAATAGCAGTGAAATATGAGCGTAATTGGAAATGTTAATTAACAATTTACATCTTTGATAATATAGATGATCAGCTATCCTGATTTGTGTGTGGGGGATGTGTTTACTGTGTATATGGAGCTGAAATAACTCAGTCAGTAGCCAAGTTTCCATAATTTAACTCTTTACTTTGCAGCCATTAATTGTGATATTAATAAAAGTGTTTTCATTATGATAAATGGCCTATGCACCCTTTTGTTTGTAGGTTGGTGTCCAATTGTGCAAATATGTTTGCAGCAATGAAAACTAAAAGGGTATTCTAGTGCTTTGATTTATGACATATCTATATCATATGTCATACATGTTTAATAGATGTGGGTTCAAAGAGATCTGTATATGTTTCGAGAATGGGGACAATGAGGACATTATATGCTTTGCTATCAGTGGAGAGATTCTCTGAATTCCCAGTCATTTGTATGGCATTTCAAACCTCCTCTTGAATGTCAACTGCATGCTGTGGGGCCCTAAATGTGGGTCCCCCACATCTAGTTTGCATTTGTAGGTGTGGTCGAATTTTTTCTCAAAGATCAAAATTCTCAGCCAACATTAACAATATGCTTTTCAAAGAATGTGTGTAGACATGTTCACTAATTTTGAATTGCTGCATACAATAATGAAATATAGCCTGTTATCCCACGCTAAGTATTGAGGTCCATAAAAAGAAACTTTGGTTTCACTATAAATATATTTTATTTAAAATCCTTAGATTTTCCATTCTGTAGAATGCCATGCTATGGTGACTAAAGAGTACACGTGAGTGCACTGAGACATAATAAGCTCCAACACTATTTCCTGGAATTAAAGGATGATTTTGGTATTATTAAGACAGTAAATTAACAAATAAAATATCATTTATTACGAGAGCTCCAGTAAATGAATTGTGTAAATGGAATTTGTTCATAATTGCTGTAATTGTTTACATGCTCATTATAGTATCAGTTAGAAAAGTACCACTGAACCAGCATGTTATTATTGATTATGTCTCCCTTTCATGGTTTCAAATAGAGTGATTGTAAGAAACAGGCAGAACACAATAGTTACATTGTTTTTAAATCATCAGAATTGAAAAAAAAATGGTCTTATTCAGACTTGACTTAGGGCCAATACTTTATGAATTTCTAGTAGTTAATAATTGTGATCTTTTGATTATTTTTTAGTTTTATTATTTTTCACCACGAAACATCCCTTTAAATGATAAAATATCTACGACTACCTTAAACGACTAATTTAACATGTACATATCCCTAAATATATCCAGGAGTGTTGAGAGGAGGATATCCATAGTTCTTTGCTAGATTTTTTTATCTTTAAAATGTAATTTTACAAAAACCCTAAAAACATCCAGGGATGGATATACAGTTGAAACTAGAAGAAGTTTACATACACTATAGAAAAAGACACATCTGCATGTTTTTCTCGATATCTGACTTGAAATCAGAATAGAACTTTCCTGCTTTAGGTCAGTTAGGATTACCATTAGGGATGAGCGAGCATATTCGTGGGTACTCGGTACTCGGCGAGTAATGCGGTACTCGGAAAATAGCGAGTATTTCACTACTCGCCTCGCTATTCGGTTCTCCCGACAAGCAGTTGTCAATCACAGTAATGCTGCACCCTTCTTGGTTGTGGGCGGCATTACTATGACTGCACAGCGTCCTATGAGTCATCATAGCCTGGCACTAAGCCCTACCGCCGCCATTTTCTGCACATTGCATGCAGAACACAGCTAGTGTAGGGAAAGTGTGAGCAGCTGCTAGGGAGAGTTGTGTTTTTTGGTTCAAATCAGCCAGAAATCCTCTGTGAAACCCAAAAGCTCTTTTCAGAGCTGAAAGGTCAGGGACCGAGTAGTGACCGGTTTCCCAGCTTTTTTTTAGGTCACATTTACTCCTGCAGGGCAGGTTTTTTGTGCTTCTGCCATGCTGCATTCGCAGCGAATAGCACGCACGGTACTGCACAACTGACACGCAGCCAGCACAGCTGTCTTGTGTGGCGTCTGGGCTGCGTATTCTTGCCTTAAACCTCAGGGCAGTTTTTTGTGCTGTGTTCACATAATTACAGTGAATAGTACGCACGCACAGTACTGCACAACTGACACACAGCCAGCACCACTGTCTTGTGTGGTGTCTGGGCTGCGTATTCTTGCCTTTCACCTCAGGGCAGTTTTTTGTGCTGTTGCGGTGCTGTGTTCACATAATCATAGCAAATAGTACGCACGCACGCTACTGCACAACTGACATGCAGCCAGCACCGCTGTCTTGTGTGGTGTCTGGGCTGCGTATTCTTGCCTTAAACCTCAGGGCAGTTTTTTGTGCTGTTGCGGTGCTGTGTTCACAGCGAATAGCACGCACGGTACTGCACAACTGACACGCAGCCAGCACTGCTGTCTTGTGTGGTGTCTGGGCTGCGTATTCTTGCCTTAAACCTCAGGGCAATTTTTTAGTGGCAGCACCGCTGTCTTGTGTGGCTACTGGGATGCGTAATCTCACCTTAAACCTCAGGGCAATTTTTTCTGCTGCTGCGGTGCTGTTTGTAAAACACAAAGCAGTACTGGGCTGTAGTGCTACCTTCCACAAAGCACTAACTGCTCCTTGTTCCCCAATATCTGCATCTGAACATCTGCAACTATGGCAGAAAAATTCCTAAAAAGGCTGTTGTGAAGGGACAGGGACGTGGGGTCGCTGTTGCCCAACAAAGCACAGAGTCTGGGAGATCGAAGAAGGTTGATGCATCTAGGTTCCTGGTGAGATTTCCCAGTCTGGAACATAAACAGGCCTGGAAGTCAGAAGAACAAGAGCAGATATTGCCTTGGATTGCTGATAAGGCCTCAACGAAATGTTCTGGCAGCACACAATCGTCCATGACAAAACAGTTTACTGTCCATACAGATAACGCTGGGTCATCCTATTCTCAACCTGTTCCTAGTTCATCACCCGGTCAGGAGTCACAGGAAACATTTGACCCCAACCTTGGTCACTCCGAGGATCTGTTTGATCTATTTACTTGCATTGCCTCTGGCCTCTCACCGCGCGACATTGAAGAGGAACGTGAGGGGGTATCGTCTGTTGAAGATGGCCAAACATTTGAAACCCCACGTCCAGCAGAAAGCCACTTTCATCCACGTGATATACTGGGTGAAGGGGTGGAGTCTGATGGTGATGACACACAGTTGCCATCTGGCCAGTCACCAAAATCAACACGGAAGGAGGATGACATGGACGACGAGGTGGTCGATGATGAGACCACCAATCCGACCTGGGCCGTTGGCACGCATAGCCAGCACAGCAGCACAGAGGATGAAGGTGGATACGTATCACCAACAAAGGCACCAAGGGCTACTGGTTTGAGCAGAGTGCGAACTGTGTCAACTGTTGCCAAGAGCAATCCCTCTGTGCCCCAAGTCAAGGCAAGGGTGTGCTCAGCCACTGTCTGGAAAAAATTTTTTCCGATTGTCCTTCTGAACCAAATGTTATCTGTAGCATCTGCCATAGGAAGCTGAGCAGAGGCCTGGGCAAAGGCAACCAAAGCACCACCAGTATGCGGAAACACATGGCAGCCAAGCACCCTAGTAGGTGGGCTGAACAACAGGGTACCAAATCAGTGTCTGCAACTGTGGGTCAAACCACTGCCATGTCGTCCTTTCCAATCTGCTGGGCAGGAAGCAGGTGATCATCATACCTCTTGCTCACAAGCTGCGGTTGCACAGACACAGGCCACAACAAGCTCTTCCACTTGTTTGTCCCAGGAAAGCATCCAATTGTCTTTGCCCCAGATGTATGAAAGCACGCATAAATACCAAGCCACACACCCACAAGCACAAATGCTGAACGTGCATATTGCCAAGTTGCTAGCGGTGGAGATGTTGCCGTTTAGGCTTGTGGGGACAGTCTTTCCATGATCTTTTGGCTGTGGCTGCCCCACGATACTCGGTTCCCAGCCGGCACTATTTTTCCTGGTGTGCCATCCCACCAGTACACTAGCATGTCTTAAACAATCTAAAGCGGGCTCTCACCAATGCCGTAACCGGGAAGGTCCATCTTACAACAGACACATGGACAAGTATTTGTGGCCAGAGATGATACATCTCTGTCACTGCACATTGGCTCAACCTGGTGGAGGGTGGGACAAAGTCTCAAACTGGACCATCAACACATATCCTACCCACGCCACGAATAACGGGCCCAACCTGAATCAGGGTTTCTGCCTCATCATATGCGTCCAGTCTCCCCTCTTCCTCCTTATCTGCCTCATCATCCTATGCTGAATTACCCTCCACATCACTCCCAAGTTTGGAGCTGTGCAGCAGCGCATTGGCAAAGCGGCAAAACGCTCTGCTGAAGCTGATCTGCTTAGGTGAAACACCACACACTGCAGCAGAGCTGTGGCAAGGAATAAAACAACAGACCGATCAGTGGCTCTCCCCACTGCAACTCCAACCTGGTCTGGTTGTCTGCGACAATGGGCGCAACCTGTTAGTGGCTTTAAAGCTCGGGAAGCTGGTACACGTGCCATGCATGGCTCATGTGCTGAACCTGGTGGTGCAGAAATTTATAAAAACATACCCTGACTTTTTGCCCATTTCCGCCACTCCTCAACCGCTGTTGCCAGTCTTGCAGTGCTTCAAAAGCAATTTAATTTGCCAAACCACAGACTCATTTGTGACATGCCAACATGGTGGAACTCAGCATATCATATGTTGGCAAGGGTAAATGAGCAGCAGAGGGCACTTTCTGAATACCAGCTTAACATGCCCGTCACACTGAGACTCAGCCAAGGCACATAACTGTCGAGAGGGTGTGGATCGCTGATATTTGTGAAGTGCTTGATAACTTCGAGTACTGCACCAAGCTTGTGAGTGGTGATCAGGCTATTATCAGCATAACCATCCCCATGCTTTGTCTGCTGAAAAAATCACTGCAGAATAAAAAAATGGAATCCTTGCATGCCCAGCAGCTGGGTATGGAGCAAGATTTCACAATGGGTGATCCTACCCAACCCAGCCATTATCATCAGGTAACATTGGGGGATGATGATGAAAATGAGGAGGGAGAAGAATTCTTTTTCAGTGGTACCAAGGGGACACCTCATGCTACAGAGGGGAATCCCAGCCCCAGCTTCATGTCTGTCCAGCATGGGTGGGCTTAAGAGGAGGAGGTGGAGGAGGAGAGTCAGTGTGAGGAGAGTATGGGTATTGTTCCTCCTTCAGGGGTCACAGCGGCTTGGCACACTTCATATCTGACTGTCTGTGCCAAGACCCTCGGGTAATCCACATTTTCAATAGCAACCTATACTGGTTGGCCACCTTTCTAGACCCACGGTACAAGGACAAATTTCCTTCGCTACTGTTGCAGTCACCAAGGGGTTTCACAATAGAATCCTTCAAGAAAGCCGTTGTTTTGATCATTTGATGGCAACAGCACCGTCAGACACCACTGCTAGCAGAGATACCAGCTCTGTGCAGCAGCATGCATTAATGGGGAGAGATACACCAAGCAGGTCCAAAAGAGGTGGTGTAATATGTCCACAAACTGAGCTATCTTCAATAAACCGGCTCATCACCAAGGACTAGCTGGATCAGTAGCAATGTCAAGGAGGGAGAAGTTGAACAAGATGGTCAACGACTATCTAAGTGACCATACCTGCGTCCTTCCTGATGCTTCTGTACAGTTTAATTACTGGGTATCCAAGCTGCATAGTTGGCCCGACCTCTCCTTCTATGCCTTGGAGGCGCTAGCCTGCCCTGCTGCTAGTGTGATGTCAGAGCGTGTTTTCAGTGCCGCTGGGGCAATCATCACAGATACAAGCACACGGTTGACAACAGAGAATGCAAACAGGCTGACTCTGATAAAATTTAACAAGAACTGGATTTCACAACAGTATTTAAGCCCTCCAGATGACAATATCCCAACCTAAAGTCACCCAACATGTTGTTTTTTTTTTTTAATTGGTGATCACATCCATCCCTTCCCATACAAGCCCCTTTTCTTCTTCTTACACGTTTTCAAAACCTGCTTCTGACACATGTACCTCATGATCAATAAGATAAAAACAATGTTACGTTAATAAATATTTCCCATCGGAGGCACTTGTGATGAGAGTGAGACCCTTCTTCCTTCATCAACCATGGTATCATGCCCCTTTGTCTAATTTTTGGAGACACTATGGCTATGCCTGGACACTGGGCACGGCCACCTCTATGCTAGTAGTCCTAGCTTCATCATAATTGTTTGGCCCTTCAGACCTGCCTTGCTTCCTTCATCAACCATGATACAGCCCCTAGGGCTAATTTTTTGGAGACACTATTGCTATGCCTACACATTGGGCAGTGGCACAACAAGGACAGTAGTCCAAGCTTCATAACTGTGAATCCCTTGTGATCATGATGATGGGTGGCTTCTTACTGCATTAACCATAACACAGCCCCTAGGGCAGATTGCTCTCCTTACACCACTTACACACTTAGCTGTCAGAAGATCGCCTCCATCATCACTCGCTCTTACGGCACTTCTGATATATCACTGGCACTGCGTAAGTGGCGTACGAGTCCCGCTCTTCCAGCAAAAAACCACAGGACTTCAAATAGTGTTTGTACATTCTAGTGAAGCAGTGGTGTAAAAACAATCGTGCAGTGCCTGACCAGGTGCCCCCATGTTATATACATTTGTTTACAGAATATATTTTTTAACATTTACACATTTTTTAGCCTTTTCCTCAGCCCCCAGGCTGATTTGTAGGGTCCAGCAGACAATTACTCGCATTTTCCATTGACTTGCATTGGACTCGCTATTCATACCGAATACCCGAGTATTAGGGTATACTCGGTACGAGTATAGCGAGTCCGAATACTTCAGTACTCGCTCATCCCTAATTACCATAAATATTTATATTTGCCAAATGCCAGAATAATGAGAGAGAATGACAGAGAGAATGTTTTAAGGCATTTTTATTACTTACTGCAAAGTCAAAAGTTTGCATACACTAAGATTACTATGCCTTTAAACAATTCTGGAATGCCCATATGATGATGTCATGTGTTGCTGGAAGCTTCTGAGTTAATTAGAGACACATCTGTGGATGTATTTTAATGCATATCTGAAACACACTGTTTCTTTGTGTAGCATCATGGGAAAGTCTAAGGGTATGTGCACACGCTGCGGATTCTGCTGCGGATCCGCAGCGGTTTTGGCCCTGCGGATCGGCAGCAGAATTAGCTGTGTTGTACAGTACCATTATATCCTATGGAAAATGGAAACCGCAGTGCAGACAGTGCAAATTTTCCACACGGTTTTTGCTGCTGTTTCCAATCCGCAGAAAGAATTGACATGTCATTCTTTTCTGCGGATTCCGCTGCGGTTTGCCATCTCCTCCATTGTAGAGATGATAAACCGCAGGCTAATCCGCAGATAAACCGCAGGTCTTTTGACCTACGGATTTTGCAAAATCCGCACGGAAAAGTCCGCTGACCAATCCGCAGCGTGTGCACATAGCCTAAAGAAAGCAGCTAAGATATCAGGAAGAGAATTGTGGACTTACATAAATCTGACTCATCCTTTGGTACAATTTTAAGATACCTGAAAGTGCCTCGTTCATCTGTACAAAGAATTATATACGCAAGTACAAACAAGATGGGAATGTCCAGCCATCATACTGCTCAGCAAGGAGACTTATTCTACGTCCCAGAGATGAACGTGCTTTGGTCCAACAAGTGCATATCAACCCAAGGACCAAACCAAAATACCTTGTGAAGATGATGGCGGAAGCTGGTAAGATTGTGTCAATATCCAAAGTAAAACTAGTAAAGTATCAACATGGGCTGAAATGCCACTCTGCCAGGAAGAACCTATTACTCCAAAAGAAACATAAAAAAGCCAGACTAATGTTTGCCAATGCACACAGGAACAAAGACCTTAATTTTTGGAGAAATGTCCTCTGGTCTGATGAAGCTAAAATTGAACTTTTTGGGCATAATGACCATCGTTACGTTTGGAGGAAAAAGGGAGAAGCTTGGAAGCCTAAGAACACCATCCCAAATGTGAAACACTGGGGTGAAAGCATCATGTTGTGGGGTTGTTTTGCTGCAGGAGGGACTGGTGCATGTCACAAAATAGATGGTATCATGAGAAGAGAAGATTATGTGGCAATACTGAAGCAAAATCTCAAAACATCAGCCAGGAAGTTAAAGCTTAGGCGTAAATGGGTCTTAAAAATGGACAATGACCCAAAGCATACTGCCAAAATGGTAACAGAGTAGCTTAAGGATAAGAAAGTCATTGTTTTGGAGTGGCTATCACAAAGTCCTGATCTCAATCCTAAAAAAACAGCTGACATGTCCCTGGAAAGATATGGGCTCACCACCGGAGCCCACATCAAAGGGAGGGTGCCCGACGTCCGCCTGATGTCGGAAACAGGTTAATAACAGAAATATTCTGATATTGCAGAGAAAATATGTAGGAAAATAAGATTGCCCTCTTAGTGTGGTATCTGATAGCCAACAAAAGTATTTTATATTCTGATGATTTAATTTGGGACCCACAAAAAATTTCCTCCATCTTGACTGCATCATTGGTGTCTTATTATAGAGGACATAAACTTATGCAATTAATCAGCGTATTTGTGTAAGCGTAAAACAGAAAACATTCTGTAGGTATGTTGTTGAACAGGAAAAACTGTCTAATCTAATATTATGTGTGTTTAATATACATAAACCAGCAAAATAGAATTCTCTAGAAAGAAATGTCTTATGTTTGGAGTATCTTCCGCTTTGATGCCGACATAAAGTCCTGTCTAAGTCTTGTCTTTTATAAAGTTCCACATCAGGCGTCCTTTTATTGAATCTCTTTATCAAATCTCTTTAAGTAGTTTAGAATGAATAATACATTACTGTTTTGAATCATATTTGTTGAAAACACCTTGAGGAGGAAGACAAAGAAACTTATGGGCTTCATTAGGAAACTTATTTGATTTTTCTGCTGCCATCCTCAATTCAGTGTTCTTTGAATTCAAAACCTTGTAAGAATAATGATGACAAACATTTCTTTGTTCCCCGATTTGAGCGTAGATGGTTTTGAAATCTGCTCCCAAGGAAATCTGTAGCCTATTGAAGTATCGTACTTTATTGCACATTTCTTCAGTAAATCCCATTAGCTTTATGAAACTCATGACTCATTGGATGATAAGGGGTATATTACAAAATCGCTACATTTTTATAGAGTATTTTACTTTTAAGGCTTTATAAGTATTCTCCTGATTCTGTGACTTTTCTCTTACATTATTCTTATTCATATACAAACTTCTTTCCAATTACTGCCTACAGGTCGAGAGCCTAGAGGAAGGAGCATTTTATGAATATAAAATTATTGCAAGTAACCTTGCTGGCCTCGGTCTTCCTTCTGAACCTAGTGAGCACTTTAAGTGTGAGGCTTGGACATTTCCTGAGCCAGGTGAGTCATATGTATGGAGTCTTTGGAATGCAAAAATGGAATAATTTGAGCCTGGAGGAACATGTAGACTTTATGTAGAAAGATTGGCCAGATTTTATTGTCGAGAGAGAGCTTCAGGGGTAAACTGAATTGTGAATTGTATGCAAGTCTATGTATACCTTTGTAATACAGCTATCACTTGACAGATTAAAAAATCCAGTTACAAAAAATTAGCCCTAGTCTAAGGGTACCATTACGCCTAGCGACTCACCAGCAATCCCGACCAGCGATATTACTTGGTCAGGATCGCTGGTGAATCGCTGGGTGGTCGCTAGTGAGCTGCCACTCAGGCAGATCTCACCAGCGACATCGCAGCGGACGGGGATCGCTACTTACCTGTCAGACACGGCGATCCTGCGTCCTCCCGCCCGGCTCCACGCGTCGCTCGTCGTCACAGCAGGAAGCGCTGCAGGAAGTGGCCGACGAGGAATGGTCCAGCAGCTTCTCGCGCGATCAGCGATAACCAGCGGGGGAGCCGGTCAGAGGTAAGTATCACATGCAGCGATATCGCTAGCAATATCGCTGCAACATCACAAAATCGGTGATGTTACAACGATATTGCTAGCGATATCGCAGTGTGTAACGGGGGCTTTAGGGTCCTTAAACAATCAGATAAACTGATTTAATTTTAAAATAGCAATTATCTCTAGGGTGTTTTCTCTGAATGATCATTTGTTCCCCTTCCTCTAATACATGCTGTTTTGCTGTTTGTAGCACTTCCTCTTTGATTATAAGAGAAAATGTGCAACCTAGAAGCGATAATTTGTGTTCCCCAGACAAAAGATGCTATATGACAAACAATTGTGTATTCATTTTCTGGATATCTCTGAGCAGGAGTACATAGAGGAATGATCAAACCGAACAATTTAAAAACTGTTGTTCTGCCAATCATTATACCATGCAGTCGGCCATTATCTTGTGAATTCCAGTATAATCTTCAGGTCTCAAGGGAAAATAAATCGATTGCAACACCAGTTTAACATTTCTATAAATATCACTGCAGTATAGATAAAATGCCATTATCTACATAATTTTTTTTCTAAATGAGTTTATAAGTATTAATGAAGTAAAATTTATTATTATTATTATTATACATTTATATAGCGCCATTTATTCCATAGCGCTTTACATGTGAAAAGGGAAAATATAAGTACAATAAACATGTGCAAGACAAGGGACACACAAGTACATAAGGAGAGGGGACCCTGCCCGCGAGGGCTCACAGTCTACAGGGATGGGTGAGGATACACTAGGAGAGGGGAGAGCTGGTTGTGCAGTGGTTCAGTAGACTGAGGATCATTGCAGGCTGTAGGCTTGTCGGAACAGGTGGGTCTTCAGGTTCTTCTTGAAGGATTCCGTTGATAGTGAGAGTCTGATGTGTTGCGGCAGAGAGTTCCAGAGTATGGGGAAGCACGGGAGAAGTCTTGTATGCGGTTGTGGGAAGAAGAGATGAGGGGGAGTAGAAAAGGAGATCTTGAGAGGATCGTGCGTGCGGGTAGATACCAGGAGACCATGTTACAGATGTATGGAGGAGACAGGTTGTGGATGGCTTTGTATGTCATGGTTAGGGTTTAGAACTGGAGCCTCTGGACAATAGGAAGCCAGAGAAGGGCCTCGCATAGGGGGGAGTCTGGGGAAAGCGGGGGGACAGGTGGATTAGTCAGGCAGCAGAGTGTAGGATAGACTGGAGTGGTGCCAGAGTGCTGGAGGGGAGGCCAGAGAGTAGGAGGTTGCAGTAGTCGAGGCGGGAGATGATAAGGGTGTGCACTAGTGTTTTTGTGGTTTCATGGTTGAGGAATGCGCGGATCCGGGAAATATTTTTGAGTTTGAGGCGGCAGGAGGAGGCAAGGGCTTGGATATATGGGGGCAGAGTCGAGGATCGCCCCAAGGCACCGAGCATGCGGGACTGGGGAAAGAGAGCAGCCATTGACATTGATGGATAGGTCTGGTGGAGGGGTAGAGTGAGATGGGGGAAAGATGATGAATTCTGTTTTGTCCATGTTCAGTTTGAGAAAGCGATCAGAAAAGAAGACTGAAATAGCAGAGACATTGTGGGATTTTGGTCAGTAAGGAGGTGAGGTCAGGTCCAGATAGGTAGATCTGTGTGTCATCGGCATAGAGGTGGTACTGTAAGCCGTGGGATTCTATGAGCTGTCCCAGGCCGAAGGTGTAGATGGAGAAGAGTAGGGGTCTGTGGACTGAGCCTTGAGGAACACCGACAGACAGGGGGAGAGGTAAGGAGGTGGCATGTGAGAGGGAGACACTGAATGTTTGGTCTGTTAGGTATGATGAGATCCAGGATAGGGCCAAGTCTGTGATGCCAAGAGATGAGAGGATCTGCAGCAGGAGGGAATGGTCAGCGGTCGCGAAGGCAGAAGACAGGTCCAGGAGAAGGAGGACAGAGTAGTGTCGCTTGCTCTTGGCGGTTAGTAGGTCGTTAGTGACTTTAGTTAGGGCAGTTTCAGTTGAGTGATGTGGTCGGAAGCCAGATTGTAACCAGTCAAAGAGGGAACAGGAGGAGAGGTGGGAGGACCGTTCAAGATATACATGCTGTTCCAGTAGTTTTGAGGCGTAAGGGAGAAAAGATATCGGGCGATAGTTAGACACCGAGGATGGGTCGAGGGAGGGCTTTTTGAGGATGGGTGTGATTGAGGCGTGCTTGAAGGATGAAGGAAAAACACCATTTGTAAGTGAAAGGTTGAAGAGGTGTGTTAGAGTTGGGATGAAGACTGTGGCAAAGTTAGGGATGAGGTGGGATGGAAGCGGGTCAAGTGCACAAGTAGTGAGGAGTGATTTTGACAGGAGGGTGGAGAGCTGATCTTCTGTCATGGTGGAGAAGCTGGTTTTGGGAGAACAGGGCTGAGTAGCTAAGAGGGGCTTTGGGGCTGCGGGCCAAAGCTTTCTCTGATCGCATCGATCTTCTGCTTAAAGAAGAAGGCAAAGTCTTCAGCAGAAATGAGAGGAGATGGACGAGGTGCTGTGGGACGGAGTAGAGAATTGAAAGTGCTGAAAAGCTGTTTAGGGTTGTGAGACATTGAGGATATGAGAAATGCAATGTAAGTTCGTTTTGCAACAGAGAGCGTGTACTTGAAGCTGTCAAGAGACTGCTTGTATGCGTTGAAGTGCTCGGTAGAACGGGTTCTCTTCCATCTCCGCTCAGTGGCCCTGGAAACCCATCTCAGTTCTTTAGTCAGTCTGGTCAGCCAGGGCTGCCTGTTGATTGTATGAGTTTTGCTCTGCATGAGGGGGGTGGCCGAATCAAGTGCTGCTACTATTGAGGTGTTATAAAAGGTGGCAGCAGCGTCTGTCATGAAGGGAAGCTATGTCTGTGAGAGGGAGAAGGGACTAAGAGAGTGATTGTAGATTGAGGTGTTTGAGATTTCTGCGAGGGTGAGCAAGTTTGTGGAGTGGGGGTTGCGCAGTCGGATAGGAGAAGGAAGAGAATGTCAGTAGGTTGTGGTTGGACAGGGGGAGGGGTGAGTTATTGAGATTAGTGAGGGAACAGAGACGGGTGAAGATAAGGTCCAGCAGGTGACCATCTTTGTGAGTGGCCGCAGAGGACCATTGAGTGAGGCCAAAGGAGGCAGTCAGTGATAAAAGTTTAGAGGCAGCTGAGGTGGAAGTGTCAATGGGGATGTTGAAGTCGCCCATGATGATGGTGGGGATGTCAGCAGAGAGGAAATGGAGTAGCCAGGTGGTGGAAGTGGTCGAGAAAGAATGAATTATTAAAATGAATTATTATTATTTATTTATAAAGCACCACTGATTCCATGGTGCAGTACATAAGAAAGGGTTACATACAAATTACAGATATCACAGTAAACAAGCAAACAATGACAGACTGATACAGAGGGGAGAGAGGACCCTGCTCTTGCGGGCTTACATGCTACAGGATGGTGGGGAAGGAGACAGTAGGTTGGGGGTTGCAGCAGCTCTGGTGATGGTGAGGCGGTAGCTCCGGTAGTGGTGAGGAGGCAGCATGAATGAATGCTGTAGAAATAAAAGTCAAATGGGTAATTAACCCCTTCATGACTTTTGATGCATATTTATAACAAAGGTTATGTCCCTACCTTTGATGTGGGCTAGCTTGCCAAGCCCACATCTTTCCCTGCACATGACAACTGATTTAATTAATTATCATGCGCTTTTAACAGCAGTGGGTGCACTTCTATGCACTTAGAATTTTTTCCCAGTTTCCAGTGCGTTGAACATTAAAATGGATGGTGTCATTCAAAAGTACAACTTGTCCCACAAAAAACAACCCCTCATATGGCTATGGGAGTGTAAAAACAAAAAGTTATGGCTCTTGGAAAAAGAGGAGGAAAAACCGAAAGCGCAAAAACGGAAAATCGCAAGGTCATGAAGTGGTTAAAGTGACTCTTAATTATGCACAATTTTAATGTAACAAATCAAAAGACAT
This sequence comes from Dendrobates tinctorius, assembly GCF_039654945.1. NCBI lineage: Eukaryota > Metazoa > Chordata > Amphibia > Anura > Dendrobatidae > Dendrobates > Dendrobates tinctorius. Next base: position 15,240,110 of record NW_027361775.1, on the reverse strand, counting down.
TCTTAGAATTACAATTTATAAACTACTTAGATGACAAAAATGGATAATCTGCAAGGAATTATTGCTGTGGTCATTTGTTGAACAAAATGCTTAAATAAAATTTGCAGCAAAAAAATCTGTTTGTCTCCATGGTAATAGACTACAAACAAACATGTTTTGTAGTCAGATTCTGCAGTTACATTGCCATTCATATGTAGCTTTACTTTCTGCTAACAGAACTCGCATATATAAACTTATTATGTAAGATATGACTACAGAATGATCCAATAGAAAGAATAAATATTGGCACTCCACATTCCCATTCATTTTTGATTGTGCGCAGCAATGAATCTATAGCACGGCCAACAGTGTTGTTGAAGAAAAGAAATTGTGGCACTCACTCTTGTATAAAAGTCAGAGACTTTATTTCCAAAAATATGATCCCTAGGAAGGAGCACCTGCTCGGCGTGACGTGGCTGTTGTCCGAATATAGAAGAATGCCACTAGCTTCCGCGCTATTAGTTTTATCTATTGGGAAATAAAATCTCAAAATTTCATGCACGGGTGAGTGCCGCAATTTCTTTTTATCTACAATACTATATGACTACAAGATTAGCTTACATAGGGTTAGTTTTTTACCAGACACATAAATCTGCATACAAGGTGTACACACAAAACATTTTGAAATTTATTTTTCTTTTACAATCTCTTTTTAAAATGAACAAGGAAAGTTGAACAGGATACAACAGTTGTATCAAACACATTTGAAGACTCCAAAACCGTAAACCACTAATAATTTTATAGTATGGAAAATGACAAAAGGGTTGAAGTATGAAGAATAGAGAGTAGAGAAATGACTATTGTGTTTCCAAATTCGATAGGTTGGGTCAATAACATGAAATTCGGCATTGGGAATCTAGAAACAACCTTAAATTTCAAATATTCAGGTCAGAATGGGCACATTTTCAAATCCATCTATTTAACACTCTTAATGCCCATCAGTATTTTCAACACATAATAATATAATAATATGATAAATTTTATTTCTATAGCGCCGACATATTCCGCAGCACTTTACATTTCAGAGGGGATTTGTACAGACAATAGACATTACAGCATAACAATAATCACATAGATTATAACAAATACCCAGAGGAATGAGGGCCCTGCCCGCAAGCTTACAGTCTATGAGGAAATAAGGGGAGACACGAAAGATGGGTGGTAACAATTTTTAACACATAAAACATAGAATGAAAGTTGCTTTATTATTTATTTTAGCTACAGTAGTACAATATTGAATGATGCAAAAGGCAAATGTTAAATTAACGATAATTGCTGAGTTTTTTGCAACTAATATATTTGACTGACATATTTAGTCAGTGGATTCAATACCGGTTGACCTTTTTACCATGAGATATCTCATTGCCAAAGTCTAACTTTCCAAATCTAAATGCCCACACTCTCTAAATTCATTTTTAATTCATTTTAAATTGTTTGACTTTTAAACAAATCATCTGACTGACATTTTTGGCTGTGAATCCAGGGTAGATTGCCATATTGGACACATTTCTGACTTCCCAAATACAAAAGGCCATTTGTTTTAAATCATTTTCATTTTTAACACAGTAAAATATTTTTTTTTCTTTTTATTGCTGGTTAACATATTATTGTTATTTTAAAAATACAATTACTCTGCTATCTTTGAGTTGAATTAATTATATAATAATAATAATTTTTAAATAAATGTTTTTATTTATAGGGCACAGGCACCTGCTGATGAATACTCCCATCAGCGGCGTCTGCGCTGGCAGTTATCAGCAACAGCAGGCGTAGACTGATTAGAGTAGTACTCTCTCATGAGCTGATGCCTATGACCAGCTGTAACCTTTGTACTGCAGGTCACATCTGCTGGCTCCTGATGTCATCTGACAAGGTGGGAAACGTAGCTCTCTGCCCGGTAGTAATGATCTTACTGCTGATTAGAGGCACCTCTGTTTCTCATGCTGTCATGCAGATGGCAGCATGGGAAACACCCGATGTTCAGAGTGCTGAACCCGAACAGTAGCACAGACTTCCTGGAGAAGTCGGTGTTCAGGGTCCGTGCTTTACTGTTCATGTTCACCCATCTCTACTCATCACGCCAAGAACACCATACCACAGTGAAAAATGGTGGTGGTACAATCATGCTGTGGGGATTTTTTTTGACAGCAGGGACAGGGAAAATGGATGATCGAAGGGAAGATAGGTGATGCAAAGTACAGGGATATTCTTAAGCGAAGCCTGTTTCAATCTCTCAGTGATTTGAGACTGGGATAGAGGTTCACCTTCCAACAAGACAATGACTCAAACCATTACTGCTAAAGCAACACTCGATGGGTTCAAGAGTAAACATGTAAATGTTCTGAACTGGCTTAGACAAAGCCCAGACCTTAATCCAATTGAGAATCGGTGGTTAAACTTGATGATTGCGGTTTAACAGAGGAAACCATCTAACGTGAAGGAGCTGGAGCAGTTTTGTCTTGAGGAATGGGCAAAAATCCCAGTGGCAAGATGTGTAAAACTTATAGAGACATATCCAAAGTGACTTGCAGCTGTAATTGCTGCAAAAGGAGGCTCTACAAATTACTGACTTTAGGGAGGTGAATAGTTATGCACACTGAAGTTTTCAGTTATTTTGTCCTATTTGTTGTTTGCCTCCCAAAAAAACAAAAAAAACAAATGTTCACAGTTGCAGGCATGTTCTTTACATTCTTTACATGAACTGATGCAAACCCTAAAAAACAGTGAAATTCCAAGTTGGGAGATAGCATAACATGACAAAAGCGAACACACACACAAATATTATATATATATATATATATATATATATATATATATATCTATCTATACCTCTGGCAAACATTAAGAGACCACCACATCAAAACCCTGACATGGGTTTGTAGAATTAATATAATCCTGCCATTTTCAAACCGTCTTTCAGGGGCTATTTTAGACTGATACTTCCTGTTCTGTAGAGGTTTCATTATCATCATAGCTATAAATGCAATGACTGTCAACAACTCTATAAACATCTGATTACAAAAGATCCACTAATCACAACAGTTGTCACAGTTTATGTTCCCCCTCTCTTCTCAACGACCCTTTAAATGCTTCATTTTCAATACAAACTATAGAGTCAGTCTGTTACTACTAATATGCATAAGGATTTTCTGAAAATAAAAAATAAAAAACCCAGGACGTATCAGTATAGAATAGTCAAACTGGCCAGTGTGAAAATTGCAAGATTTCAATTTCTTTAAATATAATCTGTCAGCTCATGCTTTTAGCCCCACTCCGAATCATGTATGTTTAGTATATGAGAACATAAGTGAATCCATATCTTTATTAAACTAAAAGGCTGCTCTGTTTTGCTATACATACATCAGGAATGATAAGCATTTAAGTGGTCTGGTTGGCTCTGAACTCCATTCTCATCCTTTCTCCTCCCTCCATTATGTGACTGACATGCTGTAGCAGTGGTAGCTGTTAATCACCTAGTGGAGGGCAAATTTAGCAATGGAGTAAGAAGTCAGTGTGGTGGAAGTGCTCTCTCCCACCCAGAGCACTTCCAGCTTCATTTGCATTTGATTTCCAAAGTGGATTTCTCTGCAACAGAGCAACATTTTTGTCTAATAAAGGTATGAATTCTCTTGTGTTCTTAAAAACTACACAGACCTGTAATTGGGTTGACAGGATAGGTGTATAAGGAGCTGACAAATTCCCTCTAATGCAGATGACAAATAAAGAAAACATTATCAAGCATTTTGAAAGCATACATGTTACATAAAAGTAGGTCAATTTCTGATGATGCTACCTGTATCATGTCTGAGTTTTGCAGAGCAAATGCGCACTTGTTGCACTACAGTTTACAGATGATTACTGGACATTTTAGGAAATTCTATAGAAAAGTTCTTAAAAATATAGATTTATTATGACCAAAAATTAGATTTTATATCTACCAGTACTTTTGCCTCAAGAATCTATTTTTATTAGTCAGTTAAACTTTTACTGAGCTTTTTGTACATTTTTTCCAAAACACCATAGTTACTGTACAAAGTCAGTTATAGACAGGAGGCTTAAGGGGGTTGTACACATAGCGATATCGCTAACAATATTGCTAAAGCATCACTGATTTGGTATCGCTAGCGATATCGCTATGTGTGATACTTACCTCCGATCGGCTCCCCGCTGTCCATCGCTGATCGCGCGAGATCGCGCAGCTTCATTTCTCGTCGGGCGCTTCCTACGTTAGGATCGTCGCATCTGAAAGGTAAGTATCGTCCTCTGTATCGCTGCTGCATCACTGTGAGATCGTCCTGTGTGGCAGCTCACTAGCGATCATTTAGCGATGCACCAGCGATCCTGACCGGGTCATATCGCTGGTCGGGATCGCTGGTGCATCGCTAAATGTAAAGGGGCCTTTACCCCTGACATACTGACGACTGAAATCTATATTTGGTGCTTCAAGGTCAACTCTGAAGCATGCGGTAAATGGAGCCACTTGAAAAAAAAACTGCTCATTTAATTTTAGAAAGTTTTGTTGACTTAGAAGACAGTGTTAAAATGCATAGCAAAAATACACAAGAAGAACAATATAGCAGGGATATTGAGTGACTTCATTCCCAAATAGTTTTATCTTACACCCGACATCATATGATTGTAAACTCCTGTATTGTGCATAAATGAATAATGTAAATAGACTGCTCTTATCTTCATAAGAAACTGCTGTATGTTATATGATATATTACATCCTTGAGAAAGGCTGCACTATCTACCTTTGAGTATCTCAAAGAAATGTCACTTTGATACTGGAGGGGAAGCTAAGAGTGATTCTCATTCAAAGTTTTTATCAGAGTCCAGAAGTTTTTCTGTTTTAAACATAAAGAAATTGTATGGTGAAACATACTAGATTTAGCTATCTACGGTATCTACCTACCTATCCATCTACATACTTTTCTATCTTATATCTGTCTTATCCATAAGTTCACTATATCAACCTGCCTAGGAAACAATATCAGCACTGCCAGATTAGTAGGCATTGCAATTTCAATTATAACAATTAAACGACTTTGACTTAGGTAATTTTTTTCCTTTTTGTATCTGTGCATATTTTTAGTGAACTTTAAACATTTTGTACATTGTAATGTCATGCCTTATGTCTACATGATAGAACATTAGCTACTAGGTGTTTTAAATACGCAGACATTTTTTATGGTATACGTGATGTACTGACTATACTGTCTGGGAACCTTTATTAGTAGACCAAGGACAGATAAAAGGAAGCTCCCTAACTTTGGTCAGAACATTAATTAGTGAAAGAATAATTCTAATTTTAATGTGTCATTGTGAAGGCACAGCACATTCCAGCATGATCAGGGATGACTTATGAAATACATGTTGAGTTGCGAGAAATAAATGATTGTAATATTTTCTGACTGCTATCAGTGGCGTAACTACAAAGTTATGGGCCCCTGTGCGCACTTTCAAATGGGGCCCCCCATGCCAAAATACACGCACATCTCCGCTCCGTACACCTCGTACACGCACGGCTCCGCTCCGTACACACACGGCTCCTCTCCGTCCACCTCGTACACATGCTGCTCCGCTCTGCACACGTCGTACACTTGCGGCTCCGCTCCGTACACCTCGTACACATGCGGCTCCGCTCCGTACACCTCATACACACGCGGCTCCTCTCCGTCCACCTCACACACATGCAGCTCCACTCTGTACACTTCGTACACATGCGGCTCCGCTCTGTCCATGAATGAATTGGACTCAACAATCATAGACTATGTGGATAGGAAAACCATGAAGACTGAATACTTGCTGAAAGAACTTCATGACGAGTTTAGGAGCAGAGTTAAGGCAGGCCAGAGGTATGAAATGAGCCATCTTAGCAAAGTGATCCACCACGTCAAAGATGGTGTTGCAACCCTCGGGGAGAGGCAGATTCATGATGAAATCCAGAGCGATATGTTGCCAGGGATCAGAAGGAACCGGCAGAGGCTGAAAGATATCAGCAGGCTTGTCCCTGGAATATTTGTTTCTGGTGTATTGTGAACAAGCGGTTATGAAGTTTCTGATTTCCTTGACCATCGAGGGTCACCAAAAATGGCAAACAATCAGCTTGGTAGACTTACATATGCCCATATGACTTGCAAATTTTGTCTCATGCCCCCAGGACAGAGTTTTCTTCCTCCTAGAAGAGGGGACAAAGGTCTTTCCCAGAGGAATGTTCTTTAAAAGGAACGGTGGTGCCTCAATAATCCTGACCAGGTCGAGGATGTGCTTAGGCTCCTCCATGGAATCGGTTACATCAGAGGATAAAAACAGGGCATCTGCCTTATCATTCCTCTCCGTGGGACAGAAGTGCAATTTGAAGCTAAAATGAACGAAGAAGAGTGCCCAGCTGGCCTGGCGGGGATTCTTCCACTAGGTGGACTGCAGTAAGGTCAGATTTTTATGGTCTGCGCAAATTATTACAATAGATGTCTCTATTCCTGAGCCTTCTTTTTGCAGAAGACATCTGCAAAGGCACAATATTGAATGGGTAATGAACAAGGTTCAAATGTACAGGAGGCAGAGTTTTGAGCAATTACTTGCCTGGCAGTTAGAAGCACAGTGCGATCCCCAGTGAAGGACCTGCCTGAAGGACCTGTCAATAAATGGCATGTGCAGCCAAGGAAGGCCCACAAGAACATAATTCATGGATCTGCAAAGCATGTAGAAGGAGATCCTATTGGTACGCAGCACACTGATCGGCAGTTTAACTGTCAGCATGATGAAATAAACAGGTTCAGCCAGGAGTTGTCTGTCTATGGAGGCAACAGTCAGGGGCTAATCCAGGGAATTGAATTTGATGTACCACATCCCAATGATGAAGTTGTCTGCAGAGCCGAAATCCAGATGGTCAGAGACAGAGATGAACCTCTCCTGCCAAGTCAAGCTAACTTCGGACATTAGTCTTGGATAGCAATCACTCTCACCTATGGTCATCTCTCATGGAAACCCTAGGTGCTGGAGTTTCCCTGGTCTCATGGGGCACTGGCGAACAAAGTGTCCATTGCCTCCACAATACACACTAACATTCTCCCTGTACCTCTGCACATGTTCTTGTACAAGAAGCATACTGCACTCAAGCTGCATTGGTTCAGAAGGCAGTTGTGACACTTGTCGAGGCAAAGGATTCCAGAAGTTTGGAACCAGCCTGGGAGGACTTCTGGCACACGGAGGCTCTGAAGCTTGTTCCAGAGCTCATTCATGGAAGTGTACATCAATAATGTTGGCAGATACATCATGGCATCCAGCGAGGAGGATAAGTCTATGCCAGCAAGTTCATCCTTAATACGACTGGAGAGACTCTGCCAGAAGGTTGCCACCAGGTCCCCTTCATTCCAAACCAACTACGCCACCAAGATATGGGAGTGCAAGCATACTGGGCTACGGAATCCAAGCTCTGCCTTAGATTCAACATCTCCAGGAAATGGAAAGCTGGATACAGGAGGTTGCATGCATATAAGCTTGCGGAGCAGAAGCCACATTTGAGCCAGGAGTGGAGAGAAGAGCTCCCTTAAATAGAGCATGCTTGCATGGGATAGGTCATGAAGCCAAATCTCTGCAGAACACAACAGGGTTAATTTTCTGTAGAGACTTGCCATGCTCCCCTAAGGCCAGATGAACCACCATGCTTTATTAGCAGTGCAAAAGAGTGCAGCAGGAAACAAAACTTCAGCGAACCATCCTGATGTGAGGAGAAGCTGCACAGTGACCATGGTGATTAGGATAGCAAAGGGCATGTGTTAGGCATTGGGATTCTCCCTCTGCACATGGTGGATCCCATGCCTTGTCGTCTCCTGTGGTCTCCCATTCAGACTCGACCGCAGTAGATGCTGCTTAGCAAAGACGTTGGTCTCAGCATCTTGCTCAGACTCGGGCTGTGTGCGTTGTTACCGCTGCCTCTCCAGGTCCAGCTATGGTAACTAACAATAGACAGCAGCGAGCAGTTATTCCTGAGACTGAGTCCAGGATTCGCTCTACTGAGCATGCTCATGAGGTGGCAGCCTTTTATTGGTGGTCGTTCTTCAGCTGCTCAGGTCCTGTGCTGGCTCCGGATTGGCCCAAGAGCAAGGTCCTGTCTGATTGGCACAGTCTATAAAAGTATCTTTGGTGCGCCTGTTGGTGCACTAAAATCATGTGTATTTGCTGTGTTTTTGTGTAGATGTGACAGTTACTTTCCTGTATGCATTTGTGCCGCTAATAGCACTACGAGTGTGTTTCTAGACAGGCAATGTAGGGTGGAAATTCCCATTTGAATTTTGCATCTGCATTGGGCATCCTCAGGCGTAGTGCTCAAAAACCAACGTGTGTCAGAGCAGGTTCAATCACCAGCATAGTGGGGTGAGAGTCATAGGGACCCCAACTAGTGTCAATTCCTCTATGCTCCTGTGACATCTAACACGGCATAGCTCAGAGTGCTCTCAGTTTTTTTACTGCTCTGTGGAGTAACATAGTCAGGCACTTTGCACTCTGTTCACACCGAGTGACGTTTAACTCGGTGTGTTTATGGTGCTTGCTTGGAGCTCCACTCCGCCATTGTCCTCTAGCTGCGGTTTTTCATCACCACACAGTGGACACCGGGTTGCGATTGCACCTTCTCATAATTTACATTTGGTGCGATCCGCAAGCCCTAACAGAATGCATGAATTACCGCTGTGACAAGCGGCATTCTTTTTCATATTTTTCCTAATATTTAACACAGGAATAGAGGTTATTGCAGTTTGTTGAGTCTTGAGGAAGTCTTTTACTGTTACCCTTGAGTTCCTTGTTACCTTTTTCAGAATTATTTTTGTCCTCTTAGGGATTCTGATTACTAAAGAGAGTGGCAATAGTCCTACATTTTATCCATGTTATTTAATAGATTATCATGGACTAATGTAATCCCATATCTTTAACCATGCTTTGTAGCCTTTTCTAGCTTCAGTTTCTATGTAGCAATTCTTCTGAGGTATTCTAGAATTTCGTTGCCTTGAGGCATGGTTCACACTAACCAATAATTCTTTAGAAGAGATTTATCAGTAACCAGTAGAGTTGAGCAACTTTTGGTTTTTTAGGGTCGCGTTTCGTTTCGTGAAACCCGACTTTTCCAAAAGTCGGGTCGAGCAAGATCGTCTGATTATAGGGAAAAGTCGGGGTCGTCCCGAAACCCGAAACCCAATGTAAGTCAATGGGGAATAAAAGTCGGCAGTGAGAGGAGGACAGGAAACACACCTACAGTGCCCATTTGAATGCCAAAAGCATCAATTCTTCTTTCTTAAGCTTGTCAACCTTAATTAACTTCATAATACAAGTTACGCACTGAAAAATGGGGGTTATTTGGCTAAAGTTGTGGGGGGGGAGGGCTGGCTGCAGGTTTTCATGTGCCCTGGGCGAAAGAGCGCCCCTTTAACACATACCACAACTCATCATGCTCCGATACGGCAGAGAAATAGCGGTATAGTACAATGAAAAATACTTCACTTTTTACATCTCATGACGAGGCCCATCTATTTCTCCATACAGAATCATTGGTCCCATATAATGTTTGAAACAGTATATGATAAGCTCCACATAATGCTACAGTATATGTTGGTCCCCATGGATGAAGCTCCACTGTCTTATGGGCCCAAATAATGCTCCAAACATAATGGGCCCCATTTCTAATGCTCTAGTGTATAATGGGCCCTGTAAATGCTGCTCCAGTGTCTGATGTCCACCTTTGGAATGTTCTAGTGTATGGTGGGCCCCATCTATCATTCTCCAGAGTATAGTGCTCCCCAAAAATTGCTGTCCCAACATTGAAAACAATCAAATAAGTCTCCTCGCTAGGGAATCCCTGTACTTGTCTGGACAGGTGCTGTAGCTTGCTTAACAGCTCACCAGCCGTTGTCACGCCCAGTATGGATTACACGTGATTGCACAAAGGTGAGAAAGGGTACCGTATCCCCAGATAACATGTATGGATAGCGTACACATTCAAAATATATGTCTATACAGCATGAGGCAGGCTCAGACGGTGTTAGGCCCAGTATGGATTGCACGTGATTGCACAAAGGTTAGAAAGGGACGGTACCCTTTCTAACCTTTGTGCAATCACGTGCAATCCATACTGGGCCTAACACCGTCTGAGCCTGCCTCATGCTCAGACGGTGTTAGGCCCAGTATGGATTGCACGTGATTGCACAAAGGTTAGAAAGGGTACCGTATCCCTGGATAACATGTATGGATAGCGTACACATTCAAAATATATGTCTCAGGAGGCAGGCTCAGACGGTGTTAGGCCCAGTATGGATTGCACGTGATTGCACAAAGGTTAGAAAGGGTACCGTATCCCTGGATAACATGTATGGATAGCGTACACATTCAAAATATATGTCTCAGGAGGCAGGCTCAGACGGTGTTAGGCCCAGTATGGATTGCACGTGATTGCACAAAGGTTAGAAAGGGTACCGTATCCCTGGATAACATGTATGGATAGCGTACACATTCAAAATATATGTCACAGGAGGCAGGCTCAGACGGTGTTAGGCCCAGTATGGATTGCACGTGATTGCACAAAGGTTAGAAAGGGTACCGTATCCCTGGATAACATGTATGGATAGCGTACACATTCAAAATATATGTCTCAGGAGGCAGGCTCAGACGGTGTTAGGCCCAATATGGATTGCACGTGATTGCACAAAGGTTAGAAAGGGTACCGTATCCCTGGATAACATGTATGGATAGCGTACACATTCAAAATATATGTCTCAGGAGGCAGGCTCAGACGGTGTTAGGCCCAGTATGGATTGCACGTGATTGCACAAAGGTTAGAAAGGGTACCGTATCCCTGGATAACATGTATGGATAGCGTACACATTCAAAATATATGTCTCAGGAGGCAGGCTCAGACGGTGTCAGGCACAGTATGGATTTGACGGCCCAGATTACACAGCGGAGGAGCAGGGAGAGGTAAAGATTGCAAATGCTGGGGCCCTGCCCAAGCAAGGGGGGCCCACTCGTGGGCGTCGGTACTGGCACTGGGCCCCTCATAGTACAGCGGTGTGTCTGACGGCGGGTGTGCACCACCACCGTCAGAGACACTTGATTGCACTATGAGGGACCCTGTGCCAGTGCCCGCGCCCAAGAGTCGGCCTACCCACCTGTCCAGGGCAACGGCACTCGCACGGTGTCGTGCGGTAGGTGGTGACCCCGGCCATGGGGGGGGAGGCAGCACAGTTAGGGAGTTTTAGAAAGTGGCATATGTTGATGTTGGACATTCAGCTGATGCAAAAGGCGAAATAGATGAAGTCCCAGGAAGAGGTGGACCAAAGCAAGCCATTTTTCTGTCACCCTATGTGTCATCAGGGGAAGGTGGGACAAAATCCTTGGAAACCCATGCGTGGTTAATTTTAATGAAGGTTAGATCATCCACATTTTGGGTTGACAGACGGGTCCTTTTTTCTGTCAGGATTGATCCAGCTGCACTGAAGACTCTTTCCGATAGCACACTTGCAGCTGGGCAAGCGAGCTCCTGTAAGGCATATTGTGCCAATTCAGGCCAGGTGTCCAGTTTAGCGGCCCAATAGTCAAAGGGGAATGACCTGTGTGGGAGAACATCGATATGGGAGGAAAAGTAGTTTGTAACCATAGTTGACAACTGCTGTCTCCTGTCACTTTCCATCGATGCAGTATTACCAGTTGTGTGAGCGGTATTTGAAAAATCAGTCCACAACATTGTCATGAAACCCCTGTCTCCAACGCCACTTCTGCTGTGTGCACCACAAACACCTCTGCCAAGCTGCCCCCGGCCCGTATGGCTCGTGTGAGAACCATCACCGCTGCTGTGTGCTGGGAATGCCTCAAGCAACCGATTTACCAGAGTTGCTTGTTTATTAGCCAATATTAGGTCAAGGTTCTCCTGTGGCATGATGTTTTGTAATTTGCCTTTATAGCGTGGATCCAGGATGCTGGCCAACCAGTAGTCGTCATCGTTCATCATTTTGGCAATGCGGGGGTCCCTTTTTAGGATCCGCAAGGCATAATCTGACATGTGGGCCAATGTTCCCGGTGTCAATGATGCACTGCGAGTGCTGGTTGGAGGAGCACTTTCTGGCAAATCCACATCCCTCCAGTCACGCACAAACCCTGTACCAGACCTTGCCACGCCAATATTTTCACTTGCCCCACGAGATGCATCCTCCTCCCCTAAGTAATCATCCCCATCATCCTCCTCCTCCTCCTCTTCTTCCTCCACCTCGTCCAGGAGAGGTCCCTGAGCAGACAATGGCTGAATGTCATCAAGGATTCCCTCCTCCTCTTCCTCCTCATCAACATTGGCTGCAGACGCCTGCTCCTTAAGGTGCGTCAAAGTTTGCATGAGCAGACGCATAAGTGGGATGCTCATGCTTAGGATGGCGTCGTCTGCGCTTACCAGCCGTGTGCATTCCTCAAAACACTGAAGGACTTTACAAAGGTCTTTCAGCTTCGACCACTGCACACCTGTCAACTCCATGTCTGCTCTCAAAGTGCCTGGCCGTGTATCCTCCCACAAATGCATTATGGCCTGCCTCTGCTCGCACAGCCGCTCCACCATGTGCAGGGTGGAGTTCCACCTTGTTGCAATGTCGATAATGAGGCGGTGGTTGGGAAGGTGGAGCAATCGCTGCAGCTTCTGCATACGAACGGAGTGTACAGGCGACCGGCGGATGTGCGCGCACAGTCTTCGCACCTTCTGGAGCAGGGCTGTTAACTCCGGGTAATTTTTGAGGAAGCACTGCACCACCAGGTTCAAGGTGTGAGCCAAGCAAGGTATGTGGCTGAGTTTTGAAAGGGCTATGGCTGCCACAAAATTACGGCCGTTATCACTAACTACCTTGCCTGCCTCAAGATGTACACTGCCCAGCCATGACTCAGTTTGTCGCTTCAAGTACTCGGCCAGCACCTCGGCGGTGTGTCTGTCGCCCAAACACATCATCTGCAACACAGCCTGCTTACGCTTTCCACTAGCTGCTCGATAGGGGGACACATCGTGTGCAACAGTGGCAGCTGCAGATGGAGTGCTCGTACGACTGCGCTCTGTGGACGAGCTTTCGCTTCTGGAGGAGGAGGAGGAGGAGGAGGGTCGAACGCCTACAGCCAACTGTTTCCTATATCGTGGGCTAGGCAGCACTGTCCCACCACCGCTGTCCCCTGTGGACCCTGCATCCACCACATTAACCCAGTGCGCAGTGATGGACACGTAACGGCCCTGGCCATGCCGACTGGACCATGCATCAGTTGTGAGGTGCACCTTTCCGCTCACTGACTGCTTGAGTGCATGGACAATGCGGTCTTTCACATGATGGTGGAGGGCTGGGATGGCTTTGCGAGAGAAGAAGTGGCGACTGGGTAGGTCATAGCGTGGTACTGCATAGGCCATGAGTTCGCGGAAAGCTGTGCTTTCCACCAACCGAAAGGGCATCATCTCAAACGAGATTAGTTTGGCAATGTGGGCGTTCAAACCCAGTGTACGCGGATGAGAGACTGAGTACTTTCTTGACCTACTCATAGTGTCTGGGAGAGTGAGCTGGACTTGAGAGCTGCATATGGTGGAAGTAGCGGTGGACAGGGCGGACTGAGAGAGGGTTGATGATGGTGATGGAGTTGGTGTTCTTTCTGATGGCCTAGAATCAGTCTTTCGTTGATATAACAGTGGGATTCCCTGACTGCTGTGGTCTTGCAACGACACCTCAACATTTGCTGCTGTGCTAACCGGTGGGCTTACAGTGGGGGAAACAATGTAGCGTTGCTGACTACCTTCGTTGTGATCAGTTGCACATGTGGCACTTGAGGTTTGGTGTTGTGTCCACGCTTGCAAGTGCATGCTGGTTAAATGTCTAAGCATGCAACTGGTATTCAAATTTTTCAGATTTTTCCCTCGGCTAAAGGTCTTTGCGCACTTCTTACAGATAACCTTGGCCTGATCATGAGGATTTTGTTCAAAAAAGTGCCACACTGCACTCTTCCTACTTTGGCAGACATTTTGCGGCCTAGCACGCTGTGATCTTTTGACCCTCTGGACAAGCTGTCCAGCAACTCTTTTGATGTTTGGAACCTGTCTTTGGAGTGCTCCGGGCCTGCCAGATAACAGCTGTTGCGATGTCGATGTCTGCTGTGGATGCTCCTCATCTGAGCTATTGGAAGCAGCACCCTCTTCCCCCAATGGATGCCAATCTGGGTCAACAACTGGGTCATCCATCACCTCCTCTTCTATGTCATGTGCACCTTCCTCTGTGTCACCGTGTATGGTGGTATAGTGTGCGGGAAGGGGCACCTGAGTCTCATCAGGGTCAGAATCTGGCTCTGTACACTGCAAGGACAATGTAGTGCTCTGAGTGAATGTACCAGCAGAATCATCCATCAGCGGCTGTGCATCAGTGCACTCCATGTCAGATTCATCTTGGCCTGGGTAATTCACCATTTCACTTGATAATCCAGGCATGGTATGTGAAAACAGCTCCATGGAGTAATCAGTAGTATGGCCTGCGTCATCCTTCAATCTTGGTTGGGGTGAAGGACACAAGGAAAGGTGTGGTTCATGAACATGAGCCTCCAATGAAGACTCAGTGCTTTTACTTTTTACAACTGAAGAAGAGGAGGCGATAGAGCTGGAGGCTGAGTCAGCAATGTAAGACAAAACTTTTTCCTGATGCTCTGGCTTTAAAAGCGGTTTGCCAACTCCTAGAAAACTAAGCATTCGAGGCCTTATGTAGCCAGACGATGACGCAGGGTCAGCACCTCCTGCATTCGGTCCTATTTTGCTCTTGCCACTACCATCAGATCCACCACCAACACCATCATTACCAGCTGCCAACCCCCGCCCAATTCCACGGCCTCTTCCACCAGCCTTCCTCATTTTTGGTAGAAATGTAGACAAAATCCAACAAACTATATAGTAATGTAAAACAAGGTACAAGGTGTCTATAGGACAGGGGAGATTTTGAATTTCTGCACACACTTTTGGACACTGGACACTTTTGGATTGTGTGAGGCCCACTGATATCTGAGCGCTATGTGACAGGCTCGATGGCACAGCTGTGACAAAAGTGACTAGAGGATAAGGGAGATTTTGAATCTCTGCACACACTTTTGGACACTGGACACTTTTGGATTGTGTGAGGCCCAATGAATATCTGAGCGCTATGTGACAGGCTCGATGGCACAGCTGTGACAAAAGTGACTAGAGGATAAGGGAGATTTTGAATCTCTGCACACACTTTTGGACACTGGACACTTTTGGATTGTGTGAGGCCCACTGATATCTGAGCGCTATGTGACAGGCTCGATGGCACAGCTGTGACAAAAGTGACTAGAGGATAAGGGAGATTTTGAATCTCTGCACACACTTTTGGACACTGGACACTTTTGGATTGTGTGAGGCCCAATGAATATCTGAGCGCTATGTGACAGGCTCGATGGCACAGCTGTGACAAAAGTGACTAGAGGATAAGGGAGATTTTGAATTTCTGCACACACTTGTGGACAGTATACACTTTTGGATTGTGTGAGGCCCACTGATATCTGAGCGCTATGTGACAGGCTCGATGGCACAGCTGTGACAAAAGTGACTAGAGGATAAGGGAGATTTTGAATTTCTGCACACACTTGTGGACAGTGGACACTTTTGGATTGTGTGAGGCCCACTGATATCTGAGCGCTATGTGACAGGCTCGATGGCACAGCTGTGACAAAAGTGACTAGAGGATAAGGGAGATTTTGAATTTCTGCACACACTTGTGGACAGTGGACACTTTTGGATTGTGTGAGGCCCACTGACATCTGAGCGCTATGTGACAGGCTCGATGGCACAGCTGTGACAAAAGTGACTAGAGGATAAGGGAGATTTTGAATCTCTGCACACACTTTTGGACACTGGACACTTTTGGATTGTGTGAGGCCCACTGATATCTGAGCGCTATGTGACAGGCTCGATGGCACAGCTGTGACAAAAGTGACTAGAGGATAAGGGAGATTTTGAATCTCTGCACACACTTTTGGACACTGGACACTTTTGGATTGTGTGAGGCCCAATGAATATCTGAGCGCTATGTGACAGGCTCGATGGCACAGCTGTGACAAAAGTGACTAGAGGATAAGGGAGATTTTGAATTTCTGCACACACTTGTGGACAGTGGACACTTTTGGATTGTGTGAGGCCCACTGATATCTGAGCGCTATGTGACAGGCTCGATGGCACAGCTGTGACAAAAGTGACTAGAGGATAAGGGAGATTTTGAATCTCTGCACACACTTTTGGACACTGGACACTTTTGGATTGTGTGAGGCCCAATGAATATCTGAGCGCTATGTGACAGGCTCGATGGCACAGCTGTGACAAAAGTGACTAGAGGATAAGGGAGATTTTGAATTTCTGCACACACTTGTGGACAGTGGACACTTTTGGATTGTGTGAGGCCCACTGATATCTGAGCGCTATGTGACAGGCTCGGTGGCACATCTGTGACAAAAGTGACTAGAGGATAAGGGAGATTTTGAATCTCTGCACACACTTTTGGACACTGGACACTTTTGGATTGTGTGAGGCCCAATGAATATCTGAGCGCTATGTAACAGGCTCGATGGCACAGCTGTGACAAAAGTGACTAGAGGATAAGGGAGATTTTGAATTTCTGCACACACTTGTGGACAGTGGACACTTTTGGATTGTGTGAGGCCCACTGATATCTGAGCGCTATGTGACAGGCTCGATGGCACAGCTGTGACAAAAGTGACTAGAGGATAAGGGAGATTGGATTGCTTTTAAAAAAGCAGTTTGTGGAGCAGTGGGTAAACAGCAATGCAGGAATGTCAGGAAGCCTTAGAAGGCAGCCCAACAACCAACACCACTGATACACCACTATATAGCCTCCCCTTGCACTGCACACACAGTGACTGGTGTGTTGTGCAGCCCAAATTGCTAGCAGCAGAAGCAGTTTTTTTTTCTTCTCAGCAGGACAAAAAAAAAAAATTGGGATTGCTTTTAAAAAAGCAGTTTGTGGAGCAGTGGGTAAACAGCAATGCAGGAATGTCAGGAAGCCTTAGAAGGCAGCCCAACAACCAACACCACTGATACACCACTATATAGCCTCCCCTTGCACTGCACACACAGTGACTGGTGTGTTGTGCAGGCCAAATCGCTAGCAGCAGAAGCAGTTTTTTTGTCTTCTTCCCTGCCTAACGCTCTCCCTACAGAATCAGCAGCAACCTCTCCCTATACTAAGATCGGCAGAAGTAAGATGGCGGTCGGCGTGCACGCCCTTTTATACCCCCTGTGACGCCCACCAAAGCAAGCCAATCACTTGCATGCCCTTCTGAAAGATGTTGGTGACCCGTGCCTATGTCATCACGTTGCCCACAGTGTCCGTGGATCCTGATTGGCTGAAAAAGAGCGCAAAACAAACTTTTGAAACGCGACTTTGGCGCGTAAGTCGCCGACCTCGTGGCCGACCTCATCCTAGGGTCGGGTTTCGTTTCATGAAACCCGACTTTGCCAAAAGTCGGCGACTTTTGAATTTTTTCGACCCGTTTCGCTCAACTCTAACTATTGTATGTTTATATTTTTTGAACATAACACTATTGTATATTGTTACTTCTGCTACATAGCACTAGTTATCTAATTTCTTCTACATGCCACTATTTCTTCTACACACCACGGTTGTTCTCTTATTTCCTCTAAATATCACTATTGTATCTTGTAATATTTTTTACACCACTATTTTTTCTTATTTATTCTACACACTACAATTATATCTTTTTATTTCTTCTACATACAATTATTGTATTTTGCTATTTCTTTTATATACCATTATTTCTTCTCCATTCCATTACTTTATCTTGTTATTTCTTCTACACGCCACTATAATATCTTGAATTTCTTTTCTGCACACCATTTTTGTATCTTATTATTTCTTCTAGACACTAGAATTGTATCTTGTTCTTACTTGTACATTTCACTTTTTCTACTACACATCACAATTGTATCTTATAAGGTAGCATCCCAGATAGTTCTTTTTGTTCTCTTTCTGCTCATTGCTATTTTATCAAGTTATAATAAAGATCTTGATTTTACCTTATTTGGGACATGGGCAAATTTTTCTCCTGAATTTTTCTGGTTTTGCTGCTAGCCACGTGGCCCACACACTAGCAGGGTGAGCTGACTATTTTTCTACACACCATTTTATTTCTTCTACACACCACTATTGCATCTTGTTATTTCTTCTACATATCACTATGGTATCTTATTTCTTCTACATGTCACTATTCTATCTTATCTCTCCTACATGCCACTATTGTATCTTATTTATTCTTCATACCACTAAGGTAGCTTATTACTTCTTCTACATGCCACTATTGTATCTTGCCCTCTCTGATCCCCTTTGTTTCTTATTAAAGTACTTGATCAAAGCCACACAATGTCTCCTTCCCTCCCTTGCTCACAAGCAGTTTGTAGAATTGACCCTCACTTTTCCTTATAAATCGCATTATTGACTGAATAATACAATATATATTTTTTTTTAATTAGGACCAGCGTATGACCTTACATTCTGTGAGGTCAGGAATACATCCCTGGTGATACTCTGGAAGGAACCTATTTACTCTGGGACTAGCCCTGTTGTGGGGTATCTTGTAGAATACAAAGAAATTGATGGAGAGGAATGGACAAAAGTGAATGAGACTGCAACAGCCAGCCGTTACCTAAAGGTATAAATTCAGATCAGTCTTTGCAGTAATAAACAATGTATAAATAACTAGCCACACTAAATATTATTAAAATGAACATCCATGTTGCATTCGTCACACATATTATAATTTATACCTGACTTTCAATAAGCATTATACCAGTCACCAACAAGGACACTTTAAGTAACAGATGAGGCCTGACTATAATTGTTAATAACATTTTGAAGTTAGTAAATCTTTCCTATCATATTGATTCAAATGTCATGTTTTTATTTTGATGTGAAGGTCAAGGGACTGGAAGAAGGCAAAACATATGTTTTCCAAATCCGTGCTGTAAATGCATCAGGCATTGGTAAAGCATCTGACATTTCAGAGCCGGTACTTGTCCAGGCAAGGCCAGGTAAGGATGTAGGAAAGCTAAAAAAATATAATGAACAGTTTTGCTTTCATAAATAAGACTTATTTGTATACCATCATCTAAATTCTGACAAAGTTTCTTATTTATAGATTATTGGGAAACCAATGCAAATATTATAGAATTATATACATTTTTATGTTATATACATTTTGTTACTATTTTTGTAAATCATTGACCTAGGACTGGTGTTGTAAAGCACATGCTGTATATCTCCTAAGGTTATACAGCCATTTATTTGAAACTGAACATTGTCTTTTAAACATGTTAAACCTTTCCAGTGTAAGATATGAGAATTTGCATTACACAGCCAACACTCATTTGAATGGGCACATATTAATAGGTGCTATAATAATACATCTAGTGCATAGAGCTTCCCCTAGTAGAGCTGTTAGCCAAGTTTAGGAAAGCTAGACTCACTATCATTATCTTAGTGGAAGGGCAGTTTCGTTCAAGATTATTTCTTTTTTGCATTTCCTGAAATTATTCTTAAATAGCTCTATGCATTTAAGGTAAATGAAAAGTCATTGTAGGAGCAATGAATATGGATCCTATGTCAGTGAGCACAGGAAGGTTTTAACACAGCGGATGATATCATAAAATATAAAGAGATGCCCATTATAATATCAAGGATTACATAACAGATTTACCGTAAATAAAAATAGCATTAAAATGTAATAACTATATATATATATACAGTGGGGCAAAAAAGTATTTAGTCAGTCAGCAATAGTGCAAGTTCCACCACTTAAAAAGATGAGAGGCGTCTGTAATTTACATCATAGGTAGACCTCAACTATGGGAGACAAACTGAGAAAAAAAAATCCAGAAAATCACATTGTCTGTTTTTTTTTCATTTTATTTGCATATTATGGTGGAAAATAAGTATTTGGTCAGAAACAAGCAATCAAGATTTCTGGCTCTCACAGACCTGTAACTTCTTCTTTAAGAGTCTCCTCTTTCCTCCACTCATTACCTGTAGTAATGGCACCTGTTTAAACTTGTTATCAGTATAAAAAGACACCTGTGCACACCCTCAAACAGTCTGACTCCAAACTCCACTATGGTGAAGACAAAAGAGCTGTCAAAGGACACCAGAAACAAAATTGTAGCCCTGCACCAGGCTGGGAAGACTGAATCTGCAATAGCCAACCAGCTTGGAGTGAAGAAATCAACTGTGGGAGCAATAATTAGAAAATGGAAGACATACAAGACCACTGATAATCTCCCTCGATCTGGTGCTCCACGCAAAATCCCACTCTGTGGGGTCAGAATGATCACAAGAACGGTGAGCAAAAATCCCAGAACCACGCGGGGGGACCTAGTGAATGAACTGCAGAGAGCTGGGACCAATGTAGCAAGGCCTACCATAAGTAACACACTACGCCACCATGGACTCAGATCCTGCAGTGCCAGACGTGTCCCACTGCTTAAGCCTGTACATGTCCGGGCCCGTCTGAAGTTTGCTAGAGAGCATTTGGATGATCCAGAGGAGTTTTGGGAGAATGTCCTATGGTCTGATGAAACCAAACTGGAACTGTTTGGTAGAAACACAACTTGTCGTGTTTGGAGGAAAAAGAATACTGAGTTGCATCCATCAAACACCATACCTACTGTAAAGCATGGTGGTGGAAACATCATGCTTTGGGGCTGTTTCTCTGCAAAGGGGCCAGGACGACTGATCCGGGTACATGAAAGAATGAATGGGGCCATGTATCGTGAGATTTTGAGTGCAAACCTCCTTCCATCTGCAAGGGCATTGAATATGAAACGTGGCTGGGTCTTTCAACATGACAATGATCCAAAGCACACCGCCAGGGCAACGAAGGAGTGGCTTCGTAAGAAGCATTTCAAGGTCCTGGAGTGGTCTAGCCAGTCTCCAGATCTCAACCCTATAGAAAACCTTTGGAGGGAGTTGAAAGTCCGTGTTGCCAAGCGAAAAGCCAAAAACATCACTGCTCTAGAGGAGATCTGCATGGAGGAATGGGCCAACATACCAACAACAGTGTGTGGCAACCTTGTGAAGACTTTCAGAAAACGTTTGACCTCTGTCATTGCCAACAAAGGATATATCACAGAGTATTGAGATGAAATTTTGTTTCTGACCAAATACTTATTTTCCACCATAATATGCAAATAAAATGAAAAAAAACAGACAATGTGATTTTCTGGATTTTTTTTTCTCAGTTTGTCTCCCATAGTTGAGGTCTACCTATGATGTAAATTACAGACGCCTCTCATCTTTTTAAGTGGTGGAACTTGCACTATTGCTGACTGACTAAATACTTTTTTGCCCCACTGTATATATATATATATATATATATAGATAGATATGTAATGCTGTAGAAATCAAGTAAAGAAATGCTTTTGTAAATTAAACCTATTACAAATTATGACCCATTCAAAACATATGTACGGTACCTTTGAAGGTCGTATGAATCCTACACCTCTGATCTCTTGCATTTTTCCTTGCGTTTTTGTATGCTTTTTTGCTGCATTTTTGACACATGCATTTTTGTCTCTCTTTGGAATGTTAGAATAGATGTGCAAAGATATAGTTTGATAGATATGAGGTAGATAGACATCCATAATATATAATTAATGACATGAACATGCGTGTTTAGTTTACTGTTCTTGTATTAACCTTATAAATAAATTTTAAAAAATGAAATGTGGTCACCCCTATTTTTGACAACCAGCCAAGGTAAAGCAGACACCTGAAGGATTATTTTTCCCAGTCCAAAAATACAAGCTCACAGCCACCCCAGAAGCAGAGCATCACAGTAGATGTTCCAATTCTGGCACTTTACCTGTCTCTTACCGATTTTCCTGGTGCAGTGGCAGTGGGTGGCACGGTGTCTCAGTGGTTAGAATCCCACCAAGGACAACATCTGTAAGGAGTTTGTATGTTCTCCCCGTGTTTGCCTGGGTTTCCTCTGGGTACTCCGGTTTCCTCCCACATTCTAAAGACATACTAATAGGGAATTTAGATTGTGAGCCCCATCGGGGACACTGATGATAATGTGTGCAAAACTGTAAAGCGCTGCGGAATATGTTAGCGCTATATAAAAAAAAAAAATAAAAAAATCAGGGTAATTGTAGCTGGTGTTGATAACAGCTGTGATTTGCCAAAAATCACATCTGTCCTCAACCCCTGGGGTTAGTAATCACCTTTATTACTAGTCTGGTAATAAAAAAAATAAAAACACGCAGAAAAAAACATTATTTTTTAAAGTAAAGACTCTCCACATTATCTCTTCTTCACCAATTTATTTAAAAAAAAAATCCCATGCAGGTCTGCAGTAGGCTGGCGAATCTGAAGTAGTCCAGAAAAGGCTATCTTAAAGACATAAAAAGACAGAAATAAGTACAAGAGACTGTCGCTCATTCACCAATTAATTACCCAAAATGTTGCTACATAGGTCTGGTGTAATCCACGTTCCTCGAATAAGTCTCTGGTGTCTGTGAATAGCAGTAAAGTGATGACTATTCAAAGGCGCCAGGGAGTGATGTCAACACTCATCATTGTCGCTGACTCCCACTGCGCTCAGTGAGACCCGTTGGCTCTGATGGTCATTGTAGTCATTACCCAGTGCATCTGAATGTCGGTCACTTTACTGCTATTCACAGACATCGAAGACAGATTTGAGGAACGTGGATTACATCAGGCCTTCATGGCAACATTTTGGGTTTACCTTTGCTGGTTATAAAAAATGGGGGGACTCCACGTCATTTTTTTCATTCATTCATTTACAAGAATAGTTAATTACACACATAACACACTAATTATATATATCATGGATATCTATCTAGCCATCTCTCTATCTTTGCACATCTAACACCTAAACATCTGTAATTTCCATTCTGCATTGTATTAAGGTATGTGTCACATGGACGAAAGACGATCACAACTTATATCATCCTTGTGAAAGTATGCAGGACGAGTTGACGTCGGTGCTGCCAAAAAAACAGACATGTCTACGTGTGGGTCACACATAGATTATAATTAGTGATGAGCGAATATACTCGTTTACTCTCTGCTCGGGTTTTCCCGAGCATGCTTGGGTGATCTTCGAGTATTTTGGCGTGCTCGGAGATTTAGTGTTTGTCGACACAGCTGCATGATTTGCAGCTGCTAGACAGGCTGAATACATGTGGGGATTGCATGCTTGTTAGGAATTCCACACATGTATTCAGGCTGTCTAGCAGCTGCAAGTCATGTAGCTGTGTCAACAAACACTAAATCTCCAAGCACGCCAAAA
The DNA here is from genome assembly GCF_039654945.1 of Dendrobates tinctorius. Taxonomy (NCBI): domain Eukaryota; kingdom Metazoa; phylum Chordata; class Amphibia; order Anura; family Dendrobatidae; genus Dendrobates; species Dendrobates tinctorius. The sequence continues at coordinate 15,216,677 of NW_027361775.1, read as the reverse complement.
TACTCGGAGATCACCTGAGCATGCTCAAGAAAACCTGAGCAATAAGTTTTTTCACTCATCACTAATTATAATGGGAATGCATGTGTAAGTGTCTCTGAAAAGTGTGAAAACTGTCATCACATATACCGGAAACACTGACGTGTGACAGAGGCCTAATGTGTATGGGGCCTGAGAATGCTTATTTTTCTTCTTAAAAATCATTTTGTCTGATGATAGATTTTACTTGTAATTGAGTGACTGGTGGCCTCTTTAACCCCTTTCTGATGTCAGACCTAATAGTACCCTGACGTCGGCCTCCTTCCCTTTGATGTGGGCTCCGGCACTGAGCCACATCTTTCCCGGAACATGTCAGCCATCATGTGCCCGGAATAGCCGTGGATGGAATCGAGATCCACCCACGGCTATTAACCCATTAAATGCCGCTGTAATTTAACTTGCGCTTCCGGCCATTGGACCGGAAACCTGCCCACTGGTGACCTCTGTCATGTGATCGCAGGTAGCCGGTTTGTTGGCATGACAACCAGAGGTCTCCTGGAGACCTCTATGGTTGTTAGTGCCAGCTTGTTGTGAGCGCTGGTATGCGCTGGTATAATTTTGCTGGTGCTGTGCCCTTTTGCAACACAGTGCATTTTTTGTGCGCTGGGTGCAGCGCCAGCAAAATCATACCAGCGCACGACCAGCACATGGTCAGCATACCCAACACTAAATATACGGTGTGCTGATCGCATGCAGCGTCATGCGATCCTAGGAGGTGCTGAAGGGAGGGGGCACGGCCAGGGGTGGAGCTAAGCGGCGGCCCTGTGCTGCGCCTGAGAATGCTAGTGTGAAACTAGCCTTAGAGGGCACAAAATATTTTGCATGCCCCAAGTGCCTGCATACCACGCTATACCATTTTGTGCATGCGTAAAAAGAGTTGCCTAACTCAACTGACATGCTGCGGAATTTAAAATCTGCCCCATATTGTAAACCAAGTGGTAAAAAGACCTGCAATGTTTACACCTTGGGTAAGGAGTCCCGAATTCTTGTTCAGACTATAACATAGGAAAGGAGGGTGTGTGAATTATATATATATATACATATATATATATACTAGCGGAAGAGCCCGGCATTGCCTGGGCATAGTAACCAACTGTGGCTAGTTATAACAAATTATAATGATTATATTGCACATAAAAACCATGCATCTAATCATATCCTGTGTGATACTGACCGCTGAGCCGTTTATCTAATCCTATTCTGTGTGATACTGTCTGCTGAGCCGTGTTTCTAATACTATTCTGTGTAATACTGTGTGCTGAGCTGCGTATCTACTCCCATCCTGTGTGATACTGTCTGCTGAGCTGTGTATCTATTCCTATCCTGTGTGATACTGACTGCTGAGCTGTGTATCTAATCCTATCCTGTCTGATACTGTCTGCTGAGCTGTGTATCTAATCCTATCCTGTGTGATACTGCCTGCTGAGCCATGTGTCTAATCCTCTCCTGTGTGATACTAAAGGGCATGTCACACTAAGAGATATCGCTAGCAATATCGCTATAACTTGTGACGTTATAGTGATATTGCTAGCGATATCGCTGTGTCTGATACTTACCTACAACACGCTCCCCAGCTGCTTATCGCTGATCGCGCAAGAACAGGCTGGACTGTTTCTCGTCATCAGCTTCCTGCGGCGCTTCCTGCTGTGACGACGAGCGACACGTGGAGCCGGGCGGGAGGACGCAGGATCACCTGGTGTGACAGGTAAGTAGCGACCCCCATCCCCAGCGATGTCGCTAGTGAGATCTGCCTGTGTGGCAGCTCACTAGCAACCACTTAGTGATGCACCAGCGATCCTGACCGCGTCATATCGCTGGTCGGGATCGCTGGTGCATCGCTAAGTGTGACAGTACCATAACTGCTGAGCTGTGTATCTAATTTTATCCTGTGTGATACTGACTGCTGAGCCGTGTATCTAATCCTGTCCTGTGTGATACTGGACTCCCCCTGCAGTCTGTGTCAGAGGGTGGTCTGTGTTGGCATGGTAATAAATTGTGTTATTTCCAGCTTTACAGAAGGACGATAACACCATAGAAATGATAAGAATAATAGGCCTCAGTTACCAAAACTGTCTACAAAGAAATCTGTTACTGATAGCAACCAATCAAAGCTCATTTTTCATCTTTTAAACAGCTCTGGGACAGCGTGGCGAGTTTTGAGTGGCGACTTTTGTGTTTCGACTTTTATGTGGCAAGGTTGGTGTATGTGTGGTGAAAGGTGTGCTGAGGGTGGTATATGTGTTGAAGCACGTGGTAGTGTGTGGCACATTTTGTGTGTGTGTTCATATCCCCGTGTGTGGTGAGTATCCCATGTCAGGGCCCCACCTTAGCAACTGTACTGTATATACTCTTTGGCGCCATCGCTCTCATTCTTTAAGTCCCCCTTGTTCACATCTGGCAGCTGTCAATTTGCCTCCAACACTTTTCCTTTCACTTTTTCCCCATTATGTAGATAGGGGCAAAATTGTTTGGTGAACTGGAATGTGCGGGGTTAAAATTTTGCCTCACAACATAGCCTATGATGCTCTCGGGGTCCAGACGTGTGACTTTGCAAACATTTGTGGCTGTAGCTACGACGGTGCATATGCCAATACATACAGTGGGGAAAAAAAGTATTTAGTCAGTCAGCAATAGTGCAAGTTCCACCACTTAAAAAGATGAGTGGCGTCTGTAATTTACATCATAGGTAGACCTCAACTATGGGAGACAAACTGAAAAAAAAAATCCAGAAAATCATATTGTCTGTTTTTTTTTCATTTTATTTGCATATTATGGTGGAAAATAAGTATTTGGTCAGAAACAAAATTTCATCTCAATACTTTGTGATATATCCTTTGTTGGCAATGACAGAGGTCAAACGTTTTCTGTAAGTCTTCACAAGGTTGCCACACACTGTTGTTGGTATGTTGGCCCATTCCTCCATGCAGATCTCCTCTGGAGCAGTGATGTTTTTGGCTTTTCGTTTGGCAACACGGACTTTCAACTCCCTCCAAAGGTTTTCTATAGGGTTGAGATCTGGAGACTGGCTAGGCCACTCCAGGACCTTGAAATGCTTCTTACGAAGCCACTCCTTCGTTGCCCTGGCGGTGTGCTTTGGATCATTGTCATGTTGAAAGACCAAGCCACGTTTCATCTTCAATGCCCTTGCTGATGGAAGGAGGTTTGCACTCAAAATCTCATGATACATGGCCCCATTCATTCTTTCATGTACCCGGATCAGTCGTCCTGGCCCCTTTGCAGAGAAACAGCCCCAAAGCATGATGTTTCCACCACCATGCTTTACAGTAGGTATGGTGTTTGATGGATGCAACTCAGTATTCTTTTTCCTCCAAACACGACAAGTTGTGTTTCTACCAAACAGTTCCAGTTTGGTTTCATCAGACCATAGGACATTCTCCCAAAACTCCTCTGGATCATCCAAATGCTCTCTAGCAAACTTCAGACGGGCCCAGACATGTACAGGCTTAAGCAGTGGGACACGTCTGGCACTGCAGGATCTGAGTCCATGGTGGCATAGTGTGTTACTTATGGTAGGCCTTGTTACATTGGTCCCAGCTCTCTGCAGTTCATTCACTAGGTCCCCCCGCATGGTTCTGGGATTTTTGCTCACCGTTCTTGTGATCATTCTGACCCCACGGGGTGGGATTTTGCGTGGAGCACCAGATCGAGGGAGATTATCAGTGGTCTTGTATGTCTTCCATTTTCTAATTATTGCTCCCACAGTTGATTTCTTCACTCCAAGCTGATTGGCTATTGCAGATTCAGTCTTCCCAGCCTGGTGCAGGGCTACAATTTTGTTTCTGGTGTCCTTTGACAGCTCTTTGGTCTTCACCATAGTGGAGTTTGGAGTCAGACTGTTTGAGGGTGTGCACAGGTGTCTTTTTATACTGATAACAAGTTTAAACAGGTGCCATTACTACAGGTAATGAGTGGAGGAAAGAGGAGACTCTTAAAGAAGAAGTTACAGGTCTGTGAGAGCCAGAAATCTTGATTGCTTGTTTCTGACCAAATACTTATTTTCCACCATAATATGCAAATAAAATGAAAAAAAAAACAGACAATGTGATTTTCTGGATTTTTTTTTCTCAGTTTGTCTCCCATAGTTGAGGTCTACCTATGATGTAAATTACAGACGCCTCTCATCTTTTTAAGTGGTGGAACTTGCACTATTGCTGACTGACTAAATACTTTTTTTCCCCACTGTACATACACTGTTGCCCCATTATGTAGATAGGGGCAAAATTATTTGATGAATTGGAAAGCGGGGGGTTAAAATTTCGCCTCACAACATAGCCTATGATGCTCTCGGGGTCCAGACATATGACTGTGCAAAATTTTGTGGCTGTAGCTGCGACGGTGCAGATGCCAATACATACATACACTTTTTCCCCATTATGTAGATAGGGGTAAAATTGTTTGGCGATTTGGAACACACGGGGTTAAAATTTCACCTCACAACATAGCCTATGATGCTCTCGGGGTCCAGACGTGTGACTGTGCCAAATTTTGTGGCTGTAGCTGCGACGGTGCGGATGCCAATCCCGGACATACATACATACATACACACCCACATTGAGCTTTATATATTAGATATACTGCTCAAAAAGATAAAGGGAAACATTATTCCACTTGCAACAGGCTGTTTGTGTTCCCTTTATTTTTTTAAGCAGTATACTGTATATATATATATATCTATATATATATATAATATCTCATATTCAAGCTTATGATGACTGAGAGTTAGACAGGGGAATGTCAAACTCTGACATAGGCATTTAACATGCTCGTGCAGGAGGCGCACCTTTACCTCTTCCCATCAGCGCCTGTGTCACTTGACTGAGGTCTGATGGATTGGTATTACAACCTGGGGTCAGCTGGAGACCCATTTCATTGTGATAGCCGGATAGCTATGAGCGCCGCACAATAAAATGCAATAACAGGCGATCAAAATATCATATACACACCAGAATGGTGTCAATAAAAATGTCATATTGGCACGCAAGAAATAAACCTTCACCCAGCCCCGGATCCCGAAAAATGGAGACGCTACGGGTCTCGGAATATGCCAACATTTTTCTTTTTTTTACAAACTTTGAATTTTTTTTCACCACTTTCTTAAAAAAGGACCTAGACATGTTTGGTGACTGAGAACTCGTAATGACTCGGAGAATCATAATGGCCGGTCAGTTTTAGCATTTAGTAAACATGGTAAAAAAAAACAAAAAGCAATTGTGGAATTGCACTTTTATGGCAATTTCACCGCATTTGGAATTTTTTTCCCGTTTTCCAGTGCATGATATGGTAAAATATATGATGCCATTCAAAAGTACATCTTGTCCCACAATAAACAAGCACTCATATAGCCATATTGATGGAAAAATAAAAAAGTGATGGTCGTGGGAAGAAGGGGAGTAAAAAATGGAAACACAAAAACGGAAATACCTCTGGTCCCTAAGGACTTAAATTAAAAAAATATGTTTGCCTACGTTTATCACTATGATGAAAAGAAGCATAATCATTGATACTACTTATGGTAAATTGTAGGCGTTCAGGAGATTACTGCAGGAGTGGATGAACAAGGCAACATTTACCTTGCTTACAACTGTACTGAAATTTCTGAAGCCTCTCAGTTCACGTGGTGCAAAGCCTATGAAGAAATCTCTGATGACCAAAAATTCAATGCAGAATCTATTGGAGAAAAGTAAGTAGTTATTGTGATATACTTGATTTCATCGGTAAACTTTTTGATGTATTCATTTATGTATAACTTTGTTGACCTCTTTCTTATTTTAGCTCCAAACTATACTTTAAGAACCCCGATAAGGCTGACTTGGGGACATATTCGGTGGCAGTTAGTGATACTGATGGCATATCATCCAGCTATGTGCTAGATGCAGATGGTAAGATGGAAGGGGAGAATTATTCTATTTTTATCAAAATATTATAAAGCTAAATCTAACATTCATGAAGATGCATGATCTGATGATCTGCTTTTGTTGATGTCTGATTGTTGCCTTTGACAGCAGGGCATAGGAGAAGTTTTTAAAAGAATGGAATTGATGATGGCTGCACTGCACGGTGAATGCACAGCCAAAAAATAATTGGCTAAGAACCGAAGAAGGATGCATGTGATTAGCGACTTCGTTCAATAAATCACATGCTTGTCTCCTCTTCAACAAACTACTTCCTGTTAAATTGCCATCAAAGGCATTAATTATATCAGGACATCTGTGCTTTATTCGTCTTTAAAATATAAAATTATCTGTCTATCTATCTCTCTATCTTTCTATCATATATAGATTCAAATATGAATAATTAATAATTGTTTTTTTTAACTTTCTAGAACTTGAACGTTTGATGGCTCTGAGCTATGAAATTAGGAATCCTAGTAAGTAGACCTTTTTCATTACATAATCTTAAATTGTTTGTGTTTTGCTCTTGTTTTCCATTCCCAGTCTATGGAACAAATGCAAAGCTAGCTACATAGATAAATCACAATAACTATATAGTATAGCTAATTGCATTGACGAGAATGATCATACATTCCATTCTGCACTTGCTACCACTTTTAATAAATTGGTATGAAATAGTGATATATGGCAAGGGTCTCTTCAATGGAAAGCATGTAAGAACATATAACTCATTGAATCAGGAACATGACATTTCTCTGATGAATGGCAGTGACCTGAAATAGAAGCAGCCTGATCCCCGAACTTAATATAGATTTTTCAAGGTTACTTCTATCTCCATTCCTTCTCATTTCATGAAACAGGTCAAGTGTATATTAGCATTAGTGTTATTGAAAAAGTGATCTAAGTTAGCTTTGATGATTTAGAAGGTCTAATCCCCATTAGTTATGATGATATCCACTAGAAAGTCTGATCTCTTTTCGCAAAAGAGATACATATCAACTACAGCAATTTCAAGGTTATACAAGTGATGTTCACGTCTCACTGGTGTAGCACAACATAGACTTGATTACCGTTCTATGACATAAAAGCCAAAGACAATGTATAATAGTTGTAGGAGGATATGATGCCTCTTAGCTAAAATTTTTGGAAGGGACAATAGTGCATCTCAATAATTAACAAATAACTTTTAAACGGGTTGTCTCTTTGTGTAAAATAGATAAAATTGAAACAAATTTTTATTAAAACAATTTACCTCTCTAGTATGGAGGGATTTTTAATTAAATAACTCACAACTAGCTGTCAAAGTTACTCGTCACCTCAGAGGTAGACAAACTATTTTATAATTTTTTATAATTAATATGCTTTGTTTAGATGACACCATCATATTACACAGTTCTTTACAGACATTATCATATCTGCCTCCATTGGGGTTCACAATCTAACGTCCCTATCAGTATGTCCTTGGAGTGTGGGAGAAAACCTACTCAAGCACAGGGAGAACATACAAACTCTTGCAGATGTTGTTCTCAGTGGGATTTGAACCCAGGACCACAACGCTGCTAAACACTGAGCCTTTATGTTGCACATACACCTAGACAAGTTGTGACCGCTTGCAAGTGGGTTATACTGGTAGCAAGCCATGCTCTGAAGTTGGCTGGATCGCTGGATCTGGCCATCTTCAGTACCTCTGTGCTCTTCTAATGCTACATTGGCAAAGCTGGCTAAAACTATTCAGATAGTGCAGCAGCTCAACCTTGCCACCAACCCAAACTGTCAATCATCAAGAGATTACTACCTCCAGCAAGCGGGAAGTTGTGATGCAGGGAGCGGTGCACTCCTGATGATTGAACATTGGAAACCACTTTAAATTATTTTCAAAATGTATGTTTCTGTCTGTAATACCTCCTCTCCTGCTTTATGCAATGAACAGCTAGCAATTTATAGATACATTACAGTCATCATTGTCCCCACCCCAAACTCTTCCCTCTTATGTTCCAATCTGACACCAATATCCAATAAAACCTTCAAAATAGTCCTGGATGTGGAAGAACACCCCACTCTCCAAACATGATGGGAACATTGACATACTTTTTAATGAGTCAGCACTGTTCTAGGTATGTGGAACAAATATGGAGAAAATCATATGTGTCAGCATAATTCTTCCATTACCAAAATGATGTTTGAAATTTGACACTGCTTGTAAGGGAATGATTTCCAAATCTCCAAGATGTATTGATCCACTTCTTTCTGGCACTTCATTTAGTTGACTCTCATCTAGCCTCCAGTTTCCTATCTTCTTCTAGTATTAATACCTGAATTAATTACCCTATCCTATTAAGTAAAGTAACTATATAAAAATGTAATAAGCACAAAAAGAACTTATTTAGTATCGCAGCAAATAACACACATTTGATATCCCATGATACATATAGCAGTACCACTACAGAGTGCAGACGAAAGTGGCCCATATTTGTCACCAGCTATAGCCAAATTATTTGGGACTTGTAGCCAATGTATATGATAAAGTTTCATATGTTGACATTATTTATCAATCTTAAAATGGTTGTATGGAGTGGGTAAGAAGAAAAGGTCAGTCAATAGGCTGGTTCTGGTATTGCAGTTTGATTTCTTTAAATCGTAACAAGCGGCAAAGCAAGACACAACCTACGAACTTGAGTGGTGCTCTTTCAGGAAAGAACGCAGACCTATTATTCTAAAACTGTTGAAAAGTCAAGTTGCAAAATTCTGTCATATGCCCAGGACCATGAAAAAAAGACTGCTAGTCTGTTTTTTGCAACACAGCCTGAGAAAGTGTTAACTTGTATTCGTATGCTGAGAGCTAGCTCTATCATGCAGCATTATTATGGTCTTGATCAAGGGGTCATGGCTCATAGAATATTAATGCTGAGCACCCTAAGGCCATGCCCCTAGAGAATTCTATGAGATACATCACCATTGGTAAAGACAATAAAAATTAGCACTAAAGAAATAGGCCATTTTCTCTGAAACCTTATGGTGGATAAAAAAAACTCAGAATATTTAGGGGTGTACAGGGAATAAAATAAGAAATAAAACTGACCACTTTTGACCTAATGGCAAGTGTATGGTATTGAGCTGCAATGCCAAACAGAGACCAAGGATGTAAGTGGTGCAGTTTCTGGGAAAAATACAGACCATCTTTTCTAATCTCATACAATCTATTTTGGGGCATTTTAACTTATCAATAAAAGACATATTAATGTATGGCAAGCTAGAACATTGGTAATGCTTACGCTTGTGTTCTTATTGCTTCCTTGACCACCATCATGTGTATTTACTTTTAGCTATTCCTCTGAAGTCAGAATTGACCTATGAAATTTTGGAGAAAGGCAGAGTGCGTTTCTGGTTGGAAGCCCTCAACTTGTCTGCAGATGCAAGCTTTAGATTTGTTGTGAACGATTTGGAGATTAAAGATAGTGAGGTTTGTAGATTTCTTTTTTCCCTGCAGTATTTTTTTGCAAGAGTTTTAGTGTAATGTTATAAACAAAGGATATGTTCCTCTACACTTTTCCTGCTAGTTCTTAATATCATAGCTTATTGCAATGGAATGGAAGATGGGTCCCATAAGAAGAATTACTCCAATTGCTGTTCAGTATAATAATGATTCAGAACACAGCTGCATAGTGCTAGCAGCAAATTAATCCAATCTTCCAAAACCCAATGTCTTTTTTTTGACACAATATAAACTACTAAAATACAACAGTATCAACAAAAGATTATTGTAATATTTCCTATTGCCTAAAGGAAATGTGTGGGAATTTGGATATTGATCTGTATAGTAATCCACAACTCGAATTGATCTGCTACATCATCTCTAAATATATTTGTGTTTTCCCCGTAAGGAGTAGATGCAATTATTGTTTTTCCTTCACACTAAAGCAATGTTTCTGTAACATAACAGCATGAGTTTCTTGTGCAGTGGATTGGTTGAAAGTCCTATTGTGTTCCAATTCTTGCAAATACGTTGTCAATAAGATCAACAGAATTAATGGCAGAAAAAAACTTTATAAGATTCCATAGCCTAACAATGATAACGGAGTCAGGGGATCATTCACTACTCTTATTATTAAGCTGTTATTCTACTTGTTCTGGGTATTGTTAGGGTTCAAAAATCAATGTTTATGAAGAAATCCATGAGCAATGCAGTTTTACTCTAAATCAGGTACGGTAAAAAAGGATAAAGAGTTGGATAAATACACAGAAGACAAACTGGAAAATAACTGTAAAGGCCCCGTTACACATAATGATGTCCCAGCGATCCCACCAATGATCCGACATGATGGGATCGCTGGGACATCGTTAGGCTGATCGCTGTTGAGCTGTCACATAGACAGCCCCTCCAGCGATCAGGACCAGCAAGCAAGCTGGTATCCAACGTAAACATCGGGTTTCTAAGAGCCGCGCGGCTCTTAGAAACCCGATGTTTACGTTGGATACCAGCGTGCAGCGTCGGTGATCGCTGGCTCCTGCTGCCACACGCAGCAATGCGCGCTGGCCAGCGGGAGACCAGTGATGAAAAAACGGCCCAGGACGATCCAGCACAATCAGCAATACCCGCTGGGGGAGTCAGTCGCTGCTGGATGTCACACACAGCGATATCGCTGTGTGTAACGGGGCCTTAAGGCTGTGTTCCTGCGATTAGTTTTTGGCTAGTTTTTGGCGCTGGGTATTTTCTCTTATACTTCCAGCAAAGTGGATGGGATTTATAGAAATCTCATACCCACTGCGCTATTTTTCTCAGTGTAAAATGAGCTGCGATTTGTTTTTCAATTCCGCAACATATCAATTTCTCTTGTGGGTACATAGAAATTTATGTGAAGATTTTCCCCGTAGACTTGCATTAGAGCTAAACTGCAGAGCTAAAAAAAAAAAAAAAATTTGTAAAAAACGCACTAAAAATAAAATGAAAGAAACGCAAGTAAACTAATTTACCTAGAAGGTGCAGAAATGGTGCAGAGATTCTGCAGCAACAAAAACTCACCAACTACACATCGTGGGACCATAGCCTGAGAGGGGTTTTGGAAACATATAGCATGTATTTCTGGGGCTACTGCGAAATCTTGACTTCAAGATGAAAGGGAAATATAAAACTGTTTTTTTTTTAGATTTTTTTATCTTGAAATGTGCATTTTTACCAATTTGAATTTTCCGACCATAGCATGCTCTTGATGTGACTTTTTCATGTGATTTTCCATATGCATTTTTATAGGAAAAAAAGTAAGCATAAAAAAATCACATGAACAGAAAAAATGGCAGATGCACTCCACTATAAAAAATGGAACAGTGCTTGTTACATAGCTTAAGGTTCATGTTATTTTTAATATGCTGCAAAAATGATGCAGGATGGGAACTCTACAGGGATCCAGAAGGATTTGCCAAAGCCATAAAGTTTACATATGGCATCACCTACTCTTAGGGATTTTGCCCATGAGGTATACATGACTTCCTATGATTTTTATAATCCTTCAATTCTTTAAGAAAAACAGCACTCAATGTAAGTATCTTGATAACTTTTTTAGATAAAAAATAGCAGCTCACATTACATGGGAGAACGCTGGTGCCTTCAGGTGATGGTCGTTTCGCCCTATTGTGTGCTTCATCTGGCCATACAGCATTAGAATGTGCCAACATGACTGGAAGCTGAATTCTAATGCTTACCTTTTGTAGAGTCACCGTATTAAGTGTGATAGAGCTTCTGGCACTATTGAAATGGTAATGGACCGATTTACAGTAGAAAATGAAGGTACCTATACCGTACAGATTCATGACGGAAAAGCCAAGAACCAGTCCTCATTAGTTCTTATTGGAGATGGTAAGTTGCTGGCTTTCACATGATTCAGAAGTAACTTTAATACAGTGATGTCATATAATTTTATATTTGTTCTTCAGAATCTAATATACATAATATTTACTGTAACTATTGTGTCCTAAAACTGTGTTTCAATGGCAAATTAGAAGGCCAGATTTTTTTTTAGCACGGTCACTACTTCTTTTAATAGCAGTGATAACCTGATTTATTGCATTTTATTACATATATGTATTTATATATTTTCAGCATTTAAGGCACTTCTGGCTGAAGCTGAATTTCAGAGAAAGGAATATATCAGAAAGCAAGGTAAAGTATAATAGGTCCCAAAAGTAGTTTGGTCCACAATCTGAAAATTAAGCATTCAGCCTCAAAGATGTATAAATATTGGCAAATTGTGTGAGAAGGTCACCAATATTCACCCCTCATGCAATGTCCGCCGAAAGGGAATACCCTGTTATTGACTCTGACATAGGTTTTATATGTCAGAATAAGGATTTCACCAATATGGCTTTCAGCTGAAATGCTGTGTTTTTCAATGTTTTACACCTAAAAACTAGATAAATCTGTCTTATACTATTTTCAGAATTAATTTGCAGACAGAAGCAAATGCCATTGTATATCTGTATAAATATTAATGAATTCTGAGCAGGAAATGAGCTTTTTTTAAAGAGTTACAAGGGTTAAGTTGTTATCCATATTATACCTGCTTTATAAAAGCGGGTTCATTAACATGGTACAATTGGCAGTAAATTGCAAAAAATTATCCTATAAATTTCTCATTCAATAATTGTAGAAATGGAATTTGAACACACACCATTACACTTAACAGAAAGTGGAAAAGTAGTGTCTATTCATTCCTTTATGCAAATAGCTCTGATTAAAGTGTTTCCTACAATCTCATCATATCAAGGCTTTGAAAATTATTTTCATGTCGTTTTATAGGACATAATCATTCATACAATTCACATATTTAACATAACACAGTTGATCATTTTAATGCGATGCTGTTACCGTGCAATACATTACCTTGCTAGTAGCTGTAAAACATTACTCATGTAAATCATTTGGACGTCTCCAGGCCAAAAAAGTGGATCATCACCTCGTCAATGCATATGTCTAACAGGAGCAGATATACTATTGGTACAAATTGGGCAGCTGAAATAGGGCCGAAGAGATTAAGGGGCCTGCAACTACCTTCATGGAATTGTGCATTATGATGAGCTTTTGCAGGACTGTCACTAGGAATTTCGGGGCCCCATACTGGCAACATTTTCAGGGCCCCCTTGAGACTCCGCCTCCACCCCTCGAACTGTCTACAGTCCCACTGCTCTCTCTTGGAAAAACTCCACTTCTCACCTATCACACATCACACATTAACAGTTCCCATCACCAGATCACACATATAGCTGGCAGCTTTTGCTGTGGCCAAAAGATTTTATTAAGCCGCCACCATAACACTGTAGACACTTTAGGCCAGGCCCTACTCTACTGTAACCTATTAAATATTTGTTAAAATATACAGTTTAGGTATATTTTTATTTATTTTTCAATTTTTAAAATGACCAATAATATCACATACAATACCACTGCACCATGTCCAGATCACATATTACCACCACAGTGGCCTATAATACCACATACAAGGAACAAATACTGCGACACCAGGACCAGACCACATATTACTACCATAGTGACCGAATAATCTATAATAATAAATGCCCTAAGCAGCTTCCGGTTGTAACAACGTCCGTCCAGTTGTAACCGGTGACGTCACCGCACACCTCTTTCCATGTTAACCCTCAACACACCACTGCTCCTCAACACACACACCTCTCACCTTTCACCATCTCCACTCACATCCACTCACTCTTTCACTCCACATATGACCCCTTCTCTCACTCCATCTCTCATACTCATGCCGTCATCGCCGCTGATCCACGACCCTGACATCTTCCGCCGGCGCCATCCTGGATCCAGACGTCCTCCACGCCGGCGACATGTTCTTGCGGCGACGCCATCTTGAGTATCGTGAAATCCTGCGATACTCAAGATGGCGTCGCCGCAAGAGCATGTCGCCAGCGTGGATGCCGTCGGGATCCAAAATGGCGTCGGCGAAATATCGCGGGATTTCGCATATCCCAATATGCCCCAGTGTTCAGCATTCTGCCCCAGCATTCAACACTCTGCCCCCAGCGTCCAGCATTCTACCCCCAGCGTCCAGCATTCTACCCCCAGCATCCATCATTCTGCCCCAACATTCAGCGTTCTACCCCCAGCAACCAGCATTCTGCCCCCAGCGTCCAGCACTCTGCCCCCAGCGTCCAGCATTCTACCCAAGCATCCAGCATTCTGGCCCAACATTCAGCATTCTTCCCCCAGCATCCAGCATTCTGCCCCAGCGTCCAGCATTCTGCCTCATGTCTGCATTCTGCCCCCGTGTCTAGCATTCTGCCCCCAGCATCCAGCATTCTGCCCCCAGCATCCAGCATTCTGCCCCAGCGTTCAGCATTCTGCCCCCAGCATCCAGCATTCTGCCCCCAGCATCCAGCATTCTACCCCCAACGTCCAGCATTCTGCTTCAACATTCAGCATTCTACCCCCAGCGTCCAGCATTCTACCCCAGCGTCCAGCATTCTACCCCAGCATCCAGCATTGTACCCCAGCATCCAGCATTCTGCCCCAGCATCCAGCATTCTATCCCCAGCATCCAGCATTCTGCCCCAACATTCAGCATTCTGCCCCCAGCATCCAGCATTCTGCCCCAGCGTCCAGCATTCTGCCCCATGTCTGCATTATGCTCCAGTCTCCAGCATTCTGCCCCCGTGTCTAGCATTCTGCCCCAGCATCCAGCATTCTGCCCCCAGCATCCAGCATTCTGCCTCCAGGGTCCAGCATTCAGCCCCAGCGTTCAGCATTCTGCCTCCAGCATCCAGCATTCTACCCCCCCAGCATCCAGCATTCTACCCCCAGCGTCCAGCATTCTGCCTCCAGGGTCCAGAATTCTGCCCCAGCGTCCAGCATTCTGCCCCAGCGTTCAGCATTCTGCCCCCAGCATCCAGCATTCTACCCCCAGCATCCAGCATTCTGCCCCAGTGTTCAGCATTCTTCCCCCAGCGTCCAGCACTCTGCCCCCAGCATCCAGCACTCTGCCCCAAGCATCCAGCATTCTGCCCCAGCGTCCAGCATTCTGCCCCAGCGTCCAGCATTCTACCCCCAGCATCCAGAATTCTACCCACAGCGTCCAGCATTCTGCCCCAACATTCAGCATTCTGCCCCCAGCGTCCAGCATTCTACCCCCAGTGTCCAGCATTCTGCCCCAGCATCCAGCATTCTGCCCCAGTGTCCAGCATTCTGCCCCAGTGTTCAGCATTCTGCCCCCAGCGTGCAACACTCTGCCCCCAGCATCCAGCATTCTGCCCCAACATTCAGCATTCTGCCCCCAGCGTCCAGCATTCTGCCCCAGCGTCCAGTATTTTGCCCCAGCATCCATCATTCTAACCCCAGCTTCCAGAATTCTACCTCCAGCATTCTGCCCCAACATTCAGCATTCTGCCTCCAGCATTCTACCCCAACGTCCAGCATTCTGCCCCAGTGTTCAGCATTCTGCCCCCAGCATCCAGCACTCTGCCCCAGTGTCCAGCATTCTGCCCCAACATTCAGCATTCTGCCCCCAGCATCCAGCATTTTGCCCCAGCTTTCAGCATTCTGCCCCAGTGATCAGCATTCTGCCCCCAGCGTCCAGCATTCTGCCCCAGCATCCAGCATTCTGTCTCCAGGGTCCAGCATTCTGCCTCCAGCATCCAGCATTCTACCCCCCGCATCCAGCATTCTACCCCCAGCGTCCAGCATTCTGCCCCAACATTCAGCATTCTGCCCCCAGCATCCAGCATTCTACCCCCAGTGTCCAGTATTCTGCTCCAGTGTTCAGCATTCTGCCTCCAGCGTCCAACACTCTGCCCCAAGTGTCCAGCATTCTGCCCCCAGCGTCCAGCATTCTGCCCCAGTGTTCAGCATTCTGCCCCCAGCATCCAGCACTCTGCCCCAGCATCCAGCATTCTGCCCCCATCATCCAGCATTCTGCCCCCATCATCCAGCATTCTTCCCCAGCGTCCAGCATTCTGCCCTCGTGTCCAACATTCTGCCCCCATGTCTAGCATTCTGCCCCAGCATCCAGCATTCTGCCCCCAGCGTCCAGCATTCTGCCTCAGCTTTCCGCATTCTGCCCCAGCGTTTAGCATTCTGCCCCCAGCATCCAGCATTCTACCCCCAGCATCCAGCATTCTGCCTCCAGGATCCAGCATTCTGCCCCAGCATCCAGCATTCTGTCTCCAGGGTCCAGCATTCTGCCTCCAGCATCCAGCATTCTACCCCCAGCATCCAGCATTCTACCCCCAGCGTCCAGCATTCTGCCCCAACATTCAGTATTCTGCCCCCAGCATCCAGCATTCTACTCCCAGTGTCCAGCATTCTGCTCCACTGTTCAGCATTCTGCCTCCAGCATCCAGCACTCTGCCCCAAGTGTCCAGCATTCTGCCCCAACATTCAGCATTCTGCCCCCAGCGCCCAACATTCTGCCCCACTGTCCAGCATTCTGCACCAGCATCCATCATTCTACACCCAGCATCCAGAATTCTACCCCCATCGTCCACCTTTCTGCCCCAACATTCAGCAATCTGCCCCAGGGTCCAGCATTCTACCCCCAACGTCCAGCATTCTGCCCCAGTGTTCAGCATTCTGCCCCTAGCGTCCAGCACTCGGCCCCCAGTGTCCAGCATTCTGTCCCAACATTCAGCATTCTGCCCCCAGCATCCAGCATTCTGCCCCAGCGTTCAGCATTCTGCCCCCAGCATCCAGCATTCTACCCCCAGCGTCCAGCATGCTACCCCCAGCGTCCAGCATTCTGCCCCAACATTCAGCATTCTGCCCCCTGCGTCCAGCATTCTACCCCCAGCGTCCAGCATTCTGCCCCAACATTCAGCATTCTGCCCCGAGCATCAAGCATTCTACCCCCAGCATCCAGCATTCTACCCCCAGCATCCAGCATTCTGCCCCAACATTCAGAATTCTGCCCCCAGCATCCAGCATTCTACCCCCAGCATCCACCACTCTGCCCCAGCATTCAGCATACTGCCCCCAGCATCCAGCATTCTGCCCCAGAGTTCAGCATTCTGCCCCCAGCATCCAGCACTCTTCCCCTAGCATCCAGTATTCTGCCCCGGGCCCCCTAGATTGCCGCTCTAAAAAAAAAAAGCAAAAAACAAGTTCTTACCTTGCCGCATTCCAGCGGCGAGGCTCCATCCCTCCATTCTGCTGAAGCGCGCACTTGCCGGCGACTGACAGTGACGTCAGACGCCGGCAATGTGTGTGATGCGGCTGACGTCAGCTGCCAGCCTCCGATTGGCTGGCGGCTGTTAACCATTGACGTGCGGGCCGGTGGGCCCGCATGTTAATAGCGTTCACCTGCCGCAGCATCGCTAAGGGCCCCATTTACCTGCCAGTAGGGGCCCGGTGAGCAAAGGAGACTGGGCCCGATGCGGGCCCCCTCTGCCCACCGGGTCCCATACGCTAGTCAGGGCAGTAATGCCCTGATGGCGGCCCTGAGATTTTGGACTGCAAAGCACCCATTTAATGTTCTTGCACAAAAGCCCTCTCCTGACTGTGTCCTCTTCTGGTGTTTAGTATTGCAGTTCAGCTCTAATCACTTAAACAGATATCAGCAGCAATATGAGATACAGACTATGAGCAGAAATGGCTTTGTTTCTGAAAAAGATGTCAGATCCATTCCACTTTTGGACAATCGAATTAACATTAAATATGAGCTATAAGGGTACCCTTTAATGACCCAAAGATCTACCAATAAATGTAAAAAAGTATGAAACAAATGTCAAAATGTCTATGATTTTAGTTGCTGTTTTCACTAAGGCCACGTTCACATGTTCAGTATTTGGTCAGTATTTACATTAGTATTTGTAAGCCAACACCAGGAGTGGGTGAAAAATGCAGAGGTAGTGAATATATCTTTGACGGGATGTGTGACAGAGCAGACAGGGACAGCAGATCAATGAACAGTTTAAAAGACCTTTATTGGGACTGGGAGAATATTCCACCAAACAAAGATATGATTCCTTAGAGTCTGCAATGTGGCAGCAATAAAACAAACAAATTTGGGGGTGCCATTCAATTATCTGACGAAAGGAAAAATCAACAACAGTCGTTAGACTAGTTCCTCAAATTCAGAAGGGTAGGTAAGACATCACAATACCATGTGGCAACTGATCCTCAATCTCCAATAGTCCATAAACGGGCCCCAGGACCTGGCCGCAGCAGCAGATCCTCGACCTTCACAAGACACAGCATCAACTATCAAACCAAACTTGTGGCTTAATGTTTTACCTCTCTTTGGATCAGCCCCTTGGTTGGGCAGAGCTATTCACACCCCACCCCTTTAAATATTTGCTACAGATAGCTCAAAGGATGAAGAAGGTTACAGAAGCCCAGTCTCCAGCCTGTCTGCAGGATTGTTTATTAGGGAGGCCCCTTGCACGGAAGGACAAAGACACACATTCCCCCACCAGATTCAGGGCAGAAAATGCTTAAGTAGGCCTGATTGCAGTTAGGTCCATAAAAACTGGTTGGCGGTAACAATCAGTTACAATGTTTCTATTATACTTTTCCTCCGATTGTTCCACTCCTGATTTTGGCTTACAGATACTGAGATAAAACACTGGCCAAATACTGAACATGTGACCATGGCCCAAAAGAAACACGTGCACCACTTCTGAGTTTTTCACCACTCCTGGTTTTGGCTTCCAGATACTGATTGAAAATACTGACCAAATACTGAAAGTGTGAACATGGCCTAATAGTCACAAACTGAAAGGTCATCTCACAACCTCTTCTGCGTGAAATTTTAGCAGGTGCTGCCATGCAATCATATAATGACAAGTTGGCATTAGAAAGATCTAGAAAATAAATGGACCACGGCATTGTAGTAATTTTTCATGCACAGCATCGATTCACCTCACTGTGCAGAGATCAACATCAAGCCCTATCCATTTGAATTAATATTATTTATAGCACCCCTTTCTGGTTTTGGAGTCACTTGTCCCACAGCTGCCGTTTGTTTAAAAAAACGACTGGGTTTAACTCACCCTTCCCAGGTCCAGAGCGGAGGTTTTGCCACTGTTATTGCTTGCAGCATTGATATCACACAGTGCTGCAGACAGTCAGTGAGCTTGGTGACTTTGAGTGGCTATGCTATCAACTGAGCTGAATTATTGTCTGCAGCGCTATTAATGTAACATCAGTAACATCAGTAACAGACACCGAGAGCAGCGGCAGTGATTCAGCTCTAGACATGGGGAGGGTGAGAAAAGTACAGTTTCTTTTTTTTTAAAGCAATTGCAGCTGGGGATGAAGGTTTTTTTTTAAACCCCTTTAATTTGAGGGCACTATACATGTGAAAACAATGTTTACAATAGATAATGATCAATTAGCAATACATAAACTACGAAAAGTATAACTAAACATGGCTAAGGGAGTGACTAAAGGCCCCGTCTCACTAAGCGATCTCAGTAGCGAGATCGCTGCTGAGTCACAACTTTTGTGACGTAACAGCGATCTCACCAGCGAGATCGCTGTGTGTGACAGCGATCAGCGAGCGGCCCCCCTGCCGGTATCGCTGATCGCTGCAAGAAACCTCTGGACATTTCTTTGGTCGCTGGTCTCCCGCTGGCCAGCACGCATCGCTGTGTTTGACAGGCGGGAGACCAGCGATCAGGTGTAAAAAATAATAAAAAAAATAAAAAATATAGTTATTCTCACCTTCCGATGTCCCGTTCAGCCATCCTGCCGCTCTCCACGCTCCGGTCCCAGTGATCCTTTGCACGAATGACCACGAGACTTTGTTATCCCTCGAGACCGTGACATCTCACGGTCATTCGTGCAAAGGATCACTGGGACCGGAGCGTGGAGAGAGGCAGGATGGCTGAACGCGACATCGGAAGGTGAGAATAACTATATTTTTTAGTTTGATTCTATTTTTTACAGGGATGGCAAGCGATGCCGGGCGCTCGGCATCGCTGTGCTGATCGCTGGTGAAGCTGTCTGTGTGACAGCTCACCAGCGATCACATAGCGACTTACTAGCGATCCTGACACCTTGATATCGGTGTCGGGATTGCTGGTAAGTCGCTTAGTGTGACGGGGCCTTGAGAGGTACAGTGGAAGAGAGGACCCTGGAAGAAAAGTCATGCAATCTACAGAGGTAGCGGAGGGAGAGAGGTGAGGGTGGGAACTACTGATACGGCAGTGTAATGACAGCAGGGTTATTGCGGGTTGTAAGCTTTGTTGAAGAGGTGGATTTTCATGATGGAAAGGTTTCAAAGTTGGAAGAGAGTGTGATTGGTTGTGGCCATTAATTTCAGAGTATGGGGAAAGCACAAGAGAAATCCTGGATATTATGGTGTAAGAAACACAAAAGAGGGAAGTAGAGAATAACTTCTTGGTAGAATTGGAGATTACATGAGGGCAGTATCGAGGGATTAGGTCAGAGATGTATGAAGTGGACTGGTTATGGATGGTCTTGTTAATAGTGGACACTGAATTCTCTGGGTAATGGGGAGCCAGTGAAGGAATTGGTAGAGGAGTAATGAGAGGAGTGGTGGAGTATCTGGGCAGCAGAGTTAAAGATGGATTGGATGAATAGCGTAAGAGTGCAAGGTACAAGGTCACAGTTTTAGATGTGGCAATATTCTAGTTGAGAGATAATAAGGTCATGCAGTTACATTTTTCTTGGTTGAAAATTGAAAAAAAGAGCAGATTCTGGAAATGGTTTTGAGTTGGATGCTGCAAGAGGCAGAAAAGGCTTGAATGTTTGGTTTGAAGGACAAGGAATAAGGCCATGCTGCAATTTCCCGAACATATGTTGCCAAGGGCATAATAGTGTAGATAAAACCAGTGAAAGGTGTGTAGCACTGCACAAGAGCTATGGCTACTTCACTTTCAGGTTCTGTGGGTTCCAAAACAGTTTTTCCTTTTCTTCTGTGACGCTATCAAAATTATGCCATCTGCTAATAAAAATGCACATTTTCCCTTGAACTAACTGGGACTTTTATGTGGACGCGGGCAACTTTTGATGTTTCAGTGTCAGAGGAGAAAAAGTAAAAGTTCACAGAAACATTCTGTGGTATGCATCCAGTTGGTTGAATGGAAAATTTGCATCTTTATTTTTTGGGTGCATAACTTTGGAATGGAGGGGCTCAAAGGAAAAAAGAAATGTTACAGAATCATTGGACTAACGCCAAATCCAGAGAAATTGCCTTTTTAAGTCAGAGTACTTCTAATTTCTACACTGTGAAAACATACTGATAAGTTATTAGACTTCTATGTGATGTGTCATACTGTGTGTCTGAAATATGTAAACTGGATGTTAAGTCCCACCGGGGACAATAACTGGTTACAATATGTATAGCACCATATAAGCAATAAGAGATAAAGTACGGTATATAATAGCTACATTCTTTTACAGAAAACAGAAAAACCCATATAAAAGACTTGGATATGGGAATACTTGGATTTAGTAGAGAATGATTATTTCAATTTAATATTGTTTTAATGTCCTAGGAGAATAGTTATCTCAGCTATTCATTTGAAATCAATCCTCTTCCTATTATTAGGTGGTTTCATCATACACGACTCTATTCTCACTGTTTGTAGTACTCAGTAATCTCTATCTACTCCGAATTACTCCCTCAGCTCTTACCACTTATTGTAGAATACAATTAATGCAAATTATTATGAGCATACATCAAAAATATTCATATTAGATGTCTTTGTGTAATATGCAGGTCCTCATTTCTTGGAATACTTGTATTGGGATGTTACGGAGGAATGTGAAGTATTGCTTGTTTGCAAGGTACGTATCTATTAATTCATTCTCTACTAGGTAAAATTGTGCAATATGCTAATCATTGAATATACAGTTTGTCCATAAAGTCATGGTGCACTTTTGACCAGTCACAGGAAAGTATACCACAATCCCCGGATCTGACGCCCTTAGACTTTTACTTTTGGGTTATGTGAAGCAACATGTGTACATTGAACATATCAACGACATTAATCACTTAAAACTGAAAATCACAGACATTGTTCACTCTGTTACACCAGACGTCCTTACCCATGTGTGGCAAGAACTTCACTATCATTTGGATGTGTGAAGGGCAACAAATGGAGCCCACATCGAACTGCACTAAACAAGTATGATACTGGGAGAGTTTTTCTTTTATTTGGAGCAGATTTCACATTTCTATTGTATTTTGTTGCTTTCCAGTGACTGGTCAAAAGTGCACCATGACTTTACGGACACACTGTATAAGGAGCTGAGATATTCACTACCTCACCCCCCGCTACTCCACAGCACCTTCATCTGTGACCTCCTCTGGTCTCCTTACTTCTTTTTGTGCGAGATGCCACAGTTAATTTGTGGCCACTATCTGGCTACTAAACTATTTCTATAATGAAATTGATTACAGTTCTCATGCTGAAAGTCTGACACTTATTAAGGAATTCACAAGACTAAATATTCAGCTAAATGTTGCTGTGAGTATTTGTTGTTTTATGCATCAAAGATGTCCGGCTCTGGTGCATGGCTATGCAGGGTTGTTGGCCATACCGGTTACAAGAATAGCAGTAGAATTTGGTGTTTTGACTTATAAAAAACACCAACAGCATACTCAACCCTGTCCCATGCCATCAGAAAAGAAGGGATGCCTGATAGTTCCTAGTTAGCATGATGAGCTCAAAGCGACTCTTTATGTGATAAGATACATTGTAACCATACTCACATAAAAAGTGAAAGCAGCGGGGTGAGGCTATCCTCTCATGAAGGTACTTGAACATAAATAGCAGTGCTCCTTAACTTAATTGTCATCAGTGTGCTCAGAGACTAAATGAGATGTCCGTCCAAAATATTGGTTTAGTCCGTTACTTGCTCGGGCCATTTCCTTCTAACCTAAATATTAATACTATGTTATCCTCTTTGCTTGATGTCCACAAATATCTGATTGCACTCTGACCAATGTTATTCTATGTGGCAATGCACACGTGAGAAAAATCACTGCGTGCCTAAGTTTGATCCGATGTTCGGATTGCAGTCGGCCATGCAAGTCATCGAGTCTTTGGAAATCATTAAACTGCATTCGAATGACATCTGACAGAATGGAGAAAATGGAGACATTTTTTCTCCATCTTCTCCTCAACCGAGAGAATCGATTCACATTGTGATCGCACTCTGATCAGAGTTTGATCAGAGTGTGATTCGACCAGATTTTCTCGGTTGAGAGAATACACGGTCGTCTGCACCTAACCTTACAATTAGTAATACCAAAATGAATTAAATAAATGAATCATTTAAAGTTTGGCTGGAATTTAGTGTAATTGTACTTTTAGAAATTCATTATTAATGCAATTGCTTTTACAGGTAGCAAACACTAAGAAGGAAACAGTATTTAAGTGGTATAAAGCCGAAGTACCAGTTGAAGCTCTAGATGTCCCAGATCTGCAGCAAGGAGTGTGCATATTCCGCATTCCAAAGGTACATACTTGTATAATTTAATCCGCAGTAGGCTACACATTAAATGGTATATTAGCTAACGTTTTTACTTTAAGCGAATACATTTCTGGATATCCAGGATACCGAGATTTTGAAGAGCCCCAGATAAATGTAGAGGAGGTTGATCATGCGCAGTGGTGCTCCATTTATTCTAATGGCAGCTCTGACCGCTTTAATTTCTGATGCTCCCATTAATAGTGAATAGAATGGTAGTGCTTACGATTGACCACCGCTTTATTCACATGGGGTTTGAAGAGTTCCTGGGATCAATGATGGTCTAATCTGTCAGAACCCCAGCAATTCCAAAACTATACTCATCCTATGGTTAGGGGATGATTACCAAATTTGAGAACACCCCTCTAATTCCTTATAGACTAGATGAATTTTCATTTTTATGCCTTGTTTTTCCTTCTCCTCTTTTAAGAGCCATCATTTTTTTTTTCATTTTGTGTCTTCATAGCCACACATATGTTTTTTTTTTTTTTTTGCTGGATGAGTTATAGTTTTATTGTAGAATTACAATAATCATTTTACCATATAGTATACTGAATAAAGGGAAAATGTTCCAAATGCAGTAAAATATTACAAAAAAAGCAAAACAAAATTCTGACTGTTTTTTGGGGTTAAGTTTTTACTCAATTCTTTGTGTGGTAAACCAGGCGATTATGATCTTAGTAGCTAAAGTTAGAAGTTTGTAAAAAGAAATGTTTTATTAAGCATTTTTTTTAAACCTGCAACCTTTTTTATTTTTTCATTGGTCGAGCTTGTTTAATTTGGGTGATATTTTTCTTGGTCCCATTTTTAAGCGCATACGTTGTTTTTATTTTTTTTATAGTATTTTTTGAGGGAAGTTTGGTGAAAGAAATTCAGCAATTCTGGTGTTTTTTTTTTTCTTTTCACCATTCATCATATCGGTTAAATACGTTTATATTTTGCTAGATTGGACTTTTGCAGAAGTGGCAATATCATATGTTTTTTTTACATTTCTTTACTTTTGCATTGACTAATGGGGATGATTCAAACTTTGATTTAAAAGCCTTGTCAACATCCTCAGTTGAGGATCCCAAGATGACAAGCTCAGAAAAATAAGCCTATCTGATTTTGTATTTCTCTGTTGGGAGTTATTTATGCTATGAGTGTCAGTTCTGATGTGAATTGCAGCCCGATGAGCTCTTTGCAGCATGTTGTGATGATATATTGAATGTTTACCTTGAGATATTGGAAGCTTTACCAAAATTCTCGATGGCACAGCTTTAGAATTAATTCAATTTCATAAACTAGATTTATTTTTAAACAACTATCACATACAACCAGTAATGGAGGTCTGTAAGCACTTCATGACCGATCACATATAGGTATGTCATTGGTCGTGTCCCTTCCTTTGATGCGGGCTTCGGCGCTGAGCCCGCATCTTTCCCTGCACATGACAGCTGATCTGATCAGCTGATCCACCCATGACTGTTAACAAGTTAAATGCTGCTGTAAACCTCTGATCATGGCATTTAACAAGTGCTGGCCGGAAGTGCGTCACAAGACCTGCCCATCGATGGGTTGTTATGACAGCTGGGAGTCTGCAGAAGACCCCCATACCTGTAATTGTAAATTTCCTATGAACTCTGGCCTGTGGCTGGCATTCATAGGAGTTCATGATTTATGTAACACATACCAGGGCTGAAGCCCTAGTATGTGTAGCATAGATGATTGGATGATCACAGCTTCATTTGTCCTAAGGGGCCTATTGAAACAAGTAAAAAATAAAAAAATAAAGTTTTTAAAAATATTACAAAATAAAATAAACACAAAGTTCTCTTTTGCCCCATTCAAAATGAAACAATTAACCCCCCCCCACATATTTGGTATCACTTTGTTCATAAATATCGAATCTATAAAAATATAAAGTAAATTTATCTGATCGGTAAACAGAGTAACGAGAAAAAAAAATCAAAACGCCAGAATTATGTTTTTTTGGCTGCCATAACTTTGCAATAAAGTGCAATAATGGGAGATGAAAACATCAGATCTGCCCCCAAATGGTATTAATAAAAATGTCAGCTTGGGGTGCTAAAAATAAGCCCTCACCCAGCCCCAGATCCTGAAAAGTGGGGATGCTACTGGTCAAGGAAAATGGCAACTTTTTTTTTCTTACAAACTTTGGATTTTTTTTCACGATTTAAATAAAATGAACCTATACATGTTTGGTATTGATAGAAAAATCAAAAAGTTATGGCTCTAAGAAGCAAATAGCAAAAAATGAAAATAAAAAACCAAAAATCGCCCGGGAGTGAAGAGGTTAATGCAATATACCATTTTTTTTTTAAACCACCTGAAAAAAATGCCCACAAAGGCAACTGCTGTAAAGTGGTTTAAAGAAGAAAAAAACACAGGAAATACATTTTCACTGCAGTAAACCTCTGCGATATTCCACGTCTTAAGCATTTTCATGCTATTTTTTTGCCATTTTTTCAACATATTTATTTATTTTTTATTTAAATGTAAAAGTGTCCAAATATTCTATTCTATTTATTATTGATAGCTGACTAAGAAAGATCAAGCTGAATATAAAGCTACGCTGAAAGATGACAGAGGTCAAGATGTATCTACTCTTGATCTCTCTGGAAAAGGTAAGCAGACACATTTTTCTTTACTGCTAGAGATACTGCAACATTCTTAGGAAAAGAAAATAGCCAAGTGATGCTAAATAATCCTGACGGTAAAGGACAGAGATGAACTACTTAATTCTACCATGTATAATGCTCACCGTGGTCTATAGACTGTACATTGATTATGGCCAAATGCCCAAGCACACAAGGACACACCTTTGTCCAAGGACATCATTTACTCTCTTATTCATTAAATACACTGACACGGAAATAAAATAAACATATTGGCAGTGGTTATTCAGCTGGATTATTATTCACACACTGAAATTTAGCAAGTGTATTTGTATTAGGACTTTAGTATCTCTCGGATGGCCATCAATTTAGTGGTCGCATATAGATTAGGCTCGGACTAATGGCGCATTGTGAAGCATGCGCAACTTCCGCACCTGTGCAGTCATCACAGTCCCATTCTATATTATTACAAGGAATGAAGAAAAAAAGGTACTCCAGCATAGAAAAATATAAAGCTTCACCTTTAATTGAAAAAATTCATAAAAACAGGCACAATGCGGACAACATATAGATCCCAGAGAGCTACCAGCCGACGCATTTCGACACTCCGGTCTTAATCATGGTTAGTATAAGTTGTCAGACTGGAGGCTTAAAAACATTTTGTACAGCAAACAGGTGAAAAAGTCAGTGCTAATTATTAATTAAATCACAAGGTGAGTAGATTTAACTCTTTGTGAAAGCAGTTCAATAACATGCATGTGCCATATGAAATAAAAGCAATTTATCATGAAAAGAGAAAATAATACCATGGATGAGACAGACTCTTATTCCAATGCAAAGTCAAACTGATAAAAAAAATCAAACATGGAAAAAGCACATTAAGAAAAATATTTTCTTTTCTTTATGATTTTTTTTCCGTGCTTGAATATGCATTGGAATAAGAGTCTGTCTCATCCTGACAACTTATGCTAACCATGATTAAGACTGGAGTGTCGAAACACATCGGTTGGTAGCTCTCTGGGATCTATATGTTGTGCACATTGTGCCTGTTTTTATGATTTTTTTTCCATTAAAGACAAAGTTTTATATTTTTCTACGCTGCAGTACCTTTTTTCTTCATTCTTTGAAACTTGCATGACCAAGCCCAGGTGGCTCCGTGCGTGGAACTCATTCTTGGAAAGAGACTGCAAATAGTGAGCTGACTTCTCCTGTTCCCCATTCCCATTTTTTCATATATTCTATAATATTAAGCCATTCAATAATATTGAGCCGCTCAATATGCAGCTGGAAGCAGCAGCGATACAAATGATTGACCTGCCGCAGTACAGTAATCTGCTTTTATTGCGGACTCAACGATTGTGCCTGCTGCAAGACCAGAGACAGTAAATTGACATGTACCACAGACCCTATTCTTGTCAAACAGTGATGTCTTTTAGGAGATTTTATGAGGCTGAAGTTAAAAGATCATTTTGAGCTTGAATGGTTTGCTCTGAAAGGACAAAACCACCATTATTCATTGCATGGCTATGGCGTTGGCTACTAAAATTCCAGATGATCTGCTGGTAGAAGCAAGAGAAGATATAGGTGATCACACATGAAATACTACAGAGCTGTCAATCGAATAGGTGAATACACGGTCACATTAAGGCTGAGTTCACACGTGGCGTTTTATTCGCGTTTCCGCAGCGGTTTTAACCGCGCGATTTTGCCGCGAAAACGCGAAAAATAAGCATCCCATGCATTCCTATGGGATTCCGCAATGCTGTGCTAATGCTGCGGTTTTTACCGTGGCGGAATCGCTTCGCGGTAAAAAACGCAGCATGCTCATTAATTTGCGGAATCGCGGCGATCCCGCACCTATAGGAATGCATTGTTCCGCTTACTTCCCGCATGTGGCTGTGCCCACCATGCGAAAAGTAAGCAGAACAATTGCGGATGGTACCCACGGTCCGGAGGAGAGGAGACTGTCCTCCGGGCTTTGGGTACCATATCCCTGTAAAAAATAGAATTTAAAATAAAAAATATTGTTATTCTTACCTTCCGACGTCACGCGCAGCCTTCCCACCTCTCTCCACACTCCCGTTCCCAGTAAGCCTTTGCGAAAATGCTCGCGATGACGTCCCTTCGAGAGAGAACTGACGTAATCGCGGGCATTTTCGCAAAGGATTACTGGGAACGGATGCGCGGGATGTCGGAGGGTGAGAATAACACCGTTTTTTTTTTTTTTTTTTACATTCTATCTTTTACTACTGATGCCGCATAGGCAGCCTCAGTAGTAAAAAGTTGGGCACACTTGTCAAACACTATGTTTGACGAGTGTGACCAACCTGTCAATCAGTTCTCCAAGCGATGCTACAGATCGCTTGGAGAACGCTAGCATTTTGCAAGCTAAATACGCTTGCAAAATGCTAGTTTTTCCGCAGGAAAATCGCGGGAATTTAAAATGCGATTTTCCCGCGGACTGGAATTCCGGAATTCTCGCGGTAAGTTCCGCGAGAGTTCCGGTACGTGTGCACTTAGCCTTAGTCCTCCAGAGCAGAAGATGATTTTTCCAGCACTGTCCAACAAAACGGTGTCCTGAGCTACAGATTTATTATAGCTGTAATGACTTAATTGACCATTCGGTATGGAAAGTGGTTGTCTTCTTGCAGATTAGCTTTCAAAGCCAAAAGTTCTTGTGCATGTACCAGCTTATCCATACAACTAGTAATTTATATTTCTGAATCCCTGGGACAATGGCAAAATAAAAAAATAAATTAAAAAAAAGTGAGCATTTAAAATTGCACACACCAGATACATATTTACTAGTACACATACAGTACATACCACGGGTGCACTTTTTCCAGAATTTTGTTGAAAACTTCATAGCTGATCTCAGGAAACTTTATCAGACCACGCATCATGTCACTTCCTATAAAAATATTAATTTATGTATTTCTATCTAGTGTTCAATTTCCAGCTTAACTGTTTTTGCAGCACTGTAATAACCATCCAGTCTATGAAAAATTATCTTTTTGTTGACATTTACCTGACTAAACATTTTTCTTGAAACAGCAATTAGGGTTTTGCTGTGCAAACAAAGTCCAATAAGAAATCTTGCACTTTTTTCTTACAAATTCATTGAGGAAGATTAATGCATGACTTTTTTTTGCATGTCATGTCATCACATGCTTGACTAAAGCAGAAATGTTCCTCCTGTAGATATGCAATATTTCTTACTAATGGTTATTTTTATTCTGTATCTCATTGTAAAATGGAATATATTATATTTGTTCTCACTTGTATGTGATAGAATGTTTTCTTTTATTACTAGTTTATGAAGATATTGTCCTAGGAATGAGCAAAGTCAGCGGTAAGTTTATCTTTTCTTTATTCATTATAAGAGTTTCACATCTTAAGAAATGGAATAAACTTTTATGAATTCTGGGGAAAATGTATCACATGTTTTGCACCTGTTTTTAGTGCATTTTGCTAATTTTTAGATACAGTACATTTGTGTAGCATTTTTGACCAATTTTGTCAGTAATTGCTATTCTCAACTCGTCAAAAAATACGGGAGTCTGGTATCTTCCTTGTTTTAGCCTTATACATAACTTGCAAATATTTTAACATGTCATAACAAAAATTTGTCTACCTACTTCAGCAAGTAGAGATGAGCGGACACCTGGATATTCGGGTTTGGACGAACAGTTAAAAAAAAGTTCGGGGGCCCAAACATCCAGTGTTTGCCAAGCTGTTATGTGCATGACATCGCGGCAAACACCACTTCTGATCAGAGGTAAAATCATCAACATCAGTCAGAAAGCAGTGGATCTCATGCTGTCAAAAGACAGAGTGAGCGTGCAGTTGTGATATAGGAATAAAGTTTACCTCCAGTCACTGATGTCAGCTGATGGGACAACTGCTCCTATCAGCCGATGCCTGCTACCACTAATAACAGTTAGAGCAGGAGCTGCTGGTGGGAGTATTCATCAGGCAGTGCCTGAGCTGTGAATAAATAATTTAAAAAAAAGCCGACGTGGGTTCCCTGTTTTGGTTCCCTGGTGTTCGGTACGGTCGCTGTACTGTTATGAGTTCATTTTCCCCTTCACCATTGAGGTCTGATGAACTCCCTCTTCTGGTGAAGGAAGGTAGTGAGGCTGATTACCAAGCACCTGAGCTGGGAGAGGATGACTGGGCGACGGGGATCTCTGACTGGATATAAGGCAGCCGACGCCGTTCTGCCTCGCTGGTGATTTCTCTGTGGAATTCTAGGAGACCAGTCTGATTCCTGCTCCTCAAAAGCTAAGTTTTCTGCTTTGCCTTTTTGCATTTGTGTCTTGGTTTTAGTTTGCCTTGCTTTTCTGGATTCTGCCATTCCCTGCTGGGGTGAGCTGAATTCCTTTTTGTCGCTTTGCTCTGTCTTCAGAAAATACCTGAGTACTGACATAGTCTTTTTGAAGCCTAGCGTCTTCAGGGCCTTTTTCCCTGTCAGTCTGTTGGCTCTTATTTTGATAGGGTTTTTCACGGATTGCAGACAGCAGCTTTCCTATCCTGTCCTATCTAGTTAGCTTGGGCCCCATCATTTGCTCAGTCTATCTTTCTATCTGTGTTAGTGTTTTTTCTTCTTGCTTCACCGTCATTATATGTTGGGGGCTGCCTATTGCTTTGGGGTCTGCTCTGGGGCAGTTTAGATTTCCCTTTCTGTCTTTAGGCTAGGCAGTTCTCCGGCTGTGATCAAGGGGTCTAGGGCATCGTAGGAACCCCCCACAGCTACTGCTAGTTGTTGTTGATAGGTTCAGGGGTCTGCAATCCGATAGCTGCCAACTTCTCTGGTTTTCTGGACTTAGCTAGCATTTCTGTTTTTGCCTCCTACGGTGACTCATTCATAACAGAATCATTAGCCATTCAGGTTGAACGGCGTTTAATACTCCAGAGGGACATTTTGAGTACTGTTATGAGTTCATTTTCCCCTTCACCAGTGAGGTCTGATGAACTCCCTCTTCTGGTGAAGGAAGGTAGTGAGGCTGATTACCAAGCACCTGAGCTGGGAGAGGATGACTGGGCGACGGGGATCTCTGACTGGATATAAGGCAGCCGACGCCCTTCTGCCTCGCTGGTGATTTATCTGTGGAATTCTAGGAGCTTCTTTGCTGATTCTCCTGTGGTGAC
Source organism: Dendrobates tinctorius (assembly GCF_039654945.1). NCBI lineage: Eukaryota > Metazoa > Chordata > Amphibia > Anura > Dendrobatidae > Dendrobates > Dendrobates tinctorius. Next base: position 15,185,508 of record NW_027361775.1, on the reverse strand, counting down.
CAAGCCTGCTACCATCTTAGGCGGAGGGGTAGTTCTTTCTGCCATCTCGCCGGATTTGAGACGTGCTCTGGAAGAGTTCCAGGAGGACAAACCTGAGCGTTGTCCCAGTGGAAAGATGTAATTTCCTGACCAGTGGAAGAAGAGAGTGATGTCTGAAGTTCATTGCTCTGCATTGGCTGGTCATCCAGGTACTTTTTGGTACTAGAGATCAGGTGAGTCGGTCTTTTTGGTGGCTCGCCTTGTCTCGTGATGTCAGGAATTTTGTGCAGTCCTGTGGGACTTTCTCCCGGTCTAAACCTTGTTCTCGCTCTAGTGGGCTGTTGATGCCTTTGCCGGTTCCCAGGAGGCCATGGACCCATATTTCAATGGATTTCATCTCTGATATGCCTGTCTCTCAGAGAATGACTGTTATTTGGGTGATTTGTGATAGGTTCTCTAAGATGGTTCATCTTGTACCACTCCCTAAGTTGCCATCTTCCTCTGAGTTGGTGCCCCTGTTTTTGCAACAGGTGGTTCGCTTGCACGGGATTCCTGAGAACTTTGTATCTGACAGAGGAGTTCAGTTTGTGTCTAGATTTTGGAGGACTTTCTGTTCCAAGCTGGGAATTCAGTTGTCCTTCTCCTCTGCTTTTCACCCTCAGACCAATGGGCAGACGGAGAGAACAAACCAGACCTTGGAGTCGTATTTGAGATGTTTTATTTCCGCTGATCAGGATGATTGGGTTTCATTTTTGCCCTTGGCCGAATTTGCTTTAAATAATAGAGCTAGTTCTGCCACTTTGATGTCACCTTTTTTTTGTAACTTTGGGTTTCATCCTCGATTTTCTTCAGGGCAGGTGGAGCCTTCTGCCTGCCCAGGTGTTGACACAGTGGTGGAAAGAATGCACCAGATCTGGGACCAAGTGGTGGATAAGTTATCTCTCTCCCAGGAAAAAGCCCAGCGGTTTTCCAACAGACATAGGACCATTGGTCCCCAGTTTAAGGTGGGTGATATGGTTTGGTTATCATCAAAAAATATCGCTATGAAGGTGGCTTCTCCTAAGTTTAAGCCTAGATTTATTGGACCTTACAAGATTTTGGAGATTATTAATCCGGTCTCTTTTCGTTTGGCTCTTCCTGTTACATTTAAAATCCATAATGTGTTTCATAAGTCTTTGTTGAAAAGGTTTGTTGAACCAGTAGTTCCTGGGGTGGCACCTCCGGACCCTGTATTGGTTGAAGGTAACATGGAATATGAGGTAGAGAAGATACTGGATTCCCGTCTGGCTAGACGGAGACTCCAGTATTTGGTTAAGTGGAAGGGTTATGGTCAGGAGGATAATTCCTGGGTCTCTGCCTCTGATATTCATGCCAAAAGATTGGTGCGTGCCTTTCATCGGGCTCACCCTGGTCGCCATGGTGGCGTGGATGAGGGTTCGGTGACCCCTCCTCAAGGGGGAGGTACTGTTATGAGTTCATTTTCCCCTTCACCATTGAGGTCTGATGAACTCCCTCTTCTGGTGAAGGAAGGTAGTGAGGCTGATTACCAAGCACCTGAGCTGGGAGAGGATGACTGGGCGACGGGATCTCTGACTGGATATAAGGCAGCGACGCCCTTCTGCCTCGCTGGTGATTTCTCTGTGGAATTCTAGGAGACCAGTCTGATTCCTGCTCCTCAAAAGCTAAGTTTTCTGCTTTGCCTTTTTGCATTTGTGTCTTGGTTTTAGTTTGCCTTGCTTTTCTGGATTCTGCCATTCCCTGCTGGGGTGAGCTGAATTCCTTTTTGTCGCTTTGCTCTGTCTTCAGAAAATACCTGAGTACTGACATAGTCTTTTTGAAGCCTAGCGTCTTCAGGGCCTTTTTCCCTGTCAGTCTGTTGGCTCTTATTTTGATAGGGTTTTTCGCGGATTGCAGACAGCAGCTTTCCTATCCTGTCCTATCTAGTTAGCTTGGGCCCCATCATTTGCTCAGTCTATCTTTCTATCTGTGTTAGTGTTTTTTCTTCTTGCTTCACCGTCATTATATGTTGGGGGCTGCCTATTGCTTTGGGGTCTGCTCTGGGGAAGTTTAGATTTCCCTTTCTGTCTTTAGGCTAGGCAGTTCTCCGGCTGTGATCGAGGGGTCTAGGGCATCATAGGGACCCCCACGGCTACTGCTAGTTGTTGTTGATAGGTTCAGGGGTCTGCAATCCGATAGCTGCCAACTTCTCTGGTTTTCTGGACTTAGCTAGCATTTCTGTTTTTGCCTCCTACGGTGACTCATTCATAACACTGAACTTTACTGTTCGGGTTCTCCTATCTCTATCAGTAAGTACTCTAGACAGAAGTATAATATCTAAAGACACAAATAAATGTATCAAACCTGGTGGGACACCATAAATTTAGCGCCAATAAGGGCAACACAGTTCCAGTTCCTGCAGAATAGCATAGAGAGTGGAGGGACCACATGTCATACAGCACAGCATTTAGCACTTTATCTCCTAGCACAAGTGAGTCACCTGATGATTATGCTTGAATGAAACACATTGGGACACCATTTAATGGAGAGTGCATTGCTTGTTTAGCACAGGAGTAGTGGTGGACTGCCCTTGTCAGGGCGGGATACTTGGTGATAGGTTACTGCTAGCCCCATAGGGACTGACAGGGTATTGTCCGTCCCAAGAACCGCCTGATGATCAATCTGTGATACAAGATTTACTCCCCTCTGATTTGGTGAGAAAGTTCCTTTTATTATATTCTCACAACTGATTAATATGTATTCATTAATTACTATTAGTGGTGATGCCTTGCTACCATAGATGTCATATCACTCTGTTTACATGCCGACAGGGTCATACTGCTGTGTTTTCGGTGACGAGGCTCAATCCACTTGAGTACAGGTTTTTTTTGCCTCATGACAGTAGATCTTGCACTTATACAGATTCTGCCCCAGTTACTGCAGGAAGAATCTTTTTTTTATCCTAGGGGAGGTGGTTACCCTTGGTTGATATTTTTTGAGCACAACCGACTGTCAGTCAACCCCCTCTTAACTTCAGAGGTGGCACTTTTCTTGTTTGTACAATTTTAATGGGTATATTAAAAGTTATATTTTAATTTTCACTTTATACTTTATATTACATATTCTTTTCAGTGAGATCTACACAATTATCTTTTTGCTGGTGGGCAATACCCCTATCATTGCTTTCTTCGTCCAATACAGTTACAAGCAAAACTGACTTCAAAAGTTCAACCCTTTGAGCATAAAATAACAAACGCCATGAGAACACAATGATATTTGTTAACAGATATTAGGTTTCAGTCACACTGCATTTATATTACTAGCTGAACCTTAGAAAGGCAATTGCACATCAGCTTCCATAGAACTGAGTATTATATGGTTGCAATACCTTTATTGCCCAGATGCACAAACTGCTGCATTATATCAAACAGTAAAAAAAAAGAGAAACCCATGACTAGGCACAGATGGACGCCTATGGTCAATGATTGATGAACAAAAGCCTATTGATCTATTTAGAGTGTGTGCTACTGTGGGTACGGAATGTATTCAGACCCCACCACGACAAGGCATTCTCATATGGGGCAGTCCTACTCTACGTTTTTTATATTCGCTGTGCCATTACGGCCTCCTAAATGTATTAAAAGCAAAACCAATTATTATTATTAAATGCAAACTGTACCTGAAGCGTTTCTGAATCACTCCCATGGAGCCATTAAAGGCAAGTGCAGATAAAGGTTGACTAGGTCTGGAAATAGACATATCAGGTTTAACCCCCACATTGCCTGACCAGAACCACAGATGAAGGGTGATACAGGCCCAGACACAGGTGCACAATCAAACAGAGCCTGGGACAGGGCAGGGCTGCTGTGTGTGTGCACAGCAGCCTAGATCAATCACAATGAACACAGAAAGAATGGCAAACATAACCCAGCACGCACAGTTACAGTGGTGGTCAGCCACAAACCAATATCAAATAAAAAAAGGGGAGAAACCAGTGCTGCTTGTGGTCAGAACGCCAAACTTAAAGTGCATATGCACATATTGATTTCTAACTGTATTTCAAAATGAGACATTTAGCAAAAAATTTATCAATATTTTGAGCCACTCCGCCATGCCAAGGCATTCGCATATGGGGCAGTCCTGCACTTATATTACTAGCTGACACAAACCTTAGAAAGGCAATTGCACATAAGCTTCCATAGAACTGAGTATTATATGGTTGCAATACCTTTAGTGTAGAGTACTGCTGCATTATATCAAACAGTAAACAAAAGAGAAACCCATGACTAGGCACAGATGGACTCCTATGGTCAATGATTGATGAACAAAAGCCTATTGATCCATTTAAAGTGTGTGCTACTGTGGGTGCGGAAAGTTTTCAGACCCCTTTACATTTTTCACTCTTTGTTTCATTGCAGCCATTTGGTAAATTCAAAAAGTTCCTTTTTTTCTCATTAATGTATACTCTGCACCCCATCTTGACTGAAAAAAAACAGAAATGTAGAAATTTTTGCAAATTTATTAAAAGAGAAAAACTGAAATATCACATGGCATAAGTATTCAGACCCTTTGCTCAGACACTCATATTTAAATCACATGCTGTCCATTTCCATGTCATTTTCCTTGAGATGGTTCTACTCCTTCATTGGAGTCCAGCTGTGTTTAATTAAACTTATAGGTCTTGATTTGGAAAGGCACATACTTGTCTATATAAGACTTCACAGCTCACAGCGCATGTCAGACCAAATGAGAATCATGAGGTCAAAGGAACTGGTCAAGGAACTCAGATACAGAATTGTGGTAAGGCTCAAATCTGGCCAAGGTTACAAAATTTCTGCAGTACTCAAGGTTCCTAAGAGCACAGTAGCCTCAATAATCCTTAACCCCTTCCCGACCTTTGAAGCCACGTAGGCGTCATGAAAAGTCGTGCCAATACGACCCCTGACGCCTATGTGGTGTCATGAATTGATTGCCCTCCTGCGGGTTGGGTGACCGGGGTCATAGAATCATAGAATCATAGAATCGTAGAGTTGGAAGGGACCTCCTGGGCCATCTGGTCCAACCCCCTGCTCAAAGCAGGATTCGCTAAATCATCCCAATCAGATGTCTGTCCAGCCTCTCTTTGAAGACTTCCATTGAAGGAGAACTCACCACTTCTCGTGGCAGCCTGTTCCACTCATTGATCACTCTAACTTTCAAAAAAGTTTTTTCTAATATCTAATCTGTGTCTCCTCCCATTCAGTTTCATCCCATTGCTTCTAGTCTTTCCTTGTGCAAATGAGAATAAAGTTGATCCTTCTACAATGTGACAGCCCTTTAGATATTTGTAGACAGCTATTAAGTCTCCTCTCAGTCTTCTCTTTTGCAAACTAAACATTCCCAAATCCTGCAACCTTTCCTCATAAGACAGGGTTTGCAGACCGGTCACCATTCTGGTCGCTCTTTTCTGAACTTGCTCCAGTTTGTTGATGTCTTTTTTAAAATGTGGTGCCCAAAACTGGACACAATATTCCAGATGAGGTCTGACCAAAGAGGAGTAGAGGGAAATAATGACTTCACGTGATCTAGACTGTATGCTTCTGTTAATACATCCTAGAATTGCATTTGCCTTTTTTGCTGCTGCATCACACTGTTGACTCATATTCAGTCTGTGATCTATTAGTATACCCAAGTCTTTTTCACATGTGCTGTCACTTAGCCCTATTCCTCCCATTCTATATATGCTTTTTTCATTTTTATTGCCCAGATGTAGTACTTTGCATTTCTCCCTGTTAAAAACCATTCTGTTAGTTGCTGCCCACTTCTCCAGTTTATTTAAATCTTTTTGAATCCTCTCTCTCTCTTCTCTAGTATTAGCTATCCCTCCTAGCTTTGTGTCATCAGCAAATTTAATCAGTTTACCCTCAATTCCTTCATCTAAATCGTTGATAAAGATGTTGAACAATACAGGGCCCAGGACAGAGCCCTGTGGTACCCCACTTGAGACATTTTTCCAACTGGATGTGCAGCCATTTACGACCACTCTTTGGGTCCGATCACTAAGCCAGTTATGAATCCACCTAACAGTTGCCTTGTCCTTTCCATACTTAGTCATTTTTTCCAATGTTTAGGCACACAGGGGCTCTCCAAACGCGACATGGTGTCTGCTAACGATTGGAGCTAATTTTCCATTCAAACAGTCAAATGGCGCTCCTTCCCTTCCGGGCCCTGCCGTGCACCCAAACAGTGGTTTATGACTACATATGAGGTATCAATGTACTCAGGAGAAATTGCCCAACAAATTTTAGGATCCATTTAATCCTGTTACCCATGTGAAAATGAAAAAACTAATGCTAAAAGAAAATTTTTGTTGGAAAAATTAAAATGTCCATTTTTTCCTTCCACGTTGCTTTAGTTCCTGAGAAGCACCTGAAGGGTTAATAATCTTCATGAATGTAGTTTTGAGTAGCTTGAGGGGTGCAGTTTTTAGAATGGTGTCACTTTTGAGTATTTTCTGCCATATAGACCCCTCAAAGTGACTTCAAATGTGAGGTGGTCCCTAAAAAAAATGGTTTTGTAAATTTTGTTGTAAAAATGAGAAATCGCTGGTCAAATTTTGACCCTTATAACTTCCTAACAAAAAAAAATTTGTTTCCAAAATTGTGCTTATCTAAAGTAGACATGTGGGAAATGTTATTTACTAACTATTTTGTGTCACATAACTCTCTGGTTTAACAGAATAAAATTCAAAATTTGAAAATTGCAAAATTTTCAATATTTTCGCCAAATCTCTGTTTTTTCACAAATAAACGCAAAAATTATCGACCTAAATTTACCACTAACATGAAGCCCAATATGTCACGAAAAAACATTCTCGGAATCGCTAGGATGCGTTGAAGAGTTCCTGAGTTATTACCTCATAAAGTGACATTGGTCAGAATTACAAAAAATGGCCAGGTCATCAAGGTCAAAATAGGCTGGGTCCTGAAGGGCTTAAATAGAAGATGTTTGGGACCACTAGAAGTCTTCCTAGAACCTGGCCTTCCAGCGAAACTGAGCAATCGTGGGAGAAGAACCTTGGTGAGAGAGGTAAAGATGAATCCCAAGATCACTGTGGCTGAGCTCCACAGATGCAGTAGGGAGATGGGAGAAAGTTCCACAAAATCAACTATCACTGCAGCCCTCCACCAGTTGGGCCTTTATGGCAGAGTGGCCCAATGGAAGCCTCTCCTCAATGCAAGATGTATGAAAGCCCGCATAAAGGTTGCTAAAAAACACATGAAGGACGCCCAGACTATTCTCTAGTCTGATGAGATGAAGGTAGAACTTTTTGGTGATAATTCTAAGCGGTAAGTGTTGAGAAAACCAGGCACTGCTCATCACCTGCCCAATATAAGCCCAACAGTGAAACATGGTGGTGGAAGCATCATGCTATGAGGGTGTTTTTCAGCTGCAGGGACAGGATAACTGGTTTCCATTGAAGGAAACATGAATGCTGCCAAGTACAGAGAGATCCTGGATGAAAACCTCTTCCACAGTGCTCTGGACCTCAGACTTGGCCAAAGGTTCATCTTCCAACAAAACAATGACCCTAACCACACAGCTATAATAACAAAGGAGTTGCTTCAGAACAACTCTGTGACCATTCTTGACTGGCCCAGCCAGAGCCCTGACCTAAACTCAATTGAACATCTCTGGAGAGACCAGAAAATGGCTGTCCACCAACATTCACCATCCAACCTGACAGAACTGGAAAGGATCAGTAAGGGAGAATGGCAGAGGATCCCCAAATCCAGGTGTGAAAAACTTGTTGCATCATTCACCAAGAAGACTCTTGGTCATACTAGATCAAAAGGGTGCTTCTACTCAATACTGAGCAAAGGGTCTGAATATTTATGACCATGTGAAATGTCAGTTTTTTTAATAAATTTGCAAACATTTTTACATTTATTTTTTTTCTTCAGTCAAGATAGAGTGTAGATTAATGACAAAAAGTGAACTTTTTTGAATTTACCAAATGGCTGCAATGAAACAAAGAATGAAAAATTTAAAGGGGTCTGAATACTTTTCGTACCCACGGTATAATTGTAAGGTAGACTAATGTCAATAGAACAAATGGTTAAGGCTACATCCATATATTGCCTCTACACAAAGGACACAGCATGTCTCTGCTCTTATTGCAGGAACTAAAGGGGCTTTACATATAGCGATATCGCCAGCCATATCGCTAAAGCGTCACTGATTTTGTGACGCAGCAGCGATATTGCTAGCGATATTGCTACATGTGATACTTACCTCTGACCGGCTCCACCGCTGGCTATCGCTGATAGTGCGAGATCGTCCAGGTCCATTTCTCATCGGCTGCTTCCTGCTGGGCTTTCTGCTGGCGCCGACGAGCGACGCGTGGACGCGGGCGAGAGGACGTCATCATCAAAGGTATGTAATGACCGCTGCTGCGTCGCTATGTCACTGGTGAGATCTGCCTGTTTGGCAGCTCACTAGCAACCATTTAGTGATGCACCAGCGATCCTGACCGGGTCATATCGTGGTCGGGATCGCTGGTGCATCACTAAATGTAAAGGGGGCTTAAGCCACAGGGGGAATCTCCTGGGAGCATGTAGAGGTGTCAGAACATAGCAGCTTCACAGAGGTAGCAGATGGTTGTAACTAGAAGGAATATTTCCTATTGTCTGTATATAGAGAGGAAGAGAGGGAAGTAACAAGCAAAAAGACCATAACTGTAAACGGAAACGTTTAGATATTTCTCTTATTTCTGCCTTCTTATTTTATAACTGTTTTGCATATTTGTGTGTCGTTTTATTTTCACCTTTATTTTTATTTTCACCTTTTCATATATTTATTATAAGCACTGTATAGTTTTATGTTTGTTAAAGCTTAAAATCTTTAATAAGTTTGACCTTGTATACTCTAAAAGAAACTATAGCCCTTCAGAGAGTGTGTGACGTTTTGATTGTCTGACAGTAACGTATTTTGGGGACTCATCAACCTACGTGTTTGATGACTGGAGTCAGTGTTACGTAATAAGGATGTGCTGAATGTGTCGGGATGTGATTTATGCTCACTTTATAGCCTAAAACAGAGGTCGAGTGCTGGATTGAGTGAGAAGGGATAAATTAACCCGTACAGGCACACTCCATGTCACGTGCTGAGAAGCGTGTACATGACACTATGTATGTGCGATAATACATCTTACTCTCCCTGTTTATAAAAGCTGAGAGATGTGGCTTCTCCTACTTCGCTGAATATTTTTTGGGTAGACAGAGGGAGCGAAATTCAAACTTTTGCTTTGGGTCGCGGTGATTTTTGTATATCCCTGGTTGTGAGTCAAGATAAACTTTGCTACATCTGTAGATGTAGTGGTCTCTCACTCACTATACAGTGGGGGAAATAAGTATTTGATCCCTTGCTGATTTTGCAAGTTTGCCCACTGACAATGACAAGAACAGTCTATAATTTTAAGGGTAGGTAAATTGTAACATTGAGAGATAGAATATCAAAAATAAAATCCAGAAAATCACAACGTATAAATTATATAAATTTATTTGCATTTTGCAGTGAGAAATAAGTATTTGATCCCTCTGGCAAACAAGACTTAATACTTGGTGGCAAAACCCATTCTTTCTTTGATGTGGTGAAGTAGTCCTGTGCCCTTAGCAGAGAAACACCTACAAAACATAATGTTTCCACCTCCATGCTTGACAGTGGGAACAGTGTTCTTTGGGTCATAGGCAGAATTTCTTTACCCACAAACACTGTGAGATGAGTTAATGCCAAAGAGTTCAATTTTTGTCTGATCTGACCACAGCACCTTCTCCCAGTCACTCATAGAATCATCCAGGTGTTCACTGGCAAACTTCAGGCAGGCCTGCACATATGCCTTCTTGTGCAGGGGGACTGTTATGAATGAGTCACCGAAGGAGGAAAAACAAAAATACAAGCTAAGTCCAGAAAACCGGAGAGGTTGGTAGCTATCGGATTGCAGACCCCTGATCGTATCCACAACAACTAACAGTAGCCGTGGGGGGTTCCTACGATGCCCTAGACCCCTCGATCACAGCCGGAGAACAAAATAGGCCTAAAGAAAGAAAGGGGAAATCTAAACTGCCCCAGAGCAGACCCCAAAGCAATAGGCAGCCCCCAACATATAATGATGGTGAAGCAAGATGAAAACACTAACACAGATAGAAAGATAGGTTGAGCAAACGATGGGGCCCAAGCTAACTAAAAAGGACAGGACAGAAAAGCTGCTGTCTGCAATCCGCAAAAAACCCTACCAAAAAATGTCCCAACCGTCTGATAGGAAAAACAGGCCCTGAAGTCGCTAGGACTTCAAAAAGACTATATCAGCACTCAGGTAAATTCTGAAGACAGAGCAAAGAGACAAACTGATCAGAGACAAAAATGGAACTCAGCACACCCCCGACCGGGGATGGCTGAACTCCAAAAAACAAGGTAAACAAATCAAAACTAATAAGTTCACTAGCAGAGCAAAAACTTATCTTTGGGAAGCAGGAATCAGACTGGTCTCCAAGAATCCAGCAGAGAAATCACCAGCAACTCAGAAGGGTGTCGGCTGCCTTATATCAGAATTTCCTGTTGCCCAGTCATCATCTACCAGATCAGGTGTTTGGTAATCAGCTTCACTACCTTCCTTCACCAGAAGAGGGAGTTCATCAGACATCGATGGTGAAGGGGGAAATGAACTCACAACAGTACCTCCCCCTTGAGGAGGGGTCACCGAACCCTCATCCACGCCACAAGGGCGATCAGGATGGGCCCGATGAAAGGCACAAACCAATCTTTCGGCATGAATATCGGATGCAGGGACCCAAGAATTATCCTCCTGGCCATAACCCTTCCATTTAACCAAATACTGGAGTCTCAGTCTAGCCAGGCGAGAATCCAGTATCTTCTCAACCTCATATTCCACATTACCTTCAACCAATACCGGGTCAGGAGGTGCCACCACAGGAACTACTGGCTCAACAAACCTCTTTAACAGAGACTTATGAAACACATTATGGATCTTAAATGTAACAGGAAGAGCCAATCGAAAAGAGACTGGATTGAGAATCTCCAAAATCTTGTAAGGTCCAATAAATCTAGGTTTAAACTTTGGAGAAGCCACCTTCATAGCGATATTCTTTGATGACAACCAAACCATATCACCCACCTTAAACTGGGGACCAATGGTCCTATGCCGGTTGGAAAACCGCTGGGCCTTTTCCTGGGAGAGAGACAACTTATACACAACTTGGTCCCAGATCTGGTGCATTCTCTCCACCACAGTGTCAACACCTGGGCAGGCAGAAGGCTCCACCTGCCCTGAAGAAAATCGAGGATGAAACCCAAAGTTACAAAAAAAGGTGACATCAAAGTGGCAGAACTAGCTCTATTATTTAAAGCAAATTCGGCCAAGGGCAAAAATGAAACCCAATCATCCTGATCAGCGGAAATAAAACATCTCAAATACGACTCCAAAGTCTGGTTTGTTCTCTCCGTCTGCCCATTGGTCTGAGGGTGAAATGCAGAGGAGAAGGACAACTGAATTCCCAGCTTGGAACAGAAAGTCCTCCAAAATCTAGACACAAACTGAACTCCTCTGTCAGATACAATGTTCTCAGGAATCCCGTGCAAGCGAACCACCTGTTGCAAAACAAGAGCACCAACTCTGAGGTAGATGGCAACTTAGGGAGTGGTACAAGATGGACCATCTTAGAGAATCTATCACAAATCACCCAAATAACAGTCATTCTCTGAGAGACAGGCATATCAGAGATGAAATCCATTGAAATATGGGTCCATGGCCTCCTGGGAACCGGCAAAGGCATCAACAGCCCACTAGAGCGAGAACAAGGTTTAGATTGGGAGAAAGTCCCACAGGACTGCACAAAATTCCTGACATCACGAGACAAGGCGAGCCACCAAAAAGACTGACTCACCTGATCTCTAGTACCAAAAATACCTGGATGACCAACCAATGCAGAGCAATGAACTTCAGACATCACTCTCTTCTTCCACTGGTCAGGAACATACAACTTTCCACTGGGACAACACGCAGGTCAGAGCACGTCTCAAATCGGGCGAGATGGCAGAAAGAACTAACCCTTCGCCTAAGATGGTAGCAGGCTTGGTCACCACAGGAGAATCAGCAAAGAAGCTCCTAGAGAGAGCGCCAGCCTTGACATTCTTAGTGCCCGGAAGAAAAGAGACCACAAAATCAAAACGTGTAAAAAACAAGGCCCACCTAGCCTGTCTAGGCTTCAAGCGCTTGGCCGACTCCAGGTAAATCAAATTCTTGTGGTCAGTAAGGACCACGACTTGATGTTTAGCTCCCTCCAACCAATGTCTCCACTCCTCAAATGCCCATTTCATGGCTAACAGTTCCCGATTCCCCACATAATAGTTACGCTCAGATGGAGAGAACTTTCGGGAAAAGAAAGCACAGGGATTCATTTTAGATGTTACAGGATCCTTTTGGGACAAAACAGCTCCTGCACCAATATCAGAAGCATCCACCTCTACCTGAAATGGGAGTGAGACATCAGGTTGCCGCAAAACCGGGGCAGAAGTGAATTTTGGCTTCAGCTCCTGAAAGGAAGAAACAGCCTCCAGAGACCAATTCAACACATCAGCACCATTCTTAGTCAGATCAGTCAATGGCTTGGCAATACTAGAAAATTTTGCTATAAATTTCCGATAAAAATTAGCAAAACCCAAAAACTTCTGGAGGGCCTTCAAAGAAGTGGGCTGAACCCTATCTTAAATGGCCTGTACCTTGGCCGGGTCCATTTCAATAGTTGACGGAGACAAAATAAATCCCAAAAAAGAAATCCTCTGTACCCCAAAAAGGCATTTCGATCCTTTGACATACGGGGAATTCTCCCTCAAGATCCGGAACACAGTCCGAACATGTTCCACATGAGAATCCCAATCCTTGGAGAAGATCAAAATATCATCCAGATAGATAATCAAAAATTTATCCACAAAGTTTCGGAAAATATCGTTCATGAAGCACTGGAAGACAGAAGGGGCATTAGTGAGCCCAAAAGGCATCACCAGGTAGTCAAAATGTCCCTCCGGAGTATTAAACGCCGTCTTCCATTCATCCCCATGCTTAATGCGGATAAGACTATACGCTCCCCTGAGGTCAAGCTTGGTAAACTAGCAAGCACCTTTAACTCTGGAGAATAGATCCGAAATCAGGGGTAACGGATACTGATATTTAATAGTAATTTTGTTGAGGGCACGATAATCAATAAAAGGCCTTAATGAACCATCTTTTTTGGCCACGAAAAAAACCCCAGCACCTAAGGGTGAAGAGGATGGTCTAATATGACCCTTCTCTAACGCCTCCTTAATATAGGATCGCATAGCCTCGTGCTCGGGTACAGACAAATTGAAGAGCCGACCCTTGGGAAATTTACACCCCGGGCTCAGTTCAATTGCACAGTCATAACTCCTATGAGGAGGCAAAGACGCAGACTCATTCTCACTAAATACATCATAAAAATCCGCCAAATAGTCAGGAACATCATGCGACTGAGGAGAGGTGGAAAAAACCAGAGCCTCACTAAGGGCACACCGACAACCCCAACTCACCACAGACACAGATTTCCAATCCAAAACTGGATTATGAATTTGCAACCAGGGAAACCCCAGAACAATGGTATCAAGCAAATTATGCAACACCAAAAATCTGCAATTTTCTTGATGGTCTGGGGCGACCCGCATTACCACCTGGGTCCAAAACTGAGGTTTATTTTTCGCCAAAGGAGTAGCATCAATCCCCCTCAAAGGGATAGGCATCCGCAGAGGTGTCATAGGAAATCCACAACATTTAGCAAAATCCAAGTCCATTAGGTTCAGGGCTGCTCCCGAATCCACAAAAGCCTTGGCGGAAAATGTGGACAGGGAGCAGATCAGAATAATTGCCAGAAGAAACTTAGGTTGAACACCACCCACAGAAAACGTGTGTGCAAAACGTTTCTCTCGTTTAGGACAGACAGAAATAACATGCGAGGCATCTCCACAAAAAAAAACACAGCTTATTACGCCTTCTGAACTCCTGACGTTGCTCCCTGGACAAAACTCTATCACATTGCATAGGTTCAGACATTTGTTCAACAGGTGGCAACACCTCTCGTGCAGTCCTGCGTTCACGTAAACGCCGATCAACCTGAATGGCTAATGACTAGTGTTGAGCATTCCGATACCGCAAGTATCGGGTATCGGCCGATACTTGCTGTATCGGAATTCCGATACAGACTTCCGATATTTTTTCAATATCGGAAGTCGGCATCGGAATCGGAAGTTCAAAGTTGATTGACAGCCTGACGTCATCATGATGCGCGGTGTGTGCGCATCATGATGCGCCGTCATTTCGGGCCTTCCGGGGGTCTCTGCCGGCCTGCCGGGGGGCTGTGTGGACTGCCCGGGGTCTGTACCGGCCTGCCGGGGAGCTGTGCCGGCCTGCCGGTGGTCTGTGCACCCTGTGGGGGTCTGTACCGGCCTGCCGGGGGGCTGTGCCGGCCTGCCGGTGGTCTGTTCACCCTGTGGGGGTCTGTACCGGCCTGCCGGGGGGCTGTGCCGGCCTGCCGGTGGTCTGTGCACCCTGTGGGGGTCTGTACCGGCCTGCCGGGGGGCTGTGCCGGCCTGCCGGGGGGCTGTGCTGATGTCCGGGGGTCTGTGCAAGCATCGTCCGATGGGACTACAAGTCCCATTTGGCGATGCCTGCTACCATGACAGTGATTGACACATTAGCCAATGATGGGACAGTAGTAGTCCCATCATCCGGCTAATGTGTTAAATGTTAAAAAAAAAAAAAAAAAATACTACATACATACTACATACATACTACATGCATGCTACATACATACTACATGCTACATACATACTACATATATACTACATGCATGCTACATACATACTGCATGCTACATACATACTACATACATACCACATATATACTACATACATACTACATGCATGCTACATACATACTACATACATACTACATGCATGCTACATACATAACATATATGCTACATGCATGCTACATACATACTACATGCTACATACATACTACATACATGCTACATACATACTACATACATACTACATATATACTACATGCTACATACATACTACATACATACTACATGCTACATACATACTACATATATACTACATACATACTACATACATACTACATGCATGCTACATACATACTACATGCATGCTACATACATACTACATGCATGCTACATACTGTACATACTACATGCATGCTACATACATACTACATATATACTACATGCATGCTACATACATACTGCATGCTACATACATACTACATACCACATATATACTACATACATACTACATGCATACTACATGCATGCTACATACATAACACATATACTACATGCATGCTACATACATACTACATGCTACATACATACCACATACATACTACATACATGCTACATACATACTACATGCATGCTACATACATACTACATGCTACATACATACTACATATAAACTACATGCATGCTACATACATACTACATGCTACATACATACTACATACATACTACATGCATGCTACATACATACTACATACATACTACATACATACTACATGCATGCTACATACATACTACATATATACTACATGCATGCTACATACATACTACATGCTACATATATACTACATGCTACATACATACTACATGCATGCTACATACATACTACATACATACTACATGCATGCTACATACATACTACATGCATGCTACATACATAACACATATACTACATGCATGCTACATACATACTACATGCTACATACATACCACATACATACTACATACATACTACATACATACTACATGCATGCTACATACATACTACATGCTACATACATACTACATGCTACATACATACTACATATATACTACATGCATGCTACATACATACTACATGCTACATACATACTACATACATACTACATGCATGCTACATACATACTACATACATACTACATGCATGCTACATACATACTACATGCTACATACATACTACATATATACTACATGCATGCTACATACATACTACATGCTACATATATACTACATGCTACATACATACTACATGCATGCTACATACATACTACATACATACTACATGCATGCTACATACATACTACATGCTACATACATACCACATACATACTACATATATACTACATGCATGCTACATACATACTGCATGCTACATGCATGCTACATACATACTACATACATACTACATACATACCACATATATACTACATACATACTACATACAATACATTCATACAATACATACATAGACATACAGTACATATAACATAGAGTAACATACTTACCAATACTTGTCACATTGTTCCCCGAAGCCATTGTCTTTTAAAGGAATAAATATTAACATAACAAACCACAAAAATACTCACCCACGATCCGAAGCAGTCCACGAGTGTGTCCCACGACGATCTTGGGTAGAGAACTGCAGCATCAGCTGATGCCGCCGTTCTCTACGGGCTGCAGGAATCCAATGACGGAAGGTAGGTATCCTTCCGCACTGTATTCCTCCGCCACTTAAAAAAAAAAAGTCCCTAGTCTCACTTTATGCCATTGCTGTGTGGGAATTTCCCACGCAGCAATGGCATAAAGTGAGACTAGGGACTTTTTTTTTTTTAAGTGGCGGAGGAATACAGTGAGGAAGGATACCTACCTTCCGTCATTGGATTCCTGCAGCCCGTAGAGAACGGCAGCATCAGCTGATGCTGCAGTTCTCTACCCAAAATCGTCGTGGGACACACTCGTGGACTGCTTCGGATCGTGGGTGAGTATTTTTGTGGTTTGTTATGTTAATATTTATTCCTTTAAAAGACAATGGCTTCGGGGAACAATGTGACAAGTATTGGTAAGTATGTTACTCTATGTTATATGTACTGTATGTCTATGTATGTATTGTATGAATGTATTGTATGTAGTATGTATGTAGTATATATGTGGTATGTATGTAGCATGTAGTATGTATGTAGTATGTATGTAGCATGCATGTAGTATGTATGTAGCATGTAGTATGTATGTAGTATGTATGTAGCATGCATGTAGTATGTATGTAGCATGTAGTATGTATGTAGTATGTATGTAGCATGCATGTAGTATGTATGTAGCATGTAGTATATATGTAGCATGTAGTATGTATGTAGCATGCATGTAGTATATATGTAGTATGTATGTAGCATGTAGTATGTATGTAGTATGTATGTAGTATGTATGTGGAATGTATGTAGCATGTAGTATGTATGTAGTATATATGTAGTATGTATGTAGCATGCATGTAGTATATATGTAGTATGTATGTAGCATGCAGTATGTATGTAGCATGCATGTAGTATATATGTAGCATATATGTAGTATGTATGTAGCATGTAGTATATATGTAGTATGCATGTTGCATGCATGTAGTATATATGTAGTATGCATGTTGCATGCATGTAGTATATATGTAGTATGTATGTTGCATGTAGTATATATGTAGTATGAATGTAGCATGTATGTAGTATGAATGTAGCATGTATGTAGCATGTAATTTTTTTTTTTTTTTTTTACATTCAACACATTAGCCGGATGATGGGACTACTACTGTCCCATCATTGGCTAATGTGTCAATCACTGTCATGGTAGCAGGCATCGCCCGATGGGACTTGTAGTCCCATCGGACGATGCCTGCACAGACCCCCGAAGCCTGCACAGCCCCCCGGCAGGCCGGCACAGCCCACCGGAGCCTGCACAGACCACCGGCAGGCCAGCACAGCCCCCCGGCAGGCCGGCACAGCCCACCGGAGCCTGCACAGCCCCCCGGCAGGCCGGCACAGCCCACCGGAGCCTGCACAGCCCCCCCGGCAGGCCGGCACAGACCACCGGAGCCTGCACAGACCCCCTGGCAGGCCGGCACAGCCCCCCGAAAGGCCCGTACAGACCCCAGAGAGGCTGTACAAGGGAAAAACAGGGTTTTTCTTATTCCGATACCGGAAGTCCCATAGACTTGAATGGGACTTCCGGTATCGGAATCGGCGATACCGATACTTTTTTTTAAGATCGGCCGATCCATTCCGATCCGATACTTTGAAGTATCGGACGGTATCGCTCAACTCTACTAATGACATAGAATCGTCAAGACCAGAGGGAACAGGAAATCCCACCATACTATCTTTTACGGCTTCTGACAAACCCTTTCTGAAAGAGAGCTGCCAAGGCATTATCATTCCAGGTAGTAAGGACCGCCCACTTTTGGAATTTTTGACAGTACAATTCTGCAGAATATCAACCCTGGCTCAATGCCAACAGGGTCTTTTCAGCCTGATCAATAGCATTAGGTTTGTCATACAACAACCCCAAGGCTTGAAAAAATGCATTCACATTAGTCAGAATAGGATCATCTGGTTTCAAAGAAAACGCCCAATCCTGGGGATCGCCACGCAGCAAAGAGATGACAATTTTAACCTGCTATGTGGAGCTCCCTGACGAGTTAGACTTCAAGGCAAAAAATCATTTACAATTATTTTTGAAATTCAAAAATTTAGACCGATCCCCAAAAAATACATCAGGTGTAGGAATCTTTGGTTCAGCAGCATGTGAATGAGCAAGGTAGGCGGAAATTCCCCGCACTTCCGCAGCAAGCTGCTCCACACGATCAGACAATTGCTTTATCTCCATTGAGAGAAAAAAAAAATTCCCCCTACGGCCTCAGAGATATAGAGGAAAAAATATACACACCTTTTTTTTTTTACAATTCTTTCCTGCTATTGAGTACCCTAGGATCTGCGGTATGGCTGGTGATTCTGTTATGAATGAGTCACCGTAGGAGGCAAAAACAGAAATACTAGCTAAGTCCAGAAAACCAGAGAAGTTGGCAGCTATCGGATTGCAGACCCCTGAACCTATCAACAACAACTAGCAGTAGCCGTGGGGGGTTCCTACGGTGCCCTAGACCCCTCGATCACAGCTGGAGAACTACATAGCCTAAAGACAGAAAGGGAAATCTAACCTGCCCCAGAGCAGACCCCAAAGCAATAGGCAGCCCCCAACATATAATGACGGTGAAGCAAGATGAAAAAACACTCACACAGATAGAAAGATAGGCTGAGCAAATGATGGGGCCCAAGCTAACTAGATAGGACAGGATAGAAAAGCTGCTGTCTGTAATCCGCCAAAACCCTATCAAAACAAGAGCCAACAGCTGATAGGGAAAAAAGCCCTGAAGACGCTAGGCTTCAAAAAGACTATATCAGTACTCAGGTATTTTCTGAAGACAGAGCATAAAGGAATTCAGCTCACCCCAGCAGGGAATGGCAGAAATCAGGGAAAACAATGCAAAACAAAGCCAAAACACAAATGCAAAAAGTAGAGCAGAAAACTTAGCTTTTGAGGAGCAGGAATCAGACTGGTCTCCTAGAATCCCTCAGAGAGATCACCAGCAAGGCAGAAGGGCGTCGGCTGCCTTATATCCAGTCAGTAATTCCCGTCACCCAGTCATCATCATCCTGCCCAGGTGCTTGGTAATCAGCCTCACTACCTTCCTTCACCAGAAGAGGGAGTTCATCAGACCTCAATGGTGAAGGGGAAAATGAACTTACAACACTTTATATTATAGACTGATAATGTCTTTGTCAGTGGACAAACTTAAAAAATCAGCAAGGGACCAAATACTTATTTCCCCCACTGTATGTGCAACTGAACAAGAGTTAAACCAAGTTTTTTCTTAGTTACAATATAGGATAGAATAAGTATTAAATTGTATGCCATATTCAGATAGTATAATATATTCAGCATGTATGCTTTCTATTCAAATTGTCATTCCATGTTGTATTCTTCTATCTATGACATTTTCTACATCAATAGCAAAATGTACTACTTTGATATTACATAACAGTGTTTTAAGGACCTTAATGTCTTTCAGTCTGCATGCAATTTTAGAAGACAAACCTTTATTGCTGCAGCAGTTGTGTAGACTCTGGAATATAAACTGTATCTTATCTTTTTAATTTTCCTCTCTTCTACTCTCAACCTCCCCTGAGTAATTTCAAAGCTCTTCCTCAAAATGAATTTTAAAGTGTTTCACCTCACTTTATTTTATGTTTTTGACTGGGTCTAAAAATGAAAAATGCTAATGCTTTTTAGCTCATCTGTGCTCTTAAAGTCTTGCTGAATAGTGTGTATTTTTATGTTCATTTATATATTTCAATGAGATATACACATGTGCGTGCTCATAAGCCAGGGAAAACACACATAAATTGCAGAAAAAATAGAAAAAATAGTGCCCTGAGATGCTATTGGAAAGGCTTTTAGAATACAATTTATGATAAACGCTGTAGACATGTTAATCCGGCTTAGGATGTAATCCAACTGAGAAAAATAAGTTTAAAATGAATAGTTGACTTGAAAATTTCAAAACACATCTATCTATCTATCTATCTATCTATCTACAGTTGTGCTCAAAAGTTTACATACCCTGGCAGAATATTTACTTTCTTGGCCTTTTTTCCGAGAATATGAATGATAACACAAAACTTTTTCTCCATTCATGGTTAGTGGTTGGGTGACGCCATTTATTGTCAAACTACTGTGTTTTTTCATTTTAGATCATAATGACAACCCATAACAGCCAAATGACCCTGATCAAAAGTTTACATACCCCATTTCTTCATATCATGTATTGCCCCCTCTAACGTCAATGACAGCATATGATTTTCTGTTTTTTTATTGTTAGATTGTGTCTTTCACAATTAAAATGAACCTACAATAAAAATGACAGACCTCTCCAGTTTTGGAAGTGGGAAAGCTTGCAAAATCGACAGTGTATCAAATACTTATTTTCCCCACTGTATGTCCGGAATAGCGACCTTAGTTGAGATTCTATAAAGTATCTTCTCAAACATTGTTTCTCCATCTATATATTTATGTTGAAAACTAAAATCCACTTGCAATATATTTCGTGATTCCAGGGCTTAAAATCCTTGTCACTCAAGATTTTTGATACTGTTCTCTCCAGCTGCGAAACATAGTCAAAATAGATTGGTTTATTATAAAAATGGGGAAATTCCTTGAATGTTTTAACATAATATTTCGATCTTTCAAAGTAAGCAAAGATAGTATTCAATAATTTGTCTCGTAAATGCTTTGTCGCTCTAGCGCCTGTGGAATAGTTGTAGGAGCCATGGTTCATAATACATTCCCTCTTTAAGAGAAATGTGGTATTACATGTAGTTATTCAAACGACTGGGAAAATATGTGACACAATATAGATTCCCCTCTATATATGCATGAATAGGGTATATGAACGAAGTACATGATAAATAGTGGAATGATTCTTAAGGAAGTATTGCAAATAAATTTTGGTCTGCAACAACAGAAAGTAATTTAATTTAAATAGAATTGGTTGCTTGTTAAAAATAGAAGAAAATTTCTACCATGAAAATAAACACTGCATCATTAAATATAAAAATCAAGGTATGCCTGCCGAAGAAAATCAATGGAGGTAACACTCAATTTGCTTGCTCTTATTTCTTGCAAATGCTGAAAAATGTAGTCTTGTCAAATGAGTCATTTTCTCTTGTTAGTGGAGCATTGTCTTCTTTTTACCATCTTAATAATCAATACATTACAATTTTGGTATACACAGCATTCCAGCTATTATCATGCTAGTACAATTTACCTTTTCATGGTGACATTGCCTTTTTGCACCCAAGATTGATTTCCCAGTTAGCTGATTCAGAGTAACTAATGGAATCAATGCTCAGATCCAACAGGAGCTTCGGTCTGCAGCTTCCCCTTGTAGGCAGAGTATTTTCCTCATATTTCAGAGTCATTATTTCTGACAAAATACCCTCAATATCTACTGAACAGAACTGAACACTGTCTCCTTGCCAAATGCGTACCATTAATCACCTTTCTGTCAAAATCAAGTCTCTTACTCCAGGTTCATTTGCCAA
Organism: Dendrobates tinctorius; assembly: GCF_039654945.1. Lineage (NCBI taxonomy): Eukaryota > Metazoa > Chordata > Amphibia > Anura > Dendrobatidae > Dendrobates > Dendrobates tinctorius. The sequence continues at coordinate 15,163,487 of NW_027361775.1, read as the reverse complement.
AAGGTTTGAGCAATTTGGCTGTCATAACCTTCATTCTAAATGATCTTAAGGAGTATACCTTGCACATGATATAACTAACGGGATGCTGCATCTGTACAAATGAACTACCGACATTTGGAATAATGAATATTCCTTACGTATTTTACTCAAGGTGTATTATATTTTCCCAAATAATACCAATTATTTGGGAAAATAGAGAACTATTATATAGTTTTATACTTTCTGTATGTTATACATTTTCTATAGTTCTATATTGTCTATATTGCTATATGAAAATACAGACACTATTTTTAGGAAGACTGAACTTGCTGAAAAAGAAGAAGGAGCCAAAATTACTGGAAAAATCATCAACAATGTTATATACGCAGACAATGATGATACAACATTGATAGCAACATTCGCAGATGGAATTAAAAACCTCTTATGGAGTGTCTAGATGGAAAGCTCGAGCATGGCACTTCTACTCAATATAAAGACGGCAAAGAATTTGACTACTGCCAGGTAAGATGTGGATTCATATCAGGCCGATGAAGAGAAAATTGTAAAGGACTTCAACCTACTCAGACCGATGATAACTCAAGATGCAGCGATGACAACAGAAGTCAATAGGAGAATAGCAATGGGTAAACCAACAATAAAGTTACTGGACAAGTTCTTCATATCAAGCAAAATTTCATTGATGATGAAGACACTGCTTGTACATAGCTTGGTCTTTTCTGTGGTGACATATGGATATGAATCCTGGATGATAAAGAAACAACACAGAAAAAAGAATCAACACCTTTGAGATGTGGTACCTTTGAAGGATGTTATTAATATTATGCATGGCAAAAAGAACAAATAAATCAATTTTGGAACAAATCAAGACAGACATATTACTCAATGCAAGGATCACCAAGCTACGACACCAAGCTACGACTTGCCTACTTTGGACACATCTTATGAAGACAGCAATCACCAGAAGAGGAAAACCAGCAACCTGAAAGCTTCATACTATCAAGATAATGGCAGAGAAGACACCGAGGGACCTATCTAGGCTTGTATGAGATTGATCGTCCTACAGATTGTTCATCCATCAAGTCGCCATAGCTTGAGATCGAACCAAAGTGCAATAAAGTAAAGCTAAGTTCTATATTGTAGGTGAAATATACTTATTTGAATTTTCCATTGCCTTGCTTGGCTCTTCAAATCCTTCAGCTGAAGGATTATTGTGGTTTTCAAGTTGTCTGGTATTTCTATGATAGCGAGACCATTATAAGATGCTAACATTTTCTATTCCCATCAGTAAAGCCTTTTCTTTATCCGTAAAACCTAATGAATGAACACAGAAGATAATTTACCTCTATTCATTGTTTACAGCTAAAATACAGAGTGACCATTTTGCTATTGCAAAGTCTGAAGTAATATAAGTGAGGAGCAACACATAAGTACGTTCTGCGTAAACACAATTACAGTCTATCCATTTAATCTCTAGTGATATATAATGCTAATAAAGTCTTTGCACCAGACGGTACAGTTTGAAATATCGGGCTTTAGCTCCTACTAGATAAAGTGAAGAGTCTATTATAAAGATAATTACTGAAATTACTGAGTGTTTATCATTTGAAGAGAAAAATGCATCAAGACATGTTGTGTCTAAGAGCTCATTGTGAAAATACTAAAGTAAAACTAGGTTGTTTCGAAAGAAAAATACCCTTGAAGACCAAAAACCCATAATGTCTTATTATAGCTGTCTGCATCCTTGTAGGAGGATTGTCATAAAAATGCATCAAAGTCAGTAATTCAATCTATTTCATATATAACTGAAGCTCCCAGATAATATGTCTCTATAATATCCAAAATAGATTTTCTTTTTGTACAGATCTAAAGAACAAATATATTTTTCTACTATGTCAAAGAAAAAAATTGAACCTGTGCTCAGCAAGCATAAGCTCAAGTAAAATATGCTCTCCCTCTGTTTTACAGGGTCATCTGCTTCTGAACTGAAGATACAGTGCACACCTGAAGGAATACGATTCCATTGTTACATGAAGTACTTCTCTGAAGAAATGAAAGTTTCCTGGTATCAAAGGTATGCAATCAATGGTATCATATTTGACATGATTTGGCAATATTGAGTAGATATGTACAGTGACAGACTAGGGTGCCAAGGGCCCACCGATAACATTGACTCTGGGGGTCATCTGTTCAGCTACATGCAAATATTACATTACTCTCATTCAAAAATGTAACCATGCTTCTATATCATCATAAACTAGTTTGTTAAATGATGAGATTCGGCCTTTGAATGTACATAGTAAATCAAGTATACTATGCCAACTACTGTTCATATAAGGGAAAACGCCTGCACAGGGGCCCTCTAGGAATTCACCTGTTCCCCAGTGTGCCAGTCCGAGCCTGGATAAGAACATGTTTATTCCAATGGTAGTCTTGTTCCACAATATTTTAGTCTCACTTCAAAAGTTTTTTTTTTCCCTTTCGTTGTGTGTACACACCAGTGTACAATGTATCTAAAGATGGCCAGATTGGAAACTGTAGTTTAGCTGGGAGAGTGAAAGTTTCCAAAAGTGAAGTAGCTGTGGATATTGCAGACCACAGTCACAAACTCTATAGCATGTATTTGTGACTTCCTATACTTGATGATTTTAAATTTTACTTCTTGGGCGAGATAGAGATTAATTTAATTTTAAAGCTTACAATTATAATAAAGGATTTGTTGTATAAAATAGGTGTAAAGCTTTAGATAATTATTAGCTGTCTTATGTGCAATATGTCAATATATCGTAAGCAAAGAAGGGGACAATGAGTCAATCCTCTGATTTGTGGGGGTACTATGTGATATTGTGATATGTGATGTCATGTGATATTGATGATTATCGCAAAGATCGGTCATTAACATAAAAGTTCCTTTAACCCCTTTCCTACATCGGGTGTACATTTACGCCAATGTCCTCCCTCCCTTTGATGTGGGCTTCGGGAGTGAGCCCACATCTTTCCCTAGACATATCAGCTGTTTCGAACAGCTGACATGTGCCTGGAATAGCCACGGGTGGACTTGTGATCCACCCGCTGCTATTAACCGTTAAATGCTGCTGTCAAACGCTGACAGCGGCATGTAAATGGCGCTCCCGGCAAGTCACATGATTGCGGGTCACTGGTTTGTCGGCGTGACAACCCGTGGTCTCCTGGATATCTCTATGGTTGTCGATACCGGATTGCTGTGAGCGCCAACCAGTGGTCGGCGCTCATAGCAAGTAAGCAATTCTACTACACCTGACCATCGTTTCTATGTAGCAGAGCCAATCAAGTTGTGGCAGCTTCTAGCCTCCTATGCAGACTATTGAAGCATGCCAAAACTTAAAGAAAAATGTGTTTAAAAATCTAAGAAAATAAAAAATATAAAAGTTTGCCCTTTCACCCCATAAAAAAAAATAAAACAATAAAAGTAAAATCAAACATGCACATAATTGGTAACGCCAAGTTCAGAATCGCACAATCTATCAATAAAAAAGGATTAACCTGATTGCTAAACTGCTTGGCGAGAAAAAAAGTTGAAACGCCAGAATTACGTTTTTTTGGTCGCTGCGACATTGCATTAAAATGCAATAACGGGTGATCAAAAGATGATATCTTCACCAAAATGATATAATTTAAAACGTCAGCCCGGCATGCAAAAAGTAAGCCCTCAACCAACCCAAGATCACGAAAAATGGTGGAGACGCTATGGGTCTCAGAAAATGGCGCAATTTTTTAAATTTTTTTAGCAAACTTTGGAATTTTTTTCACCACTTAGATAAAAAAGTACCTAGACATGTTTGGTGACTATGAACTCGTAAAAACCTGGAGAATGATAATGACAGGTCAGTTTTAGCATTTAGTGAACCTAGCCAAGCAAAAAACAAGTTTGGGATTGCACTTTTTTTCAATTTCACTGCACTTGGATTTTTTTCCTAGTACACGACATGATAAAACCAATGGTGTCGTTCAAAAGTACAATTTGTCCCACAAAAAAAGCCCTCACATGGCCATATTGATGGGAAAATAAAAAAGTTATGGCTCTGGGAAGGTGGGGAGCGAAAAACAAAAACGCAAAACTGAAAAAAGCTTTGGGTATAAGGGGTTAGACTCCTTTAATGTCTAATAACCCCTTCACCCCCAAGGGTGGTTTGCACGTTCATGACCGGGCCAATTTTTACAATTCTGACCACTTTCCCTTTATGAGGTAATAACTCTGAAATGATTCCATGGATCCCGGTGATTCTGACACTTTTTTCTCATGACATATTGTACTTCATGTTAGTGGTAAAATTTCATTCAAATAACTTGCGTTTATTTGTGAAAAAACGGAAATTTGGTGAAAATTTTGAAAATTTCACAATTTTCCAACTTTGAATTTTTATGCCCTTAAATCACAGAGATATGGCACACAAAAAACTTAATAAGTAACATTTCCCACATGTTTACTTTACATCAGCACAATTTTGGAACCAAAATTTTTTTTGTTAGGAAGTTATAAGGGTTAAAACTTGACCAGCGATTTCTCATTTTTGCAACAACATTTTATTTTTACGGACCACATCACATTTGAAGCCACTTTGAGGGGTCTATATGATAGAAAATACCCAAAAGTGACACCATTCTAAAAACTGCACCCCTAAAGGTGCTCAAAACCACATTCAAGAAGTTTGTTAACCCTTCAGGTGCGTCACAGGAATTTTTTGAATATTTAAAAAAAATGAACATTTAACTTTTTTTCACAAAAAAAATACTTCAGGTTCAATTTTTTTTTATTTTACCAAGGGTAACAGGAGAAATTGGGCTGCAGAAAGTTATTGTGCTATTTGTCCTGAGTACACTGATACCTGATATGTGGGGGGAACCACTGTTTCGGCGCATGGCAGAGCTCATAAGGGAAGGAGCGCCGTTTGACTTTTTCAATGCAAAATTGGCTGGAATTCAGATTGGACGCCATGTCACGTTTGGAGAGCCCCTGATGTACCTAAACAGTGGAAACCCCCCACAAGTGACACCATTTTGGAAACTAGACTCCACAAGGAACTTATCTAGATATGTGGTGAGAACTTTGAACCCCCAAGGGCTTCACAGAAGTTTATAATGTACAGCCGTACAATTAAAAAGTCATATTTTTTCCACAAAAAGGTGAAAACCCTCAATTCTTATTTTTCCAAGGGTAACAGGACCCTAAAAGTTTTGTGCAATTTGTCCTGAGTACGCTGATACCCCATATGTGGGGGTAAACCACTATTTGGGCGCATGGCAGAGCTCGGAAGGGAAGCAGCGCCATTTGACGTTTTTGGCTGGAATTGAGATCGGACACCATGTCGCATTTGGAAAGCCCCTGATGTACCAAAATAGTGAAACCCCCCCACAAATGACACCATTTTGGAAACTAGACCCCCCCAAGGAACTTGTCTAGATGTGTGGTGAGCACTTTGAACCCCCCCAGTGCTTCACAGAAGTTTATAACTCCCAGGCGTGAAAATAAAAAAATCGTATTTTTTCAACAAACATGATCTTTTAGTCACCAATTTTTTTATTTTCCCAAGGGTACCAGGAGAAATTGGACCCCAAAAGTTGTTGTCCAATTTGTCCTGAGTTCGCTGATACCCCATATGTGGGAGAAAACTACTGTATGGGCACATGTCAGGGCTCGGAAAGGAAGTAGTGACGTTTTGGAATGCAGACTTTGATTCAATGGTCTGCAGGTGTCATGTTGCTTTTGGAGAGCCCCTGATGTACCTAAACAGTGGAAACCCCACACAAGTGACCCCATTTTGGAAACTAGACTTCCTAAGGAACTTATCTAGATGTGTGGTGAGCATTTTGAACCCCCCAGTGCTTCACAGAAGTTTATAATGACCGGGCGTGAAAATAAAAAAATGGTATTTTTTCAACAAACTTGATCTTTTAGTCAACAATTTTTTTATTTTCTCAAAGGTACAAGGAGAAATTGGACCCCAAAAGTTGTTGTCCAATTTGTCCTGAGTACGCTGATACCCCATATGTGGGAGAAAACTACTGTATGGGCACACGTCAGGGCTCGGAAGGGAAGTAGTGACGTTTTGGAATGCAGACTTTGATGGAATGGTCTACCGGTGTCATGTTGCTTTTGGAGAGCCCCTGATATACCTAAACAGTGGAAACCCCTGTCAAGTGACCACATTTTGGAAACTATATCCCCTAAGGAACTTATCTAGATGTGTGGTGAGCACTTTGAACCCCCAAGGGCTTCACAGAAGTTTATAATGCCCAGGCAGGAAAATAAAAAAAATCGTATTTTTTCCACAAACATGATCATTTAGTCCCCAATTTTTTTATTTTCCCAAGGGTATCAGGAGAAAATGGACCCCAAAAGTTGTTGTCCAATTTGTCCTGAGTACGCTGATACCTCATATGTGGGAGAAAACACACGTATGTATGGGCACACGTCGGGGCTCGGAAGGGAAATAGTGACGTTTTGGAATGCAGACTTTGATGGTATGGTCTTCGGGTGTCATGTGCGTTTGGAGAGCCCCTGATGTACCTAAACTATTGAAACTCCCCACATGTGACCCCATTTTGGAAATTAGACCCCCCAAGGAACTTATCTAGATGTGTGGTGAGCACTTTGAACCCCCAAGTGCTTCACAGAAGTTTATAACGCCCGGGCGTGAAAATAAAAAAATAATTTCTTTCCACAAAAATGAAATTTTTGCCTCCAATTTTTTATTTTCCTACTGGTAACAGGATAAATTGGACCACAAAAGTTGTTTTGCAATTTGTCCTGAGTAGGCTGATACCCTATATATGGGGGTAAAACACTGCTTGGGCGCATGGCAGAGCTTGGAAGGGAAGGAGCACCATTTTGACTTTTTCAGCGCAGAATTGGCTGGAATTGAGATCAGACACCATGTTGCATTTGGAGAGCACGTGATGTGCCAAAACAGTGGAAACCCCCCAATTCTAACTCCAACCCAAACCCCAACACACCACTAACCCTAATCTCAGCCCTATCTCTAGCCCTAGCCCTAACCCTAGCCCTAACCCTAGCCCTAACCCTAGCCCTAATGGGAAAATGGAAATAAATAGATTTTCTTTTAATTTTATTATTTTTCCCTAACTAATGGGGTGATAATGGGGGGTTTGATTTACTATTTTTGACGGTTTTTTGTTTGGCAACTGTCGAACGCTAAAAGACGCTTTTTATTGTAAAAATAGTTTTTGCATCACCACATATTGAGAGCTATAATTTTTCCATATTTTGAGTCATATGAGGTCTTATTTTTTGCGGGATGAGTTGACGTTTTTATTGGTATCATTTTCGAGCACGTGACATCTTTTGATCGCTTTTTATTCTGATTTTTGGGACGCAGAATGAACAAAAACCAGCGTTTCATGAATTTCTTTTGGGGGGTGCGTTTACACCATTCCGTGTGCGGTGAAATTGATAAGACGGTTTTATTCTTCGGGTCAGTACAGTTACAGCGATACATCATTTAGGTTTTTTTATGTTTTGGCGCTTTTATGCAATGAAAACAATTTTATATAAAAAATAATTATTTTTGCATCGCTTTATTCTGCGAGCTATAACTTTTTTATTTTTTTGCTGATGATGCTGGTTAGTGGCTTGTTTTTTGCAGGACGAGATGACATTTTCAGCGGTACCATGGATATTTATATGTGTCTTTTTGATTGCGCGTTATTGCATTTTTTGTTCGGCGGTATGATAATAAATCATTATTTTTTGCTTCGTTTTTTATTTTTATTTTTTAAGGGGTTTGCTAAAGGGGTTAACTAATGGGATAGTTTTATAGGGCGGGTCGTTACGGACGCGGAGATACCAAATATGTGTACTTTTATTGTTTTTTTTATTTCCAAAAAATGAATTTATTAGGGAATATTTTTTTTTTTTAATTTATTTAGCGATTTTTTAAAAATTATTTTTACACTTTTTTTAACTTTATTACATTGTCCCAGGGGGAACATTACTGTCATGTGACAGATCAGCGATCTGTCACAGGCACTGCACTTGGCTTCCTCTTGCCTGCGCTTTGCAGACATGAGGAAGCCAGCTCCCTGCAGGCCCCCGAAGGTCCCCGTCGCCATCTTGGATTCGGGGACCTGCAGGGATGGAGCCCCCCGCAGCAGCACTGCACATTGCGCTGCTGTGGGGGGCTCAGGGAAGCATGGAGGGAGCCCCCTCCCTGCCGATGCTTCCCTTTAACCTCCGGTACACCGCAATCGTGTTTTATCGCGGTGTGCAAGGGGTTAACGTGTCAGGGGCAGTCCGTGACCACCCCTGACACATTGTGCCGGGTGTCAGCTGTGATAATCAGCTGACACCCTGCCTTGATCAGCGGCGCTCACCAGGTGAGCGCTGCTGATCGCGGTAGACGGGACGGGATAGTGCGTCTGATGTCAGAAAGGGGTTAAATAAATGGAATGAGTTGTAATTTTAGTGGCACCATATTAGAATACATAGAAGTTATTGATTAATTTTCATTAATTTTTGTCGCTTTCACTATTATTTTAGTATTAGTCATTACTAATATAGCAATGCACACTATTGATATTTTAGTTCTAACTGCAAAACGTGATATATAACTGTAATTTTTAAGTGATTTTGTCTGTTTTGCTGTTGATTTACCTTTTCTCCTCCTCCCACTCTCCCTCCCCATAAAATTTTATGAGAACCAGTTGCCATCTCCTATCTCAGTAATGTTGAAATCTGTGTTCATGGAAGATTTTGCTGATGATTTGAAAGGATGATCAGTCCAGGAGCAGAAAAAACAGATGTCTCTAATCAGATATATTACAAAGCTTCTTATATCACGTGTACTATAGATTTCTGACAAACAAGTTAATAAGTAAAATAATGTTAATTTATCAGTTTGTGATTGTCTAATCAGTTGTATAAAACATTGCATTACTGTCGATTACACTGATTGATGGCCTATCAAGTCAAAGCCTAATAGCCTCACATACATGTCAAACCTGGAGACCTTTATTGGTTGTTGACGGGCTTACAGATTAAATACTGTTACATATAAAGAGTTTTTGGCTGGAATTTGCCTTCTCAAATATGGGCTGTTACAGCATAACATCAACTGTTAAGAGGTTAAGGAAGGGGTTATAAAATATTAACCCCTCTCTGACATTAGACGTACTATTCTGTCCATTTGCCCTTTGACTTAATTCCCATGGACAGAATAGTATGTCATAGGCGATCAGCCGCACTCACGGGGGGAGCATGGCTGATCGCAGCAGGGTATCATCTGTTTCTCACGGCTGACACCTGGCACAAAGTGCCAGTAGCGGTCACGGACCACTCCTGGCACTGTAACCCCCAGAATACTGCAATCAAACATGATCGCAACATTCTGGAGCGGGCAAAGAGGCTGACAGCCCCTTTGCCTTTGGATTGGAGACCCCGCGGCATGATGCGGGGTCCTGATCACTTCCATAGCAACCTGATATCATCATGTCAACATCTGGGTCTCCAGACCTGAGAGACTTCCTGTCATGCACACTAATGATCAGTGTAAAATCCATGCAGCGCTGACAGCTTCTATAGCATGCAGATCTGCATGCCATAGAAGCGATCAACCTTCTCAAAAGGAGTGTCCCATAGTGGGACAAAGTGTAAAAGTAAGAATGAATTAAAAAAAATTTCTTAAATAATTGTAAAAATATTTTTAAAAAATGATTAAATCTTTATTTTTTATTATTTTTTTTCTTTCATTAAATCAATATTTGAATAAAAAACTTAAACAATAAAAGTACACATATTTAGTATTGTTGCGTCCGTAATGACCTGACCTATAAAACTGTCCCACTAGTTAACCCCTTTAGTGAACACCATTAAATAAAACAAGGCAAAAAACAATGCTTTATCACCATGCCCCCAAGCAAAAAGTGGAATAATGCGCGATCAAAAAGACGGATATAAATAAACGTGGTACTGCTGACATCATCATCTTGTCCCACAAAAAACAAGCTGCCACATAGCTCCATCACCAGAAAAATAAAAAAGTTATAGCTCTCAGAATAAAGCGATGCAAAAATAAATCTTTTTATGTAAAATAATTTTTATTGTATAAAAGTGCCAAAACATAAAAAAAGATCATGACTCTGTGTGTCAAAATATGGACAAATTATAGCTCTCAAAATGTGGTGATGCAAAAACTATTTTTTGCAATAAAAAACATCTTTTAGTGTGACAGCTGCTAAACATTAAAACCCGCTATAAAAACCTGCTATAAATAGTAAATCAAACCCTCCTTTATCACTCCCTTAGTTAAGGAAAGATAATAAAATAAAAAAATGTATTTATTTCCATTTGCCCATTAGGGTTAGGTTTAGGGTTGGGATAAGGGTTAGGGTTGGGTTTAAAGTTAGGATTAGGATTGGGGCTAAAGTTAGGGTTAGGGTTGGGGCTAAAGTTAGGGTTAGAGTTGGGGCTAAAGTTAGGGTTAGAGTTGGGGCTAAAGTTAGGGTTAGGTTTGGGATTACGGTTAGGATTGGGATTGTTCTGATGAAGGTCTACTGTATGACCGAAAACATTCAAAGGAGTTTGTTGAACTGGATGCTTATACAATAATGGAACTGTTAAATTGCCTTCTTTTTTGAGTGCCAAGTTATTTACTGTATTCTATAGGGTTGGGATTAGGGTTAGGGGTGTGTTAGGGCTAGGTTTGTGGTTAGGGTTGGGATTAGGGTTAGTGGTGTGTTGGCATTAGGGTTGGAGTTAGAATTGGGGGTTTCCACTGTTTAGGCACATCAGGGGCTCTCCAAACGCGACATGCGTCTGATCTCAATTCCAGCCAATTCTGCTTTGAAAATGTCAAATGGTGCTCCTTCTCTTCCAAGCTCTGCCATGCACCCAAGCAGTGGTTTACCCCCACATACAGGGTATCAGCATACTCAGGACAAATTGCACAACAACTTTTTGGGGTCCAATTTCTCCTGTTACCTTTGGTAAAATAAAAAATTTTGTGAAAAAATATCATTTTCTATTTTTATGGCTCTACATTATAATCTTCTGTGAAGCACTTGGGGGTTTAAAATACTCACCACACATCTAGATAAGTTCCTTAGGGGATCTGCTTTCCAAAATGGTGTCACTTGTGGGGGATTTCCACTGTTTAGTCACATCAGGGGCTCTCCAAATGCGACATGGCCTCCGATCTCAATTCCAGCCAATTTTGCATTGAAAAGTCAAACGGCGTTCCTTCCCTTTCGAGCTCTGCCATGCGCCCAAACAGTGGTTTACCTGCATCTATGGGGTATTATTGTACTTACTCAGGACAAATTGTACAACAACTTTTGGGGTCCAATTTCTCCTGTTACCCTTGGTAAAATAAAACAAATTGGATCTGAAGTAAAAATTTTTGTGAAAAAAATGTTCATTTTTTTAAACATTCCAAAAATTTCTGAAAAGCACCTGAAGGGTTAATAAACTTCTAGAATGTGTTTTTGAGCACCTTGAAGGGTGCAGTTTTTAGAATGGTGTCACTTTTGGGTGTTTTCTATCATATAGACCTCTCAAAGTGACTTCAAATGTGGTCCCAAAAAAATGGTGTTTTACAAATGAGAAATTGCTGTTTAACTTTTAACCCTTAGAACTTCCTAAGAAAAACAAATTTTTTATTCCAAAATTGTGCTGATGTAAAGTAGTCATGTGGGAAATGTTATTTATTAATTATTTTATGTGACATGTTTCTCTGTTTTAAGGGCATGAAAAATCAAAATTTGGAAAATTGCAAAATTTTCTAAATTTTCGCCAAATTTCCATTTTTTTCACAAGTAAATGCAAGTCATATCAAAGAAATTTTACCACTATCATGAAGTACAATATGTCATGAGAGAATAATGTCAGAATCACCAGGATCCATGGAAGCGTTCCAGAGTTATTACCTCATATATTGACAGTGGTCAGAATTGTAAAAATTGGCCTGGTCATTAACATGCAAACCACCCTTGGGGTAAAGAGGTTAAAATTACTGTATGTTAGAAAAATGTTTATTACAAAAGCCATTACAAGTAATATTTCACTTCTGTAATATACAGATGTCAATTTTAAAAGTATGTTGTTATTTAAGATCCAATAATTAGAACGGGAAAGATTAAATTGACAGTTTCCAAAATTATGTCAAAATAATTAAGATAAAACTTCTGTGACGTAAATGACACACCTTGGCCTTCATGAGAGAGATGAATTTTAAATCTATTACTGATATTTACTACTTGTAGATTCATAGGAATACCTAGGAAATTACAGTTAGTTATGAAATGACTGAACAGTTTTCGGAGCCTTTCTTTACTTTGTTTTCTTTAAAATCTTTTTTAAACTAATTTAAATTTCTAAGTATATTCAAGTTACCTGATGTTTCAATATTGTTTGCAAATAGTTTAACTGTAGTTAAATTTAAAGGGCTATTCTCAAAATGTATCTTGAGCAGCATATGGCTCTTCATTCTCTTTCACTTCCTTACTGGGGACAGGCGCTCCTCCTTAAATGACAGTTCTGATTAAGTAGCTATGTTCTACTACTGAGCTTCCTCCTGCTATTTTGACACATTAAAGACCTGTCAGTGTTTGATCTGAACTATACACTATTATCACTATATTTGCATATACAGATAACAGTGCATTTGAACAAGTGTACAGCTCAAGTGAGAAATGATCAAGAGAAGTCTTTAGGAAACAGTCAATGGTGGGGGTGGGGAGATTGTGGTTTTTGGAGGAATGATATCAGATTAGGAGCTGAGAGGGAGAGTGAGGTGAGTAGCTAACTACTGTATAGAAATTAATGAGCTGGAAAAATCTGACTGTTATCCCATGAGTTAACACCACAGTCTGGAATGTAGCTATTATGTGTACTAATCCAGATTCTGGTGGTTGATCTCCTTGGCAACAATCTGTGCACTTTGTAAGATAAAAGCTCTCATAGCATAAAAAGCTACAAGACTTTGTGATTTTTGAAATAAAAAAATTGTGGTGAATTCTAGCAAAAACATTTAAACGCTTATTACAAAAATACAAGAAATATTGTGTAAACGGGTTGTGACTATGGGGGAGAGAGTTTCATTTCTAATACATTTCAAGTACACTTATTCCAATGAAAGAAGATCCAGCATGTTTGAAAGACATTGCAAACCTGCCCCCCATAGTCACAAGCTGTTTGCACAATATTTTTAATATTTTTCTAATAAGATATTGCAATATGCCAACTCCATTGCTCCTAGACTCTTCTCCCACTCTTCCTGTCTCTGGAGGGATCATGTTTCACATGCTTAGCAGCAAATAGGGCAGCTTCAAGTTAGGAGGCAAACAATTGGGCAATTTGTCAATAGGTGATCTGTGTTGTACGTGAATTACAGTAGCGCCTAACAATTTGTAGGGACATGCAATAAATATGGAAATTATAGTCCTTCATGTTGGTAATCCAATCCATATCAAAACAAAAGATGCTATAATAAGCTGTACACGAGAAGGAAAAATAAAAATAATTACCTTAGAACTACAATGGCATCATCTGCTGAGCTTTCAAAAGAATTAAGTCATGTAGTTATTTTACATTTTAGTATAAACATAAGCTTAGCCCCTTAGTGACAGAGCCAAATTGCAGCTTAATGACCAGGCCAATTTTTACAATTCTGACCACTGTTATTTTATGAGGTTATAACTCTGGAACGCTTTAACGGATCCCGCTGATTCTGAGATTGTTTTTCGTGACATATTCTACTTCATGTTAGTGGGTAAAATTTCTTCAATATGACCTGTGTTTATTTATGAAAAAATGGAAATATGGTGAAAATTTTTAAAATTTTGCAATTTACAATCTTTTAATTTTTATGCCCTTTAACAGAGAGATACTGTATGTCACACAAAATACTTAATAAATAACATTTCACACATGTCTTCTTTACATAAGCACAATTTTGGAATTCAATTTTTTTTGTTAGGAAGTTATAAGGGTTAAAAGTTAAACAGCGATTACTCATTTTTAAAACACCATTTTTTTTAGGGATTACATCACATTTGAAGTCATTTTGAGAGGTGTATATGATAGAAAACATCCAAAAGTGACACAACTCTAAAAACTGCACTCCTCAAGGTGCTCAAAACCACATTCAAGAAGTTTATTAACCCTTTATGTACTTCACAGGAACTGAAGCAATGTGGAAGGAAAAAATTAAACATTTAACTTTTTTTTACAAACATTTTACTTCAGAACTAATTTTTTTATTTTGACAAGTGAAAAAGGGAAAATGAACCATAAAATTTGTTGTGTAATTTCTCCTGAATACGCTCATACCTCATATGTGTGGGTAAACCACTGTTTGGGCACATGACAGGGCTTGGAATGGAAGGAGCGCCATTTGACTTTTTCAATGCAGAATTGGCTGGAATTGAGATCGGATGCCATGTCGCATTTGGAGAGCCCCTGATGTGCCTAAACAGTGGAAACCCCCCAAAAATGACATTGTTTTGGAAACTAGACCCCTTAAGGAACTTGTCTAGATGTGTGGTGAGCGCTTTGAACCTCCAAGTGCTTCACAGAAGTTTATGATGTAGAACTGTGAAAATAATTCATATTTTTTCAACAAAAATGATTTTTTGCCCCAAAATTTTTATTTTCCCAAGCGTAACAGGAGAAATGAGACCCCCAAAACTGTTGTGCAATTTGTCCTGAGTATGCCGATACCCAATATGTTGGGGTAAACCACTGTTTGGGTGCACGCAGAGCTCGGAAAGGAAGGAGTGCCATTTATCTTTTTCAATGCAGATGTCAGGAATCGAACCTGGAACCTCTTGTCTGCTGGCCAGCAGCTCAGCCATCTGAGCTATGCGGCTGCTTGGAAGATCCCATGCGAAACCAGATACCAGTGATTCTTGTTCTTGATCAGCTCCACTCTGTGCTCTCCTAATTGGCCCATTGATTGCTAATTGCCCACCCTATATAACCTCAGCCAGTACTCTTCCTCATTGCGTGATTATTGTGCTTCCAGCCTGTAGTCAAGCTCCTTCTCCTGCTGCTGCAGCTGCTCCATCTGCTAAGTATCGCTGATCCCGTGTACCGACTTCTGGCTTTTCCTCTGACTTCGTTATCCGCCTGCTCCATCTGCTAAGTATCGCTGATCCCGTGTATCGACTTCTGGCTTTTCCTCTGACTTCGTTATCTGCCTGCTCCATTGCTAATGCATTGCTTATCCAGTGTACTGACTTTCGGCTTCACCTGACTACGCTTCCTGCCTTGCTCCCTCTAGTGGTTGCAATAACACTGGCTCCAACCTGAACCAGATCGTGACAGAATAATCACGCGCCAAAATGGAGTCCGTTGTAGCCACCCTGACAAAACAAGTTTCTGAACTTCAAAGTTTTTGTACCACTTACCAAGAAAAATATTCTAAACTACAAACAGTAGTATCAGGCCAACAAAAGGAAATAATTGAACTACAAAGGCAACTTCTTGACATGCGCAATTCAAGCCCAGAATCAAACGCACGAATGCCGCTGCCTGCAAAATTCAATGGGGATCGTCAGCAGTACCGAGGATTCCTCAACCAATGCCGGATATACTTCCAAATGCAACCTGCTCCATTTACCAGCGATAGGAAGAAAGTATTTTTTCTGATTAATCTCCTGACTGATGAAGCTCTTGCATGGGCCTCACCATATGTGGAAAAGAACTATGACATCCTTAATAACTTAGATTCCTTCATCACAGCTATGAATCAAGTTTTTGATGATCCAAACCATTGTGCCACAGCAGAAACCAAATTGCATAATTTACGCCAAGGACGACGCTCGGTCGCTGAATATACATCAGAATTCCGTCGCTGGGTGGCCGACACCACATGGAACTCAGCGGCCCAGAGAAGCCAGTTTCGACGAGGATTATCAGAGTCAGTAAAGGATGAGCTTGCCAGGGGCAAAACCCCTGATCAGTTGGAAGACTTTATTCACCTATGTGTTCGAATAGACCAGAGGCTCACCGAGCGGAGAAAGGAGAGACTTCGAGTACTGGAAAATAACCCTGCCCTTTCTTTCTCTTCGTCTAACCATGAACAAAAGACGCAAAGTGTGTCTGAACCGATGCAAATCGATGTTATTCGAAAACCGCTCTCAGCACAAGAAAAGCAGAGGCGACGGGCTGAAAATTTATGTCTCTATTGTGGGGGCTCAGGTCATTTCGCCATCAATTGTCCTAATAAAAGGACTATAGCCTTCATAAGCGACATGACTGCAAGCGATACAGACCTCTCCCAACAGCCATATCCTAGTATGCGGAAGATTTCATCAGTAACGCAGGAGAAAAACAAGATGTGTGCATCATCATCTCATTTTGTCATTCCCATTCAGGTCATAATGGGCAACCAAACAGTACGATGTTCGGCCTTGTTAGATTCTGGAGCAGGAGGGAATTTTATGGACTTAAAATTCACATTGGATAATAATATTTCAAGCAGAACTAAATCCATACCAATCGAAATGGAAACGGTGGACGGATCACCCTTATCTTCTGGACCTGTTACTCATGAGACGATTGAGCATGAGATTTGTATGGAACCTGATCATCACGAAACTGTCAGTTTCCATCTGATTTCCTCTCCAAAATTTCCCGTTATCCTAGGAGTTCCCTGGTTCTCAACTCATAACCCCTCTATCAACTGGGCTTCAAGGACCATTACCTTCCCTTCAGAATACTGTAAGAACAATTGCCATAGTGATCCACCTGTTCCTAAACAAATCCAAGTATCTGAGATTTCTCATACGAAGGAAGATAAACTACCACCACAATACCAACAATTTTCTGATGTCTGCAGCAAGAAAAAAGCTGATCAATTGCCTCCTCATCGTCCGTATGACTGCCCCATCGAGCTGCTTCCTGGAACAACTATTCCATTCGGGCGAATTTACAATCTCTCTGAACCAGAACTGAAGGTACTGAGAGAGTATCTGGATGAAAACTTAGAGAAAGGCTTCATCCGACCTTCTACATCTCCAGCTGGGGCACCCTTATTCTTTGTTGAAAAGAAAGACTCAACTCTGCGGCCATGTATCGATTACAGGGAAATTAATAAAATTACCGTAAAAAATCGCTACCCACTTCCGTTGATTCCAGAGTTATTAGAAAGACTCCGCTCTGCTAAAATTTTTACTATACTGGACCTGAGAGGGGCCTACAACCTCATACGGATTCGCCCTGGAGATGAGTGGAAGACCGCCTTCAGAACAAGATACGGACATTTTGAGTACCTAGTGATGCCTTTTGGCCTTAGCAACGCCCCAGCCACCTTTCAGCACTTAATTAATGATGTGTTTCGAGATTTTTTGGATCAATTTGTTGTTGTTTATCTCGATGACATTCTTATATTTTCAGATACCTTGGAGGAGCATCGCAGGCAAGTCCAGTTAGTCTTGGAACATCTACAGGAGAATCATCTCTACATAAAACTTGAGAAATGTGAATTCGAACAACCCACGATCCAATTTTTAGGATATGTCATCTCCCCAGAAGGTCTGAGCATGGATCCTGGTAAGATCAATGCAGTGGTGGATTGGCCACCCCCAAAGAATTTGAAAGACGTCCAGCGCTTCATTGGCTTCGCCAACTTCTACAGAAGATTCATTAAAAACTTTTCAAAAATTATTCTGCCAATCACCTTGCTAACCAAGAAAACCCAAGTTTTTTTTTGGTCTACAGAGGCACAGGAGGCTTTTGACAAATTAAAAAATCTTTTCACTTCCGCACCACTACTAGTCCATCCAAATCCGGAACTGCCATTTGTTGTTGAAGTGGATGCCTCGGATTCTGCAGTGGGAGCCATTCTGTCTCAGCAAGTTGGAGATAAGATGCAGCTTCATCCATGCGCATTTCTTTCTCATACCATGTCACCGGCGGAAAAGAACTACGACATTGGGAATAAAGAACTTTTAGCCATAAAAGTCGCCTTCTCCGAGTGGAGACATCTCCTAGAAGGTGCCAATCATCTGGTGACCGTCCTCACTGACCACAAAAATCTAGAGTTTTTACGCACAGCAAGAAGACTGTCTGCAAGACAGGCATGGTGGGCCTTGTTTTTCTCAAGATTTAATTTTGTAATTTCCTATCGGCCTGGTTCGAGAAATGGCAAAGCTGACGCCCTGTCCAGGATTTGTTCTGAACCTCAGGAGAGTTCTAATACTGACAGTACTATTCTGGGCCCCAAAAATTTTTTGGGAATATTGGACTCTAAAGTTTTTTTTGCTCAGATTAAAAATGGCTACCACAACGACCCTTTTCTTAACCATCCTCCTAAAGATGTCAATCTTTTTTTCAAGAAGGGATTTTGGATGCTGAACCACAGGGTTTATATCCCAGAATCGGTGAGACTCGAAGTCCTCAAATTAGTCCATGATTCTAAACTTGCAGGACACCCCGGAGTCATGAAAACCCAAGAACTACTACTTCGTTCCTTTTGGTGGCCTAATTGTAGAAGGGATGTGAAAAAATATGTGTCCTCCTGTGTAACATGTGCACATAACAAGACACCACGTTCCTCTCCTTTAGGACTTCTACAACCTCTTCCAGTTCCATCCAGACCTTGGGGATCAATCTCAATGGATTTCATCGTGGATCTACCTCCATCTAAAAAAATGACTGTGATTCTCGTTGTGGTAGATCGACTCACAAAGATGGCCCATTTCATCCCAACTAAAAGAATTCCTACTGCGGAACAAACTGCTGAGTTAATGATCAAAGAGGTTTTTAAGCTGCATGGGACTCCTGATAATGTAGTCTCCGACAGAGGGGTGCAGTTCACATCGAAATTCTGGAAAAGCTTCTGTACAGCCCCGGGAGTCACTGTGAATCTTTCTACGTCTTTCCATCCGCAATCAAATGGCCAGACAGAGAGGACGAACCAGACTCTCGAGCAATACCTCCGCTGCTTCATTTCATATCTTCAAGATGATTGGGTGGACTATTTACCAACAGCGGAATTTGCCTATAACAACGCTAAACACAGCTCTACAGCCCAGAGTCCTTTTTATGCTAACTATGGCTTGCATCCAGTATGTATTCCTAATCTTCCTTTTGAAACTTCTACCCCTGCTGTTGCTGACCGACTCAACAGATTAAAGGAATCCCAGGAGAAATTAATTGAGATATTGCAAAAGGCCCAAGAAGACTATAAAAAAGCAGCAAATAAACACCGTAGAGAACCTCCTAATCTGCACGTGGGTGACAAGGTTTGGTTGTCCACTAAAAACCTAAAAACACACGTGCCATCTTCTAAATTGGGACAAAAATTCATAGGACCCTTCCAAATTGCTGCACAAATTAACAAAGTTGCTTTCCGGTTGGAACTTCCCAGCAGTCTTAAGATTTACCCAGTGTTTCATGTATCTCTGCTCAAACCATTCTGTGAAAATCCATTTCCAGGAAGAACTCAGCCTCCTCCTCCACCTGAAAGGGTCCATGGCGAGGAAGAATTTATTGTGGAGAAGATTCTGGACTCTAGGAGAATCCGAGGTAACCTGCAGTATCTTGTGCAATGGAAGGGTTACGGACCAGAAGAAAACTCATGGGAACCGGAGGAAAATGTTCATGCTTCTAGGCTAACAAGAATCTTCCATCAGAGGTATCCAGATAAACCAGCCCCTGAGATGTCCAGAGGCCATCCTGGAAGGAGGGGAGTACTGTCAGGAATCGAACCTGGAACCTCTTGTCTGCTGGCCAGCAGCTCAGCCATCTGAGCTATGCGGCTGCTTGGAAGATCCCATGCGAAACCAGATACCAGTGATTCTTGTTCTTGATCAGCTCCACCCTGTGCTCTCCTAATTGGCCCATTGATTGCTAATTGCCCACCCTATATAACCTCAGCCAGTACTCTTCCTCATTGCGTGATTATTGTGCTTCCAGCCTGTAGTCAAGCTCCTTCTCCTGCTGCTGCTGCAGCTGCTCCATCTGCTAAGTATCGCTGATCCCGTGTACCGATTTCTGGCTTTTCCTCTGACTTCGTTATCCGCCTGCTCCATCTGCTAAGTATCGCTGATCCCGTGTATCGACTTCTTGCTTTTCCTCTGACTTCGTTATCTGCCTGCTCCATTGCTAAAGCATTGCTTATCCAGTGTACTGACTTTCGGCTTCACCTGACTACGCTTCCTGCCTTGCTCCCTCTAGTGGTTGCAATAACACTGGCTCCAACCTGAACCAGATCGTGACAGCAGAATTGGCTGGAATTGAGATCGAACGCTATATCACATTTGGAGAGCCCCTGATGTGCTTAAACTGTGGAAACCCCCACAAGTGACACCATTTTGGAAACTAGACCACCCAAGGAACTTACCTAGATGTGTGGTGATCACTTTGAACCCCCAAGTGATTCCTTAAAGTTTATAATGTAGAGCTGTGAAAATAAAAAATCATTTTTTTTATTTTCACAAGGGTAACAGGATAAATTGGACCCCAAAAGTTGTTGTACAATTTGTCCTGAGTATGCTGATGCACCATATGTGGGGGAACCACTTTTTGGGCAAACATTGGGGCTTGGAAGGGAAGTAGTGACGTTTTGGAATGCAGACTTTGATGGAATGGTCTGCGGGCGTCATGTTGCATTTGCAGGGCCCCTGCATAAACAAAGGGAGGAAAAACACCACATCTGTCCATACTGCATTTCTCTTATGCCGCAGAGGTAAAGTGTCCTCTATTGCTGTAACTAGGTACATGTTTGTCCTGCAGTTTTTTTTACATTGGCATAACAGCTCTGCTTATTAATCCATTACTTATTGGATTACATACTACATATTTTAATGTTGGTTATTTCACTAGAATAATAAATTAATCATCCATCTGTTTACACAATGACTTAGGCCTTTCCTTTCCAGAATACCTTGGTTATTTCTTGAAGTCTTAGTTGTGCCATGTTCATTAATTTACAAGAGTTTGTGGTTTCTCATCTCACAAAATGATGATAGGTTCGGATCATCTCTTTCAAAGTCTGCCATTATTGCACTGCTGAACGCTGAACACAGCACTGCCAATTAGGGAGGAAATGACTGCAGGCATGAGATTTTGTTTTCAAGCATCAATTTTATGTTTTTGCTGATTAACTCTGTCGATGCTGGAATGATGAAATCTTATTGTGGACCCTTCAGCTTTAGTTATATAATAACGTCATCATTTATCATTATTAAACGTTTTCAATCATTTGCAAATGTAAATGAATTGTTCTTCAGTGCATATACAATGAAAAAGGCACAAACCCAAACAGAAATGTAATAAACCAGTGTTTTGACCTTTTGTATTCTGGAAGCAGAGAGTTTCCTGAAGCCTATACAATCTTTTGGGAACTTATTTTATGGAAATGCATGCTTTTTTTTCATAAAAATGTCTTTTTAAATTGAGTTCTAAGAATTTTCAACAGTTTGTCTTCTGTAGTTTGCATGTTTTCACATACATTTCTTACTGCTCTGTCCTTTTCAGTGAGAAATGCAACAATGAGTCTTCTGATGGCTTGGTCTGTAACCTGTCTTACTGCTCATCTGAGTGCAAATTTACTGTTACAGCCAAATAAAGTAAATGTAAATCAAAACAGTTGTCAACTTTATAAGCTTTTCAGTGTAGAATAGAGGGGGTTGCACACTAGATTTCACATTGTGCAGTATACAATGCATGAAAACACATTCAGGAAGAACATTAGCCATAGACTATTGTTAAAAATGCTCATGTCTAAATATGGGTGACTAGGAAGATATTGGCAAAATGTTTATTTTAGGATGTAGGTAAAAGAGTAGTTTAAGCTCAAACTGAACATTAGCCTAGTTATATTTGATCAATTATTGCATAGCTGTTCATCTACAAGTCCTATGGTTGCACTGAGTGCTTTAAGATACCTATTAGAGATTATCAAATTGATTGGGCGCACATAGAATTCAAATCATATTTTATTAGATTCACAGGTACCTGCAAATTCAAACAATTTATGATTTGATTTGCTTGAATTGCTAAAACGCTTGCTGCTTTTTATATATTGCAGAAGTACAAAAGGCTCTCATTACCTCAGGATTCCCCATAATTCCTTGCATCTATAATATCATGGTATAGTGCCGCCAATCATGAGGGACTTTTGTAGCCTGTATAAAAGCCCAAGTAGATAATCAGCAGACATTTTAGGCCGATTTTAAGAGAGTAATTCAGAGCTCACAGTTCAGCAATAAATATTTGACGAAAAAGCCCTAAATCATTCCAGACAGTACTGTGTGGTAGAACTGCAGCACTAAAAAAGATAAGTAGTAGTTTGTGAATAATACAGAGATTCAATTGATGGGAGCAACGAGTGATAGCAGAGGTGCCAGTACCAGTAGTGCTAGGCTCATTTTAATTGACCAGTAAGATGGTGTAGCTTGCATCTGTCTTACTGCTTTTAAATTACAATTACACGTTTTCTTCAGTCTTAATGCACTTGAATGCAAGACAGTACAATAATTTTTACAGAAAAAAGAAATCTGAAATCAACATCAGACGGTGTGCTTGCTTGTCATAAGCAACTATACTCTGTTTTTAAACTTTTTGTGCAATCTTTTTTGTGATGGGAGGGATAATTAGATTTTATAGAATTTTCTTTTGTATTTTTAAGATAGACATTTAACTGTGTCTTTGTACCGCATAAAGTAAGCAAGTCCCAAACTAATTTTTTTCCATATCTGTTTTATATTATTTATTTTTTATATTTATATTTATATATTTATTAGTCAAATTTTAGATTCATGCTTGCAACACTGATGCAGTGTCCTATCTCAGTTGTTGGCTTTTAAAATAGTAGTGTAACCTACCTTTCATTTTTTATTTTTGCATTTTTTTAGAAAGGGGTTAAAGTTTTTTTAAAAAAATAAATATATACATATTATTTTTTAAATGTAGACATAAATATGCACGTCTGTTTTTGCAGATCTGTTTGACAATTTGAGAACTGTGCATGTCAGACCTATACTGTGGCCTGCTGCCACATTTTGCTTTCTGTACATGTACTAACCTACATAGCATTTCTTATGTCCTTTTAAAAAAAGTTTGAATTGTAGTTGAAATAAATGTCAAAAGGTAAATATGCAAATGCAGGTAACAGTTGCCTTCCTTTGCCTCCGTCATGCATGCTAGTGGAGAAAGTGGAGAATGTTATGGAATATATGGCACTTCACTCATCTCAGTCACATCAGAATGATGTTACTTCTAACAGCTACATTGTTAGTTTGAGACAGTGTACAATAGAGAATGGTCTGCATGATAAATGACTAAGGGTATGTGCACACGTTCACTATTAGGCAGCGCTTTGGATGCGGCACATGTCCGCTGTGGCAAAAACGCTGCCGGCTTTTGAACGCAGGCAATTCCGCATGTGTTTATTGAACCGTGCGGAATCACCACATTTAATACAATGTACAGGTGACATTTATCTTGCAGAAACTGAGCGTCTCAGCAAGATAAATAGACATGCTGCAGACTGGAAAGACGCACCGCATGTCCATCTCCGCAGGGAAGCCACGGGTGCTGGTGCACGCGTAGTGGAGATGGGATTTCTTGAAATCCCATTCACTATGCTGTAACATCTGGCCACAGCGGGTTGGACACTGCGGATGTACTCAGCGCCCAACCCACAGCATTTACTGACTGGGGGAACATACCCTAAGAGGTGTAATTTTTGGACTGTTTTTTAATTAAAAAAATCTGTCAATACAATGTGTTTTTAAAAACACTGTAACTACCGCATTACTATCTTTTTATTTCTATGATGAGGTCACTTAAACATTACTAAGGCTATGTTTGTGTTAAAATAGAAGGGAAAGGGACTGAATAACATACTATACACCTCACTGTGTATACACATGTTTTCAGGGCAATTTGAGTATCTGTGATTAGCAGCAAATTTATTTTTGACTTTTTGGGAAAAATTTGCCAAACCTGGTGTGCTGGACTTTCAAAAGACTTGATCTTCTCTAGTAATACCCATGTATATTATTTTAAATGTAAGGTGCTACCTCCTATGCTTTCCGAAGGGAGTCTGTTTGCTGAGACCCCAACAATTGCTCCAATATCCACTCTGAAACGTGTGATTGCAGGCTCAATAGAAAGTCTCTGGTACTGTTCACAAAATGGAGAATGGATTGTTAGATTTTCTACTGAGCCCACACACTGCTTTGTGCGCATTCTCAATCAGAAGTTCTGTGCTCAAGAACTGATCACCCACTGATCTGTTGCATGTTAGGTAGTAGTTATAATTTAAAAATATACTTCTTAGAGCTCTATAGTCACCATTTATTACTTTTTATGCAAGTCTGTAGTAGTCAGTAATAAAAATGAGCAAATCGAGTCACTATGGTTTGAAATCGAGTTTAGTCCCAGCAAAATCAACAATTTGTGAATCATTTTGGAAGGAAAAAAATGCCCAGCACCATATTACATATTGCTGACTCCTGTAGCAGGCAGAAAGTGGGTTACTGTTGCTTCTCCATAATGTCTTGTAGCAATCACATCACATCGCCTAGTGCAACCAAGCAAGTAGAACTTTGACAACCACTAGAAAAGGTGAAGGCTGGCCAAGCAGCTCAACATTAGGATTTCACATCTTAAAGATAGATAGAGGTCAGATCGCGCACTTCATTACACATAGGGATAGAAAGAGGACTAAAATTGCCTGTGTTATACTACTGCAGTGCTGAAGCACATTAAAAATGGGAGTGGTACTGTTAGTGTGTGAATAATATTCCAAAAATTCAAGTGATAAGGAATTGTTGTACCTGCTAAGTCATTGTAACTGTGAATTGATCAATGTGCAATAAACTGCAGTAACAGCACCTTAATAGCATTTTTTTTGTTCTTCATCTTCACATACTGCAAAATATTAGAGCTGTTTAATACTTCTCTGTCCTAATTTTGGTACTAAAGAAAAATCTTGAAACCAAGGCTTGTGTGTAACAGAATGTGCACTTCCTGGCTTGTCAGATGGATAAGTCATAATTGTTTGTTATTTTAATGACAAAAGTAATATTTTTCTATTGTAAAAATGTAAATGGAACTTTCTACTTCTCACAGTGTGCATGTTGTAAAAAAAATGTATTTTTGATTACTTCTTTGTTATAACAGTCCAATAATAGACATGTAAACTCCACCTGAATACTGCTGTAGGTTACTACCGGTTATCATCCACTTTCAGCTAACCAGATATATGAAGGTCACTCGGACTTAACAAAGGCTGTGTTTGCAATAAGTTGCTTAAAAGGAATCCAATACAGTCCTAAGAGACTTAGTGTTATACACATCTTTTATGGCAATTAGAGGCTTTGTAGTATTGAGACTTGTGGGCAAACTTATTCACTGTGAATCAAATTTTTTGGGAAAAGTCAGAAAAGATGTCAAATTCGACATTTCTAAAGCTTCACTCATCTTCAGTCAGTAACTATGCATAGCTCGCAGACTACTTCACAAATGACTTGTGCCATCAGGTCAGTGAAGAGTATGCATCTATGCATTCATGATTTCATGTTAAAAATACAGTATGAAAAGTAGTCAGAGAAATGATTCGGGAATACATAAAAGTTTACTTGTCCTTCAAGTATTCTTCACCTCCTTCCTTTCTTTATACTATTTTTAATGTCTTTTTATTGGGAATCATTTTTTTTGCTTTCAATTTTTACTAATTCAAGTTTATTACTTTACGTTTACAAGACTTTAATGTCAACATCTTTTTAAACCAACTTTTTGAAAGCTTTAATCTTTGAACACTTACCAGTAAAATAATATAAAAAAACTTTTAATTTTGCATATTTTCTTTGTATACAAAAGGGAGACAAAGGTTTCTTCAAGTGAAAAGATGAGAATTGGAGGCACAGATGAATTTGCTTGGTTGCAGATTTGTGAACCCACAGAAAAGGACAAAGGAAAATACACATTTGAGATATTTGATGCCAAATCTTCCCATAAAAGAACTGTTGATTTATCAGGACAAGGTAACACTTATAAATCTGAGGCATTTTAGAAGACTGATTGATTTTATCAGGTCTCCTAGAACAAATACATTTATGAGCTGATATTTTTACCTTTCTCGTCTTGAGAAGTTCCAGTGTTGTTATGGAAACTGAATGACACGTCTCCTTTTTTTAATTTCAGCTTTTGATGAAGCCTTTGCAGAATTCCAGAGACTAAAGTTAGTTTGAAGTTCATTATTGTGTATGCAAAATAAGATGCATAAAATATTATATTAAACAATTACTTTCTTTTCCTCCCACAGGGCTGCAGCCTTTGCTGAAAAGAGTAAGTATTTATAAAAAATGAATAAAAGCTCTATGCAGAAGAATACTTGCTTACACAATTCCCACAGTGTGAACATTTAGTTTAAAATGGATGTCTAGTTTGGGCAAAGTTTTTTTTGTTATGTGGATCAAGGAGATCAGCTGGACACTTGTAACCGTACTCTCAAGAATCATTTTGTATTCATTTATTGTTATGGATATCAGTGTCATCAAGAGCTACGCTTTATGTGGATCTTACTAATATGAAAGGTTGAATGTGGGAAAGCTATGGATACTGAAATGAAATAGACACTATCAAATAAAATGATACTAAAAGCAATTTACTTAAACAACAACGCTCTCAAAATTCTTTTCGGAGCCTTACGAATCCTTTTCAGAAAAAAGACTACTGGGTCTTTGATGAAGTGGCTTCCCCTAGGAAAATCTTGGTAGTTGTGTCATCATCTTAATTACTAAGGTTATGAACACAGTCTTTTTGCTGAGTTTTTGGAGTTGAAACTGAGCAGAAACCAAATGATTTTGAGTAGGGTTTGTAGATTTTCTGCTAAGTTTTGGCTCCAATAACTCTATAAAAAAACTCAGTGTGCCCAACCTCTTCTGGCACTAGAATGACTTATTTTCAGAAAATGACCTTTAAAAATATTAAAATGATTGAACATATGCAATGCAATGTCAAAATGACTTGTTCACATGTTCAGTCTTTCTTAACTTCTCTTAACTTATTTAACCATGAAGCATCCTAAAGAAGCAAGTTGACCATTGTTTAGGCAGATTTTCTTTTGTGCAACCTATTTTTACTGTTTTAGAAATATTACCATTTTCCTTTTTGTGACCATCTTGAGTTACTCCTGAATGTTACCTGGTAGAGATGTAGCATTTTTAACTCCTTCACAACATATGACATTAATGTATGTCATGTATCATGTCTCTGACTTGAATTCAGGCTTGCACACCAAGTCCATATTTCTCAAATGATGGTTGATTTAAATGAAAGCAGCAGGTGATGCTCTGCCCACAACTGTTAACCTGTTAAGTGCCACAGTCAATTTCTGACATTTAACACTCACACATTGGTGCACATGTGATATGGAATCACAGGGTGTGGAAGTGCGGAAGGGTTGCCATTACAGCTTGAGGTCTGCTGAAGTGCTCTGTGCTTGTCATGACAATTATCCTGTGAAAGCCAGCCTGTAGCTGACGTTTATGGGAGATAGATCATAACATTCACTATATATAGCAGTGCTGAAGCCCTACTATCTATACTACAAGCAATCAGATGGTTTCAGCTTTAGAGGACTATTAGGGGACTTAGGGGACTATTAAATACAGTAAAAATAGAAGAAAAGTTTTTCAAAATATGAAAAAATTACAAAATTTCAAATCACTCCCATTTTGCTCCATTAAAAATAAAATAATAAAAAATACAAATATTTGGTATCACTGAATTTGTAAAAGTCTGATTTATCAAAATATAAAATAAATTAATCCAAGTGGTCAATGGCATAACAAGAAAAAATCAAAATGCAAAAATTGCATTTTTTTTGCCGACCACAGCTTTGTAATAAAATATAATAAGAGGCAATCAAAACATCATATCTATCACAAAACTGTATCAGTAAAAATTTCATCTCAGAGTACAAAAAAAATCCATCATACAGCACTATATCCTGAAATTTGAAAGCATTACAAGCAACACGAGGACATTTTTATTTTTTTTTACAAATTTCCGAATTTTCTTTCACCATTGAAATAAAAAAAAAACTATACATGTTTAGTTTCTACTTAATCATACTTACCCGATGAATCATAATGTTTGGTCAGTTTTACTGTATAGTGAACATAGTAAATAAAAATCCCCCCAAATATTGTGAAGTTGCATTTTTTTTTGCAGTTTCATCATCCTTAGAATTTTTTCCCCCTTTCCAGTGTATCACATGATAAATTGAAGGGTGTCATTCAAAAGTACAACTCATCCTGTAAAACAAGTACTCATATGGCTATGTGAACAGAAAAATAAAAAGCCTTTGGAAGAAGGAGAAAGAAAAGTGAAAAGGAAAAAAAAAGGAAAATCATCTGGGTGATGAAGGTGTTAAATGAACAGTTATTGGGTGCTATGAGCATTGCTTTACATTGATCACCAATATGCAAATTGTGTAGCATGAAAGCTCTTTTAAAAAGTAAAGGTGCACCATAAAAGTCAATTAAGACATTTTTACATCAGTAGCCTTGAAGTTTAATGTAGAATTTTATTGAAAAAAATCTGACCCTGTGAATGTAGCCATTTACAACAAAATATCAATAAACTCCAAAGGCCTTCCATTTAATAATAAATTTAAATTAATCTCTAGCTTTAATTTTTATTTCACTGCTATACTGATAAGATTTTGCTAAAATGGATCTGTCCTGTTTTTTTCTAGATCGTGGTAAAGTGATTGGTGGACTGCCCGATGTGGTAACTATAATGGAGAGCAAGGTAAGAGTAGTGCAATACTGTATCTGGGATTTTGTTTTATTTTTAGAGCTTTTACTCTGTACAATGTGTTACAAGTGTCTAAATAACTTTTAGTTAGAAAGCTTTGTTGCGCTATTTTGTGAAAATGGAAAAAATGGAAGTTTTAACCTACAGAGACTGTAATAAAATTAAAATTGAATTACGTAGAAATTTCAGTTACAGTTACATAATCATTACATAGAGTTGTGTTACTTTTTCACACAACTGTTAGGCTACGTGCCTACGATGAGCTTTCATTGCATTTTTGACTAAAAACGCATCAAAACCTGATACCTGCATTTTTGCTGCGTTTTTGCACTTACTCATTTTTTTCTTTGGGTGATTTTGTTTTATTTTTAGAGCTTTTACTCTGTACAATGTGTTACAAGTGTCTAAATAACTTTTAGTTAGAAAGCTTTGTTGCGCTATTTTGTGAAAATGGAAAAAATGGAAGTTTTAACCTACAGAGACTGTAATAAAATTAAAATTGAATTACGTAGAAATTTCAGTTACATAGTTACATAATCATTACATAGAGTTGTGTTACTTTTTCACACAACTGTTAGGCTACGTGCCTACGATGAGCTTTCATTGCATTTTTGACTAAAAATGCATCAAAACCTGATACCTGCATTTTTGCTGCGTTTTTGCACTTACTCATTTTTTTCTTTGGGTGAATAGACGATGCAAAAACTCTGGAGTTTTCAAAAACGCATCAGTTTTCCAATTCAGTCAGGAAAAAAAAACTAATGTGTGTGCATGAGATTTCTGAAATCTCATAGCTTTTGCTGGTACTGTAAAATGCAGCAAAAATGTAACATGTGAAAATAGCCTTGGGTGCCAAAATACTGCAGCGTCAAAAACTCAACAAACACTAATCGTGGTAATACAGGCTTAACTGTAGAAAATGGAACCACAAATTGAAATATCCTCTACCTACCTCATAGATCGCCACTATAACTCACCCCATTTTCTAGTTATAATTAATATGTCAGGCAATGGTTTGTTGACCCAACCCACAGAAAAGTGGCAAGATCGGCACATAATTAAAAAAAGCTGCTATTTTATTGCTGATGATAAGGTCACAGTGATTAAACATCTGTAGTCTATCAGAAGGAAAGACCATTAAAGTTGAAGTTCCACAGTATTGATCTGTTAGTCTTGTTTCACTCTAGCAACATGGCTTCTTTTCAGGGGTGGACACTGACAGTTTGGGGCCCCTGTGCAAGAAATGTCTCTGGGCCCCCTTCATTTTATGGTGACAAAGCTACATATATATATATATGTTAGGGCTGGCGGAACGCACCAAATTATAAAATAATAGTAGGTGCGTTCGCAGCCCGGGGTCCACCGTGCAGAGGTGGTACACTGCTGCTGATTAATAGCGGAAGAATGAAGCAGTGTGAAACCAGTCACACGTGGGTTACGTCACCCAATGTGAACAGGGGCGAACTCTGTTAATGCACAGAGCCGCACAACTGCCGAACATAGATGCCAGAGCCTGTTAAGCTCAAAGAGCCCGGCCAAAAGAGCGCACGGTGTACGGCCACAGAACTCTACCCCAAGGACATGGGGTTAGAGTCCTTCAAGGCCCACTGAATGCGCAGTGCCGCTGCCGCGAACGCCGCTATAGACGCTGGCTATAGAGCACGTGCACTGAGGCATGCCGAGTCCCTGGTGAGGACTGATGCCTGACTCAACCTCCGTCCTACCTACACCTAAGCCTGGGCGCTAGCAGGCTAGGCTGCACAACACATGCGTACCAAGGGTAGGGGTTTTCTAATGAGTCATTCACCAGAGACATTCATGCGTGCATACATCACTCACTCCACATAGTCTGTAAATACAGTCTTATCCTAGGACATGGCCGAGTGGCCATGCGAACCTTTTATAGCCGCGACCGTCCGGGACCTTCCTGGCTTCTCGGATGGGCCAATCTGAACAGGAGCAGGACCTGAGCACGTGACCATCGATCTCCAATGGGAGATCACTCCACGGGCATGCTCAGTGGCCCGACATGGGGACTTAGTCCCTGGAGAATCTCTCTGCTGAGCAGCATGTATTGTCATAGCTGCGCCAGAGGGGGCAGCAGCAAGCAAACCCATGGAGCTGGTCTGGGCAGAGTGCCTGGACTGACGAGTTTGCTGAGCAACCTCCTCTGCGGCTGGAGAGGAATGGGAGACCGCTGGAAGTAAGGCTCGGGATTCTCGCTGTGCAGCGACAGAAATCCGACGCCTAATATATATATATATATAGCCACACACATATATATTTCATAATCTCCTTTATTATGTATATTGCTGTCCCTTATTATATAGTGCCATCTCTTGTCATGTACAGTACCAACCCTTACATATTGGATTATATAGAGCCCTGTTTTTTATTACATACTGTCCTGTTTTGCTAGCTGTATAATGCAATGATGGCTGATGGAGCATGGGAAAGTGTCCTTTCTAATGGAGGAGCTGATGGACTAGTAGTCTGGTCACTGGCTCCTCGATCAGCAGTCATTTTATATCTAAAAAGAGAGGGGACTATGTAATAAAAGAGGGCGCTGTGAATAACAAAATTAACAAAAATACACTATGTAAGGGACAGCACTATACATAACAGCAGAGGAAGCTATGTAATAAGGGATGGCACCATATATAACTAGAGAGGATGGTACATAATAAGAGACGGTGTTATACATAATAAAAGAGGAAACTATGTAACTAAGGATGGTGTTATACAGAATTAATGAGTACACTATATGCTAAGGGACTGTGTTATACATACAGTAAGTATGTATACTATATGCTAAGGGACTGTTATACATAAGTATGTACACTATATACTAAGGGACTGTTTTAGACATATTAAGTGAGTACACTATATACTAAGGTACTGTTAGACATAGTGAGTACACTATATACTAAGGGACTGTGTTAAACATAATAAGCGATAATGTCTTCCTCCACCTCCCCCTGTTCCTAAGGCCATTATAAGTCCCCCTTCCTCCCATCCCAATCCCCCATGCCCCTCATTGTCCACCTCCCCCTGCATCCCATTATTCTCTTCTCCATCACCCCATCATTGCCCTCTTCACCACCTCCATCATTTTCTTCTTCCCCACCACTATATTTGCTTTCTCCCCCACCACTCCCATTATTGCCCATTCCACCACCTCCATCATTTCCTCCTCCTCCACCACCCTCATTATTGCCCTCTCCACCACCTCCATCATTGCCTTCTCCCCTACCACCCCATCATGGCCTTCTCCCCATCACCCCCATCATGGCCTTCTCCCCATCACTCCATCATGGCCTTCTCCCCATCACTCCATCATGGCCTTCTCCCCATCACTCCATCATGGCCTTCTCCCCATCACTCCATCATGGCCTTCTCCACATCACCCCATCATGGTCTTCTCCCCATCACCCCATCATTGCCTTCTCCTCCACCTACACACACACACACACACACAGCACCTCTCACCTGTCCGCAGCATCACCGGCGCCCGCGCTTTCTCGCTCTGGCACAGCGGATAGCTGACCACTGAATGATGACATCATCCAGCAGTGCTGCTCTCTGTGTCAGAGACCGGAAGCGCTTGCACCGCCACGCCCTCGACCACACCCATTTCAAACTAGTCACACCCATTTCCACACCCCCAACCACACCCATTTAGCACTGCTGATCACACTGACTGGTACTGAGGGCACAGTGGCTGGTAGGAAAAGAAAGAAAGAACAGAGAGAAAAAAGAAAATAGAGAGAAAAAGAAAGGAGAGAGAGAGAAAGAGGAGAAAGAAAGAAAGAGAACATAGAGAAAGAACTAAAGAAAGAAACAGAAAGAAAGAACAGATAGAGAAAGAGGGGACAGAAAAAAAGAACAGAGAGAGAAAAAAAATAAAGAGGGGAAAGAAAGAACAGAGAGGGAGAGAGAAAGAGGGGAAAGATAGAACAGAGAGAAAGAAAGATTCTATAAAGATACTATAGCAGCCTGACTTGATTAGCCTACCTGAGCCTCCCGATGCAGGAAATATCATGATCCGCTCACATGGCTGACATCACTGAGTCCAAGGCGATCCCACTGTCCGCACTGTTGGAGGAGGACATGGTGATGGATCTGAAGCATTCCCTGAAGTTCCTCCATGGTTCTGTCACAATCTCCTCCCGAAATTACCTCATTTCCGGTCAGCTTCTAGCACATCACTTCCGGTGGAACGTCACATGTGAATTTTAAAGTGCTCCACCATGTACTCCAGTGTCCATGGGAAAAGTAAGCTCCCGGCCTTAGCAGTAGGGCAGACTCTCAAATTCGGGAATGTCCCACTGGATCTGGGACGGATGGGAGGTATGAATGCTCCCCACCATACACCCTGTACACGCACGGCTCCGCACACCCCATACACACACGGTTCCGCTTTGTATGCCTCACACACACACGGCTCCTCTCCGTACACCTCGCACACACATGACTCCACTCAGTACACCTCGTACACATGCGGCTCCGCTTCGTACATCTCTCCGCTCCATACACACACGGCTATGCTCCGCACACCTCATACACACGTGGCTCCACTCCGTACACACAAGGCTCAGCTCTGTACACCTCATACACATGCAGCTCCGCTCTGTACACCTCATACACACATGGCTCCGCTCCATACACCTTGTACACATGCGGCTCTGCTCTGTACACATCATACACACGCGGCTCCACACACGCACGACTCTGCTTCATACACCTCGTACACGCGCGACTCCGCTCCGTACACCTCGTACACGCGCAACTCCGCTCCGTACACCTCGTAAACGCGCGGCTCTGCTCTGTACACCTTGTACACATGCAGCTCTGCTCCGTACACACATGGCTCTGCTCTGTACACCTTGCACATGGGCAGCTCCGCTCCGTACACCTCATACATGCGCAGCTCTGCTCCGTACACCATGTACACGCGTGGCTCCGCTCCATACACCTCGCACACACGCGGCTCCGCTCCGTACACCTCGTACATATGCGGCTCCGCTCTGTACACCTCATACACGCGTGGCTCCGCTCCGTACATGCGCG
Source organism: Dendrobates tinctorius (assembly GCF_039654945.1). Classification (NCBI taxonomy): domain Eukaryota; kingdom Metazoa; phylum Chordata; class Amphibia; order Anura; family Dendrobatidae; genus Dendrobates; species Dendrobates tinctorius. Next base: position 15,129,643 of record NW_027361775.1, on the reverse strand, counting down.
GCTCCGTACACCTTGTACATACGCGGCTCTGCTCTGTACACGTCATACACACGCGGCTCCGCTCTGTACACCTCATACACTCGTGGCTCCGCACACGCGTGACTCCACTTTGTACACATCATACACGCGTGACTCCACTCCGTACACCTCGAACACGCGCAGCTCTGCTCCGTACACCTTGTCCACACACGGCTCTGCTCCGTACACCTTGTACATGCGCAGCTGCGCTCCGTACACCTCGTACACGCTCAGCTCTGCTCCGTACACCACGTACATGCGTGGCTCCGCTCCATACACCTCATACACATGAGGCTCCGCTCCGTACACCTCTTACATGTGCGGCTCTGCTCTGTACACCTTGTACACGCGTGACTCCACTCTGTACACCTCGTACACGTGCGGCTCCACTCCGTACACGTTGTACATGCGCGGCTCTGCTCCGTACACACACGGCTCTGCTCCGTACACTTCGCACATGCGCGACTCCGCTCCATACACCTTGTACATGCACAGCTCTGCTCCATACACCACGTACACATGTGGCTCTGCTCCGTACACCTCATATACGCGCAGCTCTGCTCTGTACACCTCGCACAAGCGCGGCTCCGTTCCATACACCTCGTAGATGCGCGGCTCTGCTCCGTAAACCTCGTACATGCGTGGCTCCACTCCATACACCTCATACACGTGGCTCTGCTCCGTACACCATGTACACACATGGCTCTGCTCCGCACACCTCGTACACACGTGGCTCCACTCTGTACACGTCATACACACGTGGCTCCGTTCTGTACACCTCGTACACTCATGGCTACACACATGCGCGACTCCGCTTCGTACACCTCATACATGCGCAACTCTGCTCTGTGCACCTCGTACGCGCGCGGCTCTGCTCTGTACACCTTGTTCACGCGCGGCTCTGCATCTGTACACCTCATACACGTGCAACTCTGCTCCGTACACCACGTACACGCGTGGCTCCACTCCGTACACCTCATATATGTGCGGCTCTGCTCTTTACACCTCAAACACGCGCGGCTCCGCTTCATACACCTCATACACGCGTGGCTCCGCTCCATACACCTTGTACATGTGCGGCTCTGCTCCGTACACCTTGTACACGCGTGGCTCTGCTCCGCACACCTCGTACACACCGCTCTTCTACATCCACCCTGTAAACCCCCCTGACCCCATAAATAAACTTCCCTCATCCAGCATCATGACGACTAGCACAGCAGAGTCCTGCACACACTGAGGGCTGTGCGGCGTTCGCACAGGAACTGTGATGAGGTCACAGGAGGGGAGGAGTCAGGGGTCACATTATCAGTGGCCTCGGATAGACCCCTGACTCCTCCCCTCCTGTGACTTCATCACAGGACCTGTGCGCACAGAGAATCCCAGCAAAGTCATTGCTGGGATTTATCAGTGAGGGGCTGTGGTGGCCAGTGACCCTCTCTGTGAGGGCGAGGATGGAGGTTGGTGCATGGAGGACATGGCGGTTCAGTGCAGTGCGGGAAAAATAAGCTCCCGCCCGCAACGGTTGGGGAGGTTTACATTAGCCACTCTGCAGGGGCCCCCTGGAGGCTCTGGGCCCCGGTGCAGCTGCACAGGTTGAACAGGCTATATGTTCACCCATGCTTCTTTTCATGATGAAGCTATGACAGCTATTATCGATCAGTTTTCAAAGTAATTCTAACAAATCCCAATGACTTACAATAGAGTCCAACATATTTTTAGTGGAGTTTCTGCATTTTTGACAGTGCTGCAGAGTGTTGTGTGTGGCACAAAAATGATAGTTACTCAACACCTGATCCAATAATATGGGGTCAACAAAATGCTTTAAGCTGACGGGCACCACACATACTGTATCTATGTAACTAGCATATTATACAAGTCTTATCCATGCACATATATAATACTAAGCAATCCCCCCATTAATGGTAAGTGTGAGTGGTTGTTTATCAGTATTTTGGACCTATGCTGGCTCCACCCTATTAGTGGGGGCTTACTGAATTCTGTAGTGCATTAATTGTGACCAGATTTTGATAAGTATGGTTTCTGTTTTTTTTCATCTGCTTTAAAGAAAAAAATAATAAAAATGGTGGAACCTAGTACTGAGGCTATCGTAAAATGAATAATGCTATACAATGCTGAAATGTATCACTGAGTTTGTTTTGGTACTTGCTTAAAACGCGAAGGTTAATCTAATATACTTAATTAGAGAAATACATGGTCATTAAGAATGTGTGTGCCTGATATGAGCCACACAAGGCGCACAGTAGAATAATATTTCCGTAATTAAAAAAAAATTAGAGATATTGCATAAACTAAATCCTCCTATATAAATTTTTTTTATTAATTTCAATGTGAGATTGCAACACAATAATATAAAATCTGTTATTACAAACAGTTTCTAAAAATATAGACAAGGAATAACTATGTACTCTTGATTTCTGATGCATATTGACTTTGTATTCAAGTGCTGAAATAATCTTTACTGCCTCTAAAATTTTGCTTGGCAGGAAAATGTAACAAGGGAAGAAGCCTGTGTTATTTGAAGTATTCTGAGTCTTGCTTTTAAATTATTTTGTACAATATATTGCCTTAAGGGGATTCGTGTGAGCATACATAAAAGCTTTAAAGATATCAGCCGAGGCTTATTATACAATGTTAAAGAACATAGGACCTTTTGGTATTAACAAAGACTGAGCTAGATGGAAATGACATTAAATCAAAAAATATGTAAGATACAAACAAAAAATATGCTAAAGTACAGAATTCTCAGCCACCAACATACTTTTTATTGCACGATTCTGTGCAAATAATTGTATTTTACACTTTGGTTTGACTTTGCATTTAAAATAAAGTTAAGAAAACAGGGATTATCTTATGCTTAAAATGCATTATAAGGAAATGTAATGCCAAATATTGCAACAATAACAAAATACTTTTTAATTAATATAGGCAGGCAATTATAAAAAAAATATAAAACATCCTTATAAAATAAACAAACCCCAGATCTTTCTGTTGTTAACTATTTGCTAAGTGGTTTGTTGTCTCAAAAGTCTTAAATCTCAGGAGAAGCAGAAAGGAAAAATGTTTGGAAACGTTTTTGTAATAGTTTCAGTTTTGATTCATTCCTATTTTTTAAATAAATATAGTAGAAACAAGGACTTTAGATATAGTTGGAAATGGAACCTTAAAATGAGTTTGTTAGCAAGATTTTGCTAAGTAAACTGCCGACATTGTCAGGTTGGCAGTGATAAACTGATTAAAATGATAACTGGGGTGAAGAAATCCATCTTGGGGTTCTTGTGTAATCAGTGTTAGAAGTTTTCAGCTAATGATATGCCCGTGATTCGGGGCGGGACTGTAGGCAGGGACTTATCTTCCTGCTCTAGGCCAGAGAAACCAAGGAGAGAACTGCCTACAGGCCTGCCCCAAAGCACAAACTTGTTCATTATCATAGAGACAGACTGTTTATGCTTTGGGGTGGACCTTTGGGCAGGTCTTTCCTTGGTTTCTCTGGCTTAGAATAGTAAGATAAGACTCTGCCTACAGTCCTGCCTTGGAGCATAGGCATATCACTAGGTGAAAACTTTAACACTCATTATACAAGAACAATAAGATGGATTTCTTCACACCAGATATCATTTTCATCAGTTTAACACTGCCAACCTGACATTGTCTGTAGTTTTTCTTAGCAAAATGTTTTTGACAGGTTTGCGTTAAATGAGTATCGAAGTAAGTAGAGGTTATTATCTATTCACAGGACTAAAGAGCAGAAAATGGAGTAGACACTAAATGGGTCCAAGTTAAAAAATATGGAGTTTTATTTTAGAGGGATTAAAACTTAGAGCTATTGTGTGTTTAATTTTTGCTCTTCTACGTATTCATAGGACTTTTTAAGCTACTAGGAGGGATAGCACCTTTGGCTGAAGAATTTGCATCTATTTTTTGTTTACTATTAACAGGTCAGGAGAACAAATTTGTTGTGGAGGAGCATCTAAGGCCACCACCAAAAACAAGCACATCAGTGGAATGTGACAGGCTAGCATAGCATGCAAACTGTCTTTTTTATTTTCTATGGAACTGAGGGAGATAGCTAAGTGCGATTTTTGATTGTTTCCAGCACTCTCATAGAGAATGAATTCTGTGGCAGTGTTTGTGCATAACTATTTTGGGAATTTGAGGACTTACCTGTCAGACCTCTACCAATATAGAAGTTATCACTTATGCTACCCATCAGAAGTAACGAAATATAGAAAAAACTAAGTATTTTTATGTGTTTCACAAATAGCTTATGTTATACATTAACATATATTCCTTTAGAAATTTCTAAGTTGAGTTTTTATGAATGGTGTATCAGAATAAATAGTTTCTGACCACTTTGTATAGTGCTACCATTACACTGTTGATGACAATGAATTTCTTAGAGGAAACAGTATTTTTTGGCTCATGAATATGGACAATTTATGATTAACTCCTTAGCTATCAATGATTTGTATAGCAGTGGTCCCCAACCTTTTTTGCACCAGAGACCGGCTTCAAGCAAGACCATTCTTCCATGGCCCGGCAGGGCGGGGATGGAGGTGGGGCAGGGGGTGGGGCTCTGGTCATATGGGGGCAGGGCTATGGATGGAGTTGTAGTATGTATAGCAAGATGGTCCCACACATATAATCCCCCCATGTATAGTATGATATCCCACACATATAATCCCCCCATGTATAGTATGATGGCCCAACAAAGTACTGATATATATATCTATATATATATATATATATATATATATACATACAGTATATACTCGAGTATAAAGCGACCAGAGTATAAGCTGAGGCACCTAATTTTGCCACGGAAAACTGGGTAAGCTTATTGACTCGAGTATAAGCCGGATATGCATTGTCCCCTCATTCCTATCCCAGTATGTGTGGTTCCCCCGTCCTGTCTAGCTCTGTGTGGCTCCCACCCTTGTATGCATGGCATCCATATTCATGACCTTAATGAGCAGTACTACAAGACAGCTCAGCACAGGATGAAGCTGCCACGCCGGGACAGGGATGCAGGGATGGAAGGTGAGTATCGATGACTTCTGGAAGCCGGCAGCTGCAGCTGTCACTACAGTGCTACAGCTGCCAGCTCCCCATGTGTCCAGCATTTGGCCTGGCTCCGCGGACTGGCAACAGAAGTGCAACGGCCCGGTCCTGGGCCACGGACCGGTGGTTGGGGACCCCTGGTGTATAGCACTTCATGAACTGGTGTCAGTTCATCACACCTCTAGATAAATTCCTTGTGGGGTGTAGTTTCAAAAATGGTGTCATTTGTGGTGGTTTCCACTGTTTAGGAACATCAAGTGCTCTGCAAATGTGTCTGCTATCTATTCTGGCTAATTTTTCACTTCAAAAGTTTAATGGTGCTCCTTCCCTTCTGAGCGTTGCCGTGCGCCCAAACAATAGTTTTCCATCACATATGGAGTATTGGCATACTCAGGAGAAATTGCACAACAAATTGTACAATAAAATTGTCACTGCTCTTTGTGAAAATGAAAAATTTGAGGCTAAAGCAACATTTTTGCGGGGAAAAGGAAAAATTTAATTTTTTGCTTCCACAATGTTATAATCCCTGTGAAGCAGCTAAAGTGTTAATATACTTTTTGAAAGCGGTCTGGAGCAAATTGAGGGGTGATCTTTTTAAAATGGTGTCATTTTGGGGTATTCTCTTTCATATAGGCCCCTCAAAGTTACTTCGTATGTACTGTGGTCCCTAAAAAATAGGTTTGGTAAATTATTTTGGAAAAAATAGCTCATAAAATTTTAACCCTTCTAACTCTGTAAGAAAAAAAATCTATTTAAAAATGATGCTGATGTAAAGTAGACATACTGTATGGGAAATGTTATTTTTTAACTACTTTATGTGGTATAACTATCTGATTTTAGGGCATAAAAAATTGAAGTTTGAAAATTGCAAAATGTTCTAATTTTTTTGTCAAATTTTCAGTACTTTCATAAATAAGGGTAAATCTTATCAACCAAAATTTACCACTAACACAAGATACAATATGTCAAGAAAAATCAATCTCAGAATCACTTTAATAGGTTGAAGCGTTCCAGAGTTATTACTAAAGTGACGCATGTCAGATTTTAATAATTGGAATAATAATTACGGCACTCCTGTGGATGGTGCACAAGTTAGATCCTGTCCCATTTAAATCTTATTAAAAACTTGGCACTCAGGTAAATGTTTTAAGAGAATTTTATTTTGCAGGCTATCCAAAAATAAAAAGATATTTCAGCCAGACAGATTGCAGAGTGCTGCAGCACATGCTGCTTCTACAGAGAGTTATTGCCTGTATCCTTGAGCACACCGCAATCTGTCTGACAGATGAAGGTCATTATATTACCGAAAACATCTTTGTTTTTGGATTGCGTACACAATAAAATCATCTTATTAGACCATTTACCTTAGTGCCATGTTTTCTAGAAGATTTTAAAAATGAGGCTCGGTCATTAACTTACAAAGTGGCTCGGTCCTTAAGGGGTTAATATGGCCAGCTCTTAGTTTAATATTAGGTTTATCAATATGCCTGTTTGTTCCATGAACTTGGCACTGAAGCTCATAAAGTTAATTGCCACTGGATTAACTCTTCCATGTGGTGACTTAAAAACATTTACCAACTATGTCTGCAGTCCAAGATAATGACACCTTCGAGATAAGTAATATGCCACACTGATTGTTAAGTGCCATGTGAAATGGTAAAATGGAGAACTGTTGTCATATAGAATTTTCACTCTACATAATTGGTACTGTATCTGCTGAATCAGTATAAATAATATGCGAATGTGAAAAAACCTGACTAGATTTATGTTGTCATTGTGTTTTTAGACTTTAAGTCTGACTTGCACAGTTTTTGGAAACCCTGATCCTGAAGTTACATGGCTGAAGAATGACAGAGACCTAGAGAAAAGTGATCATTATTCTTATTCGCTAGAACAAGGAAAGTTTGCAAGTCTCACAATTAAGGATGTTTCTTCTGAGGACTCAGGAAAATATGGCATCAACGTTAAGAACAAGTATGGTGGTGAAACAGTCGATGTCACTGTAAGTGTGTACAAATTAGGTGAAGATGTACCTGAAGTAAAACCTGGCCAGCTTCCTAAACCTGCACCTTCACCTGCTCCTGCACCTGCACCTGCTAAAGCGCCTGCACCTGCACCACCCAAATCTGCTTCTAAAGTAGGGAAATCAGGAAGGAAGTAAAGTTGTAGCCATATAGAAAACAATAATGTGAGATATTTATGACAAAGTAGTGTAAAGTAAAAGAATTGTTGACCATGGAGATGTTTCGCACTAGAATGAGACATCTAGGATTGGTTTCATCTTTAGTTATCTCTACACTATTTTTCATAAATAAGACCCAATAATAAATTAAGAAAAAATTACCATGGTTAATACATGCTAGCCTTGCTTAATATGCAAACCAAACCTTTTAATGAGATTGTGTGAATAAGAAACATTGAAAGACCATGATAGTATGTGTTACAACAGCTTTGTGTTCGTTCATTTCATATATACTACTTCACTAAAGTATATCTGTACAATCTTGGACAAAGCAAATTTCCAATTACTTTCTCAAATCATTAGTTTAAGCGGATACCATTTCTAAAAAAGGTTTAGTTATTAAAAAAAAGTAATAGGTTATTAATATGTTTGGCTATTGTAACATTTGGATTTTAGAATACAGAATTTACTTTTCAATATCCAAATGGCTATAAATTTGATTTATGAACACATAACCTTTCTAGCCTGGACAGTACTTGCTGTCGAATAAACATAGTTGGCAGGAAATAAATCCTGACCCTCTGGAGGTAGTTTAAAAAGTTTTGTGCTTTACCAATATCAGCAATGCAGCTGGAGAAAAACAAGCATCAACTTAATTGCAATGCTGTCAGTGCGAAACTTTATAATCTCTTCCTTAGCCACCCAATGTGTATGTGGATTTAATTCACAGGTTTAATTCATTCTTATCTGGTCTTAGTTTAATATAAAGCTATGAAAAGCAGCACACGGCTTTCATGGATTTTAGGAGAAGCAAGCATAGCCCATAGCTAAGATTACCAGATGTGTTATTGTCATATCAATGAGTGCAAATATCAGATTATGTGTATTTATGCATCATTGGAAATGACACGTTTCCCTGTAATGCTGGTATCATTTCGCCGCATTGGAATAATCTAATGTTGTTTTCCCTGCTTTGTGCTAATAAACCTAAAAAGACACTGGTGCATTTGTCTGCATTCAATCACAGCGAATCTGTGTCCTTTTTATTACACAAGTCCACTACTAATGCACCAATACACGAACTAAATAACCCTATGTCTATGTGTGTTTACTTCATCTTGTTCTCACGAAAGGATGCAAAGGGACTGCAGTGGATTTCCAGCTGTAAGAACAAAAAAATTAAGACAACCAAAAAGTCCTACAGAGTTTGTGTTCCTGGGTCTATAATAAAAAAAAGCTATGTTGGTTTACAAAAATATTTGGGTTTAACGTATGTTTTAAGCACTTACAGGCTGTAAACACTGCTAAAGAAAATATCTGACAGTGCCAGTCTAGGACCTTCCTCCTTAATCAGTGCACTATAAAATGATAATTCTGTGAACTTTTTGGTACTGATGAGGTTTGGTAATCCTGGATAAAGAGTCGTGTTATGTGTTTTATCAATATATAAAGTGTTCTCAGTGAGAGAAACAAAATAGGAAACTTGTGGGTATGATACCTTTTAATGGCTAACAAATAATAGTAAATTATATTACAAAGCAAGCTTTCGAGACTGCTTACATCCCTTCATCAGGCTAATATAACAAAATATATGAAGAAACCTTATTTATATACAGTTTAAAGCACATGCTGGTGTGATACATGGACATTTCAATAGACAATACAATTTCAATAAACAAATACTGAGCCTGAAGAGAGAATCCTTAATTAGGTAAGATTACATTAGAGGTGTGAAAGTTCTGTGGGATCAAAGGGCTGTTTGGAGGAAATAGCTAAGATATGGTAATAGGCCATAAAACCTTCTGACAAATTGAGTCCTGTGTGAATAGAATCAAAGATTGTAATGAATTTGTACTCCCACACCCTCCTGTGTTTCTGTGATTTAAAATTGCCTTTTAAAATGACAACTTTCATATTGCTTATGTTGTGTCCTGGATCACAGAAATGTTTAGCCACAGGTAAATGTTTTTTTTTGTCTGTAATTGTATGACGATTTCTGTGATCCAGGACACAACATAAGCAATATGAAAGTTGTCATTTTAAAAGGCAGGGAGAGGTCTGCAATTTTTATCGTAGGTGCACGTCAACTGTGAGAGACAGAATCTAAAAAAAAACAGAAATAGTATGATTTTTACATAATTAATTTGCACTTTATTGCATGAAATAATTATTTAATATTATGAAAAGCCAGAACTTAATATTTGGTACAGAAACCTTTGTTTGCAATTACAGAGGTCAGACGTTTTCTAGGTGATCAAATACTTATTTCACTTAATAAAGTGCAATTTAATTATTTAGAAATCATACAATGTGATTTTCTGGCTTTTATTGTTAGATTCTGTCTCTCACAGTTGAAGTGTACCCATAATAAAAATTACAGACCTCTCCATTCTTTGTAGGTGGGAAAACTTGCAAAAATCGTCAGTGTATCAAATACTTATTCTCCCCCTGTATCTACTTGCACACAATGGGAAGTGGGATGAATATGACATGGCATGGCACATAAATTGACTGTCAAAGACATAAGAGGATATGAAATAGGAATCCAGGGAAAATCATGGCTTAGAATAAACCTCTTAGATAACACGTGTTCTGCAACACACCTAGAGGTGTAACATATGCTAATGCAAAATTGTCAAAATGATCCCGTTCATATTAGATTCAATTTTTAATATTGGTATCCGTAAGATCTGTAGGTCAGGAAAGGGCCTTTCGGCCCACTTACGACATCAAGGCTTTGGTGTATCTTCTACCTCTTCACCCCCTATAGCTATGCCTTCTAAAGGGCCTGTCACACTAAGCGATATGCAATATCGCTATAACGGCACTGGTTTTGTGATGCAGCAGCGATATTGCTAGCGATATTGCTATGTCTGATATACTTACCTCCGACCGGCTCCCCCGCTGGTTATCGCTGATCGCGCGAGAACGGCCTGGACTATTTCTCGTCGTCAGCTTTCTGCTGGGCTTCCTGTGGCGCCGACGAGCGACGCCTGAACACGGGCGGGAGGACGTCTTCATCGCCTCGTCTGACAGGTAAGTAATGACCCCGACCGCTGCTATGTCACTGGTGAGATCTTCCTGTGTGGCAGCACAGTAGCGACCACTTAGCGATGCACCAGCGATCCTGACCGGATCATATCGCTGGTCGGGATCGCTGGTGCATCGCTAAGTGTGACAGTACCTTAATAGACCACAAAAACATGATGTGTAATTGCTTATCCACAATCCCACTAGGATCATTAGGCACAAAATGTTGGTAGCCAGAATGGATTCAATGCCACCGGTAACAAAGTTATAGGTTTAAGTCTTAAATTTGGAATACGCCAAAGCATTTTAGGGAGATTACTACAGCAAAAAATTCTATAACACCATTTAGATCAACTTCATCAGTATTGCATATATTTTCTGATATCATGCCTCAATTAAATGTTGATGTCTTATACTACAAACAGAAAGAATTTTTCACAGGTTGTCTAAAATATTCTTTTGTCAGAGATTAATTAAATGTAAGTCCTCTGGAAACATTTAAAAGATTCAGCATGTATGTACATTTATCCCTTTATATGTATATATTTGTAAGTATTATTAACATTAAACCCTTTCCAACATTGGACTCTTATCTTTCCGGGCACATGACAGCTGATCTGTACACCTGACAAGTGTCCACAACAGCCGTGGGTGGAATCGCAATCCACCCGCGGCTGTTAACTAGTTTAATGCTGCTGTGAATCTTTGACAACGACATTTAACTCGTGCTTACCAGAAGCACGTCGCTAATCCCACCCATCGGTGACTCCGTCACGTGATTGTGGGTCACTGATGGGTCGGCATGACAACCAGAGGTCTGCAGCAGACCTCTATGGTTGTCATTGCCAGATTGCTATGAGCACCTCACTGTGGTCAGCGCTCATAGCAAGTGAGCATTTCTACTACAGACAGTCGATCTGATCATCGCCTGTGTGTAGCAGAGCAGATCAAAGTACTGCAGCTTCTTGTCTCCCATGGAGACTATTGAAGCATGCAAAGAGTAAAAAAAGTTTTTAACAATATTGAAAGAATATAAAAGTTCAAATCACCCCTTTTTGCCCCATACAAAAAAACAATAAAAAAACAAATACTGTATAAACATATTTGGCATCGCTAGGTTCAGAATCGCCAGATCTATCAATATAAAAAAAAAAAATTAACCCGATCCTAAATGGCATAACGAGAAAAAAATGTCAGAATTACATTTTTTGGTCGCTGCTACATTGCAATAAAATGCAATAACAGGCAATCAAAAGATCTTATAAAAAATAAGCCCTCACCTAACCCGAAATCACGAAAAATGGAGACGCTATAGGTCTTGGAAAAGGGTGCCATTGTTTTTTTTTCTCCTACCAATTTTTTTTCCACAACTTAGATAAAATGAGCCTAGACATGTTTGGCATCTATGAACTCGTAATGACCTGGAGAATCATAATGGCAGGTCAGTTTTAGCATTTAGTGAACATGATAAAAAACAAAACACAACTATGTAATTTTGTTCCCATTTTTCATTACCTGATATGTTAAAACCAATGATGTCATTCAAAAGTACAACTTTTCCCGCAAAAAAACAAGCCCTCACATGGCCATTTTGACCAAAAAATAAAAAATTTATGGCTCTGGGAAGAAGTGAAGCAAAAAGCCAAAATGCAAAAACGGAAATACCTCTGGTCATGAAGAGGTTAAAAATAATTTGTCATCTCAGCAGGTTTTTGCTAAGGAATCTGAGAGCTGCATCATGTAGGGACAGAAAGCCTGGTTCCAGGGATATTTCAGTTACTGGACTGCTTGGTGCAGTTTTGATAAATATTTTCTCTACTGTAGACATAATAAGGCCGGGGTCAGACTAGCGTATGGTATCTGATGCCAGAGCGTATCGGAGCGTATGGGTCAGCATATATCACACAGCACTCGGATGATATCCGAGTGATGTACGCTGTCTCACTCGCACCCATAGACTTATATGGGTGCAAGTTAGCCGAGGCTCGGCTGAGCGTCGGTGACAGTTGCAGCATTGCGATTTCACTCGCACGTTGAAAACGGCTGAGAAAAAAAATGCTGATGGGAGCTGCCCTATGGATGAATACTGGTCTGAGTGCTATGCGATGTTTTATCGCATAGCACTTTTCCGTATTCATCACTAGTGTGACCCCAGCCTAATGCAATGAATGCCAAACTCAGTATAACTCTGTTCACATCACTGATTGGAAGCTTCCTATGTATACTGCATTATCAACAAGCTGCCAATAATTGGTGAGGGCGGGGTTATGCAAATTAAATGAATTGTCAGGCTCACGTTACCTAGTCCTGCAGTAATAACCTCCTGTTGATAAAACACTAATTATATTGAAACTACAGCAAACTGCAGAGCAAGTGACACATCCCTAGAATAAGGCTCTCTACCTCTACATTATGCTGCTCTTAAATGAAATAGTAAAAACCTGCTGACAGATTCCCTTTTAATGATTACCCCAAATAAAGTAAAACTCTAACTGTAATATTTAGCACTTGCTTGAAGGATAAAAAGTTTTACATCCTGGTTCAATATTTGTGCAGAGGAAGGGTTTACAGAAGAAATGGATAATAAGACGAGGATGAAAGTAGCCTGTTTCTGTCATCTGCTCTAAGGATAATTCGCCCTCTGCCTCATGGATACTGTATGTCGATAGGATTTCATGGTAGCCTCTAAGTATTCCTAACTCCTGTCTCCGTAAGAGGGTGGCTTTTCTTGTGATGTTACCTTTTCCATCTCTCCATGAAGGAACGCATTGTTTGCTCTGCCTGGGACAGCTCACAAGGGTATTTTCATGTAACATGTCATCATCCACCATGGCATCTGACATCTGTATCTCTGTAATCTCCTGATGAACCATGCTATTGACGGGGAAACGCGTCGGGGTGCATCTGAATCACCTTAAGTTATGCTCCAAAAATTTTACAAGCCATTGTACAGCAATATGACACTGGTTTGAGTTCATTGTGTATATTATGGGACTTTAATCATGACTGCAGTTGCCATTGTGGGGTACATTTGTTCCCTTGACTGAGCATGAAATACTAAGTCTATCTTATGAGGTCATTTCTGTGGGCTTGTATCAATTAATAACCCTTTTATAATGGATGATAAGATGGAGCACTAATCATGGTCGATGATGTTTGATTTTTAAAGTATCTATATGCTTATCAGATACCCTTTGGGAAATTATCTTTAGTTCCAAGGCTCGAGTGCCAAAAAATCATTCTTCAGGGTGACAACCTCCACAGTCAGGTAGGGGCAATTTTAGGCCTCTTATAGGGTATCCGCTAGGCTAGTCTACTTTGTGTTTATCTTTGGTATATACCTTTTTCACTGCGTTGGTGTATTTTTAAAATTGAATTATTAAAGGTTTTTTTAAGGGAATATATGTGCACAATGCAACAATGGCATTTGCGCTGGTCCCCCACTTTCTTATGTTGCAGTCACAGTTGGGAGCACAGGGCTCTGACCCACTGTCTTACTGTCACCAACTGACCAGGAACGTGAGAAACTAGAGCCAAAAATATTCTTTATCATGCAATCGGATGTCCCTACACTACCCAACAAGTACACAATTCACCCAGTCTCCACACATCCACAAGACTCTCTTTAATCCCTACCTATTTGGGCTCATACAGTGAGACATGAATAAGCAACTTTTTCCATACTCACATACACTTCCACAACTCCACGTGTTTATACACATCAGTGACAAATAAATAAAACATGTGTCACTGTATTAATGTCCCATCAAAGATTTTATCCTCTTAATATATTGCAATCATCATATTATATCGCACTGTGTACCTTCAATTGCTCATTTTGCCTTTCTACCTAGTTAAGTATTATCTTTTCCATTAGGTCTATGACATCCCTTGATTAAAAACAAACTAGCAGAATCCTTCTAAGCTCTATTTAGAAAAAGGAAGTCTCTTTTCCCAGCATGAGTCATCATTTGAACTACAATTCTACATCACTGCAATGTCCCTGGTAGCTCAGCTCTACACCCTCTTCACTCCCCACCCAGCTGCTCCACTCCTCTCCACTGTCAGAGACTTTTGTTAATCGTGTCGGTTTTTAGTTACGTGATGTCATAGAAATAATGGAAAAGAGAAGAATTAACTGGGTAGAAGGGTGAAATGAGCAATCGTAAGCAGACAGTGCTAAATAACATGATGATTGCAATATATTAAGAGTATAAAAATTTTGATGGGAGTGCTTCTTTAACCCCTTCACGCTGCAGCCGAGTTTTGTTTTTTAATTTGCGTTTTTCCTCCCCTTCTTCCCAGACCCATAACTAATTTTTCTCTCCACATACACATATGAGGGCTTGTTTACCACACAGTGTACTCATAAACGGGAAAAAATTCCAAGTGCGGTGAAGTTGTGAAAAAAACATAATTCTGATATTATTTTTGGGAAGTGTTTTTCTGGTGTACATTTTGTGTTAAAAATAACCATGTAGTTTGATTCTCCTCATCCATACGATTACGGCGATACCAAACATGGCCAGTTTTTCGTTATTTTATGGATGAATAAAAATCTGAAGTTTGCAAAAAAAATTTGAGTTGTGTCGCAATTTCCGAGACCTGTAACATTTTGATTTTTTGCCCGATAGCGCTGAATGATAGCTTATTTTTTGAGGGGAAAGACAATAATGTTTTTATTGGTACTATTTTGGGATACATGTGACTTTATGATTGCTTGTTACAGCATTTTTTGTGGCATTGTGGCAACAAAAAAAATGTAATTTGGATGTTCTTTAATTTTTTTCTGTTTAATTCGGGTTAATTGTTTTTGATAGATCAGACTTTTCTGAACCCGGCAATACAGAATATGTGTATTTTTTTAGTTTTTTATGATATTTATTTTCACTAGGGGGAAAGGGTGTGATTTGAACATTTATTTATTTTTAATATTTTTTATAACTTTTTTTTTTTCACTTTTTACTGATTTTGTTAACCCCTTTAAGGGGCTTGAAGACGCGATGGTCCGGTCAATTGTATTATATGCTGAAGCATCACTGCATGTAGCATAAATCACAGTCTCCTTTCAAGCTCTGCCACAGGCAGGGTTTCAAATGATTTCCATAATGAAAGTCACGGGGGTCATCTTCTGACCCCTGACTGTCATGACAACCCATCGACGGACCGCAATCATGTCATGGGCATGCTGATGGGCAGAAATAAGGACACTTGCACTCGTCAGTGCAAATTAAATGCCACTGTCAGAGAGTGGAAGCAGCATTTAACAGGTTAACAATTGTGGGCAGAGCTACTCTCCACCCACGATTGTTAGCGACAGGTCTTGGCTGTAATACACAGCCATCGCAAGCTGGGTATGTGGTGGGCTTGTTGCGTGAGCCCGCTCTATACACCCGCTTCCTACTTGCGCCATTTACATTTGGCGCATGTCATAACAGGCTTAATGAACATATAATTTGGGCAGTTCACCCAACAATAGAACATCGTAGAATTACTGAAATGATGTCCCAAGGTGAAAGGGGCAGCAACTTGACAGTTTTAAAGGGCCAGTCTCTCCTTGTATAAGGGTGATCAATAACATTAACTTTTCAGTCTTTCTACAAGCAGAGTGTAACTTGGAAGTCATATGCTAAACCTTAGTATGGGCTGATGAATATATCAGCAGAACTGTGTTTTATGCAGAAGTGGTGCTTCAAAACTAATATATCTTTTACCAACTTGTGATTTACTCGGCTACAGGAGAGCAGGTATTCTGTTTCAGTATCATCTGTTTCTTTTAAACCAGGGGTCTCAAACTCGCGGCCCACGGGCCATATGCGGCACCTGAGGCAGGCATCTGCGGCCCGCGGTGCACCACATGCAAAGCTCTCAACCGTCCCGGATTTCACAAGACAGTCCCGATTTGGACCCCCCAACCCGCTCTCCGGCACACAATTTTACTTTCCTGCACTGCAGGGAGATAAGCCGCCACGCCCCCATGCACCCCATCCTCACCCTCCCAGAGACCCACTGCAGCCTCTCACAGCCAGCAATGATGTTGCTGTTCTCTTTTCTCTCTGCGCACAGGACCTGTGATGAGGTCACAGGAGGAGAGGAGTCAGGGGTCACATGATCATGGGCCTCCATGTCTGCAGGACTCTGCTGTGCTGGTTGTCATGGTGCTGGATGAGGGAAGTTTATGTGTGGGATCAAGAGGGGTTTACAGTGTGGATTGTTGTGAGTTCATTTTCTGGTCTACCAGTTGTGAGTTCTCCTTCCAGGCTCCCTCTGGTGGTAACAGGAGGTAGTGTCTGATTTAATCAGTAGAGATCTGCCACCTGATAATGAGGATGACGATTGGACCTCAGGAATCTCAGATTGGATTTAAGACAGCCGATGCCCTACTCTGGTGCTGGTGATTCCTTCTGCTTGTCAGGTCTTGGTTCTCAGCTCTGTTCCAGTCAGCTCAAGCTAAGTTTTTCTGCTAATGTTCACACTCGATTTTGTTGTTCTATTCAGTTTTTTGCGTGGTCAGCCAGCCCCGGCTGGGGCTGTGCTGAATTTCCACTCTTATTTATCTGTATTTGCCAATTTGCTTTTTGTCCCTTATTAGATTGGCCTCTTTTTGCTCTGTCTCAGAATATTTCAGAGTGCTGATGTAGTGGGTGAAGTCTAGTGACTTCAGGGTTAATTTTGTTATCAGAAGTGTTGGACATTATTTTGTAGAGTTTTGGGCAGATTGCAGACAGTGTCTTTCCTTTCCTCTCCTTTCTAGTTAGTTTGGGCCCCATCGTTTGCTCAGCCTATTTTCCTGCCTGTGTTTGTGTTTTCATCTTGTTTCACCATCAATACATGTGTGGGGGCTGTCTATTCTTTTGGGGTCTGCTCTGGGGCCGTTAATTTTCCCCTTTTCTTGCTTTAGGCTTATTTAGTTCTCCGGCCGTGACGAGGCATCTAGGTTCATCGTAGGTATGCTCCATGGCTGCTGCTAGTTGTGTGGTTAGGATCAGGGATCTGCAATCTGCATAGTTACCAACCTCTCTGGTTTTTCTGGGGCTTAGCTTGCTTTAGGATTTTTCCTCCTCGGTGACCCATTCACAACAATGGATGTAGCAGAGCCGTGTGTGTACAAGGTGTATGGAGTGCAGCAGTGTGTGTATGAGGTGTACGGAGCGGAGTCGTGTGTGTACGAGGTGTACAGAGCAGAGATGTGTACGAGGTGAACGGGGTAGAGTTGTGTACGAGGTGTACGGAGCGGAGCCGCGTGTGTACCAGGTGTATGGAGTGGAGTCGCGTGTGTATGAGGTGTATGGAGCGGAGCCGCATGTGTACGAGGTGTACTGAGCGGAGCCGCATGTGTACGAGGTGTACGGAGCGGAGCCGTGTGTGTACATGGTGTACGGAGCGGAAATGTGTACGGAGCGGAGCCGTGTGTGTACGAGGCATGCAAAGCGGAACCGTGTGTATGCGGGGCTGTGTGTGTATGAGGTGTATGGTGGGGAGCATTCCTACATCCCAACCATCCCGTATCCAGCGGGACATTCCCGATTTTGAGTCTGCCCCACTGCCTCGGCCGGGAGGTTACTTTTCCAGCGGACACAGGAGTACACGGCAGAACCCCAAGAAGCACTTTAAAACTCGCACGTGACATTCCACCGGAAGTGACGTGCTGGAAGCTGACTGGAAATGAGGTAACTTTGGGAGGAGATTGTGACGGAACCATGGAGGCACTTCAGGGAATGCTTCAGATCCATCAATGTGTCCTCCTCCAACAGCGGGGATCACCTTGAAATCGGGGATGCCAGCCATGTGAGCAGATCATGATATGTCCTGAATCAGGAGGCTCAGGTGGTGACTACAATGGGAGCCAGGCTGCTATAGTATCTTTATAGAATCTTCCTTTCTCTCTCTGTTCTTTCTTTCGCTCTGTTCTTTCTTTCTTTCTTTCTTTCTTTCCTTCCCTTCTTTCTCTCTTGTTTTCTCAATTGTTTAACAATAATTTTGTACTGTATTAAGTTTGAAAGGAATGTGGCCCGCCAGCTTAAATTTTTTTATGTGCGGCCCATTCACTCTGCCGAGTTTGAGACCCCTGTTTTAAACTGTATCACTACAAAAAATGGTGGGGGGAACAAGAGGCGCAATAGTGCCCTATCTCTAGTGACACTTGAAGTATGAGCGGTATAATACAGTTCCACTCACCTATTCCAGTTGTGTAACCACAACTGGCTTGAGAGCATATCACAGAATCAGCTGCTGCAGGACCTCCACCAACCACTCGCACGTGGAAAAACCTTCAGAAAGTTGTGGGAAGCAGGGTGTGTTGCAGTCCGCGCTGCCGAGATTCACAAATCACCTGGGATGCAAGATGTTGTAGCAGTGTACTCCTTTATTTCCTCCTACCTGGAGGAAATAAAGGAGTACACTGCTACAACATCTTGCATCCCAGGTGATTTGTGAATCTCGGCAGCGTGGACTGCAACACACCCTGCTTCCCACAACTTTCTGACTGTTTTAAACTGTGTCTTTCTTTACATGTTGATTATGGAATAATTTTTCCAAGGACTCTTGTATAAAGCATATTAGCTGTCTCTTTAAGCAATAATTCCACATAACTGGCACAGTCCGTGGGGATTGCTAATTTTCATTGTAACTCCACATGTTCCTGCATTTAAATTATTGAAAACACAGATGTACTTTCAGATCTTGTTTAAGGCTATTGTGATAATCAGTGAATATTGTGACCCTTTGCTATTATTTGAGCTGATATTTCTGTCCTGTAGCTTATTTTTCTTTATATTGCAAGCTATTTCAATATAAGCACTGAGAAATATAATTAATTTCATTTTTCTTCTGTCTTCAAATATTTAAATGGATATAACATGGAAAGTATATGTCAGGGACATTCAATCTATTTCAGATAAAGTGATGACTAAAACTTCTATAGGCATTGACGTCAGCTGTGGGCTTCAGTCTATGGACCTTACCCACTAGAATTTTGTTTGAGTGTATCATTAACATTTTGTCAACACAATTTAACAGGGTCATATTCTCATACCATACACATGCTCATTTGTATAACAGCAATTTCTTGCAACCTAAGCATAAGCATACAGGCTAAGTATACAGATGCATTTAAAAATTATTTAAATCCCATTGAAAATGTGGTTTAATTACTGTAGGAGAAGGGGCAGTACAGCAGAGCTGACAGCATTACACTTGCTTTGATAATGTTGATAATGTTAATGTGTATTTGATCCTGCTAATGAAGCTCATTTTAATTTGAGAGGAGAGTGAGATCCTGAGGGGTTGCACAATGGAGATGTTTGGAGATTGGAATTGACTAAGGACTCAGTGGTCTGAGGATGTATTTTTCTGGTAAAGATATCCAAGAAGTATCATTTCTCCTTGCGGAGAATGACATGCTAAGCATGTCGCGATGAGGAGACTTAAAGCCACAATGCTCCTCTGGGAAATATGCTAATTATGCAAATTGTCTCTTCAGAGAGGAAGAGGACTAGAACTCTAGTGCCACCTATTGGAAGTAGCAATCCTAATAGTCAATGTCGACCCTTTATCGAGCCTTGTTACATGACTTAGGATAAAAGCCAAGCCAGAATCTTAATTTGCAGACACTGTGTTTCAGGGTACTGCCCCTCGTCAGTGCAAAGTGTGAGATCTGGTTTGGCTGTGAGAAACATGGTAAAGAAACATGGATGAGTAGTATAACGAGCTGCATGTTGCAGGGTTGCACAGTGAATTGGATGCTGCTATTTGTATGGATCTGCTTATTGGGTGGGTGATTATGATGAGGAGCTGTGTGAAGAAGGGGCTGATGATGAGGGGCTTTGCAGAGAAAGAGATTATGATGAGGGTCTTTGTGGGGAAGGGGGTGATAATGATGAAGGGCTGTGCGGAGAAAAGGATTATGATGAGGGGCTATGCGAAGAAGGGGGTGATGATGATGAGTGGCTGTGAGGAGAAGGGGGTGTTGATGTTGATGATGAGGGGCTGTACGGACAAGGGGGTTATGATGATGAGAGGCTGTGTGGAGATGGGGTGATAAGGAGAGGCTGTGCGGAGAAGGGGGTGATGAAGATGAAGGGCTGTGAGTAGAAAGGGATTATGATGAGGGGCTGTGCGGAAAAGGGGTGGTGATGATGAGGGGCTATATGGAGAAGGCGGTGATGATGATGACAATGATGGTGAGGTGCTGTGTAGAGACGGGATGATGTTGATGATGAGAGACTGTGCTTAGAAGGGGGTTGTGTGGAGCAGGGGGTGATAATGAGGGGCTGTGCGGAGAAAGGTATCTAATGCTATCATGCATGGTACACTCCAGAGACATGTATCTCATCCCATCTTGCATGATATGTTCCAGAGAGTGTATCTAATGCCGTCATGCATGATAACCCCAGAGCCATGCATCTACAGTAATGCCTATCAAATTACACCGCTGCTCCCATGAAAGTGGACGGAGCAGTGTCACACATTACACCACTGCTCCCATGGAAGTGGATGATGTGGTGTCACACGTTACTCTGCTGTGCTCATGAAGGTGGATGGAGCAGTGTCACACATTAATCCCACGCCCCAAAAAAAATCATATCCAGCAGGGTCACACATTGTACTAACTGCTACCTTAGAAATGTGTGACCCTGCCTGTCCATTTCTATGGGAACAGTGCTGTAAATCATGACTCCGCTCTGCCCACTTCTATAGGAGCAGTGGTGTAATGCGTGAACCTGCTTTGTCCACTTCTATTGGAGCAGTGGTGTAATGTGTGACCCCTCCTTATCCACTTCTATGGGAGCAGTAGTATAATGCATGACCCCGCTCCAATCACTGCTATGAGAGGAGTTGTGTAATATGTGACCCCCACTCCATATATTTCTATTGGAGCAGTGGTGTAATTTGTGACCTCGCTCCGTCCACTTCTAAAGGAGCAGTAGTGTAATATGTGACCCTGTTCTGTTCACTCCTATGGGAGCAGTGGTCAGGGGCGTAACTACCACGGTCGCAGCAGTGGCCACTGCGACCGGACCTGGGGGAGTCAGGGGCCCAGCAGGTCAGACCATGATATCTCCCAACCGTCCCGATTTTGACTCCCCAGCGTCCCACCCGGGAGTCTATTCTTCCTGCACAGCACTGAGCCACCACCCCCCATGCACCACATGCTCGCCCTCCCAGATAGACCCACCACAGCCCCCCACAGCCTGCAACGACGCCCTAGACTGTTCTTTTCGGTGCGCACAGGACTTGTGATGAGGTCACAGGAGGGGAGGAGTCAGGGGTCACATGATCAGGGACCTCGTTGTCTGCAGGACTCTGCTGTGCTGGTCGTCATGGTGCTGGATGAGATAAAGTTTCTGTGTGGGGTCAGGAGGGGTTTACAGGGTGGATATAGCAGAGCTGTGCGTGTACAAGGTGTACGGAGCGGAGCCATGTGTGTACGAGGTGTATGGAGCGCAGCTGTGTGTGTACGAGGTGAGCGGAGCCATGTGCGTACGAGGTGTACGGAACAGAGCCATGTGTGTACGAGGTGTATGAAGCAGAGCCGCGTGTGTACAAGGTGTACGGAGAGGAGCCGTGTGTGTATTAGGTGAATGGAGCTGTGTGTACGAGGTGTACAGGGCAGAGCCATGTGTGTACAGAGCGGAGCGCGTGTGTACAAAGTGTGTGGAGCAGAGCCGTGTGTGTACGAGGTGTACGGAGCGGAGCCGTGTGTGTACGAGGTGTACGGAGTGGAGCCGCATGTGTACGAGGTGTACGGAGCGGAGCCACATGTGTACGAGGTGGACGGAAAGGAGCCGCGTGTGTACGAAGTGGACGGAGAGGAGCCGCGTGTGTACGAGGTGGACGCAGAGGAGCCGCATGTGTACGAGATGTTCGGAGTGGAGCCGAGTGTGTACGAGGTGTACGGAGTGGAGATGTGCATGTATTTTGGCATGGGGGGGGCCCCATTTGAAAGTTCACACCAGGGCCCATAACTTTGTAATTACGCCACTGGCAGTGGTGTAATGCAGGACTCCTCTCAGTCCACTTCTATGGGAGCAGTGGTGTAATGTGTGACCCCACTCTGTCCACTTCTATTGGAGCAGTGGTGTAATGTGTTACCCCATTCCATCCACTTCTATTGGAGCAGTGGTGTAATGCATGACCCCACTCTGTGTACTTCTGTGGGAGCAGTGGCATGATGTTTGACCCTGCTCCATCTTCTTCTATGGTACCAGTGGTGTAATGTGTAATCCTGCTCTATCTACTCCCATGTGATACACTACACTGAGCACTGTATCTAATCTCAGCGTGTGTTAATCTAAACATATCTAAGAGCGTACATCATACACTCCATTCCATGATACAACGAGCAGCATCAAGTAACAGAATCGGTACTGCCAGTTGTCCTCGGTGACACTGTCTACTTGTCAGTATCACTTTGCAGTCACCAACAAAATGGCTCCTCACTGCAGTGGCATATCTGGGGGGGCAGCCGGGGCATGTGCTCCAGTCGCAGCCGGCAGGGGGGTGCAGTCGGGCCATGTAATGCGGTGGTCCGCACTGTCTCCCCTGGTGGCTGCATTCTGCCGCCCCCCCGGACTGTGAGTCGGCTGTTCTCTATGTCGGCTGTCAAGCTGACAACCGACACAGAGAAGCTGCAGCATGCCGGCTCCCAGAACGGAGTTTATTTTTGGACGCGATGATGTCACCGGAAGGGGCAGGGCCTCCTTCAATCCAGTGAAGCTCCGATAGCAGGAAGCAGGGGTTTTTGCTGTTGAGGCTGCTGGAGAAGCAGGAAATGAGGGACTGCATCATGGAGCTGTGTGAGGAGAAGACCGAAGGGCTGCACCATGCAGCCGTGTGAGAAGACTGAGGGGCTGCACCATGGACCCTTGTACAAATGGGAATGAGGACCCAAGACTCAGTGTGATTGCCCTGAAGATGGATTTTGGAAAGGGGTTGATGTTACTTGAGTGAGGCTGCATAGAGAAGATTATGATGAGATGCTGTGTGGGGAATAGGGGGGATGATGAGGTGCTGTATAGGGAATGGGGGATGATGAGGGGACTGTGGGGAATGGGAGGATGATAAGGAGCTGTGTAGATAAGAGGTGATGAGGAGGATGATGAGGGGCTATGTGTGGAGTGGAAGATGGTGATCTGCTGTGTGGGGATTAGGGGGATGATGAGTGGCTGTGTGGGGAATTTGGGGGTGATGAGGGGCTGTGTGGGGAATTGGGTGATGAGGGGCTGTGTGGAGAAGTAGTGATGTGGGGGTGATGATGGGCTGTGTGGGGAATGGGGGGATTTAATGTGTGTGGGGAGATTTGGAGTGGAGATGGGGGTGTTTAATGTGTGTGGGGAGATTTGAAGACACAAAATGAGAAGCTAAAGGGGAGATGCAGGGCATGTATGAGGAAACAGTACAGTAGAATGGGGGGCATGTATGAGGAAACAGTATGGGGGGATGGGTGCAGACACAGTATGGTGAATGGAGATGGGTGCAGACAGTATGGGGAGCGAACATGGGAATGTATGCGAATACAGTATGAGTAGTGATGTGAAAAATGTATGTGGACAGTACGGGGAGTGAGGGTGATGGGATGTGTGCAGACACAGTAGGGGTATGTGTGAGAGGTATGTGTTAGCAGGCAGTATAGAGAGTAGGGGACAAATATACGAGGAGAAAGTATGGTGAACAGGGGGTGTGTGAGAGGAGACAGTATAAGGAGGGAAGGGAATAGTGTGAGGAGACAGAAGGGGGGGAGAAAAGTGAGTGAGCACAGAATACAGAGTAGTGGCGGCATAGCATGGGGGGGACAGTGTAAGGGCACAGCCAGGAGGGGACAGTATACATGCAGTCACATGCTGATTAGACATGTGTGGCCTCACTCAGTGAAAATGAACAGAGCAAGGCCGGGCACGTCTAGTCAGAATGTGGCGAGAAGTATACAAATCACATTCTTGTGTTGACTTGACTGTCAATCGGCAAGGGAGAATCCTAAAAGTGTGCAGTGCATTCATTGTGAGAATTCAGCTCACAGTCATGATTCAGCTCTGCAGGTTCCAGTAGTCATCACATGGGTACTTCACTCATATGCGACTTTCATACTTATGGTAACGCGACAACGAGCTTCTCTTCTTGCTTCTCTCAGTTTTTCACAGAACATTGGAGCATTAGGAAGAGCAGCTCGTTGGTACGTGACTAAGTGCAAATTGTATGTTTGCTGGGGGGGGGGTTTGGGGGGCACCAAATTGAATTCTTGCCCCGGGTGCCAGAAAGCCTAAATACACCTCTGCCTCAATATGATGCTAAATCTTCATCCTCTTTTATCCCTTTGCAAACATCCAGAATGGGAGGAGAGGAGATGTCACTCAGATGTGATCAGACCCCACACACATTTACTGAAGTCGTAATGTGAGCTAGTTATACACTAGGTTTCCATCCAAAATTTCAGCAGCTGCTCCCCCTAGTGTTTTAAAGTGGAAATGCCAAATTTTTAAAAATTATTTTTCATATTTTATTTAATTAAAAACAAATGATTTTTTCAAATAAAACTTTACATTTTTTTCAATTGTTGAAAGATTTTTGTGGGGATGGCAGTCTCCCTTTAAATCCACAGCACTAACAGACATTTGCATCACTCATAATTCCCACTCATTATGACTTTGAATTGTGGGAGTGTAGGATTGTGTGCCGACTGGGGGTGGTCCTTCTTTGCCACGAACAGACTGGAGACAGAAATCAACATGCGTTCAAACAGGTCCTCTTTATTGGCCGTCCTCCCGACGACCACAACACCACGACAGCTGCTACGCACAGGCCCGGGTACCCTGCACCTCCTGCTTTCCTCTAAAGTGACGTCCCTCATGGTTCTTTCACTGTGGCTGCCTTAGGCCCACCACCACGGCACTTCCCCTGGCCGAGTCCATCTGTCTGGTACCCTGGGCGTCCTCTGTCCTGTGGCTATCCTGTCAGGGCCAAGCCCCTGACTGTCTCTCCTTCCAGTCCCTTCCGGAGCTCGTCCTTCTTCAGTCTCTTCCTGTGCTGAACTCCTCCTCCTGGACTGGCTTCCCTGGGGCTCTCTATCTCCCTTTTTATTCCCCTGCCTGAGAATTCCCCACTCGAGTCCCCGTAACTCCGCCCACCATGACTATGCAGTTTCTTAAGCATTAGCTGCTGTTAAGTCCTTTCCCTGCTTTCTTTTGTCTCCCTCTAGTGACCAAACCTCAGTACTGCACTGTCTCCTTCTCCTGCTATTCTTTGTCTCCCCCTAGTGGCCAAAACCCGGTCCTACACCATCTCTTCCTGGTTTCCAGCTGTTTCTCCACACATATATACAAATTCACGTCAAGTATATTTACTGCACATCTTTACATTCACTGTTCATCTTCATACAGGTCCATAGGTCAGTCCACTTCACTACAGGAGGACATCTTCACAAATATAGGGAGAACATACAAACTTCTTCCAGGTGTTGTACTTCATAGGATTTGAACCCCTTCAAAGCAACAGTTCTAACCACTAAGCCACTGTGCTGCCCATAACGTATCTACCACCTATTGTTAATGGTATAATGCTTTGGGTTTTTTTGCATCCAGATTATTACAAAGAGTATTATCTTTAGTCGTAAACTTCCCCTAAAAGGTTACAGGATTGGTAGCCTAAAAATCATGTTATTCGAAATAATGCCGCCATATGTTTTAAGGATTTCGACTGAACTGAAATAATCCACATACAAAGCAGAAAGGATCAATATAGCTCCGCAAATATTATAAAATAGTGGTGTACTGTATATCAAAAGCGGGCATAGCATAAAAGGCAAGCTATACAGCAATCATCATTCATTAATACTGAATTATTTCTGAATCTGTGCCATGCTTCTGCATTGGTCTTGTTTGGTATTCCAATTCAACCTCTTGAGTTGAGTTGAAGTACCAAATACAATTATTTATAGATATGAGAGTATTTATTGAGGGAAATTAGCCATGTTTTTCTAACAATAGACAACGCTTTAAGATATATTAACTATATTTTCAATATTCTAAATAGAATAAAAAATGAAGTAAAGATAGACATAACCCCTTCCCGACATGTGCTATATGTACGGCACTGCAGGAGCTGAATTCCTGCAAAGCGCCATACCTATTCTGCTTCTAAATCGCACGGGCTCACTCTAAGCGCCACCATGATCAAATCCGGATGTGAGCTCTATGTGAGAGCTGACACCCTGCAGCAACGCTCACGATCGGTGCTAGCACCGATCATGGGTGTTTAGTCACTGAAATGCCGCTGTCAATAGTGACAACAACATCGTTGGGAGCTCCCTCTCTGCTCCCATTGGCACAACGCGATTGCAATTGCGTTGAGCCGATGGTCTCCATGATGGTCCCCTCCAGAAAAGGAGCTGACATGCCTCCTCCCTGCCTGTGATGCACAAATCTAATGTCTTGCGATGCAAAAGCATTGCAGAGTATTAGATCAACCATCAGGGCAGGGCAAGGAAAGTTGATGTTCCATCCTGGGACAATGTAAAAGAGTTATTAAAATATATTTAAAAAATCACAAAATAAAGAACAAAAAAAAAAGAAAAAATATTAATCCAATAAATATATTTACTGTATGTAAAAACAAGAATAAGCAAAAAAGTACACATATTTGGTATGTCTTTGATCTATAAAACTGTCCCACTAGTTAACCCCTTCAGTAAACACCGTAAAAGAAAAAAGAGATAATAAACTATACTTGTAAATCATACCGCTGATGAATTTAAAATAAAGTGGTATCTCTGAAAACGTAATCTTAATCCGAAAAAGTAAGCCGCCATATAGCTCCGTCAGCAGAAAAATAAAAGTTAAAGCTCTCAGAGTAAAGCATTGCAAAATTAATCATTTTTTCTATAAACTAGTTTTTATTGTGTAAAAGTGCTAAAAGGTAAAAAAATACATATAAATGTGGTATTGCTGTAATTATACTGGCATGAAGAATAAAGCTGCCGTATCAATTTTACCACAAGCGGAATGGCATAAAAGAGAACAAATAAACAATTCCTGAATTGGGAGAACTTGTACAATTGGTGGCTGGCTAAATACTTTTTTTCCCCACTCTATGTCACAGAAATCAATCTCAGAATCAGTGGGATCTGTTGAAATGTTCTAGAATTAGTACCACATAAAGTGACACTGGTCAGAATTATAAAATTTGGCCTGGCCATGACGGTGAAAACAGGTTCAGGGGTAAAAGTGTTAATGAGTAACCATAGTTTTAATTTTTATTTCATATACCAGTAGAACACATGAAAATAGGCACATTTTCTAATATATCTTATCAGAGAAATATGTTTCTTTCTCTGTCAAAATTGATCATTCATTGTCAAAATTCTCAATTCTGAGATAAAATCTGTATTCAGTGAAGACACTTTCCCATTACTGAGAGAGGAAATGGTAGTGGCTACTAATAAGATTCTATGTAAATGGGAGGAGGGAGGAGCTAGAGACAGAGCTTCTCCCTCCTTCTCACCCCCTCATCTACATATAAAATTATTAATAGCCACTCCCATCTCCTCTCTCAGTAATGGGAAAGTCTGTCTTCACTGAATACAGATTTTATCTCAGAATTGAGAATTTTGACAATGAATGTGTCATGAAGTAACTGGCCCTGTGTGATGCGACCCGACAATCGGTCTGTCACTAAACAGCAAGACAAACAAGGGGACTCCAGGACACAATTACAACAGTGGGCCTTGCGATAGGGAATGGGGGAATGGATACCTCCTGCATTCTCCAGAGGTTGTGCCCTGGTCTATCCTGATGTCTCTATACGGCGTCTTTCAAACCGTCGCCGAGCTGGATACCTTAGCCCTCTCTTGCCCTGCACCTATCCCTCAGTAGGGAATTGGCAAGTGTGGACACTGGTCCCACCGCTGCACGAATACAACACCAAGTGAAAATATAACAGACAAGGTAAAACAAACAACACTTAGCTTTCTGCTGTAATGCACCGCACAGCAGAGTAGGCACCAGATCACAGCATTCAGCTAACGCACCACTGCCCCAGAAAGTTCCGCTCTTCAGCACGGTTGGTTTCAGATTTATGAAATTTAAGAAAATATGTAAACGACATTTATGCTTTAAATTTCTCATAAAGAAAAGGAAATTACACAGCAAAACGGTTGCCACTGTTACAACAAATCTATTTAGTAAACCTTTCATATCTTTAGATGTAGGTTTATATTTTATCATCATTTTACATCTACATAAACTACACAGGCAGATAACAAAAATGCCAAATACTCTGCTGTACCCATTGAGTACACACAAATAATTCAATTTCATATGTCTGAAATGCTTTACTACAGAATAATCATAAGGGTATCAGAACTCTACAGGCACAGATCACTAATATGCTTAGATATCAAGTCAGTGAATTAATCCCACGTTAAGCCGTGTTAAAAAACTCCTGATCTAATGATAGCCTATACAGCACAATAACCCCAGCCTTATATTCATCTAATAAGCGAGCTAATTATTTCCTTGCCTGACTGTAAGAACAGGGAAGTGCTTCTTAATATCTTTCCAGTATAACTTGCAGGTTACACGTTCTTGAATATTACAGAAGTAAGTGTTCTACAATTTGGATAACTAATAAACACATCATATTATAAAGGACATTGTGGAAATATTAAACCATTTGCTAATAATCAGTGGTGCACATTGAAGTTATAGGATGTCATAGCCAAAAATCCTATTTGGCTCCCTACATAGCGCCTATTAAAGCCACATATACCTCAACACAGTATAATATCTTCCTCACAGTATGATTCCCCACAGCTCCCCAATACAGAGAATGTTAGCATCCACAGCCTCCCCTATTTACATAATAACCACATTTTTGACAACATGATCACCAAACAGCCCGCACAGGTAGTATGGGGACCCCCCACAAAGCATGATAGTTCGTACAGCCCACGAGACAATATTATGGTCCACACAACCCCAACAGACTATCTTGGCCCCCTCACAATATGATGTCTTCCACAGCTCATACTGCTAGTATGAGTGTCACGACAGCCCCTCCATACAGTTATAAGGCTATGTCAAATATGTAATGATAAAATCTATAAAACCATTTCTTAAAAAAAGTGACATGTCACCCTCATATTGATCATTGAAGCATGGTTTAATTATAGCTTGGAAAAAGAATAAGAGCTAGCACTCTAAGGCCTCTTTCACACTTATGTCTTTTGACCTCCTTTGAAAAAAACGGATCTGTTTTTTTAATGGAATCTGTCTTTTTCTCATAAACTTGCAATTGCGACGGATGGCCCTCCGTTTCTTCCGTCATTTGACGGATCTGTCGGAATTTCAGCGTCTGTCGTCTGGATACAACGGACATAGAAACGTTTTTTGTCTGCGTCGAAAAGACAGATGGTGACACAGAAAAGAATCTCTCTCTCTTTAAATTTCAATAGCTGCAGCTTCGACGAATCCATTAAAAAAAGGATCCGGTGCATCAGTTTTTTGGCAATCTTCACTGGATCCATTTTTTCACCCTTTGACGGATTTTCACTGACGCCGAAAGACTGAAGTGTGAAAGAGGCCTTAAGAACACTACATTTGACTACATTCCGCTATAGCCTCCTGCTAGAAACAGGCAATGGAAGTGGGTTATCTGCCGAAGTGCAGTCTGGGCTCAGCATTTACAAGAGGCTGGGAAGCGTGAATTTTCTTGCCTGTGGAAATAATTTTCCTATATTCAAAGCCACATTTGGCCACAAATTTCAGACATTAGGGCACTGAAATCCAGTTATTGATATTGGGTTTTTTTTATGTACGGCATATTTCCTTTAGTTTTGGGAGACTTATTTTTGATGTCTTATGCAAGAAGGAGAAAAAATAACTACACAATAATGTGCACACCAGAATAGTTAGAAAAACATATCAATATTTATTAGAAAACAACATGGACAACATTAAAACCATCTAAGAAAAGGAGCAACTCTCTGCCATCACCATCTATGGTTGATAACCTGCAAAATATGCACAAGGTGCTATACAACTAGGTATCCATGATCCTAACAAAAGGTACAGAGTACAATAAGTTATGGCAACAGTGTAGCCAGGGTATAGAAATACATGTGTATCTGAATAATGGACCACAGAAGTGTCTAAGATCCAGTCAGTTGTAGAGATAGTATGCCCATATTGGTATATCCAAAATTGCATAGAGATAAACACAATAAATGATCCAAAGGACAAAATAATGTTTAACACCTCCTTATGCTAACTGCCGCTGTACCTAATATGAAAACATCAGAATTGCAAAACTTTGCACTTGGAGAGACAAATCCCAATTCCTTCATAATCCTAATGGCCCTGTATATGATAATACCCACAAAATTGCTTCATTTTCGTGACCTTAGATCTAGTACTTTTATTTTGCTTTATTTATTTTTATTTTATGTAATTGTATACACTGTATTGTTTTGTTCCCTTTTGTAATATCTTTTGTATATTTAGATAAACGCTGCCTAGATTTCACATTAAATATATAAAATTTGATAGCTTCATTCCTCTTGATCTATAAACCAGAGTCCTAAAGCCATATGCTATTTGTACTGGGTGCCCAATTGGCCTGTATAAATGAATGGTGATGGCAGCTAGTTTTTTTTGGTTATTACGGAGCTTGGCAGTGATCGTACCGGAGTGTATATTATATATGAATATATATATTCCATTCATTGAAATTAGAGGTGTATATACTATGCATTCACTTTGTGTAATGGGTGATTAGGTTCCCCTGACAACTCGTCGTAGCGGTGGGATGCAGATCATTCGCTATCTGGTTTGAGCAATCATTCCTGTCATTAAAAACTTGCACAGTCCCTGCAAGGATTTTGTGCAGTTTTGAGGATTGTCTTTACTTACACATAGGACATTACTATACTTGTAGAAGTTAAACCACTCCTCCCTCTCTTGACTCTCTGTTCTATTTTATTCAGTGAGTGATGGCTAACATGGCAGCCACTTATAAGCACGAGAAAACTGTGCTGACTCGTCTGTATGGAGGGTGAGGTCTTGATGGGACAGAGAAAACCAAAGAGATGTTTATCTGTGCCTTGGTTGAGGATGATGCCAGGCACCAATACAATGTGGCCCCAAAGCCCTGGACCAGTGAAGCATCAGGATACCTAGTTGTGGATCTTGATGCAGAACTGTGGAATGAACTCTTGCTTGCCAGTCATTCTGCTGCAAATGGTAGAATGTGACCCTCAAATGTGGATGCAACTTGTGCTACAAGAATGCTAAGCAGAACATGAATTAACAGAGCGGCAGTTCCAGGCTGAGTGAGTAACCATAGAGCAGCAAGCCAAAGCCGAGCACGATGCACTTTGGAGCCACAAACTGAGAGAGAGAGCACCAGCTGGCATTAGCTCGATTCCAGATGCAACATTCTGTTCCACTAAGCTGTGAGTCCAGTACTGTCAACACCTTTAAACCTTATCCCGAACATTTTCCTATCATGGAAAAGGACAGGGACATGGATATATTCTAGGATGTATTAAGAGAAGCATAGAGTCTAGATCACGTGAAGTAATTATCCCCCTCTACTCCTTGGTCAGGCCTCATCTGGAATACTGTGTTCTGTTCTGGGCACCACATTTTAAAAAAGACATTGAAAAACTGGAGCTCGTTCAGAGATGAGCTACCAGGATAGTTAGCAGCCTAAAAAGTATGTCCTATGAGGAATGGTTAAAAGAAAAGCAAAAAAGAAGGCTAAAAGGAGATTTAATAGCTGTCTTCAAATATCTGAAGAGATGTAACAGTGTAGAGGGATCATTATTATTCTCTTTTGCACATGGAAACATGAGATGCAAAGGAATTAAACTAAAAGGGAGAAGATATAGATTAGATTTTAGAAAAATCGTTTTGACAGTGAGGGTGATCAATGAGTGGAAGAGGCTGCCATGAAAGGTGGTGAGTTCTCCTCCCATGGAAGTCTTCAAACAGAGGCTGAACAGACATCTGTGAGATTATTTAGTGAATTCTGCACTGAGCAGGGGGTTGGACACTATGACCCTTGAGGGCCCTTCCAACATTCTATAATTCTATGATTCTATGGACACATGTTTGAGGGGGCTTAAAAACATCTGAAGACAGTCTCAGTTGCCCGATAACCTGTGGACTCGATCCTTAACCTCAGGGCTACAAAGCAAAGCTCTGGAGATGTTCACCATTCTCCCTCAAGATCTAAATGGAGACTATGAGGCTATCAAACAGACCCTGATAGGGAAATATCAGATGAAACCTGAAGTGTACCATAAAAGGTTCTGTACCCTCCAACGTGGACTTTACGACAGCTACACTGATGTAGTGGATGGGATTAGAAGCAATTTTGAGCAGTGGGTCCAGGGACTAATGATTTTCAACTTCTAGTAATTGAAAGACCTGATGGTGAAAGACCACTTTTTGCATCTTTGCTCTGTGTTACATTTTGTGATGGACCAGTGGCCACAGTGGCCAAAAGAGGTCACCACAGCAGCATGGATTGCCAATACTTATATATCCAACCGGAAGTCAAAAGATGAATAAGGTGACAGTCGCCAGCTGGAAAGGGGGTAACCCAGCCACCACCACCACTGCCCTTACCAGTCGATCCTCGGGGGGTTTACTTAATTTTCGAGCACCCGACCTGCATCTGATTCTCGCAGGTGGTTTACCTGCAACCAGACTGGCAACATAAGCATCGCTGGACCACATCAGCATCACTGGACAGATGTAGCAGAAGTGGCACCCCCATCCGAGGCCCAGGGGCCTAATGCAGCAGTTCTTTTTGTGGGTGGGGTGGTTGGGAAGGCCTGTGAAAACTTGCAACTGGTTACTATAGGCAACACCGTCACTGTGCTGCTCAAGGACACCGGTGCCAAACGAACCCTCATCTGCCCTGATTTAGTGTTTCCTGAAGACCTTATTCATGGGAAGACCCTGACTGTCACTGGGATTGGGGATGTTCACTGACCTTTGCTGAATACCCGAGATTTCCTAGACTGCGGTGTAGGGAGGGGGTTGAGGGAAGTGGGGGTGTCCAAAAACTTCCTCAGAAATGTTTCATTGTGTATCGACCTGGGATGGTTGGTTGCTCAATACCTTCCTGGCAACCCTCCCAAATCTGATTTATTATGTAATCCAAATGTTGATAATGTGGATATCAATGTTGTACATGAGGAGGATGCAGTAGTGTTGCTACCGGGGGGCAGAGAGGGTGGTGGCCCCGGGCCCTGAGCTCTGAGGGGCCCACCCGCCAGAGCTACGCTACTGTAAACTGTGTCTGTGGCAGAGAGGGAGAATCGATCATCTCCCTGCTCTGCCACTATGTTCTCTTCTCGGCCACAGGACCTGTGATGAGGTCACAGGAGGCGAGGATTCCAGGTCACATGATCAGGAGCCTCAGTGTTTGCACTATGCAGGACTCTGCTGTGCTGGTTGTCATGGTGCTGGATGAGGGGAAGTTTATGTGTGGGGTCAGGAGGGGTTTACAGGGTGCATGTAGCATGAGCCGTGTGTGTACGACATGTACAGAGTGGAGCCGTGTGGGTACAAGGTGCATATCTTGTCTGCTATCCTGCTTGTTCCCTAGAGCAGTGTGCACACTCACCTCATGTTTGCTGAGTTGCAAGATGCCTGCGTTTCTGCTTTGCCTTCTGTGATCTTCTCGTCATGTCTGAAACCTTGATCATGTGACGTTTCCTAAGATCCTGCACTGTCTGGTTCTGCAATCATCTCGTCTTGTCTGAAACTCTGATCATGTGACCTTTCCTAGGATCCTGCACCGTCTGGTTCTGCAATCATCTCGTCATGTCTAGAATCCTTGATCATGTGTCCTTCCTAGGATCCTGCACTGTTTGGTTCGGTGATCATCTCGTCAAGTCTGAAACCCTGATCATGTGACTGCGCTCTGTGACCCTGGAGCATCTGAACTAGGAAGTTCTAACCTGGTCCTGACCCGGAAGAGGAGGTGCTATGCCCTATATCAGACCGCCCCTTCCTATGCTCAGGGCCTGAGTATTGTGTTGTGTCCCTGCATGGCTGCTTGGTCTGTGGGGCACTCCCTCTATTCTGTGCCCTTGCACCTAGCTCTGTAGTGCATCTCTGCACACGCTCTCTGCTCGTATTCCGTCTCTTGTCTCATGCCTTGTCTAGTGTTTGTCCTTCGTGCCATGTTTTGTCCCTGCTCTGCTTTGCCTTGTAGTCCTTGTTTGCTCTGATTCTGTTCCGTGTTCCTTTCCATGTTTCCTGTGTCGCTTTGCTTTGTGGTTTCAGGTACCCTGCCTCTGTGCCCTGTCCCTGACGTGTCTCCTTACACGTGCAGGCCTCCGTCTCTGTACCCTGTCCCTGACATGTCTCTATACATGTGCAGGCCTCTGTCTCTGTACCCTGTCCCTGGCGTGTCTCCTACACATGCAGGATCCGCTCTGTACCCTGTCTAGTCCCAAGGTTCTCCCTTGGCTCGACTCTGGGCTTTGGCCTACGCTCCACTGCTAGACTCTGTCCCTGTCGTGTCTCTACATGTGCAGGCCTCCACTCTGAACCTCTCCCTGGCGTGTCTCCTACACGTGCAGGCTCCGCTCTGTACCCTGTCTAGTCCGTGCACTTGCCCGGCCACCTGTGCCTGCCTGGTGTGCCTCAGCTGTGCCGCCTCTTGCCGTGCTCGCCTGTGTGCCTCAGTCGTGCCCCCGTCCAGTGCTAAAGTGGTTTCCGGCTGTGTGGCCCTGCAGCAGTGTCGCCTCTAGTCGTGTCCGCCTGCAACTGCCATCATCGGTACCACCTGCCAGTGCCTCCGTCGTGGTCTCCGTGCTCTCTTGCACGCACGCTGGTTCTCGCACTGTGCCTTTTCGTGCTACTCTTGCACAAAGCCTTTTGCCTCTTTTGCTCTGCTCTTAACCCTAGTTTGCCTGCCGGATTCCATAACCTGCCGACCGCTGCCAGAGGTCCGGACCTAGATGACTGCGGCCTGATGTCCGGAGCTGATGTCCGTAGCCAGATACCTGGACCCTGTCGGTCGATGTCAGTACCTTGGTTTCCGATGTCATTGTACCTGTCCCTGGCGTGCCCTCGCATGCGCAGGCCACCGTCCTTGTGTCTCTCCCTGGCATGCCCCTTGGCATGCACAGGTCTCGTCCTGTGAACCCGAACCCGAACCTGGCGTGTCCGTTGACACGCATCATGTCGTTAACCCTGTCTTGTTTCCTTGCATGGAACCCTGGCTGACTTTCGGATGTCCGGATCCTGATGATTGCCTACAGAGCTTCAGAACCTGATGTCCCGGTTGATCTTCGCTTGCTGTCCGAGTCTGATGTCATCGTGCCTCCGCCTACCTTCTGCACGTACCATGCTTGGACCTTGGCGTGCCCTTGCACGCACCTTGCTATGTTGTCCCTGTTCTGGTTATGTTTGTACCTGATGTTATCCCTGAAGCCTTCCTTAAATGAAGTTTCTTTGAACTAACGTCTCGTCTCGCCTTGTCTTGTTTCCCTGAGCCGGCCGTCTGGTCCAGCTGCCGTGGTGGCTCACCCCCTTGGTCTTGCCCCTGACACTCCCTGTATAGGGGGTGGTTCTCACTAGGTTAGCTTGCCCTAGGTGGATGGGTGCCACGGCCCAGAGGGTCCACTCATTCAAAGAAGAAACGACTCAGCGTAAGCTGACGCTCATCACAGTAACATAGTTTTGAAGGCTGAAGGAAGACCTTATGTCCATCTAGTTCAGCCTATTTTTAGTGCAGCTGTTCTGCATTGTTGATCCTGGGGAAGGCAAAAATCCCACAGAGTAGAAGCCAATTTTCTCCATAGGGAAAAAAATTCCTTCCCCTAAACTGGGTCAACCATCTACCTATAATATTCTGTTATTCGTAACCTTCTGTACTGTTACTCACAAGAAAAGCATCCATTCCTTTCTTAAATTCATTCAGTGAGTTGGCCATCACCGCTTCCTCAGGAAGAGAATTCCAGAGCCTCACTGCTCTTACCGTGAAGAACCCTCTTCTATGCTGGTGCAGAAATTGTCTTTCCTCCAAACGAAGAGAATGCCCCCTTGTTCTTGTCACAGTCCTTGGTACAAACAGTTCATTGGAGAGATCTCTGTATTGCCCTCTGATATACTTGTACATATATATTAAGTCTCCCCTAAGTCTTCTCTTTTCTAGAGTAAATAGACATAATTTTGATAACCTTTCTGGGTATTGTAGTGAACCAACTCCATTTATCATTTTAGTAGCCCGCCTTTGAACCCTTTCAAGTTCAGTAATGTCTTTCTTGAGCACCGGCGTCCAAAATTGCACACAATACTCCAAGTGTGGTCTGACGAGTGATTTGTACAGAGGGAGAATTATGTTTTCATCTCGTGTCCCCAGACCTCTTCTAATGCATCCCATGACCCTATTTGCTTTGGTGGCAGCTGCCTGACACTGGGCACTCCAATTTAGCTTCTTATTGACTAAGATGCCTAAGTCTTTTTCCATGTCTGATTTCCCCAGCAGTTTCCCATTTAGTAAGTAATTATAGCATCTGTTTCTCCTTCCCATGTGCATAACCTTAAACTTATCTGTGTTAAACCTCATTTGCCATTTTTCAGCCCAATTCTCCAATTTACTCAAATCTGTCTGTAGTTGCAAACTGTCCTCCTTTGTGTTAACTACCTTACATAGTTTTGTATCATCTGCAAATACTGATATTTTACTGTGTAAGCCATCCACTAGATCATTAATAAATATATTAAATAGTAGGGGGCCCAATACAGAACCCTGTGGTACCCCACTAGTAACCCTGGCCCAATCTGAGTGTGCATCATTAATAACCACTCTTTGTTTTCTATCACTAAGCCAGCTACCTACCCATCTACACACATTTTCCCCGAGCCCAAGCTTTCTCATCTTACTTACCAATCTTTTATGTAGGACAGTGTCAAATGCTTTAGAGAAGTTGAGATAAATGACATCCAATGATTCTCCTTGGTCCATTTGAGAGCTTACATCCTCATAGAAGCTGATCACGTTAGTTTGACAGGAGAGATCCTTCATAAATCCATGTTGATATGGAGTTAAACATTTATTAACATTGAGATATTCCATAATGGTATCCCTTAGAAACCCTTCAAAAATTTTACCCACAACAGATGTTAAGCTTACCGGCCTATAGTTTCCAGGTTCCCTTTTACACCCCTTTTTGAATATTGTTACCACATTTGCTTGCCGCCAATCAAAAGGAACAGACCCTGTTTCTATAGAGTCTTTAAATATAAGGAATAGAGGCCTGTCTATCACATTACTTAACTCCCTTAATACCCGAGGGTGAATGCCATCAGGGCCTGGTGATTTGTCAATTTTAATCTTACTAAGGCGGTTCTGCACTTCTTCCTGGGTTAGGCAGGTAATACTTAATAGGGAGTTTACATTATATCTCTGCATTTCCCCTGGCAAATCCTTTTCCTGTGTGAACACTGTTGAGAAAAAAGTATTTAAAACATTTGCTTTTCCCACATCGCTCTCTATGATTTCACCCTCATTGTTCTTTAAAGGGCCGACACCATCAATTTTAATCTTTTTACTGTTTATATAATTAAAGAATAATTTGTTTTTTTTTTACTTTCCTTAGCAATGAGTCTCTCAGTTTCCACTTTTCTTTCTCTCTCTGTTCTTTCTTCCTCTCTCTAATCTTTTTTTCTTTCTCTCTCTGTTCTTTCTTTCTCTCTATCTCTTCTTTCTTTCTCTCTGTTCTTTCTGTCTTCCCCTCTTCCTTTCTCTCTCTTCTTTCTTTCGCTCTGTTCTTTCTTTCCCCTCTTTCTTTCTCTTTAATCTTTCTTTC
Organism: Dendrobates tinctorius; assembly: GCF_039654945.1. NCBI lineage: Eukaryota > Metazoa > Chordata > Amphibia > Anura > Dendrobatidae > Dendrobates > Dendrobates tinctorius. The sequence goes on along the minus strand of NW_027361775.1, from coordinate 15,091,505 downwards.
TCTCTCTCTGTTATTTCTTTCTCTCTCTGTTCTTTCTTTCTCTCTGTTCTTTCTTTCTCTCTCTGTTCTTTCTTTCTTTATAATGTAGCTCCCTTCATATGGTATAATACAGCCCCCCCAAGAATATAATGTAGCCCCTTCAGAATATAATTCAGTCCCCCACATAGGGTATCATGCTACCCCCCTCATGGGGTATCATGCTGCCCTCCCTTATATGGGGAATTATGCTGCCCCCCTTATACGGGGTATCATGCTGCCCCCCTCATACAGGGTATCATGCTGCCCTCCATCATACGGGGTATCATGCTGCCCACCTCATACGGGGTATCATACTACACCCCTCATACAGGGTATCATGCTGCCCCCCATCATACGGGATATCATGCTGCCCCCTCCTCATGCGGGGTATATCATGCAGCCCCCTCATATGGGTATCATGCTGCTGCCCCCCCTCCCATATGGGGTATCATAATCATGCAACCAAAAAAAAAAACTATACTCACCTCTCCTCCTCGCTCCCATGATGATTTCAGCGGCGACTCTGCTCTGATGTCAGGAGCTGTGCTGCAGTCAGACCGGCACACAGTGGGGACACAATGAAGTGATGTCATTGCGCACCCGCTGTGTGTCAGAGGAAGAGGCTAATGATGGAAGAGGGAACGTCATATGACGCTCTCTCTTCCATTATTGCGGCACGCACTGGGGGGCAGTGCTGACGCCGCAATAATGGAATGTATACATGTATATATATTATACAGAATATTTTTGGCAACATCGCAGTCGGCTGCTGAGGTTCTCTGTTTAGGGTCCCACTCAGAAGTTTTGCCCCCCCTGAACCAAAACCTTAACTACGCCTCTGGGAGGATGTGTATCATTGTACTGTACAGGAGAACTCAGCCACGTCATTCTACAGAGTAATGTTGCTGAGGATCTCCTAAAAGGAGTGAGAATCAGTGCTAAGGGCGATGAGGACAGGCACAATGACCAGGAGAAACGTGTTCATGTGCAGCTAACCAATATCACGACAGTGACTTGGTCAATGGTAGCTGTCCCATTACTACCTCTGATCCTGAGGTATTAGAGGAGTATGGGAAAATGGTACCCACAGACTGTTAGGATGATGGGAAAATATTATCGCTAGCCTGTCAGGATGGTTGGGAAAGTGCTATTCCCAGCCTGTCAATGTGGCAGAAAATGTTATCCCTAGCCATTCAGGGTGGCATGAAAGTGTCACCCTCCAGCCTGTTAGGGTGATTGGAAAGTGGTGCCCATAGTCTGTCAGGATGGTGCAAAAGTGTTACCCACATCTTGTCAGGATGTTAGGAAACTTGTATCCTCAGCCTGTCAGTGAGGTGGGAAAGTGGTACCCCCAGCCTGTCAGGGTGGTGAGAAAATGTTTTCACCAGCCTGTCAGGATGGTGGGAAAGTGTTATTCTCTGCCTGTCAGGTATAAGGGTAATGAGAAAATATTACCCACTGTCTGTCAGAATGACAAGAAAGTGTTACTTACAGCCTGTCAGGATGATGGAAAAGTGGTACCTATGGCCTTTCAGGGTAATGGGAAAATATTACCCACTGTCTGTCAGGATGACAGGAAAGTGTTACTTACAGCATGTCAGGATGGTGGGAAAGTGGTACCTATGGCCTTTCAGGATGTTGGGAAAATGTGGTTATTCCCCAGGGAGAAAGCCTACATAGCATAGCTGTGTGCCCAAATCAGAGTGCCCATAAGGTAGGTAACATACTATCTTCTGGACCCTCATCATCCAGAGGGACAGCAAGATCAGAACAGGTCCCACAGAGTTCCAGTGAAGTTGGAGCCTTTATGTTGCTTCAGGCTAACTCTAGTTAGGACTTTCATGTGGCAATAAATACAAATGCGAGTCTAGAAGTGCTTAGAAACCTCATGGAGAAGCCCATCTTCAAATCCAAGAAGGAGAAGGTATTGTCAGAGGTTGTGCCGGGTTGGGCTTAGGAGATGACCTGTAAATCGATTTCTTATGCCATCTCTAAAAGGGGAGGGTGTCATAGAGGTAATGGTAAAATCTATAAGGCCATCTCTTAAGAAGTCACCCTCGTAATAAGTATTGAAGTATCACTTAATTATAAATTATGAAAGGAACAAGAACTAGCTCTCTAAGAACACTACATTTGACACTTATTTAGCTATGACTTCCTGCTGGGAACAGGTAACTGAAGTGGGTTATCTGATGAAGAGCAGAAAAGAAGTCTGTGCTCAGTGTATACAAGTGGCCAACACTTCTGCTCATATCTATTGGCTGGGAGTGATATACATGTGGTGGATCTGAGTCACATGCGGTGATTAGTGGAGGGTTGCTATGACTACTATTATGCATTATGGGGATTGGCTGAATCATAGAATCGTAGAGTTGGAAGGGACCTCCTGGGCCATCTGGTCCAACCCCCTGCTCAAAGCAGGATTCGCTAAATCATCCCAGTCAGATGTCTGTCCAGCCTCTGTTTGAAGACTTCCATTGAAGGAGAACGCACCACTTCTCGTGGCAGCTTGTTCCACTCATTGATCACTCTAACTGTCAAAAAGTTTTTTCTAATATCTAATCTGTGTCTCCTCCCATTCAGTTTCATCCCATTGCTTCTAGTCTTTCCTTGTGCAAATGAGAATAAAGTTGATCCTTCTACAATGTGACAGCCCTTTAGATATTTGTAGACAGCTATTAAGTCTCCTCTCAGTCTTCTCTTTTGCAAACTAAACAATCCCAAATCCTGCAACCTTTCCTCATAAGACAGGGTTTGCAGATCAGTCACTATGCTGTTAGAAAGGTGTATAGAGGACTGTGTAGAATTGGAATGTCTCTACACTTCAGGACACTGTGGGATTCAGTCAGGCCCTGTTTATTTAACACCGCAATATGACAGGCAGATTCTCTATGCTGTTAGAAGGGTGTATAGAGGACTGTGTAGAATTGGAATGTCTCTTCACTTCAGGACACTGTGGGATTCAGTCAGGCCCTGTTTATTTAACACCACAATATGACAGGCAGATTTTCTACGCTGTTAGAAGGGTGTATAGAGGACTGTGTAGAATTGGAATGTCTCTACACTTCAGGACACTGTGGGATTCAGTCAGGCCCTGTTTATTTAACACCACAATATGACAGGCAGATTTTCTACACTGTTAGAAGGGTGTATAGAGGACTGTGTAGAATTGGAATGTCTCTACACTTCAGGACACTGTGGGATTCAGTCAGGCCCTGTTTATTTAACACCGCAATGAGACCGGCAGAAATTGCCTAGTGTATGACAAACTACAAGGTGTATATAGAATTGGGCAGGACTGGAATCTCCCTACAGTGTAGGTCTGTAAGAATGGAACAACTCCTCGAGTCACACACAGATAGCTTCACTGTGGCCGTGATAACAGCCGTTACACGGTACCGAGAGAGGAGTGTGCACGTACACCGCTGTCCAGTGTATGTAAAATTGTCAAGCTCCGTGTTTTAGTATACGGACTGACACACGCTGTCTCTCTATAGTTTTGAATGTAATCAAACAGCAAATATACTAAACTGTTTGAAAACCAGACAAAACTATAAGGTGGAGGTCAGTAAGAATGGAACAACTCTTCGACTTATCCTTACAGAGTCACACACAGATAGCTTCACTGTGGCCGTGATAACAGCCGTTACACGGTACTGAGAGAGGAGCATGCACGTACACCGCTGTCCAGTGTATGTAAAATTATCAAGCTCCGTGTTTTAGTATACGGAATGACACACGCTGTCTCTCTATAGTTTTGAATGTAATCAAACAGCAAATATACTAAACTGTTTTAAAACCAGACAAAACTATAAGGTGGAGGTCTGTAAGAACGGAACAACTACTCGACTTATCCTTACAGAGTCACACACAGATAGCTTCACTGTGGCCGTGATAACAGCCGTTACACGGTTCTGAGAGAGGAGTGTGCACGTACACCGCTGTCCAGTGTATGTAAAATTGTCAAGCTCCGTGTTTTAGTATACGGACTGACATGCTGTCTCTCTATAGTTTTGAATGTAATCAAACAGCAAATATACTAAACTGTTTGAAAACCAGACAAAACTATAAGGTGGAGGTCTGTAAGAACGGAACAACTCCTCGACTTATCCTTACAGAGTCACACACAGATAGCTTCACTGTGGCCGTGATAACAGCCGTTACACGGTACTGAGAGAGGAGCGTACACCGCTGTATGGTGTGTGAAAAATGAACGCTCAGTAACTCACAAGGACAAAACAATAAAATCTGGATTGCTTTGAAAAAAGCAGTTTGCTCAGCAGTGGGCACACAGCAATGCATCTACCAGGTAGCCTTAAAAGGCAGCCTAATAACCAACAGAGCTGATGCACCAAAATATAGCCTCCCTTTGCACTGCACAGTGACTGGTGTGTTGTACAGGCAAAATCGCTAGCAGCAGAATCAGTTTTTGGTATCTTCTTCCCTGCCTAACACTCTCCCTACAGACTCAGCAGCAGCTCTCCCTATTCTGAGATCAGCATGAGTAACATGGCGGTCGGCGTCCCTGCCCTTTTTATACCCCCTGTGACGCCCCACAAAGCAAGCCAATCACTTGCATGCCCTTCTCCAAGATGGTGGTGACCGCTGCCTATGTCATCACGTTGCCCACAGTGTCCGTTCTTCCTGATTGGCTGCAAAAAGGGCGCTCAAGCATCTTTTGAAACACGACTTTGGCACTAAAGTCACCGAACTCGTGGCCGACCTCACACTAAGGTCGGGATTCGTTTCATGAAACCCGACTTTGGCGAAAGTCGGCGACTTTTCAATTTTTTTGACCCGTTTCGATCAACTCTACCGGGGATCCCTTTAAGAGAGCCTGGGGTCAGAACCAGAATGCTGAGTGGATTTGCCCTCACTTCCATACCGGGGATCCCTTTAAGAGGGGCATGGGGTCAGAACCAGAGTGCTTAGTTTAATTGCCCTAACTTCCATACCAATGATCCTGGGGTCAGAATCACAGAGCTGAGTGGAACAGTCCTAACTTCCATACCGGGGATCCCTTTAAGAGAGGCCTCGGGTCAGAACAAGAGCGCTGAGTGGAATGGTCCTAACCTCCATACCGGTGATCCCTTTAACCGAGGCCAGGGGTCAGAACCAGAGCGCTTAGTGGAATTGCCCTAACTGGGATTGCCTATTAAAAGGATATATTCATCTCATCTATTTTCTGAGTTCCAAGATTTTCTCCACCTAACATTAGGCCTTTGTCCTAATCAGACATCTGAAATGTGGTCCACGTACGATCCATGTTGACCGGACAGGTTGTAGGTCTCTTCACCCAAACTCAGCAGCCTCATACAGTATGCTCCTCAATACTGAAATGTGAACACATGAAGGAAACAATGTGAAATTATGAAAATAAAAATCGTGGGATTGTGAGACAAGTTATTGATAAGCAAATGATGGAAAAATAGAAACAAAGTTTTCAAAACATCTTGATTTTTTTCAGTATTGAATATGAGCACCATGTTAAGAAACATGCATTATTACAGCCTTAAGGGGGTTTTACACATAGCGATATCGCTAGAGATATCGCTATAACGTCACCAATTTTGTGACGTTATAGCGATATCGCTAGCAATATCGCTATGTGTGATACTTACCTCCGACTGGCCCCCCCGCTGGTTATCGCTGATCGCGTGAGAATGTCCGGCTCCATTTCTCGTCGTCAGCTTCCTGCTGGGGCTTCCTGCTGTGACGACGAGCGACGCGTGGAAGCGGGCGGGAGGACGTCAGGATCGCTGTGTGGGAAAGGTGAGTATCGTGCGCTGCGTCGCTGCTGCATCGCTGTGAGATCTTTCTGTGTGAAAGCTCACTAGCGATCATTTAGTGATGCACCAGCGATCCTGGCCGGGGCGGATCGCTGGTCGGATCGCTGGTGCATCGTTAAATGTAAAAGGGCCTTTAGAATGCCATCACTGCGGTTATTAATGGTTATCTGAGTAATGTTCTGTCATGCTCAATGCAATTGGGGATGCAAATCCTCAAGATCCGCTGATAACAGGTCCTTTTGTAACTTCTCACCTTTGAGGTCCCATATGGGCTTGATGAGAGCCAAGTCTAGAGATGCTTCAGTCCATGGATGCACATTCAGGCCATGCTGGCCGCTCACAGTAGCACCAGCAACATGCGGCCTGGCATGATCGTGATAAATATGGCTCCTTGACCATTCTGTAAATTACAACTGTACTCAGATCGTGTTTTATGGATGTCTAAGTTCAGGCTTACTATTAAGAAATAGGTTGCTTTGGAGAACGAAGTATGCAGCAGAAAATATCTATAATATAACGGTGGGAGCATCACTCTGTCTGAAGCCTTTATAGACTGCGCAAGCGCGACGTGCCTACACAGTCTTGGCCCCACAGAGTGACGCATCCACCCAGATCGTGGTATGCATAAGCACTGAACTCATACTGCGATCTCCGGCACAACACCTTACCGTTCTGGTGTTGCTGTTGCAGCGGGATCTTGCATCTTGCTGTGATGTCAAGTGAGGGCGGGTTGTGCGCATGCGCTTTCCGCCACCATTTTGTAGAAGACAAACTGCAGTGTGTCTTCACGCTACAGTGTGTCTTCAAGAAAATGGTGCTGGAAAGCGAGGACTGCGCAGGCGCCGATTCCGGCGCCACAACCCGCCCTCTCCAGACATCATGGCACAACAACTTAACAATCAGGTATTGAGGCGGGCCGTCTCCTGACATCACAGCGAGACCCTGCGTCAGTACCCGATCTTTGCGTTGTTGGGCCATGATGTCTGGACAGGGCGTGTTGTGGTGCCGAACTCGGCGCCTGCGCAATCCTCGCTTTCCACCGCCATGTTGTAGAAGACTACAGTGTGTCTTCAAGAAAATAGCACCGGAAAGCGAGGTTTTATGAATGAGTCACCGTAGGAGGCAAAAACAGAAATACTAGCTAAGTCCTGAAAACCAGAGAAGTTGGCAGCTATCGGATTGCAGACCGCTGAACCTATCAACAACAACTAGCAGTAGTCGTGGGGGGTTCCTACGGTGCCCTAGACCCCTCGATCACAGCCGGAGAACTACATAGCCTAAAGACAGAAAGGGAAATCTAAACTGCCCCAGAGCAGACCCCAAAGCAATAGGCAGCCCCCAACATATAATGACAGTGAAGCAAGATGAAAAAACACTCACACAGATAGAAAGATCGGCTGAGCAAATGATGGGGCCCAAGCTAACTAGATAGGACAGGATAGAAAAGCTGCTGTCTGTAATCTGCCAAAACTCTATCAAAACAAGAGCCAACAGCTGATAGGGAAAAAAGCCCTGAAGACGCTAGGCTTCAAAAAGACTATATCAGTACTCAGGTATTTTCTGAAGACAGAGCAAAAAGGAATTCAGCTCACCCCAGCAGGGAATGGCAGAAATCAAGGAAAACAATGCAAAACAAAACCAAAACACAAATGCAAAAGTAGAACAGAAAACGTAGCTTTTGAGGAGCAGGAATCAGACTGGTCTCCTAGAATCCCTCAGAGAGATCACCAGCAAGGCAGAAGGGCGTCGGCTGCCTTATATCCAGTCAGTAATTCCCGTCACTCAGTCATCATCATCCTGCCCAGCTGCTTGGTAATCAGCCTCACTACCTTCCTTCACCAGAAGAGGGAGTTCATCAGACCTCAATGGTGAAAGGGAAAATGAACTCACAACAGCGAGGGCTACGCAGGCACCGAGTTCGGCATCACAACACGCCCTGTCCATACCTCACGGTCCAACAACGCAATGATCGGGTATTGACGCAGGGTCTCGCCGTGATGTCAGGAGAGAGCGGGTTGTATATAACAAAAATGGGGCGCACCAACTGTACCAATCACAAATATATAAATGAAGGTTTAGGTGCAGCAACAGTGGAATAATAAACATGAGAAGAGAAGAAAAAGAACCACTGCAAATAGCGCACACTGAACCAGTACAAAAACAATGTTTTATTGATGCAGCAATACAATTAAAAACATAATAAAAACATATGAAGCATCCCACAATATATAACAGTGAAGTATGGCATATCACACTTATAGATTATGCTGTAATAACCTGTATATCAACCATGTGGTCCAACCTCACTGCAATTAATCACAACAACCACCCCATAAACCTGCTCATGGAGACCAAGGGCCCTAAATTGCACAATCACTGCATGAAATAATTCCATGCATGTGTCCCTAAATATTCACTGGTTAGGGCACACAGGCCATAATAAGCCAACAGCAATATGGCCAATGCCCACAATCCAATATTCAATTGTACCACACAAAAATTACTCCAGAGCAACCAATAATAAGGTCGCAGTGAAAATACATGATGAAGCCGCATGGGTTGCGGCGATACGCGTGGGGTATGATCCTGGGTGTAGCACCCACTTGGTTATAGCTGTATTTTCACTGCGACCTTATTATTGGTTGCTCTGGAGTAATTTTTGTGTGGTACAATTGAATATTGGATTGTGGGCATTGGCCATATTGCTGTTGGCTTATTATGGCCTGTGTGCCCTAACCAGTGAATATTTAGGGACACATGCATGGAATTATTTCATGCAGTGATTGTGCAATTTAGGGCCCTTGGTCTCCATGAGCAGGTTTATGGGGTGGTTGTTGTGATTAATTGCAGTGAGGTTGGACCACATGGTTGATATACAGGTTATTACAGCATAATCTATAAGTGTGATATGCCATACTTCACTGTTATATATTGTGGGATGCTTCATATGTTTTTATTATGTTTTTAATTGTATTGCTGCATCAATAAAACATTGTTTTTGTACTGGTTCAGTGTGCGCTATTTGCAGTGATTCTTTTTCTTCTCTTCTCGAGAGAGCGGGTTGTGACGCTGGTATCGGGCGTCAATTTCGGGGGCACAATCATGCCCTCTCCTGACCTCACAGCATTTGGTGTCATGAACTCATTTTCTGCTCCACCAGTTGAGAGTTCCCCTTCCGTTCTCCCTCTGGTGGTGACAGGAGGTAGTGCGGTTGGTTTAAGTGGTAGTGATCTGCCACCTGATGAGGAAGATAATGATTGGATCTCTGGAGTACCAGACTGGATATAAGACAGCCGACGCCGTATCCGGGTGCTGGTGATTCTGTCTGCTTCTCAGGTCCTGGACTTCAGCTCTCTTCCAGTCTTCTCAAGTTAAGTTAGCTTTTTGCTAAAGTTCACACTTGCGCTTGTTGGTCAATTCAGTTTGTTGTGTAATCAGCCTTCCCCTGCTGGGGCTATGCTGAAATTCTACTTCTATTAATCAGTATTTGCCAATCTGCTTTTTGTCCCTTATTAGATTGGCCTCTTTTTTGCTCTGTCTCCGAATATTTCAGAGTGCTGATATAGGTTTAGAAGTCTAGTGACTTCAGGGTTAATTTTGCTGTCAGAAGTGTTGGACAATATTTTTGTAGGTTGTTTTTGGCAGATTGCAGACATTGTCTTTCCTTTTCTGTCCTTTTTAGTTAGCCGGGCCCCATCGTTTGCTCAGCCTATTTTCCTGCCTTTGTTTGTATTTTCATCTTGCTTCACCGTCAATACATGTGGGGGGCAGTTTTTCCTTTGGGGTCTGCTCTGGGGCAGTTAGTTTTCCTCTTTTCCTGCTTTAGGCTTATGTAATTCTCCGGTTGTGACGAGGCATCTAGGACCAACGCTCCACGACTGCTGCTAGTTGTGCGGTTAAGATCAGGGATCTGCAATCTGCATAGTTACCAACTTCTCTGGTTTTCTGAGACTTTGCTTGTTGTCTTGTTTTTCCTCCTCGGTTTCCCATTCATAACAATTGGGGGTGAGGGGACCATGCATACCAGGATTGGGGGGTGAGGGGTAGCATGCATACCAGGAGAGGGGGGGTGAGAGGACCATGCATACCAGGATAGGGTGGTGAGAGGACCATGCATACCAGAATTGGGGGGGTGAGGGGACCATGCATACCAGAATTGGGGTGTGAGGAGGCCATGCATACCAGGATTGTGGGGTGAGGGGACCATGCATACCATGACGGGGATGAGGGGTACCATGCAAACCAGGATAGGGGGTGAGGGGTACAATGCATACCTGAATTGGGGATGAGGGGACCATGCATCCCAGGATTGGTGGGTAAAGGAGTACCATACATCCTATGATAGGAATGACGGGGGACCATGCATACCAGGACTGGGGTGTGAGGGGACCATGCATACCAAGATTAGGGGGTGAGGGGACCATGCATACCAGGATTGGGGGGTGAGGGGACCATACATTCTAGGATTGGGGGGTGAGGGGACTATGCATTCCAGGATTGGGGGTGTGGGAACCATGCATACCATGATAGGTATGAGGGGGTACCATGTATACCAGGATTGGGGGGTGAGGTAACCATGAATACCAGGATATGGTTGAGGGGGTACCATGCATACCAGGATTGGGGGGGTGAGGGGACCATATATACCAGGATGAGTAATGGGGTGCCATGCATACCAGGATTGGAGGGGAGCATACATACCAGAATAGGGATAGGGGGGCCATGCATACCATTATAGGGATGAGGGGGCCAGGCATAGCAGGGTAATGATGAGGGGTGCCATACATACCAGGATAGGAGGGGGCAGCACATACCAGGATGGGAGACCATATACCAATAAAAAATGCTTGCCTCCCGGGCGTAGAACAGGTTCATAGCTAGTCTATTATAGTGAATAATGTAATCCCTGTTATAACTTATTTTAAGAGTTAAGAATTTTAAAAGTCACCCAGGGCATTGCGCTTTTATTTAATGAATAATATACTTATAATATACAGGTGACCATTTATTATCCCATATGTCATTAATGCCAATAGGTGAAATATCTGCTTTGTACAAACTTGGAGCCAGTTAATAATAAAATATTTTATTTCCTATTCATAATTTATATATAAGTGTGTGGATTACAATATGGTGCAGTTAGGAACATTTCTCAGCCCTGTAGTTCAGCAATTGTTAGCAAGCAGCACTGAAGCCTGACTGCCATGATGTCACAAAGCTATCATCAGGGGTGAAAGTCACTTCTTAGGAGAAGGTGAGGTCACAATCACCAGTGATGTCATACTGGCATTTTAGAATGTCCTAAGGATAGACAATCACTGAGCACAGTGACTTAAGCGCCATTTTGTGAGTTTATGCTTTAGCTAAGACATCATTTTGGTTTTGGAAAGCACTCTATATTGTTTTACATATCTAGTGTTTCTGCATTGTTTATTTTTATTCTTTGATATTTGCACACTAATATCGGTGCTACCAGAGAAGTTATCTCTCAAATACTCCATCACCCCAGCCTCTGGAAACTAGGCCATGAGTTCCCGAGAGCTAAGACAGCTGATTGAGGACAATGAAGTATGGTTGAGCCGACCACAAAATCGAGGTAAGAGAAACATTTGGGGTAGAAAAACAATATTTTCCTCATATCTGAGCATTCCCATTATTGTGGGGTTTGCTGGGTAATGTGTCAGCGCATTCTCCACCTTCTATCCTTATTACTTGGGGCTAATTTACCAAATGTCTAGTTCCAACCCTGTCTTGTGATATCTTTAGAAAAGACATTCACTGAGCAGGTTTTCTCAGCCCATAATTGACACAAATTTAGTCAGAGTTCCCATATCTGTAAATGACATAGTAATACCAAGGTCCACCCAAATTTCTAAAAGATATTTTGTTAACTAAATTATAATGTCTGTCATTGCAGGTCAGGCAACAATTGTCCATAGATTGAGGTCATCTCAAAGACATCAGGGAAGACACTCTACTATTGATGGCCAACAGAGTTTCAGCACCTCTGGCACTGAGAGAAGAGGGAGACGTGCCAGAGCCCCTCCACATCATAGGGGACAAGAAAGAAGTACTGGAAGAAGTAGGTCTCCAATAAGGCGTGCCTGTTTGGATTTTTTAAGAACCACAGGACACAGTAGCCAGGAAGATGAACAAGCAAGTGGATCTTCAGCCACCACCATTACATTGGAATACCAACTGCCAGATACCATCCTGCAGAGTCACACAACCAGGGAGGTTCAAGCTCCAGGCAGTGAATCTGCAACAACCACCACAGTATTTAGATTCGGTCCACAACTTTCGATCTCACTTATCCACAGACCCAGGCAGCTTCCAGCAACAACAACTAGAGAAAGTCACATGAATGCCGGCCATGAAATAAGTGGATCTCTAGATATCATCATTGAATATCAACCAGCAAATCCAATTCCACCTCGCGGCAGATTTAGTGAGGGAGAAATTCTGGACAATATTCTCAACATTGTCAGAAGGCAGCAGGGAATGGGAAGACCAATGTCACAGGTGCAGCCACAAGCACCACCTGCTCAAAATTCAGCTTATCAGGAACAAATGTATTCTCAGCCCAGCAGGAGAACTCTGCAAATTGACACTTTCCCAACCAGGTCTATAATATCACAGGAGGACATTGGGTCATGCGTCATATGTATGACAGAGTATGAGACTGGGGAGCAGGTCACAATGCTCCCGTGCAACCACAACTACCATCGGTGTTGCATCTTGCCTTGGCTTCAGTCCAACCCTACGTGTCCTCTCTGTCGGAACAACTGCTTCAGGTAAAGCACCAAAAATACATTTCAAAGCTACTGGAAGGACATGAAGATCAGGGTGCTGTTACCTGCGCTGCTCCATTGCTAGGCCCTGCTCTAAACTCCAGTGGCCTATCAATTCAGACAGCTATGTAATATCTGACTATTTAGAAGTTACTGTTTTTTTTCAATAAATATTGGTATTATCTGCCTCTAAATACATCTATAATCTTATTTTAGCAGTATATACCTTTTATCATACAGTTAGCAGCACTTTCTCTTTGCTGCCTGCAGCGCTGATGCTTACATCCATTGCTTCCTCTCCCCAGAGCTTCCTGCAATGTATTACTACAAGTTTCACCATGGTTTACACTGGCCCTAAGCCATCACCAATCACACCCATTGATAACTCCACTCACATCCCTCCCTCCTCTATCTTCAATATACAGCTTCCTATTACCAGTGACACAGGCCAAGGACCTACTGCTGATGAGAGTGGAAGTTAGCCAGGGCCGGACTGGGGCAAAAAAGCTGCCCTGCCACACAAATCCCACCAGCCCACATAATAACACTTCCCACCCCACATTAATGAATTTTTATTTTATTATCTCAGCAGCGAGATCTTTGGAGATGAGACTACCCTGCCTCCTGGGTTCGGATACCAGAACTCTACCTGAACCTCATAGAAGCCAATGGAGATCCGAACTTTTGTAATGTAAAAGGGCTGCCAAAGTAAGCAGAGTACCCACAGAGTCTCCCTCCCTCTCTCTCCTCCCAGAACTCTGAACACTAAAATGGACTTCTGGGAGAAGTGTGAGGTCGGAGTTCAGCAGCGGACACCTAGTCCAGTATGAACCCCGAACGTTACAGTTCGGCTTCACTCATCTCTAGTTCTGAAGAGGATAATGAACATTTAATTCACATCATTTCAATCCAAAACAAATTTCCCTGCTAAATTTGGAGCTGAATCTGATATTATATATGCGCTCACATACGTGTATATACAGTATATAAATTGGGCACATACATGTACAGCATATACACACTGCACACACACCTTATACAGTATACCACCTTTATATACAATATACACATACATGCGTGCAAAGTATAAATATACAGAATAATTATATACACGCACGCGGCACTAAGTTTGTAATATATATATCTATATACACTCACATGCTGCACAGACAGTATACACATGTAAGAAGAAGGACTGGGCCGTGGGTACCTGCTCTGCATCGGGTCCAGAACTGTTGGGGCTGTCTCCTCTGTTGTCTGGGGGAAAGCTTAGGGGACCGGATCAACCCTTGCATCTGGGAGCGGGGGTGTGGCTAAGCTAAAAAAGCCACAGCACGTGGAAACAGGCAGACTTGGCGGGAACAGACAGCACGTAGCTGGGAGAAGTGAGTGCTCCATCCCTCGACCACTTCAGCAGCGCAGGCCCGCGCCCAAGCATCCCTGATGCCACCCGCAGAGACTGTGCACAGAGGTGCGCTGTATGCCCGTTGGCCCCCACAGAGCAAAGTGGCGAACATTTCGGAACCATGAGTACCAAGCGCATCTCTGCGCACGGACTACCCGGTGTATATTTGTCAAGGTACGTTAGGCTCTCACAGTGCTGCAGCCCATGCTCTCTCCACTGCATCAGCATATGGACTAGGGGCTCAGCGGATGGTGCAGGAGAACAACCGCTGCCACCAGAAGACGGACCCCACCAGAACAACCCCGCACCAGCCGCTGGCGCCAACGTTTGCCTTGTAACCCCCCCAGACTGAAGATTGACTACAGGATCAGTTGATTTCATCAGAGCTGCTACCCCTTTTATCTGGTGTTCTTTCACTCAGCATACCTTTTACTACTGAACTGCTTCTTTTCCCTCATTTAACTGTTAACCTCCCTGCGTGGAGTATCCCCTTGTTAATTAAAATCATTAACCCTTGCTCTGTCTCTTGTCCGTCACTGCATCCCGCAACCTGCTCTCACTTTGGCGTAGTTGGCAGGAAGCAGACCAGAGGCACAGAGAAGGCAGACAAAGCAGTTGGGGGTGCCCCAAGGGCTAGCATATGACTAGGGGCAATGTTGAGTAACCCCCCAAAATTTACAGGGAGCAACACTCTAATGTGGGACTGGACTGAGCGGGTCAGGGGTATGTTGAGGATGCACCCCTTGACCCCCACAATGGAGGCAGAGAGTGCCATGATGGCCCTGGATGGAGAGGCTATGTCATGCTCCTGCCACTGAAATGGTCCTCACATAGCTTCAAAATGCCTCCATGCGCATCCTGGGGAGAACCAACAGTGACCCCTACCTGTGACACGGGTCACTGCCTGACAACAAACACACAGCTCTGCTACACGTACATTTACACGGACTCACAGCTCTGCTACATGCACATTTACACGGATACACAGCTCTGCTACATGCACATTTACACTGACACACAGCTGTGCTACATCTGTAGGGAAGGTGACCTGACGGACGGACGGACTAGTCAGAGTGAAGAAAGATAGGTTTGCACAGTGTAGGTAGGAGTCAGTGATTACAGTGGGGAAACAACTAGGAAAGTGTAGTGGACGTGCAGTACCTTGGGATGACCATTAGATGGCAGGGTGGAGTGTGAGCAAAGGACTTTACAGCAGCTTAGGGCTTTAGAAACCGTTGGTCATGGGGGGCGAGGTGACAGTCGGAGTGACAGTTTCAAGGAACCGGGTGAGCTATAAATTCTGAGGGAGGGTTCCAGAAGATTCCAGTCCCCAGGGGGAGCTCAAGTGACAGGAGGACTACGACAGTCTGTGCACTCTGAGGAGAATCCAGACCAGGGGGACTGAGGAGAGAGGACGTCAGGGGGTGGTCCTGACAGGAAAGGACCGCAGTTGAGACGAGGTACTGGGTGTAAGACACCGTATGTGACACGACGACTGAGCAGTAGAAGCGCTGTTGGTTAATGGGCCTAAGGTGGCCACAGTGACGGAACTGTCAGGAGCGTCGACAGTAAAGGAGGGGACGGTGTGTGCAGACACGTCTCCAGTGTACGGTGTGAGAAGCGGCTCTGGAAACGGAGGGCCGCGAGGTGTGCCGTCAGTCGGACGGCAAGTGAAGAAATAAACTTGGACCTGTTGCACCCAGAATCTGCCTCCATCGTGTCTCTGTTGTCATCTCTGCGCGGTATAAAAGTAGGACCACCCCCCAGCTCGGCACCCCACCACCGACCCTACATTTGGCGTAGTCGGCAGGATGGCCGCCGCTAATACCTCATCTTCTGCGGCAGACCTGCCTCAAAGAATGGAAAAGGACTCGGACTACTCAGTTTGGATTACAATTACCGGTGGATTACGATTGGCTTACCAGTGGATTACAAATGAGGAGCGCAGTGATGAATCTGTGTGGCCAGCAGAGGATCCGGGGCGGTACCAGGGACAGTGCAGTATGGCGGTGCTCCTTCAACGCAGAGGCGAGGTCCGGGTGTTCGCAGTTGTTCAGAATGGACTGGGACCCCCTCCAACGTACCCCCGTGGACAGCAGTATGTGCCCGGAGGCCGACGTTTCCATATATTGGACCCTGACAGGTGGGTGGAGAGGCCTGCCAACGCCCCACCCCACAGAGGGAGTGACACCGAAGAAAAGCCTGGGAGCGACTGTTTGGCGCCATTCGATTGCTGCCCACCGGACGGTATGAGACGCTGCGGATGTCGGGGCATTGGCCGCCTAGAATGGCAGTGGCGGCAGGAGAACGAGCTGAGACAGAAGACATCATCTTCGGGTCCATGGGCAAGAAGAGGAATCTGTGCGGAGCCCGTGCGGAACCAGAAGGAGCGGCCGCCATTGATACCGGCGGAGAGTCTCCCCACGGAGCCCCTGAGTCTGGAAGCTAGGCCCGCTGAGCAGCGAGTTGGAGAGCGGAGGCTGCGGGATGAGCGTGCGGTGGTGTGACGGAGGCCGTGGCGCCGGGGAAGGTGAGAGTTCCCCCGGCCCTGCCGGCGGCTTCACAAGCGGCCCCTATCATTTTGCCACAACACGCAGCCTCCAGTGTACCGGAAGGCCCGGCTGCGGAGGGCCCTATGCTATACGTGGATTTGAGCAAGGCCCTAGCTCCCGTTCCCGAGCCTTCCCGCCCGGAGTCACTAGGGCGGAGCTTATTTACAGAAGGCGCGGTTGCGCTCCCTCGGCCGGTGTCAGCCTCATCACCCGAACCGGCCGTTACTCCGGCTTTGCTGGAAGTTGTGGATGCGGCCTACCCTGCGGCCGCGGTAATGCCAGTATTGGAACCGGCTAGGGTCTGTTTAACGGGCCCTGTGGACCAGCCCTCCGGAATCACGACTGCTCCCATCCGCTACCCGGCCCCAGCGGCTGCTGGGCCACAGATATCATCGACCGCCTCTGCCCCGCGCCCCTTCTCGGCAAGGTCCCGCCCACCGGACTCTGGGACTGGCGCGGTACCCTCCGTTTGGGTTGCGGAGGTGGTAAAACAAAAGAAGGTTCGAGAGCAGGAGGTATGGAGCCTGCTTCATTCAAAAGGGGAGGCTGGCATGGCGGTGGAAAGATCCCGGGGGCGGCTGGTGTACACCAATGTGGCCCGGGGGTATGGCTTCATACGTGATCAGACTGGTCAGAAGGTATACGTGAACGTAGCCTCCATACGCCACGGCCGTGCCCTGGAAATAGGGGACTTTGTCTCTTATTATAAAGAATACTGCCCCCGCGGGTATTATGCGGTGGCGGTACTGGCGGTACCAGAGGAACGCGAACCCCCGTAAAGAGGACTGTATTGGACACTCCCTTCACCCCAGGAGTTCCACGGCTGTGGGCCCCTTGCTACTGGCCATCAGGAGATGGCCTGGACTGTCAGAGTCTGAAAGAACAGTTCTAGTTTTAAAAAAAAAAATGTTTTATGTGATTAAGCTGTTTTTTTTTAGAATGTTCCTCTTACAGGATGTTATTTTACTGATTTGGAAATTTGACAGAACGGGGATACGAAGACAAGAGGGAGTGTTCATGTCCAAGGAAGGGGGAGGGAAAAGGAGTACTGGCGATGTTTATTGTTGAACGTTGAGTTTTAAAGCAAAAGAAAATTAAAAAAAAAATAATATAAAAATGGGTACTTGTGCTATTATAAAGTTGTTTATTGTATGATATGCCAAAGTAAAATGCAACAGGTCCGGGTTAAGGGAAGGTCTGCGGGACCAAAGGAAAGTGTGAGATCCGGTAGGGATCTAAGAGTTGAGGTCTGGGAGACCGGGACGCCGACCATGACATGTAATTGAAAGAAGGAAAATGAGTGGGAAGACGTGAGAAAGACAGCCATCCTAGGTCAGGTCCCCAACACCACGGACACCCCTGAAGAAGGAAAGGCGGGCGCCGGCAATGATCTGGTAGGTGAGTGGCCTCGATCATGGCGTACCGGATAGTGAAAGGTAACAGTAGGGGAGAGTAGGGGAAAGATACACGCCGTAGAGAGAATACGGGTGTACCTTGCCCAATTTGAAAGACGTTGTCATGTGGCGTGCGCGCTGGTGAGTAGCAGTAGGCTGCTCAGAGCATAGTGCTCCCAGTATGGTTCGGCCCCCGCAGATAGTGGGTTTGGCTCAACTTCTGGTCCGACAACAGAATGTAGGTGTAGATTCAGAACGACGAAGGCAGGGATGACGATTGTCGAGGACGACAATGGACAAAGGAAGGAGGAGTGTAGGGAAGGTGACCTGACGGACGGACGGACTAGTCAGAGTGAAGAAAGATAGGTTTGCACAGTGTAGGTAGGAGTCAGTGATTACAGTGGGGAAACAACTAGGAAAGTGTAGTGGACGTGCAGTACCTTGGGATGACCATTAGATGGCAGGGTGGAGTGTGAGCAAAGGACTTTACAGCAGCTTAGGGCTTTAGAAACCGTTGGTCATGGGGGGCGAGGTGACAGTTGGAGTGACAGTTTCAAGGAACCGGGTGAGCTATAAATTCTGAGGGAGGGTTCCAGAAGATTCCAGTCCCCAGGGGGAGCTCAAGTGACAGGAGGACTACGACAGTCTGTGCACTCTGAGGAGAATCCAGACCAGGGGGACTGAGGAGAGAGGACGTCAGGGGGGTGGTCCTGACAGGAAAGGACCGCAGTTGAGACGAGGTACTGGGTGTAAGACACCGTATGTGACACGACGACTGAGCAGTAGAAGCGCTGTTGGTTAATGGGCCTAAGGCGGCCACAGTGACGGAACTGTCAGGAGCGTCAACAGTAAAGGAGGGGACGGTGTGTGCAGACACGTCTCCAGTGTACGGTGTGAGAAGCGGCTCTGGAAACGGAGGGCCGCGAGGTGTGCCGTCAGTCGGACGGCAAGTGAAGAAATAAACTTGGACCTGTTGCACCCAGAATCTGCCTCCATCGTGTCTCTGTTGTCATCTCTGCGCGGTATAAAAGTAGGACCACCCCCCAGCTCGGCACCCCACCACCGACCCTACACATCCACATTTACACGGACACACAGCTCTGCTACATGCACATTTACTCTGACACACAGCTTTGCTACACGCACATTTCACTTACACACACACACTCTATATTACCACATCTTACAGTTCCTGATCAGGGGGGTTGGAGTCTGCAAGAGTGGAGCAGCTAAAGGACCTTTAACTCTATTAACTGAAGGACCTTTGAGATCATGTGATCAGCCCCATGACCTGTAAGGTCCTGTAATTACTGGCTCAGAAGGTCCTGCAACTGCTCAGCTCCTGTAGCCTCTGCTCAGTTCCTGCAGCTTCCTCTCTTGCTCTGAACCAAACACATGGCTCAGGGTCAGACAGGAGGAGAGACACCATTCTCTATGATCAGGGAGGACACGGTGTCAGCATTTTTGTTTATCACAGGACACAGCATCCAGACTATAAGCATGCCTCCCAACTTTTGAAGACAACAAAGAAGGACAGATCATGTGGCGCGTGTAGCATGCTGAGACAAATTTTGACCACGCCTCTCGTCACACCCCAATCTACGCTCATTTACCATATATTTCTACCCTGGCAGGAGGAGTTGTCAGGGGAGCGGAGGTAGTGAAGGAAATTCAGCATACGCCCAAGCCTGCAGGCCATAGATCCAAATCCAGACTGTCCGCTGTGTCCGGAACAGCTGGGACTAGAGATGAGCGGATCCATTCACAGGTCTTTGGTCCAGCGTGCTAGTTAGTGGTACCTGTCAGCTGGATGGGAGGCCGTGAGTCTCTATCCTTCCGGGGTTCTCGGAGCAGCCGCTATGTCATCTGCGCGTCCTGCTCATCTCTAGGTGGGACCTGTGGAATGTTCCCTCATTCACAGTCAAAGCTGCCAGAATTTTATCATCTTTATGTATTTTCACTAGATGACAACTGTCTCTTTTCTGTCTGTAAGGCCGTGTTCACACATTGCAGAAATACTGTGATTTTCGTAGTCTGCAGGATCCTCACCAAACTGCACAATAACAATTTTTTCTCCCAAATATTTGGTGCGTTTTTGGTGCAGATGTGAATCTGTGTTTTAATGTGATTTTTATAGTACAGAAAAGCTTTGATTTTGCTCTTAATAAAGTACCTGCAGCTTATTTCATGCCATTTTTAAGGCTCCACATATAAGCAACTAGAGAAAAAAGCACCCAAACCACATAGGGTGCCTTTTTTGTTAAAGTAGCTTTTATTAAGGATTCTTTACATAAATGGGGTAAAGAAAAAGAGGGAGACATATTATAAATGCACAGTAATATAGGCGCAAACAAGAACAAAATAAAAGCAAAATTTAAAGGGCTGAAAGATATAGCCAAAATAAAGGGTGGAAAGGGTTAAGGATGAGAAGGAGAAAGAAATATATGGTTTATTAAGGAAAATGGGAAAAATAAAATATTAAAGGGATAGAAGGAAAATGAAAAAGATTGGCATGTACAGTATAGGCAAGGGTAAGGAGTTACCATACACATATAAGATATCTTATATATAAAACATTTAAGAGGTAGGAGGGGAAGTAAAGGAATGGGAAAGGCAAGGAAAGAAAAGGGAAAGGAAGGACACCTGTATAGAACAGTTGGAGAGCAAACACAGAGATAAATACTAACTTTCCAATAATGTAATATACTGTTTGTTGAATTCTAATAGCGGGCGCAGTTTTCATGAAATCACATCCACTTTGCTTGGACAGTTAAACACAGCAGATTTATTATGCAAAAGAAGCAACAGGCAATATGCAGCATTAACGCTACATGTGAACACGGTCTAAATTTCAAAACCTTTTGTGAAATCTCCGCGCTGTGGTCTCAAGACGCTGCTGAACTCGGCAGTTTTGGTGCGTTTTTTTCTCTATAGGCTTGTTTTGAAAAAAACATGAATAAGAAAACCCTGTTGCATTGTTAAGCACAGAATCAAAGCTTTTTTGTACTATTAAAAAGCGTTCAAAACTCTGCTTCATATCCGCCCAAAAATCACATGAAATAAGAGAGAAAACGCATAAAAGAAATGCACCAAAAACACAATAATCAGAGAAGACTGTTACGGCGTCGTCTGGTGTGGACACCTACAGAAAAAAGTAGCAGAAAGAACGCAGCATCTACGCTACATGTGAACACGACCTCAGCATTACAGTTTCATTACATTTATTATGAGATTAATAGAGCAAAAATATCAATCACGTCTTTTTATTTTACGTCATTTACCGATTAATGTAAATTATGAAGCATCTGATGCAGAGGCGCATCTAGGAGGTTAGCTTAGGGGGAGGTCGAAACTTATGAGTGGGCCCCTAACCGTGTAACCCGGATTACAACTATAGCGGAGCACCCTAGTTGTGGGTATAGGGGAACCTCAGCAGGTGACCATGGTACAGTATTACTGAAAATCTCTATATAAAACACTGATATTACTGCCATATGGTGCCTATATAGTAGTGGATACCAGTGCTGAAGATGATATAGGAGACCACAACACAGTTATAGATGGTGCCTTACAGCTGATTTTCTTTCTGATGGAGTTGTTCATTGCTCCCATCTTTTCCAACTGTCTCAGACAAACACAACAACTCTTCCAACCACGACTCATCGTCAGAGATAACAAGGACACATTAGACTTCTCACATTTCGAGCCCCCTCCCTATCTAGTCCTAAGCTGTGGAATCTGAGCATTCTGCTGATTCCCAATGCTGAGGCGCCGCTGCTGTATGTGCCTCTTACAGCACATGATGTATGGCACAATAACAGCGCTCCTCTTACTGACCCTCATAGTAAGGCCAGCACTGTCTGTGCCCCTTACAGAGTAATAATGCCTCCTTTGTGCCATCTAGATGGTAAAATTGCCCCTTAGAAAATATTAATGCCCTGTGCACATGTCCTAGAAAATAGAGTCCACATTTTGCTCCTAGAAAGTGATAATGTCTCTTGTGCATCTTTGACAATCACAATACTCTGAGGCAACCTATAACAATAATGCTTCTTGACTGCCCACTGAATATTTAGTAATGTCCTCTGAGTCCCTTCATGTACAGCTCCTCTATACATAGTATGAGGGACCACAGCTCCACTATACACAGTATATTGCTCCCACAGCTTCCCTATACACAGTATGATGGGCCCACAGCTCCCCAAAACACAGTATAATGACCCTCACAGTAGTCATCACACTGTATAGTGGATCACACAGTAACACCAACACTATATAATGGCCCCCACACTGTATAATAGACCCCACAGAAACACCAACGCTATATTATGGCCCCCACACTGTATAATGGGTCCACTGCAGCACCAAAACTAAACAATGGCCCTCACACTTGATATTAGCCTTCACAGTAATCACACAGTATGATGGCCTGTAAACTGTGTAATGGCCCTCACATTAGCTCTCACTCTGTATACTGGTCCCACAGTAGTCTCCGCACAGTATAATGGCCCCCAAGCTGTATAATGGCCCTCTCATTTGCTCCCACACTGTAAAATGGCCCCACACTGTATGAGGGCCCCCTACAATGTATGATGATCCCACCCATACTTTATGATGTCCCCACAGACACAATACATGTTTTAATTAAAATAAAAACATATACTTCACCAAATCCAGCATCATGACGAGTACAGCAGCAAAGCATGGGTGGACCAATGTCATCAGAGTCCCGATGTGTATGGCGGCTCTTCGCCAGTGTATCGCCCTGCCATTTTGTAAACTGTAGGCTTAATTATTAATTATTATCCATTTTTATTATCCTTATTAATTATTATCCTTGTTATTGGGGACTTTAACTACCCGGATATTAACTGGGAAGCAGAGACCTGCGAAACCCATAAAGGCAACAGGTTTCTGCTAATAACCAACTCTGGGTGACCTGAGCGGGGGGCCTTGGGGTGATCGTACCCTCTGCCACCTGGTAGCTGTGCTACTGGCGCTCCTGTAAACAATAATGGTTCTTTAGTGACTGTGACTAACAAGTGTTTTCCTACATACGTGTATAAGCAGAGACTTGTCAGTCACTGTCAGCAGGCGGGGAGAAACCACCTGTACGACTAGTGCGCAGTGCGATTCTGTCCCCAGCAGCCAATAACAGCCTTCTAGAGACAGACATACCTGGCTGAGATGGTATCCGCTGCACGTGGTTTGAATGGCAGGTATCAGCTGGCAGGAGATCTTTAATAACTTTATAGCAATAATAAGTTGCTTACTATGACATTATTACATATAATGCAACTCATGCTTGTTATACTATCAGGCTGGGGATTATAATAATAATAGGCCCCCTACCTCACAGTCTCTAGCCTCCCCAAATAGCACCTATTACATGCAATGTAGTGAAGATGCAGCACACCAAACACTATAATAATAAGTATAATAATAAGTCCCCCTGCCTGTCCCCCCTTCACCACCCTCTCAGTCTCCACCCTGCCCCCATCCTCTCACATACACCCCACAGTGACCATTACATACCTGAATTTAGTAAACCTAATAAATTTTGCCCATCCTCAGATGAAGTTTGCAGGCAAGTAGTTTATAGATGATACTGGTAATTTCTGATCCAAGTGCAGCAGGCGAAAAACACAAGATGAGGTCAGACAGGGTCAGGCAGTGTCTGAGGTAAATGTAATGTGGGCACTAGGACCCAGGGGAGCCCCAGCATGCATGAACCAGAGCACGCAGGCAGGGCTGCCACAAGGAATTTCAGAGCCTCATGCTGGCAAAATTTTCAGGGCCCTCTTGAGACTCTGCCCAGGCTCCACCTCAGCCCCGCCTCCACCCCTCGAACTGTCCACAGTCAAAAGATGTTTTAAGCTGCCACCACGACAAGGTAGACTCTTTTGGCTGGGTCCTACTCTACTCTAACCTATTAAACGTTTGTTAAAATATCCAATACAATTTATGTATATTTTTATTTATTTTTCAATTTTTAAAATGACCAATAAAATCACATACAGGGGACAAATACCACCGCACCATGACCAGACCACATATTACCAATACATAGTGACCAAATAATAGCACATATGGGTCACCCTCCCAGGGCTATGGGGTACTCGGTACCGGGCCGGTATCAGAGGGAGGTGTCGCAGCAGCAGTGACCCGGACCGAGGCCCTTGGTGCCCAAGTAATGGGGAATGGAAATGGTGGAATGTAGTTAATGGAATAGTTTGTGACGCCACCTGTGGTGTTCGGCAAGTAAGATGTTAGGCCGACGCTGCAGACATATCCTCTGGGACAGATGGTGTGGTGCAGCAATGGTGTTATAGCCCTCCACAGGCAGGTCTGTTGTCCCAGGGCAGTGTAAATGTGGTGACACTTAGATGGTGTAGTGTCTGGTGCAGGGGATGTAGCAGTGCCAGACTGGCAGACGCAGGAAGGAATGGAGGACACCAGGGCATGTAGTTCCAAAGCTTTACTCACAGTCTGTAGTGCCCGCTTCTGTGCCGTGTCCTCCAGGTCAGGGACTCAGTCAACCTCCAGGCAAGATGGAATGCTCCCTTCCAACACTCCGCCAACTTATGTACCTTTTCTGAACGTCTCCTCTATAGCGCCTTTAAGTGTGAAGATCTCCTAGTACTGAGATACACTGGAGTTCCTCCTATCAAATGTTCCCAAGAACTCTACTTGTACGGCAGACAGCTGTAGCCTGCTTCGGGGACTCCTTACTCCTGAGTCCCGGCTCTCTATCCGTGTTGCTGTTGTGCCCCCAAGTCTTAAATGGGAGTAGTGCATTTACAGGCCACTACTCCACTGGTGTCTGCTGCAGAACCATTAGTGTCCATACAACCTCGGGGACTGGGCCCTGGCCTTGCGCTTAGAACTTCTAGGCAGGGTTCTCTCCTAACCCTCGTCCTCTCTGTTCCCTTTTTCTCCTTCGTTCCGTGCTAATCTCTCTTTCTAATGGAAGTTCAGGCTTCAGTTCATGTCTTTCTCCTTCCGTGCCAACAGACCCGGATCACTCAGATCTGCTGCAGCTATCCTTCCTCCATCCCTCTTCCAGGGATCCCCACTCCTCTCCGAGTGGCCTCCTCTGACACCCCTCCTGTCAGACTGACTCGTCTGACTGACTGACCTGTAATCCTAAACCTTCCCACTCTTTTATGTATTCTAAACTCCACCCACCTCCCAGCACGTTTAGTATTCCAAGCAGGGAACCACCAAAGGTGCTCTGCTTCTCTCTAAGCAAGGAGCCGCAATGTGGTTTTGCTGAACTACTCTATTGTGTGGGGTGCGAGTGTTGGAGTGTGGTCAGGAGTTCCCACCTTACATGGATGGTGGGGCACCACACCTTAGAAGGTGCAGTACCTCTGTGGTGACTGAGCCTCAGGGGCACCACATACCCCCCATTAAACACAGCACGTCCGCGGGCTGCAAGGCAAACAAAGTTAACAATACAGGAACATACAAATTTTTGTAATGCTAAATAAGCATTCCTTATACTAAACTTCCCAATGTGAGAGGCACTCATTCTTGAACGTTGCAAACAATTCTTAATTAACTATCTAAAATCCTAAGTCAAAAGTGCAATTTTCCATACTCAATTCAATGTGCTATTGTCTGTTACTCACTATTACTTCAGTATTTTTCCATCAACACATTTCTTTATCATGTTTCTTTTTTCATGCTTTCTGCTTTTCCATATACTTGATTCATCATCTACATTTTCAACTCTTTATTATTCTCTATCCAAATCTCTTATCTCTTTATTAAAACATTCTATATAGAAGCCATTTTACTCTCATAAGGCACATCATTATCAAATACTTCACATTAAAACGTTCAATTATTCTTGCAAGTGCTGAACACTGCTCCCAGCCGGGATCTCTTGAAGTCCTTTGATGAGGTAGACCTTATCTTCGCAAAGTGTCCTATGTAAAACACCGCATCTTCGCAAAGTGTCCTATGTAAAACACCTCATCTTCGCAAAAGTGTCCTATGTAAAACCAAGAGAGGGCACCTAAAGAGGTGCAACTATTTACAATTACAGTTCTGGACCATTCAGCGTTCATGATCTCTGCAGTTCAATGGAAAGGCTGCCAACAAAACAGGTCAACTCTGGAAAAACATGATGCATAAACAAAAATAACTTTTAAGCACAACAGTGCAAATACCCTCCTGGGTAACGAGATTTACTGTATTTTCTTTTTCTTTAAGGTTGGTGGGCCCCTCCTGGGGTTCTGCAATCTGATGATGGGGAACTGCTACCAGATGTGATGCTTTGGGTGTCTTCATCCTGTTGCTTGTTGCTTGAGAGTTCTGGTGCTCTGGTGCGTGGCCTAGCACCGAGGAATGCCACAGCTTGTTGGCGCTGATAGGCGACTGCATGGGGACTCGGCAGCCAAGGGATCCCGATGTCACTATCCCAAAGCGACCTAGATTCCTCCAATCCCCGAAGATGTTGAATCGTGTGTGCCTGTTCCAACCGTACCCTCCTCAGTAGGGACCTTCTCCACCTCCCCATCTCCGACAGTCCAGTGCCCCCAGCCGACTCTTCCAACTGCCCCATTTCGAGTTCCCGCAAGCCAGCCTCTGACAACGTGAATTCAGGGGGCAACCCATTAGGAGGGCTGGGCAATATACCTGGTGCCTCCTGGTGGCGTGGGTTCTGCTCAAGTGCCAGCGTAGTGGCAGTGGATGCTGGGTGGTGCGATACCAGGGACGGCGGTGGAGCTAAGGGCGGCTCCGGATCAGTGGGGATCTCTGTAGGCACCTGCGCGGCCATGTCAGGTCTGGACAGGGGCTTCTCCTTCTCCGCTTCAGCTCCCTGCGCTGTGTATAACTCCATCGGTAGCAGCGGCAGTGAGGGAACAATGTACGCTGCCGGTGGCATGGCAGCGGTTGCAGGCTCCGCAGGGTCTGCCTGGAAGAGGTCCGGTGCAGCAGCGGCGGGTACCGGTGTCGCGGGTACCGCAGGTGTAGGCCCCTCCTGGGTGCGCTGCAGATTCAATGTCCATAGCGCTTCCTGCCTCAGTTGCTGGGCAATTTCGTTGTCCAGCTGTTGGCGATTCATCTCAGATACTGGGTTGGAGCCTTCAGCCATGGTGCCGGGGAGATCCGCTTCCCCGCGCTCCGCAGGCCTCCTCCCGTCTCTCTCCAAAATGGCGTTCTGGCGTTCTTCCTGTCTCGGCCCCTTTTCCGCCACTGGCTTCTGCCCCTCCTTCTTGGGGCGGCGTCTTCTTCCAGCGCCTCCATACCAAGCCAGTATACGAACCCCTCGGGGGGTGGGCCATGTCACTGTCACATAATAATTCAGGCAGGGGAGGCCCAAGACTCTTCGCGGTCTTTTCCTAGGACCTCCCATCTCTTCACGCCCTTCTTCTCCACGCCAACGGCAATTTTTAATGTTCATTTTACAGTCTATTAAATTGGGTCTTCTGCACAGTTTCAAAAGTTTTAAGTCCAAGGCACACAGAACCCGATGGAATCGGGTCTCGTCATCCTGTTTGTGACGCCAAATTGGGTCACCCTCCCAGGGCTGTGGGGTACTCGGTACCGGGCCGGTATCAGTGGGAGGTGTCACAGCAGGAGTGACCCGGACCGTGGCCCTGGGCGCCCAAGTAATGGGGAATGGAAATGGTGGAATGTAGTTAATGGAATAGTTTGTGACGCCACCTGTGGTGTTCGGCAAGTGAGATGTTAGGCCGACGCTGCAGACATATCCTCTGGGACAGATGGTGTGGTGCAGCAATGATGTTATAGCCCTCCACAGGCAGGGTTGTTGTCCCAGGGCAGTGTAAATGTGGTGACACTTAGATGGTGTAGTGTCTGGTGCAGGGGATGTAGCAGTGCCAGGCTGGCGGACGCAGGAAGGAATGGAGGACACCAGGGCATGTAGTTCCAAAGCTTTACTCACAGTCCATAGTGCCGCTTCTGTGCCGTGTCCTCCGGGTCAGGGACTCAGTCAACCTCCAGGCAAGATGGAATGCTCCCTTCCAACACTCCGCCAACTTATGTACCTTTTCTGAACGTCTCAAATACCGCCACACCATAGCCGGACAACATATTACCACCACATAGTGACTGAATACTACAATACTGATCAGTAATAGAAAATCCCACAATACTAATGTCACCATAAGTGCCATTATACACAGGAGATCTTGGTATGCAGTGTCTGTGTACAGGTAATACAGTGATCACGGTGACATTATACACAGGAGCTCTGTATATAGTGTATAATGTAAACTAAATACAGTGATCACTGGTGATATTGTACACATGACCACAGTATATCATATACAGTGTATAGTGTCAGTGTACAGGTAACACACTGATTCACCAGTGACGATTCTAGGTGAAGTCCTTCATCTTCACTTTTCACCTTCATCCAGCACAGACCTCTGTCACTTCTTCCAGCCAGGGCTCGTCTCTGCAGGAAATAACCCAGTTATCTAGAGCACTGCTTGCAGAACACATTACTTATTTTTTTCCCAAATTCTAAACTACAGCACATGAAGAAAGAAAGGCGACATAGTGTTGCTCTGCACAGTAACAGGACCGCTTCCCCATTTAAAACAGTATCCTCAAAAAATAAAATAAATATATCACTGCAGTAATAATATCACTTAATTAGCCTGTATGATAATATCCCCCATCCTGGCCCCCAAGTTTCTTTATTCCTGGCTCCAGCCATATGTTCTTCCATCCTGCCCTCATGAGTATCCATTCTGCCTCCATGTGATGTCCCATCCTGCCCCATTTGTCTCCGTCGTATCCATCCTGCCCCATGATACTGCACCATGTGTCTCCATTCTGCCCCATTATCCTGCACCATGTATCTCCATCCTGCCCCATATTCTTGCCCCATCTGTCTCCATCCTGCCCCATATTCCTTCCCCGTGTTTCCATCCTGCCCCCCCGTGTTCCCATCCTGCCCCCCAGTTTTTCTATCCTGCCCCCTGTGTTTCCATCCTGCCCCCATGTCTCCATCCTGCCTACATGTCTCCATTCTTATTCTGCCCCATGTCTCCATCTTGCCCCAGTGTCTCCATCCTGCTCCGGGCTTGCCACTTTAAATAAAAATAAAATAAACCTCTCTCCTTATCTGGCCGCTCTCCAGCACAGACATTCCACCCCAGGCATTTCAATCGTATACTTGCTGGAGAATGACAATGACGTCATACTCCAGCGACATTTGTGCTGCCGTTAGCGGCCAGCCTTTTCTTGGCTGGCGGCTTTTAACTATTCAGATAAACCTAGTGTTTTGTGCTATAATTACCTCCTTTAAGGGATACCAATGACCAATGGTTCAATGTAGGGGATAAGTATGGAGCTAGTGTACCCCAAAAGATAGGCAATTGGCACTAAGGCCATATACACTGAGTACTGCAAAAGATATTGTACATTGTGGGTTAAGAACCACCAGTGGGTATTGTGGTATTACGCATATGTATAAAAATACCCTATAATAAAGTGCATAAGTAATCGTGGCTCTGCTAGATGAAACACGTTCATATATTTTACCTTTGCCTGGTACAGTAGTGATATCAGTCCCTTGGTAGGGCAGGAGAAATTGGAGATGCCTCAGTAGGTGCTCCTTGATTCGTGGAAACTTGTGGCAGCTCTATGAGAAATCATCTGGAGCACTGTCCCGGCCGGTGACAGGCGCTCCCAAGAACCTCCTCTCCGGTTATGCGTGGGCGTGAGTGTCTGCGATGTGATCTGGCAGTGTTTGTAAAGCCAACAGGACCTGCATGACGTAGGTTGTCATGTTGTGTGGCAGAGTAAAGGGCGCAATGGGGACCAATTCCTTTTATCTATTGCCATGCTGATCCACACGGCAATCGAAGCCTGCCGCTGTGGCCCGATGACTAGAAGAGACGGGTCCCGATGCTGGCTCCCACTGCTCACCGGCCCTCATACGCCATTGAGGGCAGTAATGTCCTGATGGAGGCCCTTTTATAGGAACATAAAAAATATTTTTCTTGACCTCCGTATACAGACATCATAAAAATACATTGTTACATACACAGTGTATTTCTATGGATAGGTATACTCTGCTTTACTCTTATCTCCAGCATTGTGAGCTGTGGGTCACTGGTAAAGTAACAGCCTGCAGACACTGAGGTTGAGTCCTGAGGAGACCGATCACAGGAGGGAGAAAAAGTGAATATATACATGTAATTGAATTTATGAACTCATCAGAGGTAGCGGCCCTGTCCCCAGAGGACGAGGCTCTATGGTAGCGATGAAAACATCAGAGCTGTGAGTATAGAAGCCAGGAGAACAGCTGAGATATGGTGGGACAGAGCCCTCAAATCGGGACAATCCTGCCAAATTTGGGACGGTGTGGACCTATGCTATAAGACCTGCATACTTTTTAGCTGGAATTTTTCTGGTTAAAAGGAATCTGTCATCCTTTTTTTTGGCTTGCAGCTGCTGGCATAGACATCGGGGGCTTATCTACAGCATTCTGTAATGCTGTAGATAAGCCTCCGATGTAACCTGAAAGATAAGAAAAACGAGTTAGATTATACTCACCGGGGTGGGTGGTCCGGTCCAGTGGGCGTTGCAGTCCGGTCCGACGCCTCCCTTCTTCATTCGATGATGTCCTCTTCTCCCGTCCTGTAATGGCTGCGGCATAAGAGCACTGCTCTGCCCTGTTGAGGGCAGAGTAGAATTCTGCAGTGCGCAGATGCCGGACCTCTCCCGACGCCTGCGCACTGCAGGACTCTGCTCTGCCCTCAACAGGGCAGAGCAGTGCGCTTGCGCCACAGCCAATACAGGATGGGAGAAGAGGACGTCATCGCATGAAGAAGGGAGGCGTCGGACCGGACCGCAACACCCACTGGACTGGACCACCCACCCCGGTGAGTATAATTAACTCGTTTTTCTTATCTTTCAGGTTACATCAGAGGCTTATCTACAGCATTACAGAATGCTGTAGATAAGCCCCCGATGTCTATGCCGGCAGCTGCAAGCTAAAAAAAAGGGTGACAGATTCCCTATAAAGAATGCGTCTTATAGTTTGAAAAGTCCAGTATGTCAGACGCGAAATGCACGTCTGGGTTAGCTGCATTCCACAACCAGGTTGTATTTGGTTACATTATGTGTTTTTCTGAGATCTGCTTAACATCCCTGTCTGCATTATGAGAATAATTTTGATATTGGGGCCAATTTTATATAGGGTTTTTGCATGTGACAGCTCTGGATATATTAAACTAGCTATGAACCCGCTCTACGCCCAGGTGGCGAGCATTTTTATTGGTATATGGTCTCCCATCCTGGTATATGCTGCCCCCCTCCTATCCTGGTGTGCATGGCACCCCTCATCCCTATCCTGGTATGCATGGTACCCTCACCTCCCCAATCCTGGTAAGCATAGCACCCTATTACTTATCCTGGTATGCATGGTCCCCTCACCCCCTTATCCTGGTATGCATGGCCCCCCTCACCCCCAATCCTGGTATGCATGGTCCTCTCACCCACCAATCCTTGTATGCATGGTCCCCTCACCCCTCTATCCCGGTATGCATGGTCCTCTCACTCCCATATCCTGGTATGCATGGTCCTCTCACCCCCCTATACTGGTATGCATGGTACTCTCACCCCCCCATCCTGGTATACATGGTCCTCTCACCCCCCATCCTGGTATGCATGGTCTTATCCCCCAATCCTGGTATGCATGGTCCCCTCACCCCCCAATCCTGGTATGCATGCTACCCCTCACCCCCCAATCCTGGAATGCATGGTCCTCTCACCCCCCAATCTTGGTATCCATGGTCTCAGCACCCACCAATCCTGGTATACATTGTACCCTCACCCCCCTTTTCATGGCATGCATGGTCCCCTCACCCCCCTTTAGTGGTATGCATGGTCTCCTCACCCCCTTTTCATGGTATGCATGGTCCCCTCACCCCCCTTTCGTGGTATACATTGTCTCCTCACCCCCTTTCGTGGTATACATGGTCCCCTCACCCCCCTTTCTTGGTATACATGGTGCCCTCACCCCCCTTTCGTGGTATGCATGGTCTCCTCACCCCCCCCTTTGTGGTATGCATGGTCCCCTCACTCTCTTTTCATGGCATGCATGATCCCCTCACTCTCCTTTCGTGGTATGCATGGTCCCCTCACTCCCCTTTCGTGGTATGCATGGTCCCCTCTCTCCCCTTTCATGGTATGCATGATCCCCTCACCCTCCTTTCGTGCTATGCATGGTCCCCTCACTCCCCTTTCGTGGTATGCATAGTCCCCTCACTCCCCTTTCATGGTATGCCTGGTCCCCCTCTCTCCTCTTTCGTAGTATGCATGGTCACCTCACTCCCCTTTCGTAGTATGCATGTTCCCCTCGCTCTTTTTTTTCGTCGTATGCATGGTCCCCTCACCCTCCTTTCGAGGTATGCATGGTCCGCTCACCCCCCTTTCGTGGTATGCATGGTCCTTTCACCCTCCTTTTGTGGTATGCATCGTCCCGTCACCCTCCTTTTGTGGTATGCATGGTCCCCTCACCCCTGTTTTGTGGTGTGCATGGTCCCTTCACCCTACTTTCGTGGTATGCATGGCCCCCTCACCCCCCTATCATGGTATGCATGGTCCCCTCACCCTCCTTTCGTGGTATGCATGGTCCCCTCACCCTCCTTTTGTGGAATTCATGGTCCCCTCACCCTGCTTTCGTGGTATGCATGGTCCCCTCACCCCCCTTTCCTGGTATGCATAGTCTCCTCACTCCCCTTTCCTAGTATGCATGGTCCCCCTCACCCCTATTAAACTACACACATACAAAAAAACATTTATACTCACCCTTCTTTCCTGCGCACCAGTCCTGTCATGTTCTGCGTGAGGCCGGGGGAGGAATCTGGCGCCAGAGTACGCGCATGCCCATAGGGCTGTCCGGCGCCATATTGCTGAAGACACACTGCAAATGTGTCTTCAGTAAAATGGCGCCGGATCGTGCTATGCGCATGCACGATTCTGGCCGCATTCCTGCCCCAGTCTCCGGCTGAAGAGAAGCGCCGTGGCAACGCTCCTCCCGGTCAGGTAAGTATGTAAGTATGGCGCCGGAGATAGAGGTATGCAGTGTGCACGTGTACCGCAATTTCCGGCGCCATAAACCCACCTCACCGCTGGATGCCTCATTCTGTCTGGAGCTTGCCCAGTCTATAAAGGCTTCAGACAGAGTGACGCTTAGCCCGTTATATTATAGATTATTTAGGATCTCCT
This sequence comes from Dendrobates tinctorius, assembly GCF_039654945.1. NCBI lineage: Eukaryota > Metazoa > Chordata > Amphibia > Anura > Dendrobatidae > Dendrobates > Dendrobates tinctorius. The sequence goes on along the minus strand of NW_027361775.1, from coordinate 15,058,331 downwards.
TTTGACCTAGAGCACTGTTTATATAGAAAACTGCTTCCTGTCTTGTACTGATCTCTTGCCTTTAATATTCCTATTCAGTCCATATTCTCTTTGGTCCTATGAATATTGTTCTCCAGTTATTGACATGTTTGTACTATTTTTTGAGGAGCTTATTTTTCCCTTACAGACTTGATGATTATTGATTGGAGTGTTTATCTACTTGTTAACGTACCTATACTGATTGATATTTCATATTGCTTGATTTTCATCTATTTTTGTGGACTCCTATATTATTTCGGTGATTTTGCACTCATTGTCACTTAATCTTTATTTTTTATATAGCGCTAACATATTCCGCAGCACTTTACAGTTTTGCACACATTATCATCACTGTCCCCGATGGGGCTCACAGTCTAGATTCCCTATCCGTATGTTTTTTGGAGTGTGAGGGGAAACCGGAGTACGCGGAGGAAACACATGCAAACAGGGGGAGAACATACAAACTCCTTGCAGATGTTGTCCTTGGTGCGATTTGAACCCAGGACCCCAGCACTGCAATGCTATCCACTGAGCCACCATGCCGCCACTTTTCCCAGTTTTAAAGTTTTTATATTCAAATATTTCAATAAAAAGTTTATTTTTAAAAGAATGTAAATTTCCACGCTTTTTTTTGCTTCCATTTGTTGTTTGGGATGGAGTGTATAAGTTTCTGTGAAAATGTAATCTTAAACTCAGTAGATGCCATCCACGGCACATCCCTAAAATATTGGGACCATCTTGACAAGCGGCTATAGTGAAAGGTCAAGTGACTGTATGCAGCTCTGTGGCAATATCCTACAAAACAAATACTGGTGCATGCTGCGCTCATGTGGAATAGGACGTTAATGTACCTATTAGTCAGTGTGCAGTGGACCAAAATCACATTCATCCAAACTGGCGCTTCAACTACAATCAGATGAACTGACCGTAGAATTACAACATTCAGTTGATATTAGGTCTTTATACAGTACTAGCTGAAGAGCCTGGTGTTGCCCGGGCATAGTAACTAACTACGGTTAGTTATAACAAATTATGATTATATCTATATATAAAGCTGAGTGCAAAGCCCCGCCCACTCCGCATAGCCACGCTCACTATAATATCCCACATCATCCCGTCAGCCAGAGCTACCGGACTACTACCCCTAATATCCAACATCATCCTGTCAGCCAGAGCTACCGGACAACTACCCCTAATATCCCTCATTGTCTCGTCAGCCAGAGCTACTGGACTACTACCCCTAATATCCCACATCATCCCATCAGCCAGAGCCACCAGCCTACTACCCCTAATATCCCACATCATCCCATCAGCCAGAGCCACCGGACTACTACCCCTAATGTCCCACATCCCGTCAAAGCCACCGGACTACTACCCCTAATATCCCACATCATCTCGTCAGCCAGAGCCACCGGACTACTACCCCTAATATCCCACATCATCCCGTCAGCCAGAACCACTGGACTACTACCCCTAATATCCCACATCATCCCGTCAGAACCAGAGCGCTGAGTGGAACGGTCCTAACGTCCTTACCGGGGATCCCTTTAAGAGAGGCCTGGCATCAGAACCAGAGTGCTGAGTGGATTTGACCTGAATTTCATACCAATGATCCCTTTAATAGAATCCTGGGGTGAGAATGAGAGCGCTGAGGGATTTACCCTAACTTCCATACCGGAGATCCCTTTAAGATTGGCCTGGGGTCAGTACCAAAGCGCATTTTAGATTTGCCCTCACTTTCATACCGGGGATCCCTTTAAGAGGGGCCTGGGGTCAGAAACAGAGTGCAGAGTGGATTTACCCTCACTTCCATACTGGGAATCCCTTTAAGAGGGGCCTGGGGTCAGAACCAGATAGCTGAGTGGAATTGCCCTAACTTCCATACCGGGGATCCTTTTAAGAAAGGTCTGGCATCAGAACCAGAGCGCTGAGTGGATTTGCCCTGACTTTCATACCAATGATCCCTTTAATAGAAGCCTGGGGTGAGAATCAGAGCGCTGAGGGATTTACCCTAACTTCCATACCGGAGATCCCTTTAAGAGAGGCCTGGGGTCAGAACCAAAATGCTGAGTGGATTTGCCCTCACTTTCATACCGGGGATCCCTTTAAGAGAGCCTGGGGTCAGAACCAGAATGCTGAGTGGATTTGCCCTCACTTCCATACCGGGGATCCCTTTAAGAGAGGCCTGGGGTCAGAACCAGAGCGCTGAGTGGAATGGTCCTAACTTCCATATCGGTGATCCCTTTAACAGAGGCCAGGGGTCAGAACCAGAGCGCTTAGTGGAATTGCCCTAACTGGGATTGCCTATTGAAAGGATATATTCATCTCATCTATTTTCTGAGTTCCAAGATTTTCTCCACCTAACATTAGGTCTTTGTCCTAATCAGACATCTGAAATGTGGTGCACGTACGATCCATGTTGACCGGATAGGTTGTAGGTCTCTTCACCCAAACTCAGCAGCCTCATACAGTATGCTCCTCAATATTGAAATGTCAACACACGAAGGAAGCAACGTGAAATTATGAAAATAAAAATTGTGGGATTGTGAGATGTTATTGATAAGCAAATGATGGAAAAATAGAAATAAAGTTTTCAAAACATCTTGATTTTTTTCAGTATTGAATATGAGCACCATGTTAAGAAACATGCATTATTACAGCCTTAGAATGCCATCAGTGAGGTTATTAATGGTTATCTGAGTAATGTTCTGTCATGCTAAATGCAATTGGGCATGCAAATCCTCAAGATCCGCTGATAACAGGTCCTTTTGTAATTTCTCACCTTTAAGGTCCCATATGAGCTTGATGAGAGCCAAGTCTAGAGATGCTTCAGTCCTTGGATGCACATTCATGCCATGCAGGCCGCTCACAGTAGCACCAGCAACATGCGGCCTGGCATGATCGTGATAAATATGGCTCCTTGACCATTCAGTAAATTACAATTGTACTCAGATCGTGTTTTATGGATGTCTAAGTTCAGGCTTACTATTCAGAAACAGGTTGCTTTGGAGAACGACGTGTGCAGCAGAAGATATCTATAATATAATGGTGGGAGCATCACTGTGTCTGAAGCATTTATAGACTGCGCAAGCGTGCCGCGCCTGCACAGTCTGGACCCCACAGAGTGACGCATCCACCCAGATCATGGTATGCGTAAGCACTGAACGCATACTGCGATCTCCAGCACAACACCTTACCGTTCCTGTGTTGCTGTTGCCACGGGGTCTTGCGTCTTGCTGTGATGTCAGGAGAGGGCGGGTTGTGGTGCCGTAATCGGCGCATGTGCAGTCCGCGCTTTCCACCGTCATTTTGTAGAAGACACACTGCAGTGTGTCTTCACACTACAGTGTGTCTTCAAGAAAATGGTGCTGGAAAGGGAGGACTGAGACCTGACATCACGGAGAGACCCTGTGTGAATACCCGATCATTACGTAGTTGGGCCATGATGTCTGGACAGGGCGTGTTGTGGTGCCGAACTTGGCGCCTGTGCAGTCCTCGCTTTCCACCGCCATGTTGTAGAAGACTGCAGTGTGTCTTCAAGAAAATAGCACCGGAAAGCGAGGGCTACGCAGGCGCCGATTCCGGCATCACAACACGCCCTGTCCATACCTCACAGCCCAACAACGTAATGATCGGGTATTGAGGCAGGGTCTCGCCGTGATGTCAGGAAAGGGCGTGTTGTGGCGCTGATATCGAGCGCCGATTTCGGGGGCACAATCATGCCCTTTCCTGACCTCACTGCATTGGGGGTGAGGGGACCATGCATACCAGGAAAGGAGGGTGAGAGGACCATGCATACCAGGATATGGGGGTGAGAGGACCATCCATACCAGGATAGGGGGGTGAGGGGTACCATGCATACCAGGAAAGGGGGGTGAGGGGACTATGCATACCAGGAAAGGGGGGTGAGAGGACCATGCATACCAGGATATGGGGGTGAGAGGACCATCCATACCAGGATAGGGGGGTGGGGGGTACCATGCATACCAGGATAGGCGGGTGAGGGGACCATTTATACTAGAATTGGGGGGTGAGGGGACCATGCATATCAGAATTGGGGGGTGAGGAGGCCATGCATACATCATTCACTTTGGGTGGGGGTGCAGGAGACAAGGAAAGGGGTTCTTCCTGACCAGGAGCCAGCACTTGACAACTTTGAAACTTCAGAAGAGGAGGGCATATTTGCTGGAGTCTGTTTCAGCAATGTAAGCCCAAACCAGTTCCTCATGCTCCGGCTTTAAAAACGGTTAACCTACTCTCAGAAAAGGTAGCCTTCCAGGCGTTCCGTAGACAGACCATGGCGCAGGCTCAACACCTCCTGCCTTAGCTGCTATTGTGCTTTTGCCACTACCAGCAGATGCACCACCACCATCAGCACCAGTTGGCCCCCCCACGCCCACGTCTGCGGCCTCTTCCACCAAACTTCCAAATTTAGCACAAAATAGACACAAAATAACATCACATATATGGTACTGTATCAGAAGCGTACAGCTCTATTCAGTCAAAGGATAATTGTCAATCTCCATATATATTCCATCAGTCACACAGAGACACTCCCAGGCTCAGTATGGATTAGACAAGAATATAAAAAGTAGACAAAGTGTACAGTATCATCAGATAGCAGGTATATATAGCAAAGTTTAAACATTAACAATGTACATCTATATATCATGAGTAGTGTTGAGCCACCCCGCTAGTGTTTTGTTTCGTCGCACAGGAGGCAAGTTCGTCGAATGTTCGTCGAACCACACTGAAAACAATGGCAGGCAAACACAAACACATACTAACACATACAAAACAATTACAGAACACCATAAATGGTGTCCCAAAGTCGACAAAATGCTCAGAAACCAAAAATAACATATGGAAAAGGGCAACTACATTTACAAGAGGTGGAGGAGTAAAAGGAGGAGGTGAAGGAGACACAGATCAAGGCTTGTCATGCCCTTATGAAGTCAAGAAAGTCTGGACTAAAAATGTAAAAACCAAACCCAAAAAAACAAAATCTGAAAATGAACACGATCATATACCGTCGTACTTCCCACCAATAAATTATGGCAACTGGCGATTGGGCGGCGTTATTCCCATGAACCTCCAAACAGCGTCCATGAAGCCAAAGTGTTTTCTTTCCGGGGGCAGTATGATTGCAAAGCTGAACCTTAAAGGAATGTCCAAAAGGGCACCCCCAGGAGTGGAGCCTGCGGCTTAATTGGACTCCACCCAGGAAACCACAACCATGCCACCTCAAAAAAAGATGCACACATTGAAAGCTTTGTCGATTGTGTGTGTGTGGTGTGGTATGTCCGTTTGTAGATGTGCTAGCGATTTGTCAATTTTATTCCGTTAACGAACGAGACTTCGGCATGCCCCTGTGGTACGCGTAAAGCTTACTAGAGGGATACGTGAGGCTCTGGCACGCATGATCGAGCAATAACAGGGCTATCATGGCCTTTCATGTCCGGGGCTACATGCGCGCTACACTGAAAGGACCATCTTTTGTCGCTTACAGGTGCAGATAACCCGCTGAACACCGTTAGTGATGGGGATCTGGGATTCCAATAATTCGCCGTGAACGATGATTTCCCAGTAAGTGCAGGTCAACAGCAATTCCTGATTTCGGCCTAGCCGCCATTCCAGAAAAAATGCAAAACATTACGTGTCCAAACCACAGGTGCTGTAGCTTGCTTAACAGCTCTGCAGCCGTTCTCAGGCCCAGTATGGATTCTACAAGATTCGAGAAAGTTGATAAAGGGTACAGTTTCACCGGATAACACGTATATATGTTGCATAGTTTACACGTTAAAAATCTATGTGTATCGATCAGGAGGCAGGCTCAGATGGTCTCAGGCCCAGTATGGATTAGACCAGATTGTACAAAGTTGAGATAGGGTACATTATCACTAGATAGCAGGTATATAGAGCATAGTTTAAACATTTAAAATCTCCGTGTTCTCTGCATGGATTACACAACAATCTAAAAACTAGAAAAAAGGAAATGTATTTCAAGCGTACACCATGATACACTTTTGGTGGTATTTTTAAATTTTCATTTATATTTCTGTCTCAGTAAGACAGCCCAGACTCTCTGCAATAGGAAATTAGATGCATACAATTATTTACCTAAAGTCTAGTGATTGCAGAAATCTACAAATTACTATTCACAGGAACAACTTCCGTCACAATTCTCAGAGGCGTTGCTGACCCTCAATTAATTAGTGTGTGGACACAGCAAAAGCCTTTCTTTGTGAAGAAAGTGTTGCTGTATCGCAGTACCGTTGATCCCATCGCCGTTACTCATATCCATCCAATTTTGATCACAGGGAGAGATGTAAACATGGTGCTCACTGCCTATCATGATCTGTCACGTAACTTTGGAGTGCAAAACACAGAAGCCACAGGCCGTAGGCGATTCAATTGGATTGGCATGAGAGGGAGGGCACATTTAAAAATGTGCGCTGGAATGTCACACATCTGTGGGTAGGAAAACTGTTAAAGCTGATGAGAAACCACCACTGCATCTCATTGTGAGTCGACGTCCATAAGAAATGGAAGCCATTGATCATCTGAGGCTGGATCCCGGCCAGCGGGACAGGGCATAGCTACGTCTTAACCATCATCTTCTATCAGTTCACCAAATTTGAAGTGCCAGTCCCAGTGATGGATTTGACAGCCCAGACTACACAGCGGAGAAGCAGGGAGAGGTAAACATTGCAAATGCTGGGGCCCTGCCCAAGCAAAGGGGGCCCACTCGTGGGTGTTGGCACTGGGCCCCTCATAGTACGGCGGTGTGTCTGACGGCGGGTGTGCACCACCACCGTCAGAGACACTTGATTGCACTATGAGGGACCCTGTGCCAGTGCCCGTGCCCACGAGTCGGCCCACCCACCTGTCTAGGGCAATGGCACTCGCACGGTTGCGTGCGCGCGGTGGTGACCCCGGCCATTGGGGGGAGGAGGCTGCCCAGTTAGGGAGGTTTACAAAATGGCATATGTTGATGTGGGACATTCACCTGCTGCTAAAGGCAAAATTGGTCAAGTCCCAGGAACAGGCGGACCAAAGAAAACAATTTTTCTGGCAACCTATGTGTCATCAGGGTAAGGTGGGACAAAATCCTTGGAAACCCATGCATGGTTGATTTTAATGACGGTTAGATCATCCACATTTTGGGTCGACAGACGGGTCCTTTTTTCTGTCAGTATTGATCCAGCAGCACTGAAGACTCTTTCCGATAGCATACTTGCAGCTGGGCATGCGAGCTCCTGTAAGGCATATTGTGCCAATTCAGGCCACGTGTCCAGTTTAGCTGCCCAATAGTCAAATGGGAATGACCTGTGAGGGAGAACATCGATATGGGAGGAAAAGTAGTTCGTAACCATACTTGACAAGTGCTGTCTCCTGTCACTTTCAATCGATGCAGTATTACCAGTCGTGTGAGCGGGACTGGAAAAATCAGTCAACAACATGGTCATGAAACCCCTGTCTCCAACGCCACTTCTGATGTGTCCACCACCAACACCGCTTCCAAGTTGCCCCCGGCCCCTACGGCTCGTGTGAGAACCATCACCGCTGCTGTGTGCTGGGAATGCCTCAACCAACCGGTTTACCAGAGTAGCTTGTTTGTTAGCCAATATTAGGTGAAGGTTCTCCTGTGGCATGATGTTTTGGAATTTGCCTTTATAGCGTGGATCCAGGATGCTTGCCAACCAGTAGTCATCATCGTTCATCATTTTGGCAATGCGGGGGTCCCTTTTTAGGATCTGCAAGGCATAATCTGACATGTGGGCCAATGTTCCCAGTGTCAATGATGCACTGCGAGTGCTGGGTGGAGGAGCACTTTCTAGCAAATCCACATCCCTCCAGTCACGCACAAACCGTGTACCAGACCTTGCAAAGCCAACATTTTCTCTTGCCCCACGAGAAGCATCCTCCTCCCCTAAATAATCATCCCCATCATCATCCTCCTCCTCTTCCTCCACCTCGTCCACGACTGTTCCCTGACCAGACAATGGCTGACTGTCATCAAGGCTTCCCTCCTCCTCTTCCTCCTCATCAACCTCAGCTGCAGACGCCTGCTCCTTAATGTGCGTCAAAGTTTGCATGAGCAGACGCATAAGTGGGATGCTTATGATGGCGTCGTCAGCGCTTACCAGCTGTGTGCATTCCTCAAAACACTGAAGGACTTTACAGAGGTCTTTCAGCTTCGACCACTGCACACCTATCAACTCTATGTCTGCCCTCAAAGTGCCTGCCCGTGTATCCTCCCACAAATGCATTACGGCCTTCCTTTGTTCGCACAGCCGCTCAACCATGTGCAGGGTGGAGTTCCACCTTGTTGCAACGTCGATAATTAGGCGGTGCTTGGGAAGGTGGAGCAATCGCTGCAGCTTCTGCATACGACTGGAGTGTACCGGCGACCGGTGGATGTGTGAGCACAGTCTTCGAACCTTCTGGAGCAGGCCTGTTAAATCCGGATAATTAGTGAGGAAGCACTGCACCACCAGGTTCAAGGTGTGAGCCAAGCAAGGTATGTGTCTGAGTTTTGAAAGGGCTATGGCTGCCACAAAATTCCGGCCGTTATCACTAACTACCTTGCCTGCCTCAAGATGTAGACTTCCCAGCCATGACTCAGTTTGTCGCTGAAAGTAGTTGGCCAGTACCTCTGCGGGGTGTCTGTCGCCCAAACACATCATCTGCAACACAGCCTGCTGATGCTTTCCACTAGCTGATCGATAGGGGGACACCTCATTTGCAACACTGTCAACTACGGATGCAGTGCTCGTGAGACTGCGCTCTGTGGACCAGCTTTCGCTTCTGGAGGAGGAGGAGGAGGAGGGTCGAACGCCTACAGCCAACTGTTTCCTATACCGTGGGCTAGGCAGCACTGTGCCACCACCGCTGTCCCCTGTGGACCCTGCATCCACCACATTAACCCAGTGCGCAGTGATGGACATATAACGGCCCTGGCCATGCCTACTGGACCATGCATCAGTTGTGAGGTGCACCTTTCCACTCACTGACAGCTTGAGTGCATGGACAATGCGGTCTTTCACATGAAGGTGAAGGGCTGTAATGGCTTTGCGAGAAAAGAAGTGGCGACTGGGTAGTTCATAGCGTGGAACTGCGTAGGCCATTAGTTTGCGGAAAGCTGTGCTTTCAACCAACCGATAGGTCATCATCTCTAATGAGATTAGTTTGGCAATGTGGGTGTTCAAAGCCAGTGTACGCGGATGAGAGGATGAGTACTTTTTTGTCCTACTCATAGTCTCTGGTAGGCTGAGCTGGACTTGAGAGCTGGATATGGTGGAAGTAGCGGTGGACATGGCGGACTGAGAGAGGATTGATGATGGTGATGGAGTTGGTGTTCTTTCTGATGGCCTAGATTCAGTCTTTCGTTGATATAACAGTGTGATTCCTTGAATGATTTGCCCTTGCGACGACAACTCAACATTTGCTGCTGGTGGTGTGCTAACCGGTGGACTTACAGTGGGGGAAACAATGTTGCGTTGCTGACAACCTTCTTTGGGAGCAGTGGCACATGTGGTACGTGAGTTTTGGTAGTCCATCCACGCTTGAAAGTGCACGGTGGTTAAATGTCTTAGCATGCAACTGGTATTCAAATTTCTCAGATTTTTCCCTCGGCTAAAGGTCTTTGCGCACTTCTTACAGATTACCTTTACCTGATCATTAGGATTTTGTTCAAAAAAGTGCCACACTGCACTCTTCCTACTAGGGAAGACAGTTTGAGGCCTTGCACGCTGTGCTTTTTTGACCGTCTGGCCAAGCTGTCCTGCAATTTTTTGGGTTTTTGTAACCCGTTTTTGGACTGCTCCGGGCCTTCCAGATAACAACTGTTGCGATGTCGATGCCCACTGCGGATGCTCCTCCTCCTCTTCTGAGCTATTGGTAGCGGCACACTCTACCCCCAATGGATGCCAATCTGGGTCAACAACTGGGTCATCCATCACCTCCTCTTCAATGTCATGTGCACCTTCCTCTGTGTCACCGTGTATGGTGGTATAGTATGCGGGAGGGGGCAACTGAGTTTCATCAGGGTCAGATTCTGGCTCAGTACACTGCGAGGACAATGTAGTGCTCTGAGTGAATGTACCAGCAGATAAATCTAGCAGTGGCTGTGCATCAGTGCACTCCATGTCAGATTCATCTTGGCCTGGGTAATTCACGATTTTACTTGATAACCCAGGCATGGTATGTGAAAACAGCTCCATGGAGTAATCTGTAGTGTGGCCTACCGCATCCTTCAATTTTGGTAGGGGTGAAGGACACAAGGAAAGGTGTGGTTCATGACCATGAGCCTCCAATGACGACTCAGTGCTTTTATTTTTTAAAACTTCAGAAGAGGAGGCGATAGAGCTGGAGGCTGAGTCAGCAATGTAAGCCAAAACTTGTTCTTGAAACTCCGGCTTTAGAAGCGGTTTACCTACTCCCAGAAAAGGGAGCCTTCGAGGCCTTGTAGAGCCAGACGATGACGCAGCCTCAACACCTCCAGTATTAGGTGCTATTTTGCTTTTGCCACTACCAGCAGATCCACCACCAACACCAACACCATCATTACCAGCTGCCAACCCCTGCCCACTTCCACGGACTCTTCCACCACACTTCCTCACTTTTTGGAAAAATTTACCCAAATTTACACCAACTCTCTGGTACTGTAAAACAAGGTACAAGGTGTATATAGTACTGGGGAGAATTGGAATGTCTCTACACTTCAGGACACTGTGGGATTCAGTAAGGCCCTGTTTATTTAACACCGCAATATGACAGACAGATTCTTTATGCTGTTAGAAGGGTGTATAGAGGACTGTGGAGAATTGGAATGTCTCTATACTTCAGGACACTGTGGGATTCAGTCAGGCCCTGTTTATTGAACACCGCAATATGACAGGCAGATTGTATAGGAGGGTGGATTTCGTGATAAAAATGCTTTCCTTTTTGCAATGTTTTATTGGTTTTATGTCTATTATTGATAATATGTGCACTTTAGTGTATCAATGTATTGATGTATTGATTATGTGAATAATCTTATATTATTAGATGCAATTTGTATTATATGTTGGTTGGCAGTACCTTAGTGGCGATTGGTGCATGTTGTATCCACACTATATAAGGCTGCCATTTGCTCTAGTTTTCATAATAATATATGTCATGTTTCCTATCTATGGAAAGCTAAAATCATGAGAGTAAATATCCCATTAATAAATCTTGTGGTACCTCGAGGTGGGGAGATATCCTGAAAATCAAGGATCCTATAATTTTTTGTGACCTAGCCACATGCCATTGACCATTCCCAATCACTAAGGGAGGTATATGGATGTTACTTTTATCTAATAAAAGCAGATTTTGAATTATTGCCATGGTCATTCCCCAAAGGCACAGATCGCTGTAGTTCTGTACCATTTTCCTAAAAGGAGAACTTCCCTCTGCTAAGATCTGCTCCATTTACATGACATCAGGTGTAGTACTTTTCCTTTGTTACCACTTTATTTTTTTGCAATTGTATATACTGTATTGTTTTGTCCCCTTTTGGAAGTGGAGGTGTATATAATATACGTTCAATGTGAGTTCCCCAATATCTGGCCTAGGAGCGAAAGCAGTTGTGGCCTTGTCCATCACTCATTAGTCAATTGCATAATTGTTCTGATGATTGAAGGCAACAAAGTGATGGTTCATAACAATTTAGTAACAACTGTGAGATATCTGCGGGATCCCCTGGCTGGTTACCCTACCAAGCCCCAACTGCCCTACACACAGTTGAATTTCCCTCACAGCCTCCATGAGGGCCCCCTTACATAACCAAATGAGCCAAAAGTTCCTATGAGGGCCCCCACAGCCATACACTTATTATGAGGGCTCCCAAACACACTAGGATGTCCCCCACAATGTCTGGGAAAGCCCCCACTGACTCCACAAATTATCAGAGCCTACACACACAATATGTACCCCAACAACCCCACGGGTAGTATACACAAAATACAATGTCACCACAGCTTCTATTAGTTGCCAACACACAATATAAAGATCTCCACAGCCACCATGAAGGTCCCTATAGCTCCCACACGCATTATGAGGACCCACGCACACAATATGATATATCTCACAGACTGTATGAAGGACCCCAGCAGCCCTCCATTCAGTATGAGGGCCTTCACTATCTTCCTGAAATCTGCTCCTGTCTGTGCACTGTGCAGTCTGAAGCTCCATCCACACAGGAGGAGCAATCTACTGGCTTGCTGTGCCGCATCACTGTCAGACACACAGGCAGCGTGGTGCAGGTCTTCACCTTCCATCGGCACTGTTCTGGGCCCAAGGCGCCATCTTGTGACCACAACTTCTGACTATTTGGAAGACAGAAGTAGCGGTCACAAGCTCTCAATGCAAGTCGATGAGAGGAAGAACAAGGCTCTCCTAGGCTTGCATTGAAAAGTCTACCCCAGCTCGCTCCAGCAATCACTGGAGCAATCCAGCAGTTCACAATCTACTGGCGAGCAACAAGATCAATGGTGATAGAAGGTGAAGAGGACGGCAGGCAAATATAGGGCTAAGGTTGAGAATCTTAAATGAGATGCACCATTGCAGCGCTGCAATAAAAAATGCTGGAGTGGTGCTTTAAATGCACTTGCAGTAGCGGAGATTATATAATAATTTCAAGGGATGTCTAGAGATATATTTTTACAGCACATCCAGAGTACACTGTGCAGTAGAAGCTAAGAAATTAAGTTTGGACTTAAAAAAAAACCTGTCATTTGCCATAAACATGTATTTTTTTTACGTAGGGTAAATGTCCCTTTTCTCCTGAATCTGACTTTGTTTTTTATTTCCTGCTCTTCTCCATTCTTGAGATGGTCTCTTCTTCCTCCTATATAAACCTAGTCTTGTTAGCAAGTGTGCTGCTCAACTCTAAGCACATGATATTATTACACGCATGTGCTGTACAATCATATAATGAATGCATATAGATGGTAAGAGATGAAGAAGCAAGTTATAACATTGTTTTTTGTTGCTAAATGTTTATTAACCCCTTCACTACCAAGGGTGGTTTGCACGTTAACTCCCGGGCCAATTTTTACAATTCTGACCACTGTCCCTTTATGAGGTCATAACTCTGAAACGCTTCCATGGATCCTGGTGATTCTGACATTGTTTTCTCGTGACATATTGTACTTCATGTTAGTGGTAAAATTTCATTCAAATAACTTGCGTTTATTTGTCAAAAAAATGGAAATTTGGCGAAAATTTTGAAAATTTCGCAATTTTCCAACTTTGAATTTTTATGCCCTTAAATCACAGAGATACGGCACACAAAAAACTTGATAAATAACATTTCCCACATGTTTACTTTATGTCAGCACAATTTTGGAACCAAAATTTTTTTTTGCTAGGAAGTTATAAGGGTTAAAAATTGACCAGCGATTTCTCATTTTTGCAACACCTTTTTATTTTTAGGGACCACATCACATTTGAAGCCACTTTGAGGGGTCTATATGATAGAAAATACCCAAAAGTGACACCATTCTAAAAACTGCACCCCTTAAGGTGCTCAAAACCACATTCAAGAAGTTTATTAACTCTTTAGGTGCGTCACAGGAATTTTTTGAATATTTAAGAAAAAAAATGAACATTGAACTTTTTTTCACAAAAAAAATACTTCAGGTTCAATTTTTTTTATTTTACCAAGGGTAACAGGAGAAATTGGACTGCAAAAGTTAATGTGCAATTTGTCTTGAGTACGCTGATACCTGATATGTGGGGGGGAATCACTGTTTCGGCGCATGGCAGACCTCAGTAGGGAAGGAGCTCCGTTTGACTTTTTCAATGCAAAATTGGCTGGAATTCAGATCGGACGCCATGTCGCGTTTGGAGAGCCCCTGATGTACCTAAACAGTGGAAACCCCCCCAAGTGACCCCATTTTGGAAACTAGACCCCCCAAGGAACTTATCTAGATATGTGGTGAGAACTTTGAACCCACAAGGGCTTCACAGAAGTTTATAACGTACAGCGATACAATTAAAAAATCATATTTTTTCCACAAAAATGATCTTTTGATCCCCAATTTTTATTTTTCCAAGGGTAACAGGACCCTAAAAGTTATTGTGCAATTTGTCCTGAGTACGCTGATACCCCATATGTGGGTGTAAATGACTATTTGGGCGCATAGCAGAGCTCGAATGGGAAGCAGCGCCATTTGACGTTTTTGGCTAGAATTGAGATCGGACACCATGTCGCGATTGGAAAACCCCTGATGTACCAAAACAGTGGAAACCCCCCACAAATGACACCATTTTGGAATCTAGACCCCCCAAGGAACTTATCTAGATGTGTGGTGAGAACTTTGAACCCCCAAGGACTTCACAGAAGTTTATAACATACAGCCATACAATTACAAAATCATATTTTTTCCACAAAAATGATCTTTTCACCCTCAATTCTTGTTTTTCCAAGAGTAACAGGACCCTTAACGATATTGTGCAATTTATCCTGAGTGCGCTGATACCCCACATGTGGGGGTAAACCACTATTTGGGCACATGGCAGAGCTCGGAAGGGAAGCAGCACCATTTGACGTTTTTGGCTGGAATTGAGATCGGACACCATGTCGCGTTTGGAAAGCCCTTGATGTACCAAAATAGTAGAAACCCCCCACAAATGACACCATTTTGGAAACTAGACCCCCCCAAGGAACATATCTAGATGTGTGGTGAGCACTTTGAACCCCTCAGTGCTTCACAAAAGTTTATAACGCCCGGGCGTGAAAATAAAAAAAAATTGCATTTTTTCCACAAACATCATCTTTTAGTCCCCATTTTTTTATTTTCCCAAGGGTAACAGGAGAAATTGGGCCCCAAAAGTTGTTGTCCAATTTGTCCTGAGTACGCTGACACCCCATATGTGGGAGAAAACTACTGTATGGGGACATGTCGGGGCTCGGAAGGGAAGTAGTGACATTTTGGAATGCAGACTTTGATGGAATGGTCTGCGGGTGTCATGTTGCCTTTGGAGAGCCCCTAATGTACCTAAACAGTGGAAACCCCACACAAATGACCCCATTTTGGAAACTAGACCCCCTAAGGCACTTATATAGATGTGTGGTGAGCACTTTGAACCCCCAAGGGCTTCACAGAAGTTTATAATGCCCAGGCATGAAAATAAAAAAATCGTATTTTTTCCACAAACATGATCAATTAGTCTCCAATTTTTTTATTTTCCCAAGGGTAACAGGAGAAATTGGACCCCAAAAGTTGTTGTCCAATTTGTCCTGAGTACGCTGATACCTCATATGAGGGAGAAAACTACTGTATGGGCACACGTCGGGGCTCGGAAGGGAAGTAGTGACGTTTTGGAATGCAGACTTTGATGGCATGGTCTGCGGGTGTCATGTTGCTTTTGGAGAGCCCCTGATGTACCTAAACAGTGGAAACCCCCCACAAGTGACCACATTTTGGAAACAAGACCCCCTAATGAACTTATCTAGATGTGTGGTGAGCACTTTGAACCCCCCAGTGCTTCACAGAAGTTTATAACGCCTGGGCGTGAAAAAAAAAAAACATTTTTTTCCGCAAAAATGATAATTTTGCCCCCAATTTTTTATTTTCCTAAGGGTAACAGGAGAAATTGGACCCCAAAAGTTGTTTTGTAATTTGTCCTGAGTAGGCTGATACCCCATATGTGGGGGTAAAACACTGTTTGGGCGCATGGCAGAGCTTGGAAGGGAAGGAGCACCATTTCACTTTTTCAACGCAGAATTGGCTGGAATTGAGATCAGACGCCATGTTGCATTTGGAGAGCACCTGATGTGCCCAAACAGTGGAAACCTCCCAATTATAACTCCAACCCTAACCCCAACACACCCCTAACCCTAATCTGAGCCCTAACCCTAGCCCTAGCCCTAACCCTAACCCTAGCCCTAACCCTAACCCTAGCCCTAACCCTAGCCATAGCCCTAAACCCTAACCCTAATGGGAAAATGGAAATAAATACATTTTCTTTTAGTTTTATTATTTATCCCTAACTAAGGGGGTGATAACGGGGGGTTTGATTTACTATTTATGGCGGTTTTTATGTTTGGTGGCTGTCACACGCTAAAAGATGCTTTTTATTGTAAAAATAGTTTTGCATCACCACATATTGAGAGCTATAATTTTTCCGTATTTTGACCCACCGAGTCATGTGAGGTCTTATTTTTTGCAGGACGAGTTGACGTTTTAATTGGTACCATTTTCGGGCACGTGACATTTTTTGATCGCTTTTTATTCCGATTTTTGGGATGCAGAATGAACAAAAACCAGCGTTTCATGAATTTCTTTTGGGGGGGTGCGTTTACACCGTTCCGCGTGCAGTAAAATTGATAAAGCGTTTTTATTCTTCGGGTCAGTACGGTTACAGCGATACCTCATTTAGGTCATTTTTTATGTTTTGTCGGTTTTTTGCAATGAAAACAATTTTATATAAAAAATAATTATTTTTGCATCGCTTTATTCTGCGAGCTATAACTTTTTTATTTTTTTGCGGATGACGCTGTATGTGGCTCGTTTTTTGCGGGACAAGATGACGTTTTCAGCAGTACCATGGATATTTCTATGCGTCTTTTTGATCGCACGTTATTGCACTTTTTGTTCGGTGGTATGATAATAAATCATTATTTTTTGCTTCGTTTTTTATTTTTATTTTTTAAGGGGTTCGCTAAAGGGGTTAACTAATGGGACAGTTTTATAGGGCGGGTCGCTACGGACGTGGCTATACAAAATATGTGTACTTTTATTGTTTAATTTCTTTTATTTTGAAAAAATGGATTTATGGGGGAATATTTTTTTTTTTACTAATTTATTTAGTGATTTTTTTAAAATTATTTTTAACACTTTTTTTTACTTTATTACCTTGTCCCAGGTGGGACATCACTGTCCTGTGACAGATCGCTGATCTGTCACATCACAGATCACTGTGACAGATCAGCAATCTGTCACAGGCAGTTCTGCAGACTTCCTCATGCCTGCGCTTTGCAGGCAGTGAGGAAGTCAGCTCCCTACAGGCCCCCGAAGGCCCCCGCTGCCATCTTGGATCCGGGGGCCTGTAGGGAAAGAGACCCCCGCAGCAGCGCTGCACATTGCGCTGCTGTGGGGGGCTCAGGGAAGCACGGAGGGAGCCCCCTCCCTGCCGATGCTTCCCTTTAACCCCCAGTACACCGCGATTGCGTTTGATCGCGGTGTGCAAGGGGTTAAAGTGTCGGGGGCGGTCCCTGACCGCCCCTGACACATTGTGCCGGGTGTCAGCTGTGATAATTAGCTGACACCTGGCCGCGATCAGCGGCGCTCACCACGTGGGCGCCGCTGATCACTGTGACGTAATATTCCGTCCATGGTAATTAGGTCCAGGGTCACATGGACGGAATATTACGTCCATTGTAGGTAAGGGGTTAAAGCCCATGTTTCTAAGTCTTCATGAACCCAAGATCAGATTTTAATTACCTCTCCTTAATAATGCTTTTGTTAAATATCTGCGCTAATAGAACGTTCCATTGTTCACATATATGTTTAAAAGAGAATGAGAAGGAGACTTTTCTCCTGACCCTCCTTAGGTTTTCATGTATAGATTGTAACTATTTCAGAGTGTCACTCTAAAAAGGCTATTTCATCACTGATTCTCGTGTTTATAGATGCATGTGACAAAACAAGTTACCGTCAGTACTGTCACATCAAATTGTCACAAACACACGCGGTAGAAACAGATAAATTAAGAAAAGCAATATTTCACAGTTCAAATAGAAAAGAGCACATCTAAAAGCTGGAATCTTTAATACTGCCTGAACACAAGGGTAGAATTTTCAATAAGAATGATGGAGATTTTGTCAATAGTTCCTTTTAGGGAATTCGTGATGGAAAAGTACAGATTTAATCTCTGTCAAAGTCTTGCAGGTGGACTTTTACTGAATAAGTAATAAAAAAAATAGCTGTCAGAGAATGATGCACTGAAAAGGGATTTGATAAATATAATGTAGAAATTCGCAAAGAAATTGCAATGGTCAATAGTGGAGAAGAAAGTGTTACCTTTGGGAGAAGAATTCAGTAATATAAGGAAAGATGAAAGACTGGAAGATAAAATAGGGAATATTTAAAAAAAGAAAGCACTTCAAAAGCCAGAAGTTGATAAATATAGAGGGTGCTACATTTTGTGAAAAGAAAAATTTGGAGTCTGAGAAATAGCTTAGTGTAAGGGTCGTATTGTAGAACTTTCTATAGAGGAAAGTTTTCCAAAGCTCAGCTTCTAAATGTGTGCTACTCAGAGGACTTTGTCTGATGATGTCATATCAGATATGTTAATAGAGAGTGCTCATCATTTCTCCTATATTACAGTCATATGTTAAAGTTTGGGCACCCCTATTAATGTTAACCTTTTTTCTTTACAACAATTTTGGTTTTTGCAACAGCTATTTCAGTTTCATATATCTAATAACTGATGGACTCAGTTATATTTCTGGATTCAAATGAGGTTTATTGTACTAACAGAAAATGTGTAATCTGCATTTAAACAAAATTTGACCGGTGCAAAAGTATGGGCACCTCAACATAAAAGTGATATTAATATTTCGCAGATCCTCCTTTTGCAAAAATAACAGCCTCTAGTTGCTTCCTGTAGCTATTAATGAGTTCCTAGATCCTGGATGAAGGTATTTGTGACCATTCCTGTTTAAAAAACAATTCCAGTTCAGTTAAGTTTGATGGTCGCCGAGCATGGACAGCCCGCTTCAAATCATCCCACAGATGTTCAATGATATTCAGGTCTGGGGACTGGGATGGCCATTCCAGAACATTGTAATTGTTCCTCTGCATGAATGCCTGAGTAGATTTGGAGCGGTGTTTTGGATCATTGTCTTGCTGAAATATCCATCCCCTGCTTAACTTCAACTTCGTCACTGATTCTGGCACATTATTGTCAAGAATCTGCTGATACTGAGTTGAATCCATGCGACCCTCAACTTTAACAAGATTCCCGGTGCCGGCATTGGCCACACAGCCCCAAAGCATGATGGAACCTCCACCAAATTTTACTGTGGGTAGCAAGTGTTTTTCTTGGAATGCTGTGTTTTTTAGCCTCCATGCATAACGCCTTTTTGTATGACCAAACAACTCAATCTTTGTTTCATCAGTCCACAGGACCTTCTTCCAAAATGTAACTGGCTTGTCCAAATGTGCTTTTGCATACCTCAGGCGACTCTGTTTGTGGCGTGCTTGCAGAAACGGCTTCTTTCGCATCACTCTCCCATACAGCTTCTCCTTGTGCAAAGTGTGCAGTATTGTTGACCGATGCACAGTGACACCATCTGCAGCAAGATAATGCTGCAGGTCTTTGGAGGTGGTCTGTGGATTCTCCTTGACTGTTCTCACCATTCTTCTTCTCTGCCTTTCTGATATTTTTCTTGGCCTGCCACTTCTGGGCTTAACAAGAACTGTACGTGTGTTCTTCCATTTCCTTACTATGTTCCTCACAGTGGAAACTGACAGGTTAAATCTCTGAGACAACTTTTTGTATCCTTCCCCTGAATAGCTATGTTGAATAATCTTTGTTTTCAGATCATTTGAGAGTTGTTTTGAGGAGCCCATGATGCCACTCTTCATAGGAGAATCAAATAGGAGAACTACTTGCAAGTGGCCACCTTAAATACCTTTTCTCATGATTTGACACACCTGGCTATGAAGTTCAAAGCTCAATGAGGTAACAAAACCAATTTAGTGCTTCAGGAAGTCAGTAAAAAGTAGTTAGGAGTGTTCAAATCAAGAAAATGATAAGGGTGCCCATAATTTTGCACCGGTCAAATTTTGTTTAAGTGCAGATTGCACATTTTCTGTTAGTACAATAAACCTCATTTGAATCCAGAAATATAACTGAGTCCATCAGTTATTAGATATATGAAACTGAAATAGCTGTTGCAAAAACCAAAATTGTTATGAAGAAAAAAGGTTAATATTAATAGGGGCGCCCAAACTTTAACATATGACTGTATATATATATATATATATATATATTGTCCAGATTTACAACACATTTTGACTTATCTTTGGACCATTTTTTGCATTCAAAATCGTAGTGCTTGTTGTTTTGTGGCGCCCTGCGTCTTTATCGCCACAAAAGGGTTAAATATGTACTGTTTTGTATGTGTTTTGTGAGCAATGGGAGTTATGCTTTCTCTGCTACAGCAACTAACAAGTATAATGTGAACAAGGGTTACCTATAACCGACTAACTGAAAAAAACCCTATTAAAATATAACTTTTATTAAGTACAAAAATAACAATATAAAATTGCACAGATGTCCCCTATTATAAAGCCTAGTAAAAAACGGGCTATTGTATTGCTGGAAAGAGATAAGGTATAACAGTCAAACCAAATCTAACCAGCTGAATCTGCCAATCCAATCATGTGGTCAGAAAAACCTGAATCATAGTAGTTAAAAACTGCACAATACTATTATAGCCCAAAAACCTCAAAAAACGGAAAAAAAGGGGAAATGGACATAAAGATGTATAAAAATTGATAATACATGCTACCATCTGATAACAATTTCACTCAGCCGATGTGAAGAAAATAGTGACCTGGCCCTATACAAAATGACTATCTGAACACCTACCTCCGCACCTAGGTAGGTGTTCAGATAGTCATTTTATATAGGGCCAGGTTACTCTTTTCTTCACATCGGCTGAGTGAAATTGTTATCAGATGGTAGCACGTATTATCAATTTTTATACATCGTCTTTATGTCCATTTCCCCTTTTTTTCCGTTTTTTGAGGTTTTTGGGCTATAATAGTATTGTGCAGTTTTTAACTGCTATGATTCAGATTTTTCTGGCCACATGATTGCATTGGCAGATTCAGCTGGTTAGATTTGGTTTGACTGTTATACCTTATCTCTTTCCAGCAATACAATAGTCCGTTTTTTACTAGGTTTTATAATAGGGGACATCTGTGCAATTTTATATTGTTATTTTTGTACTTAATAAAAGTTATATTTTAATAGGGTTTTTCTCTGCTACAGACCACAACAAACACACAATTTGCCTCACTCCCTCACTTGTCTGAAGCTGAGAGCTTTGCAGACATACCCTAACTGGGAGGGGGAGGGGTCGAGTTGTTGTTCTCAGTGTGAAGAAGGAGGAAGAACGTCTTGGAGGCCATGATGACATGTGGCTCATCCAGGAGCGAGAGCTAAGAAGCAGGGAACCAGCCCCTAGATCATCCATGCTTTCAGAGCAGGGTGGAAAGCTGAGAGACTGCGTGGGATTATACAACCAGCAGAAAAGTGTTTTCCCTCAGAAATGCTGCAACAATCTAGGATCAGTGAAGGATAGTGCAAGTGGGAACTTGAGCTGCTTCACAAAGGATTCAAACTGCAAGTTGCTGAAGGCGAAATACACAGTGAATAGAGGCTATACTGGGAAGTTCTAGACTCCGGGAAGCCTTGGTGCCAGAAGCGATTAGAATAGCAGGAAGTTACACTGAGTCACAGCAAAGAGAAAGATAACTCCCAATCTCCAGAGCAGACTGTAACCTGGTGAGAGTTGTAATATCTCCTCTGAACTGCACCTGAACTACAGCAAATGATAAAGTGACTTTCCTTGTCTCCTGCCTTATTACTCAGTGCCTTCTACTTGCATCACAATCTCTGGGGGTCTGCCCTGGTTGGAGAAGGTTTTAACATCTGCACTGCCCTCACCATCTACTCCCCCAGGGACCATCTGCAGTGCCGGCTATACTACAGTCGAACGCTCTAACTGGTGTTACGAATCACTACATAAACCTTATCCCCATCCAATTCTATCCCTTTTACATGGCCGCCTGAGGCCATGGACCGGGTCACCGCCACTGTGACATCTCCCATTGAAGTTAATGGGCTCGGTCCTGAGTATCCCATGGCCCCTCGGGCGTTTCATTTTCACCTTCAGCTTCACCAGTGAAAGATAAGCCCAGCCTCCTTTACACACAACCATGCCTATTGTTGAGTTAGGTGCAAACCTTGTTTTAGAGGGTCATGTAAAAAATTGCTTTTAGTCTACAGATATAGGGTTAATTTGCAGGTTAAGAGTGTTCTGAACATACCCGACACCTGCACTGAAAGCTCCGCTGCTGGAATGGAAATGAGCTTTATTCTTCCTGGCTTCCTCGAGCTTTCATTTATTTTCACCGCTTAGTGCACAGTAAGCGGCGGCTGTAACCTCTCTCCTGTCACAGATTGCAAACTGTATATCATATATATATTGTACCATAACAATCCCATTCATTCTGGGGCTTTAGACACTCCTTATGGGATAATCTCATGCAACACTGTGACATTTATGTTATGAAAGAAGGGGATTCAAAGACAATAGATAAATGTCATCCAAATGATGCCTTGGCCCATCTTTCTGTTGACAACTATCTTTCTTGACTTCTCCATACAAAGGAGTGCTCTTTTTGGTGAGCACTCCTATGTTCTCTAAATGTTCTCTAAATGAGAGATGATGCCAGACTCTTTTGATTACAACTTATCACGCCTATTAGTTTAAAAGTAAACATGCTGGATCTTTTGCTCTCCAAAAATCATCAGGGAAGGAAGAGTTTGTATACCCTTTAGCACATTAAGGTACTGTCACACTTAGCGATGCACCAGCGATCCCGACAACGATATGACCCGGTCAGGATCACTGGTGCATTGCTAAGTGGTCACTAGTGAGCTGCCAAACAGGCAGATCTCACCAGCAACATAGCAGCAGTCGGCGGTCGCTACTTACCTGTCAGATGCGGCGATCCTGACGTCCTCCCGCCCGCGTCCACGCGTTGCTCGTCGGCGCCACATGAAGCCCAGCAGGAAGCTGATGACAAGAAACTGCCCAGGCCGTTCTCGCGCGATCAGCGATAACCAGCGGGGGAGCCGGTCGGAGGTAAGTATCACACATAGCGATATCGCTAGCAATATCGCTGCTACGTCACAAAACCAGTGACATTATAGTGATATTGCTAGCGATATCGCTTAGTGTGACGGGTCCTTTAGACTGTTGGCCTAGCCAACTGATATAGGCAGAATGTCTAGATGAAATTAGTCTATTGTGTATGGGAGCACTCACAGACCTTATTTACACGTACTTGATTCAAAGGGCCATCACATGGATGCAACACTGATGGAATCCATGTGCTTTACTGAACCCTTTAATTAGAATGCATGAGCTGGTCCATAAAGTAACATGCCTTCAAATGAAACTAATGTGAAAAAAGCATATGTTGTGTTGTTTGCCGTCTGTTTAAGAATTGATAGCAGATATTTGATAAAAATGATTGTGTGAATAAGACCTAATAGAGAGAAAAAAACCATACATTCAAATAAATTCTTCTGACACTAAATATGTACAAGGTAATCTGTTTAGAGTGCTGTATAGATTTGTTTTTACATATTGGGAACTCCCCAAAATTGCAGCAGTTATAATGTTAATATTCAGGCTATTATAGCACTTTTAAGGGGAACCTGTCAGCAGTTTTGGCCTCTATAATATGTGGCCACTGCCTTTCAGGGCTTATCTACAGCATTCAATAATGCTGTAGATAATCCCTCGGTCGGACCTGAAAGATAAGAAAAATAAGTTTTATTATACTTACCGGGGGCGGTCCGGTCCGATGGGTGTCACAGGTCCGGTTCCTCCCATCTTCTTGCGATGCCGGCCTCCTGTAGCTTCATCGCTTCCTTGCATCGCGCTCCTTCACAGGCGTACTTATCTGCCCTGGTGAGAGCAGAGTAAAGTACTGCAGTGCGCAGGCGCTGGGCCTCTCTGACCTTTCCCGGCACCTGCGCACTGCAGTACTTTACTCTGCCGGGGTGAGTATAATAAAACTTATTTTTCTTATCTTTCAGGTCCGACCGAGGGATTATCTACAGCATTATTGAATGCTGTAGATAAGCCCTGAAAGGCAGTGGCCACATATTATAGCGGTCAAAACTGCTGACAGGTTCGCTTTAAAACTATTTTTAAGAAATATTTGTTCTTAGTGAGGATCTATCACCAGATTTACAAACATGTTTAGAATTAAATTAAACTTTTTGACCTGATGATGAGACTAAAGAACTTCCTTTAAAAATCAACATCAGAATGGCTGGCTGTATGAACTTCAGATAGAAGAATTAATGTTGAAAGTAGGGCTGAGCAGAACAATTTGCAGGACCCTGTCCATTGCTTGATGTGCTGCGGCAGCCAAAGTAGAACAATGCAAACTTTCTTAGCTGGCTTTTGAATGCCAGTATACTTGGCACCATTAACAATTACCATTAGCCTTCACCTGTCATGACCTTGCTTGAGGCTTAATAAATGTGACTAATTTATTACTAGTAGAATACCCGCGGCTTTGCTCATGGAAAATAGGTTAAATTGTTGGTTATGGTTATTAAAGTAAAATTTTCAGTGTCACCCTGAAATTGACATTTTCACAGTGCTACAGTAATTTTTTTTTTCCACTTTAAATTTTTATTATTTTGTCATTTTACTAATTTGTCAGTCACAACTGTTGTTTTCCCTCAGCACTTTTACTTTCACCTTCACATTTCTCCTTTATATGTATAGGGCATAAATTCGGGGACCCCAATCTCATGACGAAGGGCCGTTAGCGAGATTTATCATGCGCAGTATTCTACTCCTCTGGGTGGAGAGGGGGCGTGCCAAATTTCATCCAAATCAGGCGAGAACTGTGGATTTGAATAGAGCAGGGCTATTACAGATTTTGAGTTTTATATATATAGATGCTTTGCTTATTTAGTGCCACCATACTCCACAGCGCTTTACAGACATTGTCATCACTGTCTCCAATGGGGCTCATAATCTAAATTTCCTATCAGTATGTTTTTTTGGAGTAACTAGAAAACCAGCAAACAATTACGTAAACATGGGGGGGCGTGGCCTGGGCTCTGAGCATGGAGGAGGCAAGAGCTCTAAGCTCCCACAGTCACACACTAAAGCAGCAAAAAAGCATGCAAAGGGTTAAAAAAAAACCATACTGGACCCTATTCTATTCCTGAAACTCTGGTGCACATTCTGAGCCTAAAACTAGGACCCTGGTCCAAAGGAGACCGAAGATATGAACTTTTAAAAGTCTGGGACAGTAGTGGTTTAGGAGAAACAGAGGGACATCACCCTCCCACCATTTGCCTTTCTGGAAGTGACTGGAGTGCTACTGTGGGCTGTATATAAGCCAGGACTGATCTGGAGGCTCATCGCCAGTAATAAGGACAATAAGGCCTTTATTTGGAATCCTCCCGGTAAGGCACAACTTGATTCTAACTGCCTGCAATGTTTTTTGCCTGCGGGATGTAGAGGATAATGGCACCGCTGCGGCGGAGGGATACGGAACTATGCACAATCTCCCCTCTGGATTTCTGACTGAGTGCAGCCGAAATCAGGAAGTTCCACGGCCAGTGTGAGGAGAGCGGGGGAAGAGGAGCTGATCTGGACCCTTTCTGGACTGATACACCTAGGATATAAGCAGAGGACACCGGCGGGGACTACTTACTTGTCACAGAGCAGAGAGGCAGAGGGATACCACTGGACCCATTGAACAGACATCAGAACGGCTAAGAACAGCGTTCCACAGCCACATTGAGGACCGGTCAGGGGGCGACAAGCACAGGGGGAGCCTCTGAAGACAGCAGAGGTGAGGCACATCCGAGTTTGGGCCACTAGATTCGGCTGCTGATTAGTGCTCACAGCCGCAGTAGACTTCAATGGGAAGTGGATCCGACCGCTCCCAGCTTCCAGCCTGTCAGCACTGAGCAGACCTGACATCACAGGCCCTGCAGCGTTCAGTCAGCGGTCTCCCCTGTGACAGGCACAGATACTCCCACGAACTGTACAACACAGCAGAGACTTAACCACAGGGGTACTGGGGAAAAGACACAGGCATCTGAGAGGCACTCTTTATCCCCATATAGCGTCTCAAGGGATTGTTCACTGGCTGCTTTCAGCATATCAGCGGCGCAGGCATACAATATAACAGAATCTGCAGTTCATGGCTTGTGGTCCTGGTGCCTGGTATCCATCTGACCAGTGAATTATAACAGATTACCTTTATTTCAACTGAGGATCAGAGATACAGTGGGCTGCTGATATTGATACTGCAGAATTATGTGACTCTACTCACTCTCACTGAGGGCATCTCTGTTAACTCCTTTGGGAAACTTGCTTTTTGACCATTTTTCTTAACTTGTTTGATTGAATAATTTAAAGGGGTCATAGATCTGATGTCTGGGAAGGGTTTGTGGCAAACCAAGATGCAGTCAGGTAGGGGCAGAGCTTCTAATAGCCCACACAGGGACACAAGGCACAATTTTGGGGCACACTCTAAATCATACAACGATATCTCTAATTTGTTAAGCCCAATAAAATCTAGGTCACCCCTGAAAGGAGACAAGCCAAAAACGCCTTATCTAAAAAAATCTAAGAACCCTGCATCTGTCAAAGTTGCAAAAGGGGGATCAGGTACTAATAGCTCACTGACCAAAACACTATCTAAAACACAACCTGAAACGCCTCAAAAAAATAAAAATTTAGGGGGCAACATTAAACCCCCCTCCAATTGAGACTCTTACAAAGGAAATGGACACTTCCAAATCAAACAAAAG
This sequence comes from Dendrobates tinctorius, assembly GCF_039654945.1. Taxonomy (NCBI): domain Eukaryota; kingdom Metazoa; phylum Chordata; class Amphibia; order Anura; family Dendrobatidae; genus Dendrobates; species Dendrobates tinctorius. Next base: position 15,031,676 of record NW_027361775.1, on the reverse strand, counting down.
GAAGGGACCAGGCGATCAGGAAAACACTGGGAGTCTCTCATCTGAGGACTCCGACAGTGTCTCAGCTGACTATACTCCAAACACAAGCTCTGAAAGGCAGGAGCCTAGGAGGGATAATGGAGGTCCATTCCCTTCGTTTAAGGTTCCTCCTCCATCCATTAACCTGGGGGAATACAAGGGGTCCAACAAACAAGCCACTGAAGGATTCATGGCGGATCTCTTCCAGTCCTTCAGTGATGCCCTAAAAATAAGGTTTGAGACTCACTCCAAGGCCCTACAGGAAACTTGCAGAAATCTTAGCCAAAAGGTTGAGAAATATGAGGTAAAGATGGTACAGGCGGAGAGGGATATAGTTTACCTCTCAAAGGAGAATTCACTCCTCAAAAAGGAGGTTATTTCCCTTAAAAACAAATTGATGGTTCTGGAAGACAGAAGCAGGAGAAATAACTTAAAGATACGAGGTATCCCTGAGTCGGTCTCCCAGGCAGATCTCTCTGATTACACCAAAAATTTGTTTAAAAAATTATCGCCCAAATTGACAGAATGGATGAAAGTGGCTTTCTTCTGGACGTGGGGTTTCAAATACTTGGCCATCTTCAACAGACGATACCCCCTCATGTTCCTCTTCAATGTCGTACTGTGAGAGGCCACAGGCAATGCAAGGAAATGGATCAAACAGATCCTCGGAGTGACCAAGGTTGGGGTCAAATGTTTCCTGTGACTCCTGACCGGGTGATGAACTAGGAACAGGTTGAGAATAGGATGACCCAGAGTTATCTGTATGGACAGTAGACTGTCTTGTCATGGACGATTGGGTGCTGCTATAACATTTCGTTGAGACCTTATCAGCCATCCAAGACAGTATCTGCTCTTGTTCTCCTGGCTTCCAGGCCCGTTTATGTTCCCGACCGGGAAATTTTGCCAGGAACCTAGATGCATCAACCTTCTTCGATCTCCCAGACTCTGTGCCTTGTTGGGCACCAACGACCCCACGTCCATGTCCCTGTCCCTTCACAACAGCCTTTTTAGGAATTTTGGAGTCTTCTGCCATTGTTGCAGATGTTCAGATGCAGATATTGGGGAACAAGGAGCAGTTAGTGCTTTGTGGAAGGTAGCACTACAGCCTAGTACTGCTTTGTGTTTTACAAACAGCACCACAGCAGCAGAAAAAAATTGCCCTGAGGTTTAAGGTGAGATTACGCACCCCAGTAGCCACACATGACAGCAGTGCTGCCACTTAAAAATTGCCCTGAGGTTTAAGGCAAGAATACGCAGCCCAGACACCACACAAGACAGCGGTGCTGGCTGCATGTCAGTTGTGCAGTACCGTGCGTGCGTACTATTCGCTGTGAACACAGCACCGCAACTGCACAAAAAACTGCCTTGACGTTTAAGGCAAGAATACGCAGCCCAGACACCACACAAGACAGCGGTGCTGGCTGCGTGTCAGGTGTGCAGTACCGTGCGTGCGTACTATTCGCGTTGATTATGTGAACACAGCACCGCAACAGCACAAAAAAACTGCCCTGCAGGGGTAAATGTGACCTCAAAAAAAGCTGGGAAAATGGTCACAATTAATTCTGTGACCTTATACTTTCAGCTCTGAAAAGAGCTTTTGGGTTTTACAGAGGATTTCTGGATGATTTGCACCAAAAAACACGACTCTCCCTAGCAGCTTCTCACACTCTCCCTACACTAGCTGTGTTCTGCATGCAATGTGCAGAAAATGGCGGCGGCAGGGCTTAGTGCTAGGCTATGATGACTCATAGGATGCTGGGCGGCCAGCTAATCATAGTAATGCTGCCCACAACTAAGAAGGGTGCGGCATTACTGTGATTGGCAACTGCTGGGTGGGAGAACCGAATAGTGCGAAGCGAGTAGTGAAATACTCGGGATGTACTGAGTACCGCGAGTACCGCATTACTCACCAAGTACCGAATACCCACGAGTATGCTCGCTCATCCCTACTGCTCACACATCCTGATTGACAGCTCCTCAATGTCCCTCCACCCTGATGCTGAAATCTCATATTGTCAAATTGATCAATACAAACCACAGCTGTCAGACAAGATGGAAAACTCAAACTGTCAGAAAGTATTACACAGCCATTCTTACTTGGATTGAAAGTCTAAAAAATGTAATAATGTATAGAGTGCATTCAAATAAACTGAAGCATAAATTTAAAGTGATCAAGTCTGTATATTTATTCATACGATTAAAATGTCTATTAGTAGTTTTTACTGTAGTAATTATCTTTATCTTGAAACACTTGTTAAGCTCATTACATTTTCCTGAAACTGAGCAAATTATGTTTTTTTCCAGCTGCTAAAAGCATGGTAGTCGTCTGTATCATACCGTACACATAAGCTCTGCTATGTATAAAACATATAATGCAGGCTTTCCTTCAATCCAGCATGTTGGCAGTAAAAGCTTATTATACGAGTATTGCCCAAAGTAGCTTGCAGCATTCATCTGTGGTTATTTAGCAGATCCTATTTCTCTCAGATGAATAGAATCTAATTTAACACATAAACATGCATTCACATATTAAAGCAGGGGTGCAGAAACTTTTGAAGCCTCAGGCCACATTGTCAGCTCATAGTTTTTAAGAGGACTGCAATAAAATGTTGACTGAATAAATATTACAAAGCTAGAACACATTTTAATCCTTTTTCAACTTTTGTATAATTAGGAGCCCTGAGCAAGCCTACAGCTTTTTGGAGACAGTTGGTCACAGATGTATTAAAACAAGTGAGATGTAACGTGGCTGATAATGATGAGCAAGCATGCTCGCCACTACTCGGTACTCGCCTGAGCATCTCACTGAATTTTTTGTATTGAAGAATGAAATCATATTGGTATCCATAGGTGATTTATTTTGGGAGCTTAAGCCCATAAAACATATTAAGCTACTCAGTTCCAAAAAAAAAATATTTTGAAATGGTTGGTGGATGGTGAATATTTTTTGAACATTTTTTGACGCATCTAGATCTGTAAAAAAATGTTTTTGTATAGTGAAATCATGCACAAACTTGTTGATGTATTTCATGGGAGAAAAGACATCTAACTTGTAGTTGTCATGTATATCAGCATGTTGTTTTTAACCTCTCTATTACACCACAGCTGTGATTTTCTGGCCTAGGGAGAAATTTGCTTGTTTCTTAGATAGTGTAGGTATACCACGATACACATATCCATCTCAACTAACAGTAATTCTCAGGACTAATCCAGCTGCATAGATATCAGTGCTAGGCAGGCAGTGTATGTGGCAGACTGTAGTGCATATAGCAAGAGGGTCTATTCAAGTTCTGTCTGCTGCTGCTTTTACAGATATTTCTAGGTGTAGTCCCAGGTATCAGGGGCCAGGAATAATTTTTTTGGATCTTAACCTGATTATTTGCTTAAAAAGCAATCCAGGCAACACCATTTTTCTGCACCATTTGCTTGTTGGCACTGCAGAATGCAGCCAGATCCTTTCCATATTACTGCGCTAAAAATTAATTTATTTAAAACTAGGGTTTGTCAATCATATGGATCACATATAAATGCGCTCAAAATTCTGCCATTTCTGGCCTCCATTTAAATTTTGTTGCAGTGTTTTAGCAATGTTACTGACACCAGTTTACTGTTAAAAATAGTTACCTACAGGCCAGCTATTTAAAACTGTGGTTTGCCGTCACACTAGATCACATATAAGTGCGCTCAAAATTCTGCCATTTCTGGCCTCCATTTAAATTTTTTTGCAGTGTGTTAGCAAAATTATTGACACCAGATTGCTGTTAAAAATAGTTACCTACAGGCCAGGTATTTAAAACTACGGTTTTCCATCACATGGATCACATATAAGTTCACTCCAAATTCAGCCATTTGTAGTGAACGTGGAAAATGTTGTCCTCCATTTAAAATGGGCGTGACAAGGTACGGGGTACTAGACATGATGGTGATGGAGCATGCAGAGGCCGAAGCTGTGGGCAAGCTGAAATTGTGCCACAACAAACACCCACATCTTCTCGCCCGACCTTCCTGTCCAAATTACTAGGGGACCACAGCACACCACTATTGAAGCCAGAGCAGTGTCAAAAGGTTCTTGGTTGGATAGCGGATAATGCTTCCAGTCATTTTGCTACCACCACCACCCAGTCTTACACACAGTCAAGTCTCAGTAGCCGTGAGTCTGGACTGCATATTCTTCACCCTGATCCTCCTTTCTCCCACCATGCCGAGTGCCTGGAGACAACTGATCCCACACTTGGACACTCAGAAGAGCTGTTCACTTTTCCATTTATAGATTCATGCCTCTCTCCCGGTCCACTTGAAGAGGGCAAGAGGAGATCACATATAGCAATGCCCAAATATTTCAGCAGCCAAGGTAACATGAAGGCGATGGTGGGAACATGTCACAAGAGGTGGGCGATGATGAGACACAATTGCCAGAAAGTCATGAGGAGGACCAGGATGTGGAAGTGGAATGCCAGGTGGTGAATAATATAGTAACTGACCCAACTTGGCAGGAGGACATGCAGAGAGAGGACAGCAGCACACAGGGGGAGGGAGGTGTAGCACCCCAACAGGCAGGAATTAGCAACCGTTCCCCGTAACACCAACAAGACGGAAGTTGCCAGTCTAACTATTAGGTCTTCCCGAGTCTGGTTGTTTTTTGAAGACTGCCGATAACCCCAAAAAGGCCATTTGCACCACCTGCCAGGCCAGCATCAGCAGGGGTAGAAAAACTACCAGCCTGACCACCACAAGCATGCTCAGGCACATGGCAGCAAAGCACCCGACTTTGTGGGCCAAACCCCAGGGTCCAGGAACAGTGTCTGCGGGTGACACCCCTGCTTCTTCCGCTGTTGTGCGTGTAAGCCAATCCCCTGTACATGGTGCAGGCGAAGATGCCTCCTGCCTTGCACCTGTCATTGCACACCAAACTAGCACCATCAGCAAGCACGTCCACATACTTGTCCCAACGCATCGTTCAGTTGTCCATACTACAGTCCTTGGAACGCAAGTGCAAACACGCAGCCAACGCCCCACAGGTCACACTACTAAATTCCCACATTTTGTGACTGCTTGCGCTCGAAATGTTGCCTTTTAGGCTCGTGGAGATGGAAACTTTCCGCAACCTGAAGGTGGCGGCGGCCGTCTCTCGGTACTCGGTCCCCAGCCACCACTATTTCTCCCGGGGTGCTGTCCCCGCATTACACAAGAACGTGTCCCACAACATTAGCCATGCCCTCAACAATGCAGTTACTGGAAAAGTTCACCTAACCACAGACACGTGGACAAGTGCTTGTGTGCAGGGATGGTACATCTCACTGATGGCACACTGGGTTAACATAGTGGAAGCCGGGACCCAGTCTGACCTTGGGATGGAACACGTCCTCCCAATGCCGAGGATTGCGGACTCTAGGTCAATCAGGGTTGTCCCCACAGTCTACTGCTCCTGCACCTCATCCTCCCCCTTCGCCTCTTCAGCCTCCATCTCCAAAATGACCACATCAGTCACAAGCTGGAAGCATTGCAGCACTGCCTCAGCCAAGCGGCAACAGACTGTGCTGAAGCTAATATGCTTAGGTGACAAACCGCACAATGCTGAAGAGTTGTTGACAGCTCTGAAAGAGCAGGCAGATCTGTGGCTGAAACCACTGAACCTACAGCCAGGCATGGTCGTGTGTGACAATGGCTGGAACCTGTGAATAATTAAAGAAAGGGTGCACTATTATCAGTAATATTAATAAACAGAGTGCAATACCTAACCTGTATAACAATGAAACTAAAAAAAGGGAGAAAAAAGACTAGACTAATAATGGTATGCACCTCTATATAAAAATATGAAAAAAACTTTATTTCATGTTGGACATAATGAGCTTAAAAACATTTAAAATACAACACATAACCCAATAACCAACACCCCCTAACCCCCCCAAAAATATCAGACTGCACAAGATTTCAATATAGTCCATACAATGGGTAAATAGCAGCCTCCTAACATATTAATACAGGGATACATATGTCATGATAGTAATGCAATTGTATAGCATATATCACAATAAGCATGAAAAATACAAGCTGCAAGAAATGCGAGTGGCCAAAGGTGATTACACGCACAAATGTCCCTAATGAACATCACATGGCAATGTCCAACCTAAGTCACCTTCTTGGAAAAAGTAGCTGTAATAATCCATACATGTCTCCACAATATGCAAAAATGAATTGCCAAGAGGAATATGACCAAAGAGCTAAATAGCTAAGAAATATCAAGTATAATCACCACATGATCACCAGACCACTAGTCAGACACAGACTCGGAGGCAACAAGAAGTCCCAATGGGGAAAGAAAGGGTGTGTTGAAAAAAACCCACGCATATCACTGCTAAGAGCAGCTTCGTCAGGGGAAGTGAATCCAAGGGAGAAATAAGCTGGTTTATATACACATACTGGCATATAAGCATGATCCAAGGAGGTGGATACGAGGGTGAGCAACCTGAAGTTAATGAACGCTCAGGAGCAGGAACTCTGACACAGGATGTTACCGCTGTGGCCATAGTAACGATCACACTTGCGCATTGGTCACCACTAACCCTGGTGAGAACGTAATGCATGCCTCGCACACGCCGTGTATGTCACAAAAATGCAGATCGTGACGCGCGCTGGTGCCAGCAAAAAGCAAGCAAGAGGATCAAACCAATTGTATGTAACGCGCATGTGCGGCCGGGCTCAACCAAAAACATATGGAAGTAAGAGTGAAGTAGTATATCCCTGAGAGGGAAATCAGAAAGACTAAACAGATAACTAATCTATAGTGCTTTATTGTTCACAAGAGATACCCCTCAATTAGAGAGAAAGGGCCATAACAAATGGGCACAGAAAGCAGTAGTGCAATGAAGTAAACCTACAATTTTGGACCTGCAAGAAATATACACTACCATTCAAAAGTTTAGGTTCACTTACAAATTTCCTTATTTTTGAAAGAAAAGCAGTTTTTTTCCAATGAAGCTAACATTAAATGATTCAGAAATACACTCTATATATTGTTAATATGGTAAATGACTATTGTAGCTGTAAATGTCTAGTTTGTAATGCAATATCTTCATAAGTGTATAGAGGCCCATTTCAAACAACCATCACTTCAGTGTTTTTATGGTACTTTGTGTTTGCTAACTGTGTAAGAAGGCTAATGGATGGTTAGAATACCCTTGAAAACCCTTGTGCAAGTATGTTAGCACAGCTGAAAACAGTTTGGCTGATTAGAGACGCTATAAACCTGACCATCCTTTGAGCTAGTTGAGAATCTGGAGCATTACATTTGTTGGTTCCATTAAACTCTCAAAATGGCCAGAAAAAAAGAAATTTCATGTAAAACTTGACAGTCTATTCTTGTTCTTAGAAATGAAGGCTATTCCATGCGAGAAATTGCCAAGAAACTGAAGATTTCCTACAACGGTGTGTATTACTCCCTTCAGAGGAGAGCACAAACAGGCTCCAACCAGAGTAGAAAGAGACGTGGGAGGCCCCGCTGCACAACTGAGCAACAAGAGAAGTACATTAGAGTCTGTAATTTGAGAAATCGACACCTCACAGGTCCTCAACCGGTAGCTTCATTAAATAGTACGCACAAAATGCCAGTGTCAACGTCAACAGTGAAGAGGTGACTCTGGGATGCTGTCCTTCAGGGCAGAGTGGCAAAGAAAAAGCCATATCTGAGACTGGCTAATAAAAGGAAAAGATTAACATGGGCAAAAGAACACAGACATTGGACAGAGGAAGATTGGAAAAAAGTATTATGGACAGACGAATCCAAGTTTGAGGTGTTTGGATCACATAGAAGAACATTTGTGAGATGCAGAACAACTGAAAAGATTCTGGAAGAGTGCCTGACGGTATCTGTCAAGCATGGTGGAGGTAATGTGATGGTCTGGGGTTGCTTTGGTGCTGGTAAAGTGGGAGATTTGTACACGGTAAAAGGGATTTTGAATAAGGAAGGCTATCACTCCATTTTGCAATGCCATGCCATACCCTGTGGACAGAGCCTGATTGGAGCCAATTTCATCCTACAACAGGACAATAATCCAAAGCACACCTCCAAATTATGCAAGAACTATTTTGGGAAGAAGCAGGCAGCTGGTATTCTATCTGTAATGGAGTGGCCAGTTCAGTCACCAGATCTCAACCCCATTGAGCTGTTGTGGGAGCAGCTTGACCGTATGGTACCCAAAAAGTGCCCATCAAGCCAAGCCAACTTGTGGGAGGGGCTTCTGGAAGCATGGGGTGAAATTTCTCCAGATTACCTCAGCAAATTAACTGCTAGAATGCCAAAGGTCTGCAATGTTGTAATTGCTGCAAAGGGAGCATTCTTTGACGAAAGCAAAGTTTGAAGGAGAAAATTATTATTTCAAATAAAAATCTTTTTTTTGAACCTTGTCAATGTCTGGAATAGATTTTAAATTCATTTGGCAACTCATTTGATTAATAAAAGTATAAGTTTTCATGGAAAACACAAAATTGTTTGGGTGACCCCAAACTTTTGAACGGTAGTGTACACTGCTCAAAAAAATAAAGGGAACACTAAAATACCACATCCTAGATATCTCTGAATGAAATATTACAGTTGCAAATTTTTATTCATTGCATAGTGAAATGTGTTCAGAACAATAAAACATAACAATTATCAATGTAAATGAAAATGAATATCCCATGGAGTTCTGGATTTGGAATGATACTCAAAATCAAAGTGGAAAATCAAATTACAGGCTGATCCAACTTTACTGGAAATGCCTCATGACAGATGCTCAGTATTGTGTGTGGCCTCCATGTGTCTGTATGACCTCCCTACTGAACAATGCCTGGGCATGCTCCTGATGAGGCAGTGGATGGTCTCCTGAGGGATCTCCTCCCAGACCTGGACTAAAGAATCTGCCAACTCCTGGACAGTGTGTGGTACAACGTGACATTGGTGGATGGAGCGAGACATGATGTCCCAGATGTGCTCAATCAGATTCTGGTCTGGGGAACGGGCGGGCCAGTCCATAGTTTCAATGCCTTCATCTTGCAGGAACTGCTGACACACTTCAGCCACATGAGGTCTGGCATTGCCCTGCATTAGGAGGAACCCAGGGCCAACAGCACCAGCATATGGTCTCACAAGGGGTCTGAGGATCTCATCTCGTTACCTAATGACAGTCAGGCTACCTCTGGCGAGCACATAGAGGGCTGTGCGGCCCTCCAAAGAAATGCCACCCCACACCATTACTGACCCACTGACAAACCGGTCATGCTGAAGGATGTTGCAGGCAGCAGATTGCTCTTCACAGCGTCTCCAGACTCTGTCATGTCTGTCACATGTGCTCAGTGTGAACCTGCTTTCATCTGTGAAGAGCACAGGGCACCAGTGGCAAATTTGCCAATCCTAGTGTTCTGTGGCAAGTGCCAAGTGTCCTGCATGGTGTTGGGCTGTGAGCACAACCCCCATCTGTGGATGTCAGGCCCTCAGACCATCCTCATGGAGTCAGTTTCTAACCGGTTGTGCAGACATATGCACATTTATGGCCTGTTGGAGGTCATTTATCAGGGCTCTGGCAGTGCTCCTCCTGTTCCTCCTTGCATAAAGGCGGAGGTAGTGGTCCTGCTGCTGGGTTGTTGCCCTCCTATGGCCCCTTCCAGTCTCCTCATGTACTGGTCTGTCTCCTGGTAGCGCCTTCAGCCTCTGGGCACTACGCTGACATACACAGCAAACCTTCTTGCCACAGCTCGCATTGATGTGCCATCCTGAATGAGCTGCACTACCTGAGCCACTTGAGTGGGTTGTAGAGTCCATCTCATGCTACCACGAGTGTGAAAGCACAACCAACAATCAAAAGTGACTAAAACATCAGCCAGAAAGCATTGGTGCTGAGATGGGGGTCTGTGGTCCCCACCTGCAGAACCACTCCTTTTTTGAGGGTGTCTTGATAATTGCCAATAATTTCCATCTGTTGTCTATTCCATTTGCACAATAGCATGTGAAATTGATTGTCAGTCAGTGTTGCTTCCTAAGTGGACAGATTGATTTCACAGAAGTTTGATTTACTTGGAGTTATATTCTGTTGTTTAAGTGTTCCCTTTATTTTTTTGAGCAGTTTATATATATACAGTATATATATGACATCAGTATCCATCATATAGTTATAATGTTGACAGATTATTATCCTCAAATAAATAAAATAATCCAATAATAGTTCAAATAAGTAGTCATATAGTACAATTGTTTAGTCACAGAATTTAGAAAATTAATACTACTGCTACACACAGATGGATCATCCAGTGAACAATACGGAACTTATTGGACCAGCAGAGGGCATATCCAAGTTTGTTGTCATGAATACAAAGTGAAGTGGAGCATGTCCCTCCTATAATAAAAAAACAAACATAAATATGTAAACAATATGAATCAACACAAAAGAAAAAATATATATATTTGAAGTATTCATCCTAGGAAACCAGTAAAAAGGAGTTCCTCAATAAGCCCTGCTGGAGCCACTGAATTTAATGCATAGATCCACCGAGATTCTATTTGTAGCAGTAGTTTACGTGAACTGCCGCCCCTGCCACCCAAAAAGATTTTTTGTAGCCCAACAATTTTTAGATTCCTAGAGGAGCCCCCATGTGCCGCCAAGAAATAGGCAGCTATAGGTGTAAATGTCTTGCCCTTCTGTTGCTCAATAGCTGTCAGATGTTTCGTAGATAAATGCTTTTGAGCCCTTTTTCTTAACGCTTAACACCTCAAATGATAGCATAGATCACATCTCTTGATTTACAATTCACGTAAGTTTTCAACAAATGTATTTTAGAGTTAGTGGGATCCGAAAACATATCCCGTGTAGGAGACATAAAGGGACAAACATTACAGTCCCCACATGAGAATGATCCTCTGAGGATAATGCCCCTGCTGAGTCTGGTAGTGGGTCTAGAAAAATGACTCCTGGTTAATATGTCTCGCAGGTTGGGGGCCCTTCTGACTATAAGTAACGGCCTTGCTGTTGTCACTGCAGCAGTCTGAGCATCAGTCCTCGAAATTGGCCAGTGTTTTGACAAGATGGACCTTACCTGATGCCAGCTGCTATTGAAATCAGTAATAAACCTAATCTGTGGGTCCTGATTATGTCTCCTAGGGGACAGAAGTGACGCCTGGCCCAGCTCCCTTGCACGTTGGAAAGCCTTAGATACTATTCTTTTCGGGTACCCCCTTTGTCAAAATAGATTTGTAAGATGACGTGCCTGCGATAAAAAGTCCTGGTCACGGGTGCAATTATGTCTTATGTGTAAAAATTGGCCAATGGGTACACCCACCTTGGTATGCATTGGGTGAAAGCTATTAAATTCTAATAAGGAATTGGTTGCCGTTGGTTTACTGAAAAGATTCGTAAATAAATGATGACCTTCAACCTCTATTTTCAAATCCAAAAACGTGGCAGAGCTGTTGGGGATAGAGTAAGTGAGGAAAATGTTATAAGAATTAACATTGAGACCATTCAAGAACCGTATGCAGTCTCCTTCAGTACCCATCCATACAAAGAAAAGGTCATTGATGTAACAATGCCAGTGACAATCCTGGACTTGAAAGGTCTTGGACGGTATAGAACATTCTCCTCCCACCAGCGTAAAAAGATGTTAGGGTAGGCTGGCACACATTTAGCCACCATCGCCACTCCGGACGTTTGCAAAAAGAATGTACTGTCAAAAAGAAAAATATGATGATATAGGACAAACTTAAGAAGTTCAAAGAGAAAGGCATCATGTCGATGATCCATATGGCTAGCTCTATCCAAAAAGAAAGTGACAGCGTCAATACCATCAGCATGGCTGATGGAGTAAAGTGACTCCACGTCACATGTCACTAGATGAGACTCCGCTGGCAAGGAAATATGTCAGCAGATATCGATAAAGTGGGTAGAGTCTCTAATAAATGAACGTGCGTTATATACAATTGGTTATATCCTCTTGCTTGCTTTTTGCTGGTACCAGAGCGCGTCACGATCTGCATTTTTGTGACATACACGGAGCATGCGTGGCATGCATTACGTTCTCACCAGGGTTAGTGGTGATCAATGCGCAAGCGCGATCGTTACTATGGCCACAGCGGTAACATCCGGTGTCAAAGCTCCTGCTCCTGAGCATTCATTAGCTTCAGGTTGCTCACCCTCGTATCCACCTCCTTGGATCATGCTTATATGCCAGTATATGTATATAAACCAGCTTGTTTCAGCCTTGGATTCACTTCCCTTGACGAAGCTGCTCTTAGCAGCGATACGCATGGGTTTTTTTCAACACACCCTTTCTTTCCCCATTGGAACTTCTTGTTGCCTCCGGGTCTGTGTCTGACTAGTAGTCTGGTGATCATGCGGTGATTATACTTGATATTTCTTAGCCATTTAGCTCTTTGGTCATATTCCTCTTGGCAATTCATTTTTGCATATTGGGGAGACATGTATTTCTGGATTATTATAGTTACTTTTTCCAAGAAGGTGACTTAGGTTGGACATTGCCATGTGATGTTCATTAGGGACATTTGTGCGTGTAATCACCTTTGGCCACTCGCATTTCTTGCAGCTTTTTCATGGTTATTGTGATATATCCTATACAATTGTATTACTATCATGACACATGTATCACTGTATTAATATGTTTGGAGGATGCTATTTACCCATTGTATGGGCTATATTAAAAACTTGTACAATCTGATATTTTTGGGGGGTTTGGGGTGTTGGTTATTGGGTTGTGTGTTATGAGCTCATTTTCTGCTCCGCCAGTTGAGAATTCCCCTTCCGTTCTCCCTCTGGTGGTGACAGGAGGTAGAGAGGTTGGCTTAAGTGGTAGTGATCTGCCACCTGGTGAGGAAGATGACAATTGGATCTCTGGAGGATCAGAATGGATATAAGACAGCCGACGCCCTATCCTAGTGCTGGTGATTCAGTCTGCTTCTCAGGTCTAGGACTCAGCTCTGTTCCAGTTTTCCCAAGATAAGTTTGTTTTTTGCTAATGTTCACACTTGCTCTTGTTGGTCATTTCAGTTTTTTGTGTGGTCAGCCAGCTGGGCTGTGCTGAATTTCCACACTTATTTGCCAAATTGTCTTTTTTGTCCCTTAATGGATTGGCCTCTTTTTTCTCTATCTCAGAATATTTCTGAGTGCTGATATAGTGGGAGAAGTCTAGTGACTTCAGGGTTTATTTTGCTATCAGTTGTGTTGGACATTTCTGTAGGTTTTTTTGGCAGATTGCAGACAGTATCTTTCCTTTCCTGTCCTTTCTAGTTAGTTTGGCCCCATCGTTTGCTCAGCCTATTTTCCTGCCTTTGTTTGTGTTTTCATCTTGTTTAACCATCAATACATGTGGGGGGCTATCTCTCCTTTGGGGTCTGCTCTGGGACAGTTAATTTTCCTCTTTTCCTGCTTTAGGCTTATTTAGTTCTCCGGTTGTGATGAGGCATCTAGGACCACCGTAGGAACACTCCATGACTGCTGCTAGTTGCGTGTCAGGATCAGGGGTCTGCAGTCTGTATAGTTACCAACCTCTTTGGTTTTCTGAGAGTTAGCTTGTTTGTTTTTTATTTCCTCCTCGGCTACTCGTTCATAACAGTTGTGTGTTGTATTTTAAATGTTTTTAAGCTCATTATGTCCAAGATGAAGCAAAAGGTTTTTTGATATTTTTATAGAGAGGTGCATACCATTATTAATCTAGTCTTTTTTCTCCCTTTTTTAATGGCTGGAAATTGGTAGTGGCTCTGAGGCGAGGGGAGCTCACACACGTACCATGCCTGGCCCATGTGTTTAACCTCATGGTTCAGTGGTTTCTCAAAACCTACCCAGAGCTGCCGTATCTGCTTGTCAAAGTATGCTGCCTGTGTGCCCATTTTAAAAAGTCAGTTACAGCTTCCGCCGCCCTTGCCATGCTCCGACTGGTGTGTTATGTCCTCACGTGTTGGAACTCTACACTGCAGATTTTGGGAAGGATTTTGGAGCAGAAGTGGGCAGTTGTTGACTACCAGCATCAACAAGGCTGTTGGTATTCAGTTCAGACTCCACATATAAGGCCTCAGGAGTGGACATGAGTGTTCAACACATGTACCATCCTCCAAAACTTTGAGGACTCCACCAAGATAGTGAGCGGTGATGATGCCATAATTAGCATCACCATCCCATTTCTCTGTGTTCTGAAACTCTTTCTGCTCGTGATCAAAGAGGATGCATTGCAGGCGGATCAAGATGAGATAGAGCAAGGAAGCATGCAGGGTGATTACACACAGCCCAGCCTCATCTCATCCCAATGTGGATTGGGTGACAATGAGGATGAGGATGAGGAATAACAGGAGCTAGTTACATGCTCTATAGACGGTAGTACCTGCACAACTGTCATACCGTCTGTTCAGCATGGATGGCCTGAGGACAAGGAGGAGGAGTGGAGCATGGTCAGTTGTCCTCTTGGTGAGGACACAGAAGTCTTGCCTTTCTGCACTCTGGCACGCATGGCTGAGTTTATGTTGTGCTGCCTTTCCCATTACCCTCGCATTCTCCAAATTTTGGGTGACAGTCGTTACTGGTTGGTGACACTTCTAGACCCACACTACAAGGAGAACTTTCTATCTCTTATTCCCGAGGTGGACAGGTCTACTAAAATGGGGCAGTACCAGAAGGCCCTTGATTTGAAAAAAATTCCCATCTGAAAACGCTGCTGGCAGAGGTCACAGTTCATTGGACAACCAAGGAGTACAGGCAAGAGAGACACAACTCCAATCCAGTAGAGGCAGGGGGACACTGTCAAAGTTCTGGGAGAGTTTTCTCAGACCCTCCCATCGCCCTGGCTCTGAGGCATGGGGTACTATCACAAGGAGTACAAAAGTTTGGTAAGATGCTGAGGAAATACCTTGCTGACAATACCAACATCCTCCATGATTCTTCTGTGCCTTATAATTATTGGGTATCCAAGCAGGACACGTGGCATGAACTGGCTTCCTACGCCTTGGAGGTCCTGGCCTGCTCTGCTGCTAATGTTTTGTCAGAGCGGATATTTAGTGCCACTGGTGGAATTATAATAATATTAATAATTTTATTTACATAAACATATTCTGCAGCACTTTACTTTATAGAGGGGACTTCTACAGACAATAGACATTACAGCATACCAATAAACACATTGATCAAAACAGATACCAAGAGGAATGAGGACCCTGCTTGCAAGTTTATAATCTATAAGGAAAAAGGGGAGACACGAAAGATGGATGGTAACAATTATAACTGATAAGCGCATCCATCTGTCAACTGAAAATGCTGACAGGCTGGCTCTTATAAAAATGAACAATTGCTGGATTGAGCTAGACTTCTTAACACCACTGAATGATAGCAGCGTAACATAAACTCAAATCCAGTGTATTTTTTAGGGAGGTCTATTCCCATGCACCTCTTCACACCCACACATGGGTATACCCATTTGAACACTGTTCCCATCGACTTCCACAATTTCTAGTCCCTCTGCAGACCGCCGGGGGAGGGGGGTGGGGGGCCAGAAAAATGCTCAAGTTTCCCATAGACTTACATTGGGCTCAATGCTCGGGTCGAGCACCCGAGCATTCCAATTTGCTTGACCCGAGCAACAACAACCAGAGCATTTTAGTGCTCACCCTTCACTAGTGGTTGAAACTCAGTCTTTCAATAATAGATATTTCCACAGACTGTATAAGAGAAAATTAAATTAATATTAAATTATTGTCTTGCTGAGGCAGCATCATTTGCTGCAAATGCTGTGTGGCTGTAAAGTACAGACATCAGCCTAAATACTGTTAGTGTTCTATGCACATGTTGCAGATTTAATAAAAATGAAAAAAGCTGGAGAGAAGAAGCACAAAATAGAGTCCTATCTGGTGGTAAAGAGGGTATAGGAAGTTAAGAAATCCCTTCATCTGATACGGTTGTGACAGTCACAACTCCTGTATAAAGCATTTGAAGGTTGCTGGTTTGATGCAATAGAATGATGAATCTGGTGGTTCAATATCCGTGCTGCCAAGTATTCAAAGTACGATCATAGACAGAGATGTGGTGTAGTTGACATTTATTATCTGTGGTTTTCTCCTGATGAAGAGGTTTGTAAACCTTGAAACGTGTTGACGCAATAAACCGAAATCATTGCACATCTCTGTCTATGATCGTACTTTGGATACTTGGCAGCACAGATCTTGAATAAGTTTGACCATAGAGTAGTCAAAGCAGAGCAGCCAACAAGTTCTGAGCACTTCTAGGAAATCCTTCAAGATTATTCGAAAGCCAGTCCAGACGACTTTGTGATTAGGTTCATTAAGAGAATTATGTGCACACGTAGTTTTTTTGGTGTGCGGATTTTGTAGAGAAAATCGCAGGTAAATCTGCAGGACAAAAGTCCTGCGGTTTATCTGCGGTTTTGCCTGCGGTTTTGCCCTGCGGTTTTACACCTCATAATGGATGAGGTGTAAAACTGCAGCATTTCTGCACCAAACAATTGACATGCTGCGGATTGTAAATTGCAGCAAAACCGCGCGGAAAAATCCGCAGCATGTGCACAGCTTTTTTAAAATTTCCATAGGAAATAAAGGTACTGTACAACGCAGCAGAATCTGCTGCATACCCGCAGCTGCAGAAACGCTGCGGAACCGCAGCAGAATCCACACCGTGTGCACATACCCAAATGGTGTGTATAACTGTCATCAGAGTAAGAGGGGGGTACTTAGAGGAATTTAAGGTTCAGCACTATAAATTTTTTTTCAGAACAGTAAAGGGCCATTTAAAGATTACGAAAATTGGTACAGTAAACAGCATCACTGATTTGGTTTCTGTCACATCTTATTATCACCAAGGTGAGCACTGAAATCCCAAGGATGGTTCTGTGTATGAGTGTACAAGCTCACAGTGCACGTCCTTATCTCATTACATAGTGACCTTGTGTGTGCTTGGGCAGAACCTTCGTGGGCCAAATCAGAGCCAGAAGTCCTTGCCTAGAGTAAGGAGCCCAGGGATTCAGCGCTTGCAGTGGTGATCAAAAGACGCAACGAGGACTTCTTTTATGGTACATACTCTGGTTTACAAAACATGTTTCTTTATCCCATGTTTTTATCAGTGTTTTTGCTGCCTGAAGTTTATTTCTACAATCTGTACAATCCAAAAAGAACAAGCAAAGCCATTACATGAACAAGAATGCTTAAACTTTTGACTGGTGCTGAATGTACGTATATATACTGTCACTGGTTTATTGTGACAGAGAGGAGCCAGAAGACCGCAGTGTCTGATTTCTCTGACTCCTGCACTGATTAGATGCACTTTACCTTCATACTAAACAATGCAAATTTCTTTTAACAGTGCAGGGGTTAATCTGCTCAGTTGAGACCTCCTGGAAGCTTTCCTGCATTAAGGTTCTCAGTTATGAACTGTTAGCCACTCCTATCTCCTATATAATCTGGGCTCCAGCTAGCACTCATTGTCAGAGTAACTTTTGCTGCATGGCTGGAGGTTGTTGGTGGTTATTACTGGAAAGGAGTTTGCTGTATTTATCTGTGACTGTTGCTAGGTTTTGAGTGTGTGATAACTTTCTTTCTTCTCCTACTTTGGTTTAACCCATACTCGGCTCCACGGTGTTTACCTCTGTTGTTTATGTGTGTATATTTGTATGACTGGTATTTTGCTTTATCCCTGTTTGCATTACCTTGTTAGTCTGGCTGGTGTATTGTGGTAGACTACTACTCCCCTCTTCCCTAGGTGGAGGAAGGGTACAGACTGAGGGCCGATTCAGGAGCTAAAGCAAGGTTTGTGGCCCCGGCATCATCAGAAGTAATCCAGGGAACAAGGCAAGCTAAGGCGCTCCTAGCATTAGGGACAGGTAAGAAGCCCCTGATCCTGTGAAAAGTGTCAGTATGGAATGGCTGTACACCACAAACAATAGTTGGTTAAGAGCCAATTTCACAATATAGTAAATATCTTGAGCTGGGATCTACCATGCCCTTCTTAGTAAACTCCATCTATTTTAGAAAAGTATCATGGCCTACCTAAACTCAAAATGTTGCATACACTTTCAGTGCAAAAATGTACTTTTATATGCCAGAAAATTGGCTTAAACACTTTGATAATATCCCCTCAAAAGTAAAATATACTTTGCATACAGTACCGTGCAGAAGTTTTAGATAGGTACATAGAGTTGTAAAGTAGAGTACTTTCAAAAATAGAAGTGTTAACAGTTTGATTAGATCAACTATAAAAATGCAAAGTGAAGGAAGAGAGAAAATTCAAAATCAAATCAATATTTGGAATGAATAGCCCGTGCCTTCAAAACAGTGTAAATTCTTCTAGGGACAATTGCCTGCAAATTTTGAAGGAATTTGACATAGAGTTTGTTCCAAACATCTTTTAGAACAAATAACAGATCTTCAGTTGATGCAGGCTTGTGCAAATCCTTTCTTTTCATGGTATTCCAGACAGTCTCGATGTTGAGCTCAGGACTCTGTGGCCATATCATCACATTCAGGATTTCTTTTTTTTCTTTATTCTGAAGACAGATCTTATTCACATTGGCTTTATGTTTGAGCATCGTTGTCCTGCTACACAACAAATTGGGAGCCAAACAACTCACTGATAGTATTGCATAATGTATTAGTATCGACCTGTATTTCTCAATATTGAGGACTATTGGCAGCAAATTATTCAGGATACTCTCCAAGAGTGTGACAATAGAGCTTCTTTTTTCTGGAACAAACAGGAACAATATATGATAAGCGTAATAGATCAGGAATAAATCATTTGTGTGTCTCTATCTGTGCATTATCTACAGCAGGCTGCTTCTCTCATATACAGACACAGGAAAACAGGAAATACAGTCACATGCTCTCCCTGTGTGAGCCTCTGGGAGTTTTTTTTTGTTCTTTTTGATCTTTATAAATAGCATACAAATCTAGCAAACAAACACTCATAGAGAGGAATTGAGTCGTTGCACCAAACATATTCCAACACCCCACTCAACAACTACTTTTCCTGTTAGTCCCATTGCGGTTCTGAAGTCCACTAACTTGGCTCTTGATAATGACTTTGTCATACCATCTTGTCAGACTCGCAATAAACAAACTCGAGTTCACCATTCCACTAGGTCACGTAAGTGGTGATGTTTTACATCAATGTGCTTAGTCCTTGCACTAATCTTCTCACTGCTGGGAAGTTTAATGCATCCTTTGTTGTCCTCATAGATAACTGTTGGTTGAGCTAATGGCTTGCTGAAATCTTCCAAAAGTTGCTTCAACCAAATTACTTCTTCATTTGCATAAGCAGCAGACATATATTATGCTTCTGTAGAAGATAATGCGACTCACACTTGTTTTCTGCTGGACCAAAAAATTGAATTTTCTCCTAGCTTGAACAAGTAGCCACTTGTTGATTTCCGATCACTGGAATCTCCAGCCCAATCTGCATCCACATAACCTCTGAGACTGAGATTTCCTGATGCAGATATCTTAAGATTTAGCCTTTGAGTTTCTTTAAGATATTGAAGAATTCTCTTAATTACATTACAGTCTCTTTGGCATGGCTTGCTTATGTGTCAGCAGAGAACTCCGACTGTGGCTCTGATATCCAGACAAGTTGTGGTTGCTATGTACAGAAGTGCCCCCATTGCTTGTCTGTAACTCTCATTGCTGGGTAGCAGATCTTCTCCTTCCAACTTTACGTAGGACGGATCCATTGGTATTGACGCACCTTTGGCTTCTGACATTCCAAACTGGTTTAATATTGCGGAAATTTTAGAACTTTGGTTGAGAAGAAAACTCCCATCTTCCTGTCTCTGGATTTGGATTCCCAAATAATATGTCACATTTCCAAGGTCCTTAGTCTTAGAATGCAGGTTGAGAATTTCACCTAGCTTTGCCATTTCATTTTCATCTTGATGAGACATGATTACATCATCTACATATAGGAGAACATGCATCCACTCCTTCGCTACATTTTTTGTATACAAACATGGATCAGCTTGAGATCTTATAAATCGTTCATCAATCAAAACTTTGTTCATTTTCAAGGTCCAAGCTCTTGCTGACTACTTAAGTCCCTAGAGATATTTTTGCATTTTATAAACAAGGTGCTCTTCACCCTTTTTAATATATCCCTCAGCTTGGCTCATGTACAACTCTCCTTCAATGTCACCATGTAGGAAGGTTGTTTTGATGTCAAAATGTCTCACTGTCATCTGTTAAACTGCAGCTACGGACATTAAAGTTCTAACTGTGAAAATGTAGAATCATAATCTTCACCATACTTTTGCAAGTACCCTTATGTGACCAATCATGCCTTAAACCAGTGAACTTTACCTTCTGAGTCATATTTGGTTTTGAAGACCAACTTACATCCGATAGCTCTTTTTCCTTGTGGTAGCTCAGTAAGCTCCCATGTCTGGAATTGGTGAAGGGACTCCATCTCCTCATTAGCAGCATTTATCCACTTCCGCTTCTCTTGAGCAGGCAGTTTTTGCATCTCTTGCCATGATTGTGGCTCTGGTTCAGGAAGTGTTGTGACCATATAAGATACACATGTAGCTGGAATACCTTTGCTTGGCCTTTCTGATCTCCTGACTGGAGGTTGACTTGGTTCTTCTGTGTCTTCCTTGGTGGCTTCAGAGCTTGTCCACACTTGTTCTTGTTTTTTAGGTTGAATAACTGGTAATTTTAACAATACAGAGTTTTCATCAATCACTACATGTCTGCTGAATGTTACTGTGTTGGTCTCTGGGTGCAGGATTTTGTATCCCTTTTGAGTTTTGCTATAGCCTACCATGACTCCTTGCTTTGCATGTGATTCCCACTTGGAACGTTTTTCTTTGGGAATATACACCAACATTTTGCTTCCAAATATACTGAGATGCTTCAGGTTGAGCTTCTCGCAGTTCCATAGCTCATATGGAGTTTTATTTGTGGCTTTACTTGGCACTCTGTTTTGAAGATAGCAAGCTGTCATGATGTCTTCTCCCCAATATGTTATAGGTTGATTCTCATCAAACAACATACTTCTTCCACTTTCACAAAGAGTACAGTTCTTTCTCTCTGCAATGCCATTTTGTTCTGTGTTGTATGGAATGGTAGTCTGGAACACAATTCCATCCTTTTTCAAAATGGTTTGCACCTTACCACTGGTATATTCGGGTCCATTATCTGCACGCAGGGCTTTTGGCATTCTTTGAAATTTGTTAACCACTACAGCAATTTATTCTTCAAGTTTCTGTGAAACTTCATCCTTACTGTGAAGCAGATAGGCAGCTGTATATCTGGAGTAGTCATCAATAAATGTGAGAAAATATCTCTTATTGCTAGGAGCTTGAACACTCATTGGGCCGCATACATCTGTCTGTATCAGATGCAGTGGCTGTGTAGATCTAATGGTGCTTATTTTAGGAGAGTATTTTCTGGACATTTTCCCTTTAAGACAGCTAGTGCACTTCATCATTTGACTACACTGGTTGATTTCAATACCATTTACAAGTTGAGCTAGCTTCCTTACTGCTTCTGGGTCTCTGTGCCCAAGACGTCTGTGCCATACATGGATACAGTTCTTATGTTAATCTTGTCTAGCACTGTACACTCTTTCTTTGCATTTTAGCTGATAAAGTTCATCTTGGATTTTTCCTTCTGCAAGAGTGTGACCCTTCCTTTAGATGATGCAGCTGTTATCTCTAAAAGTAACTACATTCCCCTTTTGCGTGAGCTTCATTACTGACAGAAGATTCTTTCAATGCTGGGAACAAAGAGGACATCCTTTATTGGGATCTTTCTGCTTTGTGCTGAGCTAACTGGACAGTGGAGGTAGCCGTATCCTATTCATTCTGAAGTCATATTGTGACCATTAGCTAAGATTACCTTTTCTGACTTGCTTTCATTAGGGTCAGTGAAGAAATCCTTGTTATTTGTCATATGACTGCTTTCACCAGAATCTATACACCTTATAGGCTTTGCAGATGAGCCTGTGCTGGCATTAAATGCAGCTTCAACACATGCAGAATCTTCCCTTACAGCTGTTTTAACTCTTTGATGACTGTTCTGCTTTTTCAGCTGACTCATTCTTGCTTTCCAAATTCTGCAGTTTGTTTTAAGGTGGCCAGGCTTTTCTACAGACAAAACATCCAAAAGTTTCTATTAGATTGCTCTTATATTTAGGGAAATCCTGTGTCTTTAATGCTATTTCTGCTTTGCATTCATTACTGCTGCTTACATGCTGCATTTTTCTCTTGAATTCATCCACAAGTTTGCCTTTAACATACTCTAGAGTCAGCTCTTTATCTGGCCATGCATCTAGTGCAGTCACGAGTGTGTCATAACTCTCTAGAAGACCACTTAATAGAAGTGCAGAAACAAGAAAAACTTTAATTTCTTGTCCAGTACCCCTGAGATGCCCCACAATCTCTAGGGTGTTTCTTATTTAGTCCTGCATTGTTATGAATGAGTCACCGTAGGAGGCAAAAACAGAAATACTAGCTAAGTCCAGAAAACCAGAGAAGTTGGCAGCTATCGGATTGCAGACCCCTGAACCTATCAACAACAACTAGCAGTAGCCGTGGGGGGTTCCTACGGTGCCCTAGACCCCTCGATCACAGCCGGAGAACTACATAGCCTAAAGACAGAAAGGGAAATCTAATCAGACCCCAAAGCAATAGGCAGCCCCCAACATATAATGACGGTGAAGCAAGATGAAAAAACACTCACACAGATAGAAAGATAGGCTGAGCAAATGATGGGGCCCAAGCTAACTAGATAGGACAGGATAGAAAAGCTGCTGTCTGTAATCCGCCAAAACCCTATCAAAACAAGAGCCAACAGCTGATAGGGAAAAAAGCCCTGAAGACGCTAGGCTTCAAAAAGACTATATCAGTACTCAGGTATTTTCTGAAGACAGAGCAAAAAGGAATTCAGCTCACCCCAGCAGGGAATGGCAGAAATCAAGGAAAACAAAGCAAAACAAAACCAAAACAGAAATGCAAAAAGTAGAGCAGAAAACTTAGCTTTTGAGGAGCAGGAATCAGACTGGTCTCCTAGAATCCCTCAGAGAGATCACCAGCAAGGCAGAAGGGCGTCGGCTGCCTTATATCCAGTCAGTAATTCCCGTCACCCAGTCATCATCATCCTGCCCAGGTGTTTGGTAATCAGCCTCACTACCTTCCTTCACCAGAAGAGGGAGTTCATCAGACCTCAATGGTGAAGGGGAAAATGAACTCACAACATTGCATATTCTGTGCATCACTTAGCTTTGATTGATACAGCTTTCTCATAAGATAAAGCTTAATGCTGAAATTTGATCTTTCATGCACTTTCTGTAACTCTTCCCACATCTCCTTTGCAGTTGCACACTTGCATATATGTTCAATCTGATTATCATCTACACTGAGGGAGATCATACTTTGTGCTTTCTTACCCTTCTGTAGCCAATCATCTGGTAATGGATGAGGCACTTGTTCCTGAGTAAATTTCCACGTACCTTCTCTTATGAGCAGCATCTTCACCTTGAATTTCCAGGAGTGGTAGTTCTGGTAAGTGAGGCTTAGCACTGAGAACTTGACAGGATTGCTGCTAGTGGACATCTTCTCTGTTGCTCTGCATTGCTTTTGCTTTGGGCTTCTGTTGCTGTGCTACTCTGGGGTTCTATATCACTCTAGGCCCATAGCCTGTTGGCAACAGATTATTCAGGATACTCTTCAAGCATATGACAACAGAGCTTCTTTTTTGAGGAACAATATATGATAAGCTTAATAGATCAGGAATTAATCATTTGTGTGTCTATATCTGTGCAACATCTACAGCAGGCTGCTTCTCTCATACACAGACACAGGAAAACAGGAAATACAGTCACATGCTCTCCCTGTCGGAGCCTCTGGGAGTTTTTTTTTCTAACTTTACAAACAGCATACAAATCTAGCAACAAAACTCTCATAGACAGGAATGGAATTGTTGCACCAAACATATTCCAGCAAGGACACCATTAATCTTGATTAAATCCTAAACTCCATTTGCTTAACTATAGACCTAAACTTGCAAGGAACATCCTCCATACTTCAATGATGCTTGCAGACATGCATTATTGTAGAGCTCTCCAGCCCTCTGTTGAACAAACTGCCCTTTACTATGCTCAAACATTTCAAATTTTGACTCATCAGACGAGAGCACCAGCTGCTGTTTTTCTGCACCCCAGTTCTTATATTTTCATGCATATTGAGTCTCTTGGCCTTGTTTCCATGTTAAAAGTATGGGTATATAGATAGACTTTTCTGAACAATAGATGGGTATAGCTGGGTTGCACTGGTTTCTGCTAATTCTGAGCTGATGGCCCTCCTGGACATCTTCCCGTCGTGAATGGAAGCAAGCAAAATTTATTTTTCATTGGCTATAGTAAGTCTCATTTGACTACAAACCTTGAAAATGCCCATGTTTCACACACCTGACTATAATCCTACAAAATCCCTGACATTGTGCAAGTGTATGTATTAAAAATTGATTGTGTTTTGAAGGTAAAAACAATCACCTCAAAAACTGATGTGATTTAGATTTCTATTTTGATCATTCACTTTACATTTTATTTATCAGTGAAAAAATGTACTTTTATTTTTAAATTAATACCAGTATCACGGGTGTGTCAGTCGCTGCCTACAGCCACGCTGCATTTGGCTGCAGAAAATCTGAGCGGTTGGCCTTGCAGACTAGTGGCCATCTGCCCCGGCCTTAATGGTGTCATCTGGCTCTGGGTGTTTATAAAGCTCTCATCCTGTCCTTCCCAGTGCAGAGCTTATCGCCAGGGTGACACAGAGATTATCCTGCTCAGTGATTGGTGTGGTCCTATATAGGGATGGTAGGACATGCAGGATAACTGTAGATCTGTCTAGGAGTCTCCACTCCCCCTTCCCTAGTGTTTGGTTCCCCTTCCCTTATCCCTTTTTGTTTCACTTAGTCTGTCCTACACTCTGCGTGACAATCAGTTTGTATCACTATTTTCTTGTGGCAGCCTGTTCCACTCATTGATCACCTTCACTGTCAAAAAGTTTTCTGGTAATATCTAATCTCCATCTTCTCCCTGTCAGTTTCATCCTATTGCTTCTAGTCTTTTTTATGCAAATGGGAGAAAAGGCCCCGTCACACACAGCGAGATCGCCAACAAGATCGCTGATTTTGTGATGCCACAGCGATCTCGCCAGCGAAATCGCTGTGTGTGACATGTATCAACGACCGGTCCCCCTGCCGGGTATTGCTGATCGCACTCGAATGTCCTAGGCCATTTTTTGAATATTGGTCTCCCGCTGGCCAGCACGCATCGCTGCTTGTGACAGTGAGAGGCCAATGATCAGCGACGCTGCTTTCCAAGGTAAACAGCGGGTATCTAAGAGCCGTGCGGCTCTTAGATACCCGCTGTTTATATTGGAAACCAGCTTGCTCGCTGGTACTAATTGCTGGTGGGTCTGTCTATGTGACAGCTCACCAGCGATCAGCTAATTATGTCCCAGCGATCCCATCCATGTCGGACTTTCAGCTGATCTATCTACAGTGTGACAGCCCTTGAGATATTTGTAGACAGCTATTAAGTCTCTTTACAGTCTTCTCTTTTGCATGCTAAACATTCCCAAATCCTCTTACCATTCCTCATAGGACATTGTTTGCAGACCGCTCACCAATCTGGTCTCTCTTCTATGACCTTTCTCCAGTTTGTTCATGTGTTTTTTAACATGTGGTACCCATAAATTGGTCTGACCAAAGATCCTATATACGTGTTTCTTAAAAAGTCTTTTGACCTCCACCTAGGGACCACTTACTTGATCCCATAGGGAGCTGATATGCATCATTGAATGTGTTTTCTCTATTTATAAGCTTTTTTATCTTTATCTATACTAAGACTTTACACTAATAAGTGTCATTATTATACACTATCTATGCAATACACATTCATTCAAGTTCCCCTAACAGGATAGATTATCCCCCTATCCCCTCTATTGTATGCATTAACATGTATGGCCCCCTGTGAGAATACCTCTGTGGCCACAATCTCTTGTCATTTGAATTCCTAGGATCATAGCATGGCCAGGAGTGTACTTATAAAACTTAACCTTTAATAGGTATATTAAAAAACAACAGCTAATGTATATCTCGGACATACATACATAAATTTTTTCCAAAGTGCAAGTGCTCATGATTAACAGTGCTCTATTAAAAAATGGTTGGATCTCACCCATACATGTTCTTGTTCATTCCCTTCTCAGATCTGTCCAACCTTGAAGGGAATGGATGGCGGGAGGAGGGGGGAAATAAGAGTGGAATAATACTTGTATTACTCCTTGTCGTGCCCCTGCTTTGCTACCCCCCTAACAAGGGCTGTATCCAAGTTTATACCTATTTAGGGGCAGCCCATATGAATCGTGTAACCTCCCAATGCGTTTATTCCCCTATTCAGGGGATTCATCAGGGGAGAGAAAATAGATATGTGGGTGCTTGCAGTGGCAAGGTAAACCCGGTTGGATGACTAGTAGTGTCAGTGCTCCTGTCTGCTGTCTGGAGATAAATGGTTTCATTTGTATGCACCACACACACTGTATACGCCATACACAGCCTCTTACACGGTACCACCAGCGGAACACCATTGGGAACATGCCGCCGCTGGGATCAGCCGAATGATTTACTGACCGCCGCCATCTTTGTACAGGAGACGCGCATGCGCAATTTTAATGTGACAGCCGCTATCTGTCTTCACAAAGATGGAGGTGCTCTGATTTACTGCACCTGCGCAAATTCAGTGCAGGCACAGTGAATCATTTGGCTGATCCTGGCGGCAGATGCATGACGTGTCTACAGGCAGAGGAAGCTGGTTACATTACAGGGGTTTTCCCACGAACGAAAGTTCATTTTAAAAATTGTCTGTGTCTGAATGTGTACAGAGAATACCACATCTTCTAGCTCCAATGATCCATGTTTGTTGCCCAAGCTCTGTGCATTTGTATAGAAACGTTTTAGTTTGTGATCGGTTTCTCTTTCTCCAATATTTTTATTATTTTTACATTTTTGGTCTTTGTTCTTTCTTTCCACTTCTAATAGTAGAGTTCTCATTATTATTTGTTCACTGTATGTATGACTTTCCCTGGCCTTTTGCTTCCCTTCCCACAGTGTTCTAATTTAAAGCTCTCTTGATGAGTGCATCAAGGAGAAATTTTAACCAATAAAAAACTGTAAAAAATTGAACACTTTTCTAAAAAATTTTCCTACTTAACCCTACACATTACATGGTTATTCTCCTACTGAGACAGTCAGGTTGTTGCTAACTACCTGCTTGGTCTGCCCTGGTCTTCCCTCTTCCGGTGCAGAATGGTCATGACCCACTCCTGCTGCCAATTCTCCTGCTTCCTCTGACATCACGTTGACAGAGCATCTCCTTCTCTTCTGCTATGCTCTGTTGATGGGGTGTCACTGTCAATGTAATGCTAATTGATAACCGGATCCCCACTGCTTAACTGTAGGGGTCTGGCTGTCAAACAGCATAATTTCAGCAATGACACCCTGTCAACAGAGAATAGTGAAAGAGAAGGAGCTGCTCCACCAACATTAGGTCAAAGTAATCAGTAGAATCACTGGCTGAATGGGGAGAGAGAGAGCAACAACTTCCTGCTTGTAAGTTCTTATCCCAATAGGGAAAAAAGCAAACAAAATTCCCCCTTTAATGTCACGGCTGCAGCCCTATGAACAAAGAACAGGGCCAGCACTGGAACATAAGAGATAACTGGAGATAAGTGGTGCAGATGTTCTTATTTTTGAGCATGCCAATGCTTTACAGTAAAAAAAAGATAAAGCTAAAAAAACCTTTTTGAATGTGACTGTCACGATAAGTGCATAATGTTCTTTTACATTCTGAAGTAGCAAATTTTGTGGAATAACGCTGCTGCAGCATACTTCAAGAAATGGGAATAGAAAACTACCTATAAGCATGTACAGTGGGGAAATAAGTATTTCATTCATTGCTGATTTTGTAAGTTTGCCCACTGACAAAGACATGAACAGTCTATAATTTTAAGGGTAGATTAATTTTAACATTGAGAGATAGAATTTCAAAAATAAAATCCAGAAAATCACATTGTATAAACTATATAAATTTATTTGCATTTTGCAGTGAGAAATAAGTATTTGATCTCTTTGACAAACAAGACTCAATACTTAGTGGCAAAACCTTTGTTGGCAAGCACAGCAGTCAGACGTTTTTTGCAGTTGATGATGAGGTTTGTGCACACTCCTCTTTGCAGATCATCTCTAATTTTGAGGCTGTCACCTGGCAACTCGGAGCTTTAACTCTCTCCATAAGTTTTCTATGGGATTAAGGCCTGGGGAATGGCTAGGCCACTCCATGATCTTACTGTGCTTCTTTTTGAGCCACTCCTTTGTTGCCCTGGCTGTATGTTTTGGGTCATTGTTTTGCTGGAAGACCCAGCCACGACTCATTTTTAATGTCCTGGCGGAGGGAAGGAGGTTGTCACTCAGGATTTTGCAGTACATGGCTCCATCCATTCTTCCATTGATGTGGTGAAGTAGTCCTGTGCCCTTATCAGAGAAACACCCCCAAACATAATGTTTCCACCACCATGCTTGACAGTGGGGTCGGTGTTCTTTGGGTCATAGGCAGCATTTCTCTGCCTCCAAACAAGGTGAGTTGAGATAATGCCAAAGACCTCTATTTTAGTCTCATCTGACCACAGCACCTTCTCCCAATCACTCATAGAATCATCCAGGTGTTCACTGGCAAACTTCAGATGGGCCTGCACATGTGCCTTGTTGAGCAGGGGGACCATGCGGGCACTGCAAGACTTTAAACCTTTATGGCGTAATGTGTTACCAATGGTTTTCTTGGTGACTGTGGTCCCAGCTGCCTTGAGATCATTAACAAATTCCTACATGTAGTTGAAGGCAGATCTCTCACCTTCCTCTCACCTTCCTCGTGATCAAGGAAACCCTACGAGGTGAGATTTTGCATGGTGCCCCAGATCGATGTTGATTTATGGTCATTTTGTATTTCTTCCATTTTCTTACTATTGCACCAACAGTTGTCTCCTTCTCACCCAGCGCCTTACATATGGTTTTGTAGCCCATTCCAGCTTTGTGCAGGTCTATGATCTTGTCCCTGACATCCTTATAAAGCTCTTTGGTCTTGCCTTTGTTGTACAACTTAGAGTCTGACGGATTCATTGAGTCTGTGGACATGACTCTTTTATAAAGGTGATTATGTAAGACAGCTGCCTTTAATGCAGGTAACAAGTTGATTACGAGCATCTAACTGGTTTGTAGGAGCCAGAACTCTTAGTGGTTGGTAGGGGATCAAATTTTTGTCTCTCACTGCACAATGCAAATAAATTTATATAATTTATACAATGTGATTTTCTGGATTTTATTTTTGATATTCTACAGTCATATGTTAAAGTTTGGGCACCCCTATTAATGTTAACCTTTTTTCTTTATAAAAATTTTGGTTTTTGCAACAGCTATTTCAGTTTCATATATCTAATAACTGATGGACTCAGTTATATTTCTGGATTCAAATGAGGTTTATTGTACTAACAGAAAATGTGCAATCTGCATTTAAACAAAATTTGACCGGTGGAAAAGTATGGGCACCCTTATCATTTTCTGATTTGAACACTCCTAACTACTTTTTACTGACTTCCTGAAGCACTAAATTGGTTTTGTAACCTCATTGAGCTTTGAACTTCATAGCCAGGTGTATCAAATCATGAGAAAAGGTATTTAAGGTGGCCACTTGCAAGTAGTTCTCCTATTTGATTTTCCTATGAAGAATGGCATCATGGGCTCCTCAAAACAACTCTCAAATGATCTGAAAACAAAGATTATTCAACATAGTTTTTCAGGGGAAGGATACAAAAAGTTGTCTCAGAGATTTAACCTGTCAGTTTCCACTGTGAGGAACATAGTAAGGAAATGGAAGAACACAGGCACAGTTCTTGTTAAGCCCAGAAGTGGCAGGCCAAGAAAAATATCAGAAAGGCAGAGAAGAATGGTGAGAACAGTCAAGGACAATCCACAGACCACCTCCAAAGACCTGCAGCATCATCTTGGTGCAGATAGTGTCACTGTGCATTGGTCAACAATACAGCGCGCTTTGCACAAGGAGAAGCTGTATGGGAGAGTGATGCGAAAGAAGCCGTTTCTGCAAGCACGCCACAAACAGAGTCGCCTGAGGTATGCAAAAGCACATTTGGACAAGCCAGTTACATTTTGGAAGAAGGTTCTGTGGACTGATGAAACAAAGATTGAGTTGTTTGGTCATACAAAAAGGCGTTATGCATGGAGGCTAAAAAACACAGCATTCCAAGAAAAACACTTGCTACCCACAGTAAAATTTGGTGGAGGTTCCATCATGCTTTGGGGCTGTGTGGCCAATGCCGGCTCCGGGAATCTTGTTAAAGTTGAGGGTCGCATGGATTCAACTCAGTATCAACAGATTCTTGACAATAATGTGCAAGAATCAGTGACGAAGTTGAAGTTACGCAGGGGATGGATATTTCAGCAAGACAATGATCCAAAACACTGCTCCAAATCTACTCAGGCATTCATGCAGAGGAACAATTACAATGTTCTGGAATGGCCATCCCAGTCCCCAGACCTGAATATCATTGAACATCTGTGGGATGATTTGAAGCAAGCTGTCCATGCTCGGCGACAATCAAACTTAACTGAACTGGAATTGTTTTGTAAACAGGAATGGTCACAAATACCTTCATCCAGGATCCAGGAACTCATTAATAGCTACAGGAAGCGACTAGAGGCTGTTATTTTTGAAAAAGGAGGATCTACGAAATATTAATGTCACTTTTATGTTGAGGTGCCCATACTTTTGCACTGGTCAAATTTTGTTTAAATGCAGATTGCACATTTTCTGTTAGTACATTAAACCTCATTTGAATCCAGAAATATAACTGAGTCCATCAGTTATTAGATATATGAAACTGAAATAGCTGTTGCAAAAACCAAAATTGTTATAAAGAAAAAAGGTTAACATTAATAGGGGTGCCCAAACTTTAACATATGACTGTATCTCTCAATGTTAAAATTAACGTACCCTTAAAATTATAGTTCATCTCTTTGTCAGTGGGCAAACTTACAAAATCAGCAAGGCATCAAATACTTATTTCCCCCACTGTATAAAGATACTGCTTTTATTTGTGTGTATTTCTAGATGAGCAGCATTCACACTGCAGCCAATCCTTTGTAAATCAATGTTCTAACGTTAAAATATAAGTTTCTTTGGTTTAATAGGTAAATATTTTCAAAATCAATGATTTCTGAAGGTTCAGTTTCCATTACATTTGTAAAGATTTTAAGGTAAGCCTATTGCATATTTTGCAAGTGAATATTGAATGTATATATAATTTTTGGAACATATTGCTGTACACAATCAGACCTCAAGGTGGCATTCAAAGAGCAAAAATGGAAGTGATATCTGAGAATGTGGTCTCAGCCTTTTACAAAAAAGTCACTCATCAAATATTTCATTGATAACACAATGCAAAGTACTCAGGACAGTTGATTGCACACCTTCCTTTGCTGTCTAATTTACTTGGAATGGAAATAAAATTGAGATCCATGACTTGGATCATTATGTGTGAACATGCGGAGGAACAAGTTTAAGAATAAGCAAAATAAGTATAAAAAGCGATATACTGGTCTGACAACTGCATATAATGAAATGTAAAATGTAATGCAATTTTGATAGCTCTTGACGTATTAGATGATTGAATTTGACTGACAAGTTTTGCATAGGCAATGATAATATTTAAGCATTTTTAGATACATATAGTGATGCATATTGCTATACATAATATAAAAATGTAATACAACTTAGGTAACGTTTAATAGACATTTATTTAGGCATATATTCATTATTGAAATATGTTATAGGCATACACTATACTAGACAGACAATACACACATTTATTTGTTTTTATGGAGAAAAATAGTAAGTAAATTTGTAAGAGTTACGTGATTTGTTATTCAAGAAATATTGTATTACGTTTTTGGGTTTTGCATCAGGAAACATACATATCTTTGTACCGTGTTAGCCAGTAGATATCTTTTAATTTCTGACTGAAAAGATGGTAACAAATTGCAAGCTTTCAAGACTACTCAGGTCTCTTCATCAGGCATAGAATAATACAAAATCTGAAGAATCACATATTTGTACACAACCGGTCACAGAAATAATGCAATAGATAAGACAAGTTACATGAAGCAGAACTATCAGTATGGGAGAGTGATAAACAGTTGTGGCCATAAATATTGGAACAGTTCATAGATAAGGAGTGTGAAAGTTTTATTGTCCTGTGATTCAGGCCTGGTCCATGGTCGTGATGCCCACAAATGGTTTGAAGAGCACATTCCTTAGTTGATGTAGAAAGGCTTAAATCCATGAGAAACATTTGGGTTTTGCAAGAAACTTATGGTTGAATCGTATTAACATCTATAAACAAGTGGGCTTTTAGTTCTAAGAGTTAAAAGGGAACTGAGTATTTTAGTCCAAACTGACCTTAAGCACATAGCCCCTATAAAATCACATATTACAGGGCCTAATCGTTAAAGTGTTTTCACCAAAATACTGGTGTAAAACACGTTCACATGAACAAGGATTTTGTGTAACATGAAGTTGCACAAAATCTTTGTGATTTTTGGCATTTACACTCAAATTTAGGCCAGCTCTGCCAAAGTAGGTGAAGCTGGGTCAAAGTCCGTCCAATAACTTTACAAAGAGTCGTGGCTCAATTTATTCCACAAATGGTACGTCAGTACCACATTGAAGTTAAATTTCTGTTGAAACACACGCTTTAAGATGATGCACACGTGCACACGTTCAGTATTTAGAGAGTTTTTTACCTCAGTATTTGTAAGCCTAAATCAGGAGTGGAACAAACAGAAGAAAAGTATAATAGAAACATGTCACCACTTCTGCATTTTTAACCTACTCCTTGTTTTGGCTTACAAATACTGAGGAACAAAAATCCAAATACTCAACATGGGCACGTGTCTTTAATGAATTAATCACATCTTTGTTAAGCATGCCCATTAGTGGGAGTGGCATGCACAATGCCAGTCATCAGTCCGGCTTCAGGTTTTCGTGTGCTCCGAGTGTGAAATAGTCTCTGTGGGCCCCTTCAACACATACTATGGTTCATGATGAGCAGATATGGCTGAGAAATGTAGATATAGTACAATGCCAAAGATTTTGCTTCTTACATTACATGAGTGATATCTATTGTAAGTTCTCCAACAACTCAGAAATCGGACAGTATAGTCTTCCATATAGTATTATGGGCACCATATAGAGCTCCATACAGAATAATGAGCCCCATATATTGCACCATATAGTATTATGGCGCTACATAATGCTCTATACAGAATAATGAGCCCATATGTTGCTCCATACAGTATTATGGGCAACACACAGTGCTCCATACAAAATAAGGAGCCCCATATATTGTTCCATACAGTATTATGGGCACCTCATAGTGCTCCATTCAGAAAACTGAGCCCCATATATTGCTTCATAGAGAATAATGGTCCCCATATAATTCTCCATACAGTATAATGAGCCTCAAATATTGCTCCATACAGTATAATGAGCCCAATATATTGCTCCATTCAGTATAATGGACCCCATATAATGCTCCACACAGTACAATGAATCCCATATATTGCTCCATATATAATGGGCCCCATATAATGCTCCATACATAATGAGCCCCATATTGCTCCAGTATATGATGGGTCTCATATATTGCTCCATACATAATAGGCCCCACATAATGCTCCATACAGAATGAGCCCCATATAATGCTCCAGTGTATGATGGATCCCATATATTGCTCCATATATAATGGGTCACATATAATGCTCCAGTATATGATGGACCACATATATTGCTCCATAAATAATGGGCTCCATATATTTCTGCATACAGTATATGATGGGCCCCATATATTGCTGCATATATAATGGGCCCCATATATTGCTCCAAACATAAAAAAAGAAGTACTTCCCCTTAATGGCCACTGGTCTGGATTCCTCAGTGTCGCCATCTTCCGGCTCACTACACTGTGACTGTTCAGAGCAGAGAGCATGTTGTAGTGATGTCATCGCGCCCTCTGACCTGAAATGTCACAGAGTCAGAAGACAAGGAAGATGCTGCAGCTGCGGAGGAACAGGGAGAGGTAAGTATTACAAGTACCAGGGCCCTGAGCAAGCGGCGGGGGGCCACTTGCGGGCACTGGCACCGGTCCCCTATAGCGCATCGGAGTCCCTGATGAGGGGTGGGCACCCCAACCTGCTCAGGGCCCCGGCACTTGCCAAGGTGTGCCGAGTGATGACGCTGGCCCTGCCAGTCATAGCAAATTAGAACATTAGTGTTCCAAATACTACTATTCTGTAGAAACTGAAGCTTATCTACTGTAGTGATTTGCTCTGTAACAAGGCAACACACAGGTTTAGAGTCCAACTTCTGTGGTTTAATGACACTTTTAAACAGCAGGTTTGCAGAAAGTAAAGAAAAACACAAACATACTCCAGCTTGGAGAACCACTGGTCTCAGACTCTCCCTTGCACAGGACGGGCTTAACTAAGCAGCTGTCCGGTCAGCGGTGTCCACCAGGTGCCATTCCCAGGGTTGTTTTGAGTCTTGCTGCTAAAACTTTGCAGCATGGGTAGTCCAACAAAACAAGTTCAGGCTAACTCCAGCCAAGTTCCTTCTATCTTCCACACACACTCACCATGTGCCAAACATCATCTCCATTGCATAGCCCACAACCCCACCCACAGGTGAGGTACACATCACATGGGCTGATCATGTGACCGTGACATCATTGCAGGACCTCCACTTTAGGGAAAATCCCAGCCAAACTTTATCCTGCTGGGAGAAATGTATCTCTTATCCAGCACTACACCCTTTGCTGTACTACACAGTGTATGCAAATTAGGGTGCTAAATGCATCCTTCACATGGCCAATAGAGTAACGTTCCACTATTTGATTTTCCTGTCTCATTAACTGGTGACTAAGGCTGGTTTCACATTTGCGTTTTTTTGCACTGCGTTTTTGCGCATACATATGCATGTGTTTTTTTTCCCCTATATTTAACATGGGTGTGCATACGTGCGCATTGGCATGCGCACGTATGCGTTTTTCATGCTCTGCGTTTTTTTGTGGTGTGCATTTTTATTTTCCAGATGCTACATGTTGCATTTTTTGGTCCATCCAACCTCTTTGAAAAAAGCATGCGCACGTATACGCACGTTTTACACAAAAAAAATGACCATTATGGTCTATGGGTGCGCATACGTGCGCATTGGCATGCGCATGTATGCAGTTTTTTGCGCATGTGTTTTTTTTGGTGTCCACTGGTTAGACAAGTTATAAAATTCCCAACCCCCAAAAAATCATGCCAGCACTGTACGACAACTATAGAGACAGACTGTAGAGCAGAAATTCAGCAGAAATCGAACCCATCTTCAATCCTAGCTTCAGCGTCAAGAATGTGAGTATTATTACATCTAAAAATGTATGCCTGTCCTTTTAAATTGTATATGTACTAATGCGTTTTATTATTTTTACATGCAGTATGTCTTTGGAATCTGAATATTCCCCATCCCGGCAGGAACTGGCGCAAGCAGACCGTGAGGTAATTATTTTCGTGGTTTGGTAAGTATATCTGCTGCTTCTCCAAATCTCTTACGTTTGTTTGTTTGTTTTTTTCAGACATCGTCATCTTCTGTGGATGTGACTAGTGAGGGCGAACAGCAGGAGCAACCAAGCCAAGTCCCGGTGGTGATACGGAATGTAAGTATCAAATGATTTGTAATGTTCTTTATATTTTATCTTCTATATTTCCTCTTTTCTGGATCTTTTTTGTAACTTTTTAATCACACAAAATTCGAATATTCTAATGAATGTGTTTTGTCTAGGTTCCACAACGGGATGAAGACGTATACCTGGATAATGAGCACCTTATCCGCCTGGTCCAGGAGCGTGCCCCGTTGTGGGACAGCCGTTACCGGCTGTACAAGGACAATGTGGTGACCCGGCGGCTATGGAATGAGGTGGCCGCAGCGTTGATGGATGGCAGGGACAGCGCCACTGCATCCTCCAAAAAGGCATTTAGTAAGTATTTCCCTGCTCTGTTATACTGCAGTGACTATTGTCCTTGATGGCACTGTTGGGTTTTGTGCTAGATATATTCTAGCAGGAAACCCAGCAGTGCCATCTGGCTCAACAGTGACTGCTTTGGGTATTGTATTGTGCCGCAGTGACTATTGTCATTGATGGCACTGTTGGTTTTCGTGCTAGATATATTCTAGCAGGAAACCCAACAGTGTCATCTGGCTCAACAGTGACTGCTTTGGGTATTGTATTGCTCTATTGTGCCGCAGTGACTATTGTCCTTGATGGCACTGTTGGGTTTCGTGCTAGATATATTCTAGCAGGAAACCCAACAGTGTCATCTGGCTCAACAGTGACTGCTTGGGTATTGCATTGCTGTATTGTGTGACAGTGACTATTGTCTTGATGGCACTGTTGGGTTTCGTGATAGATATATTCTAGCAGGAAACCCAACAGTGTCATCTGGCTCAACAGTGACTGCTTTGGGTATTGTATTGCTGTATTGTGCCTCAGTGACTATTGTCCTTGATGGCACTGTTGGGTTTCATGCTAGATATATTCTAGCAGGAAACCCAATAGTGTCATCTGGCTCAACAGTGACTGCTTTGGGTATTGTATTGTGCCGCAGTGACTATTGTCCTTGATGGCACTGTTGGTTTTCGTGCTAGATATGTTCTAGCAGGAAACCCAACAGTGTCATCTGGCTCAACAGTGACTGCTTTGGGTATTGTATTGCTCTATTGTGCCGCAGTGACTATTGTCCTTGATGGCACTGTTGGGTTTCGTGCTAGATATATTCTAGCAGGAAACCCAACAGTGTCATCTGGCTCAACAGTGACTGCTTGGGTATTGCATTGCTGTATTGTGTGACAGTGACTATTGTCTTGATGGCACTGTTGGGTTTCGTGATAGATATATTCTAGCAGGAAACCCAACAGTGTCATCTGGCTCAACAGTGACTGCTTTGGGTATTGTATTGCTGTATTGTGCCTCAGTGACTATTGTCCTTGATGGCACTGTTGGGTTTCATGCTAGATATATTCTAGCAGGAAACCCAATAGTGTCATCTGGCTCAACAGTGACTGCTTTGGGTATTGTTTTGCTGTATTGTGCCGCAGTGACTATTGTCATTGATGGCACTGTTGGGTTTCGTGCTAGATATATTCTAGCAGAAAACCCAACAGTGTCATCTGGCTCAACAGTGACTGCTTTGGGTATTGTAGTGCTATATTGTGCTGCAGTGACTATTGTCCTTGATGGCACTGTTGGGTTTAGTGATAGCATATGTCATGCATCAAACACAATTGCTACATGTTGTTTGTTTTTCCAACAGTGGACAAAGTCCGAACACGTTGGCACTCGATCAAGGACCGCTTGAACAGTGAGGTTCGTTCTGAGGGCCAGGTTCGCAGTGGTTCTGTGTCAAGGACAAGAACAAGATACTGATACTATCACGCATTGCAGTTCCTAAGACCGGTCCTTGCCACCAGATCTTAAGTATTATAATTTTTTGTTTTTTATTTTTATTAATCTGTGTTTTTAATCCAGAGCCAATGCTTCTTGTAAAGGCATGATAGTAATGATTTTCCTTTCTTCCACAGCACCCGGAGCAGCACCCTGCAACTTGGCCCTGGAGCGGTCCTTCATCGGACGTCCTCTGACCCTTCCCAGCCATCTGACAGCCAGGAAGCACCTTGCAGGTCAGCCACACAGACAGCTGGTGACCAGGAAGCTGGTCCATCAGGTGTTCCCCTGTCCCAGGTCTCTGCCACTGGTTATGCGGGCACTACCCGCCAGCGACAGAGGGCCTTGGACAGGAATGTCTTGCTCGAGTTTATGCACTTGAGCGAGGCCTTTAATGCCAGCCTCAAGTCGCTGTCAGACAGAGTGGAAAGCGTTTTTTCCCTCATGGAACGTGGTTTTAACCACATGGAACACCGCTTCCATTCTGTTGAACAGCGCCTTGACTGTCTGGAGGCCGACCTCAACAGACCAGCGCATCATTTTTTTAGTAAGATTGAAAAGGGCATGGCGGAACACCTTAGTCCTGAGCAACAGCTGAATGTGCTGCAGGCCTGCAACAATGCTTTCTTGCAGGCTATGCAGCATAATTGGTATGGGCAGCAGTCAGTGGTGTCATTTCCACCTGTGCCACCATTGACTCGCTTCACCTCACTACCGACTTGTGCTGCATACCACTGCATGGACACCTCTATTCAAAGCCAGGACACCCACCGTTACACCACCACAAGTCTGAGTGCTGCTGGTCACTTCACCGACACCACCATGGCAAGCGCTGCTCCTGTCTGGAGCACCACCGCCACCCCCATGCATGCTTGGAGCACAGCCACCACTCCGCAAACGTGGAACAGCCCTGCCGCAAACACTACAACATGTAGTAGCCCTGCCACCACCACTCCGCAAACCTGGACCATCACTGCTGCCACCAGTCCTCCTGCAAGGACGAGCACTGCTACCGCCACCACAGAGCATCAGCAGCAGCCGCAGCAGCAGCCACAGCAGCAGCCACAGCAGCAGCAGCTACAGCAGCAGATGGGAGACCCACATTCGTTATTTGCCCCAAGTTCAATACGCCAACAATCAAGGCGGGCATTGGGCCCAAGTAGGTCCAGGCAGACAAGTTTACAGAGACAAGCACTTAGGACCAATGTACCTGAACCTCTTTCCTCTCCTCCTAGTGTTTCTAGTTCAATTCCCATAACTGGACTCCCTTCCCCCACAAGTTTTGTTGCCCCTTCCCCTAGAACACCTTCTTCAACTGTAAGTTCTGCATCTTCACTGCACACACTGCACACCCCCAACTTGCAACCATCTGCCCCCAAAATGCAGAAAAAAATAAAGTTTTTTTTGTGGTTAAAAATAAATTTAAATTTCTGGTTCACCATTACAAAGTTTGATTAATGTTTTTGGCGCCGCCTACACACACTGCGCCGTACACACAATGCAATTTAAACTTTGCAAGGTGTCATAAAAAGTGTTTGGAGGATTGGCTGTTTTTACCATCCTCATTTCACTTATTGTGATACTAGGCAAGGGGGATTATTGATATACCTGGTAATTAACATCATACTCTTGTGTGTTGAATCCACTGATGGGTAAAATACACGTCATATGTAAAACACCAAGGCCTAGTATAATCACTAGAGTTTAACGACTAGGATCTGGTTTCATGAAACACAAACTGGTGAAATTGGGGGGAAAAAAAGGTGAGTTTCGTTCGAAACACTACCACAATGTTAGTTAATGGGAAATAAAAGTCGGAATTGAGCTGATTACATTCATCCACTCAATGCAGACTTTTATTCCCCATTGGCTTGCATTGGGGTTTGGTTTTGAACGAATCTCCGACTTTGTTTCATTTGAAACAAATTTGGTTTCATGAAACCCGATCCTACCAAAGTCGCTCAAATGTCATAATCATAACTATTTATCAATCATGGCCTGGTTAATACACATATCATATTTAACCTGCAGCTTTGCTTATGTACCAATATATTTCACGCAGACTAGCGATGCTGCAGTTTAACTCATATGTGTATTTACCTGCCCAGGTGTGAGAACATCATGAATTCACAGGTATACATGGGAAGTTTTTTATTTTATTGGAGTGTAAAAAACATAGTGCACTAGGTACTGGTATCAAATCAGGTTTTTTTTATTAATGTACACAAACGAAAACATTCTTACACCATTTCATCTTGCCAGTGCACCCTTCCTACATCAGAGATAAAGTAGGCCGCAAATTGGTCCCTCATTTGGCCAACTTCAATGGATGACCTGAGAGGGTGCTGAGTGAATTCAGGCAATGGGTTAGGAGCAGCATCATCGAGTTCAAAGGTCGGGTGCTCTTTAGCG
Source organism: Dendrobates tinctorius (assembly GCF_039654945.1). Lineage (NCBI taxonomy): Eukaryota > Metazoa > Chordata > Amphibia > Anura > Dendrobatidae > Dendrobates > Dendrobates tinctorius. The sequence goes on along the minus strand of NW_027361775.1, from coordinate 14,991,614 downwards.
ATCACAAAATTATGTAGAACCACACACGCCTTCACCACCTCATCGACTGTTTCAAGTTTAAGATTAATGGCTGTGCCGAGAATTCGCCATCTGGAGACAAGAATCCCAAAAGCACACTCGACAGTTCTTCTGGCCCTGGTCAGCCTGTAATTAAATATTTTTTTGGTGCGGTACAAGTCCCGGCTGAAGTAGGGTTTCAGTAGGTTTGCGCACATTTGAAAAGCCTCATCCACAACCATTACAAAGGGCAGTGGCAGAGCTTCGGTGTGGGGAAGAGGCCGTGGCATAGGGAAATTAAATTGGTTGCCATACAAACTCCGGCCCATGTCTGAGTTTTTAAAAGACTGAGTCATTACCACGGCCAAATGCTCCAATGTCCACTGCTACAAACATACATCCGGCATCCGCAATGGCCATGAGTACTATTGAAAAGTACTTTTTGTAATTATAGTACTCAGATCCAGTTCTTTTGGGTTTGATGATCCGTATGTGTTTACCATCAACAGCTCCCAAACAGTTGGGGAAATTGCAGACTGTCCAGAATTTGTCAGCAATTTCCATCCACTTTTCAGCGGTGGGCAGGGGCATAAATTCTGGAGAAAGAACTTTCCAGAGAGCCCGGCAGGTGTCCACAACAACTCCAGACAAGGTAGAGATTCCAATACGGTACTGAGGAAGCGACACTCTGTGTATGCGAGGGGTTATTGACCGGGATCAGGACGGGACTTTTGGAGCACTAATGGGTAATTACTTTTTTCCCCTACTATGTTTTTTATGATGCACATGAGGCGGTATGGTGCTTTGTGATTATGCGGTAATCATGATGCTTGGTATGTTAATGCACTGAATCTCACCTTATTGCCTGGCATATGTTTTGGAAGGATACGAAATTTGCATTCAGTGACATCCTTTGTTTGTGCATATGTCCTAATTTTATCCTGTCTTGTATCCAGGGTCGGACTGGGGTGTCTAGGGCCCACCAAGGGAATTAATTTTAGGGGCCCACCTACAGTAATGTACAACTCAACATTTAGGCTTTGAGACCGCGGTATTACACCATGGGTTCTTTTGCCGTATATCCCACGCCAAATCTGCATCATTTCAGCATCCTAATTCTACTAAAAGCTGCACTGTTGTTCATATGCTGCAGATCTTTCCACACTACGATTCATCTAATCCTTTAGGGCCGCAGGCCTGTTTTCACCTTAATGCCCAGTCCATTTTTTGCAAATCTGACCTGTGTTACTTTGAAGTTAAAAAGTGACCCCATTTTGGAATCTACACCCCCAAGGATTGACGTAGGGGGTATAGTGATCACTTTGTCCCAACAAGAGTTCCATGGTAGATGCTACACAGCCCAACCAATCGAAGCGTTCGTATCTGCAGGGGGGGCTAAAATTCGCCCGGACCAGCCGGGCAGCGTTGCTGCCTGCCGGATTTAGCGGCGAAAGCCTCCCGGTACCAGTGCGATTAGCTGCCCCAATAGGCAGCACAGGTCCCCAATATGCAGCATTGGTCCCTATGGCAGCACAGGTTCCCAATAGGCAGCACAACTCCCCAATAAGCAGCACAGGTCCCCAAAAGGCAGCACAGGTCCCCAATAGGTAGCACACATCCCCAATAGGCAGCACAGGTCCCCAATAGGCAGCATTGGTCCCTATAGGCAGCACAGGTTCCCAATAGGCAGCACAACTCCCCAATAGGCAGCACAGGTCCCCAAAAGGCAGCACAGGTCCCCAATAGGTAGCACACATCCCCAATAGGCAGCACACATCCCCAATAGGCAGCACAGGCCCCAATAGGCAGCATTGGTCCCCAATAGGCAGCATTGGTCCCAAATAGGGAGCAAAGGTCCCCAATAGGCAGCACAGGTCCCCAATAGGCAGCATTGGTCCCAAATAGGGAGCAAAGGTCCCCAATAGGCAGCACAGGTCCCCAATAGGCAGCATTGGTCCCAAATAGGGAGCACAGGTCCCCAATAGGCAGCACAGGTCCCAATAGGCAGCACAGGTCCCCAATAGGTAGCATTGTACCCAATAGGCAGCACAGGTCTCCAATAGGCAGCACAGGTCCCAATAGGCAGCACAGGTCCCCAATAGGCAGCACAGGTCCCCAATAGGCAGCATTGTTCCCTATAGGCAGCACAGGTCCCCAATAGGCAGCATTGGTCCCCAATAGGCAGCACAGGTCCCCAATAGGTAGCATTGTACCCAATAGGCAGCACAGGTCTCCAATAGGCAGCACAGGTCCCCACTAGGCAGCATTGTTCCCTATAGGCAGCACAGGTCCCCAATAGGCAGCATTGGTCCCCAATAGGCAGCACAGGTCCCCAATAGGTAGCATTGTACCCAATAGGCAGCACAGGTCTCCAATAGGCAGCACAGGTCCCAATAGGCAGCACAGGTCCCCAATAGGCAGCACAGGTCCCCAATAGGCAGCATTGGTCCCCAATAGGCAGCACAGGTCCCCAATAGACAGCACAGGTCCCTATAGGCAGCACAGGTCCCCAATAGGCAGGCACAGGTCCCCAATAGGCAGCATTGTTCCCTAATAGGCAGCACAGGTCCCCAATAGGCAGGCACAGGTCCCTAGTAGGCAGCACAGGTCCCTAGTAGGCAGCACAGGTCCCCAATAGGCAGGCACAGGTCCCTAGTAGGCAGCACAGGTCCCTAGTAGGCAGCACAGGTCCCTAATAGGCAGCACAGGTCCCCAATAGGCAGGCACAGGTCTCTAGTAGGCAGCACAGGTCCCCAGTAGGCAGGCACAGGTCCCTAGTAGGCAGCACAGGTCCCTAATAGGCAGCACAGGTCCCCAATAGGCAGGCACAGGTCCCTAGTAGGCAGCACAGGTCCCCAATAGGCAGCACTGCACAGGTCCCCAATACGCAGCACATACAGACAGTAACTCACTGACCCGGCGTTGGCCTGTGTACCAGATACACAGGCGACAGGCTGCGACGCATCTGACTCTGAAGAAGAAGAAGACTGTCACTGTAATCCCGCGGCCGCGGTTGAGGCCTCCTGGATGGCCAGGCCCCACACCGCCCGTCCTGCTCCTCCGGCCTCCGGGTGTGCGCAAATCACCGGTCCGTCACGCTGCCTGGGCTCAGCTCACATTGACTTGACAAGTCTGCGCTCAGGAATCAGTGCGCGGGGCGGGGGCCTCCGGGGTGTGCTGTGCTCTGTCCAGTAGTCAGAGACAGAGCAGAGAACGACCCGACGTATCAATGCGCGGTATCTGGCGCGGCGGGCGGGACTAGGAAGCAGAGCAAGAGTCCTCCTCTGCTCCTGCTCCTTGCCGGCTGCACTGCAGGAACATCAAAGTACCGGATCGCGGCTGTGAATCTCCCCGGTTCGGGGAACCGGCTGCTTTTTTAACCACCGGTTAACCCGCTGAATGCCACCCCTGGGTACGAGCGACCAGTGAGTGACAGTGACATTCGGGGGCAGGGCCCACCGAGGGATCCTACGGTACCTCGGTGGGCCAGTCCGAGCCTGCTTGTATCTTATGGTCTTTTTTGACCCATGGATTTAGTCACATGATTTGTAATGAAAATATACCCATGTAACTAAAGTGACATGTAAATCATTTTTTGTATAATATTTTTGTAATGAATTAAACAATATATATTTTATATTATATTTATTGGCAACAGATACTCTTTTTTCTGCCTGTTGGTAATGGTACTGGAAGTGTAGTGAAGATAGGGTTTTTCCAGTCGCCAGGAATCTGCGAAACAGAGAAAGAAGTAAAATTAATATTTATGCATATGGTTTTTTAAAACTATAAAATAAAAAATTAGTACATTCATGAAAAATAATTATCCAAGGTTTTGAATAGTACATGTAAAAAAACCCCAAAACATCAGACCCCACCCCTTGGTTTTTAAATATTACGTACCGTAATGTCACCAGGAGCCGCTCCACAGGAGGAATCGCACGACGGCGCTGTGTATCCTGTCCCCGGATGGATTCTTGGACACGAGCAAGCAAATCCCTGAAGCTTTCTTGGGACATCCCGATATAATCTGTAAATTTATCCTGGTTTGCCTGTAGCTCGCTGTAGAGGGTGTGGTACGCCCCACGGCTCTCCCGGAGTTCAACAATCGGATGTATCCACATACACCGCCGCTGCCGTCTTCGCTGTCTCTCTCTTCCTTTGTTCATGGCAAGCAACTGCATATGCCCTAGCCATCGCCATGTCCAAATCCAAGTTGAAGTGAAAACTCTTCCAGCGCAGATCCATGTTGACACGAGAAAAATCAAGGAAATGTGAAGAATACTGTAGACAGGGTCTATATATTAACATACCACACCGCCACTGACGTCCCATTGGTCGTGTGTGTAGCCAGATTGTTATCTAGATTTTTTTCTGGGTGAGGACAAACAATGTGTAAAAAAAAACGCAAACGCACTAAAAACGCATACAAACGCTGCGCTTTTTCCTGCATGCGCATAAAAATGCTTGAAAAAAAAGCAGCGTTTGTATGCGTTTTTTTCATGCATTTTTGTGCGCAAAAAATGCGCTGTAAAAAAATGCAAGTGTGAAAGTAGCCTAACAGCGATGACTTGCCTAAGCTTTATTTGCTGAAAGTGCTTGCTCCAGGTAAGCTGGTATAAGGGCATGCGAAACAGTGGGTAAAGTGGTGCATTGAGTTTAATTAACATATTTGATTAAACTTCATTTTCTGCACAACTGAGGAGTTCTTTTAATCCTCCTAAAAGAAATTAAAATAGGAAAGGAATAGTAAAGAAAGGAAGTGCAGGAAGAGCAGAAATATATGTGAAAATGCAGGGTGTTGAATTATAGGACAGGAAGGTGAGGAAGAGAAAGAATACTGTATAAAGAGAAGAAGGAACCAAGTTTGTGGTTACTATAAGTCCAATATAGCCAAAATAATACAACAAATGTCTGCTACAAGTGTGCAACTCTCAGCCTGGGAGCAAATGCATCTTATTAAAGAAGCACGCCTCCTCCCATCAAAATTTTTATCCTCTTAGTATGTAGCAATCATCATATTATGCAGCACTGTGTACTTACAATTGCTCATTTTGCCTTTCAACCCAGTTAATTCTTCAGTTAATCTGCTGTATGTACAAAAAGGAAGTCTCTTGTCCCTTCATTTATCATCCCCCTCGTCAACTCCGGAGTCCTGACCCATCTGCTCCATCCGCCCCCATACCAGAGACTTTTGCAGTGTCTCATAAATTGTGCAAATTGTATATCCTGGAGTCTGACCTCAGCTTGCATTTTGACCAACCCCTTATCTTTTGATTTTATCCCTGATGTGACTTCTTGATTTTGACCCTGCATAATGACCCCTCAGCCCTTCTATGGAAGTAATCAAGTGGACCCCATTGTAAAACCAGATCACTTTATAGAGCTCAAAGAGTGAAGGTTGGTATTCCACTGGAATCTGGCAAATGGAGTGGCTTGTGCTATGTCTGCGTGAGGTAGCATTTTTGGGCCTGTAGCCTTTGACATACATTACAGAGATAGAGAGACTAGAAAGCTGTAGGCTCCTTAAGAAACAGCTTTATTCCATACTAGCTGAAGAGCCCGGTGTTGGCTGAGGCCTAGTAACTAACTGTAGTTAGTTATAACAAATTATAATGATTATATTGCACATAAAAACATTTCACATCATATTTTCAACACTACAGATTTGCAACACAAATTAACTAAATGATTACTCAAATATTGATACACCTCATGCTTCTGCTTTTTACACAGCCTCCTCCTGGACCTCATACTCCATCTTTTAGTATCCGCCACAGGGAATATATAGCATAGTAATATCAACCAGAGGATATATTCTATAGTAGTATCATCCACAGAGGATATATAGTGTTGTAGTATTAGCCACAGAGATATATACTGTACCTTCCCGCTCTCTCCCTCCGCAGCCCCGCTCTCCACTCACGATCCCACTCTCTCCCTCCGCAGCCACGCTCTCCACCCGCTTTCCCACAATCTCCCTTAGCAGCCCTGCTCTCCATCCACCGTCCCGCTCTCTCCCTCCGCACCCCTGTCTCCACAGGCCGTCCTGCTCTCTCCCTCTGCAGCCCTGCTCTTCTCTGGCCGTCCCACTCTCACTCTCGGTAGCCCAGCTCTCCACCCATCATCACGCTCTTTCCTTCTGCAGCACCATGCTCCACCCACCATCCCACTCTCTCCCTCTGCAGCCCCGTGCTCTCCATGCGCCATCCAGTTCCATCTCTCCACAGCTCCACTCTCCATCTGTGTTCCGCTCTCCCTCTACAGCCCCACTCTCTCCCTCCACAGCACCGCTCTCCATGTGCTGCCTCGCTCTATCCCTCCGCAGCCCGCTCTCTCCCTTGCAGCTCCACTCTCCACCCGCATCCCACACTTTCCTTCTGCAACAACACTCTCCAATTGTCAATGGGTGGGGTTATGTGGAGTAGGCATGGCTTGATATATACACACATACACTCAGCTTTATGTGTAAAAAGATAATTCAAAAGAGCATTGTGAAGGGATCTCAAGATACAGCAATCTAAAAACATGAACGATGTCCTGTATGCTGTAGTACCATTAATTTTTACCTATATAATGTTGTAGATAGGCTCTTCAGTATGAATATTGATAATAGAGCAGAAGGGAACCACTGGCCCACATACAGCTCTGGCAAAAATTAAGAGACCACTTTCAAATATTCAGTTTATCTGATTTTTCTCTTTATTTGTATATTTTTGAGTAAAATGCAAATTGTTCCTTTAGTCTACAAACTTCTGACAACATGTCTCCGAATTTCCAAGCAATAAATTTTGTTTGTTTTTTTCTGAAAAAACCCAGTGCTTTCAGACCTGAAATAATGCAAAGAAAACAAGTTCATAATCCTTTAGAAACAACAATACTAATGTTTTAACTCAGGAAGAGTTGAGAAATCATTGTTTTGTGGAATAACCATAATTTTTAATCTCAACTTTCATGCGTCTTTGCATGCTTGCCACCAATCTCTTAAGGGCCTGTCACACTAAGCGATATCGCTAGCAATATCGCTATAACATCACTGTTTTTTGTGAAGTAGCAGCGATATTGCTAGCGATATCGCTATGTCTGATACTTACCTCCGACCGGCTCCCTGGCAGATTATCGCTGATTACGCGAGAACGTCCTGGACCATTTCTCGTCGTCAGCTTCCTGCTGGGATTCCTGTGGCGCCAACGAGCGACGCGTGGATGCGGGCGGGAGGACGTCAGGATCGCCACGTCTGACAGGTAAGTAGCGACCCCCGACCGCTGCTATGTCGCTGGTGAGATCTACCTGTGTGGCAGCTCACTAGCGACCACTTAGCAAAGCACCAGCGATCCTGACCGCGTCATATCGCTGGTCGGGATAGCTGGTGCATAATGGGGTTCAGGTCTGGAGAATGGGCTGCCCATGACAGGGTTTTGGAGTGGTGGTCTCTTAATTTTCGTCAGAGCTGTATGTACAATACATACAGCAGCACAATGATCTTGACTTTAAAAGCTCCAGCAATGTCCCCTTAACATGTTTCACTGCCTAGCAGCATCTTTAAAGGAATGGTACATTCAACATGTGTCGCTGCCACACAAAATCATCAAGGGCATGATTTATATTAAGATAATGCTGAAATTCATTTAATCTTTGCAAGAATATTTCTCTCAATTTTTGTTGGGTGACAAAAATTGACTCCAACTTAAGGTTTTGTTCATTTATATCAATAATTTACAGATTTCATATTGTTGTTTCTTGGGATTTTAAAATAAATAACCATTTTTAAGCCCAGCTTCATACACCCGACAGTATGGACTGTACATTTGCTGGCAACATTATGTTAAGAGATGTACAGATCAATCTGTACATTGCAATCTGCACTCGGATCGTGAATGCTGGATGGGTGAAGTTAGCTGAAGTTCTAGTCTGACAACTGTTAACATTGCCCAATTAAGGCCAAGATGCACCCTGCATCACTCACCCCATGGGCAAAAAACTAGGCACGATGAAGTTTATCGGCTGCCAATACATTTCATTTACTAAGGTTTAAGAAATGAGACATGTATAATTAAACCAAACATGCTCATCTTTTCCACATAAGAATTAAAAGTGGAAAATAATATGAGGATGTTTTTAGGTATTTTCATTAATATGGAATTTATGTATCCTAAAAAACTTAGTAGGTAAATGGTGATAATAACGACCATGTGTCTTAGTAATGTATGACTAAAGCTTATAAATATCTCTGACATTTGATAAACTGCTCCAACTGAGTAATGCTCATTAAAGACTTATTCAAAAATGGATCTATAATTATTACATTGCTTGTGTACTAAATGTTTAGCTGCGTTGCTTCATTTTGTCAACAGCTGACCCATACACATTTTATGGGTACAAAATTCCTGAATGGTTGACCCCTGTCAATTTAAAATATTCAAATACCAATGTCTAAATGACCATGATTCTTTAACTACGTTGCATTGATCTGGACATACACAGAGACCTCTAGGTTGGGGTCAAGGAGTTAGCTGCTGACCGAATATGTAGGCTGGCCAGAGTAATCAGGAAACTGGGTCAGAACTCAGAGGGCAGACAAAGTATAACATCAGAAGTTCTGCAACATTAGAAAGCACAATAATAACAGGAGCTGTGATCAAGGGATGCAAACTAGGAAGTAAATCTATATCTGGCTATCCCAGAAGTAACCTGTGAGTTTTACCAGGGTGTGATGCTGTCCTATTGGCCAATGCAGGGAGATGATCTCTCCAGCTGGATAGTACAAACACCCATACTGACAGTCTGGATACCACTACAGGTCCAAGCCTTTCTAGTCTAAGTGGCTGGATAGAGACTGCGGTACCCAAAGGTTCTGTTCTCAACATTTTGCCCATCACCATCTCCACTGCTAGAATGGAATATGGTGATGCCTGGTGACAGGAGCAGACATCACAACAGCAGGTGTTGTCCTATTGGCCAATGCAGGGAGCTGATTCCTCCAGCTGGATAGCACAAGTACCCATACTGCCAGTCTGGATACCACTACAGGACCCAGCCATTCTAGCCTTAGTGGCTGCATAGAGACTTCAGTACCCAAAGGTTCTGTTCTCAAAGTTTTGTCCATCACCATCTCCACTACCAGAAGGAAGGAAAACCAATATATCATTTCAAATATATTTTAAACCTAAATCAATTCAAAGTCAATTCTGTCAATTAAATAGCCTGTTTCATGCAAGTGCGATCTCTATACAGTATCTACACCAATGAGCAGAACCATTAACAGCATGTCCAGTTCAATACACTGCAATTAAAATGATCAGCTAGTGTTTTTCAATCAAATTATTTTTCTTTCTAGCATGATTTCAAGTTTGCAGTAAATTAACAGTATGTAAGGCAAACTGAAGGAAAACACAATTATAAAATGCAATTAGTAATCCATCCATGGTTTATTCACATAGCCAATGCAGTCATTGGAATAGGGAATTTTTCGCATATGAAGCACCAGGTTATTTAAAAAGTAATTACACATAAAACCTGTTTGTGAATGGTCTAATGAGAAGTTTCAAGAAATGGACTAATGTTTATAAAAAAATATTGCTTTACTAAAAATCCAATAATTACGGTAGTTTATGCTGTCAAGATTTTTAAAGGGCCCACTAGGCAATTATTCTAAAATTCCACTCTACAGCTGTGCAGAAAATATTTTCATAATGTACATGTCTAATAGAATCTGAAATTATAATCTTCCATAAAGGACTCATTAATTAGCTCTAATCTAGTTATTTGTAATTCCATCTATGAAAAATGGAGCGTTCAGGTTAGAAATCAGTATCCAAAGTCATTTTGGTTCTGATCTATTAGGGAACATGTTTTATGTCAGTACCAGGGAACAGTGAAGTTCCTTCTGGGGGCTTTTCTGGACCACACTGATTCTGACTGTACTTTTCCCACCCAAAAATATGAGTTAGGAAGACCAGAGAAATGTCTGCCTTGGGTTTCAGTTTGCTGCTCATTTTATTGGATGTAGTTTTGCTTTTCATTTTATACACAGTATGAAAAATTCTTAAAAGATCAATGGCAAATATTAAGTAGACATTTCTTTTTTCAAAAAAAGGAAAAGGATGACAGTGCAGTATTTTGTAATAAATTGTTTTTTCTTTTAAATTTTATTTTTAGTGTGAAAACATTCATAACATAGCATAACATATAGCCAAGTCAGGAAAGACAAGATAATGCAGGAATTCAGTTATACAAACATTAAAAGTTTCAGTAACATGGAAGTGTGCAGCTTAGTTACAGGCATGGGATGATAACTGCTTATGAAATCAGACCAGCCAAAACGAAACCTAAGAGTTTGTATTCTAAAAGGGAAGGAATGACAAGAAAACTGTTCTTTTATAGAGAGATGTAGATTAGGATCCACTCCAGATTTAATGTTGCATGTTCAGTTTTTAATTTAGAGATCAATCTGTAGGTAGCAAATGTAAATCCTAGATAATGAAATACTTTACCTTGCAAATCTGGTAGGTCAACATAGGGGCTTTATTTTGTTTATAATGTTGAAAGAATGGAAGGGAGATGGTTGGGGAAATTGGGATGGACATTTTGGCCAGTGAGGATATATAATGTTTTTTCTAAGTGAATGTAATATAGTACAGCACAGTTTTTTTAGACAGTAGGATACATGGCGTTCGGCAAAGAGGCAGCACCCATCTGATTAATCAGCACTTGCTCCTGAACTGACAGCGGCAGACTGGGGGGCAGAGGGAGATGCTTTGTCTTCTACTTTTAAGTGTAGTCTTCAGCACTATAATCCCAACGAGTGAAGTGACAACTTGAGATTTGCTACATCTGTAATTGAGTACCATTAGAATTAATTGGGGAACATGTCTGCAGTCACTCTAAGTGCCTGCAGACATGTGGATCCTCACATCGCACACAATGCGCATTTTGTGGATTCTCCGGTTCCAGAGCCAGGAGCGGATGGTCTTGTCATCACAGTTATGCGATTTGCATCCTTCCAACCACAATCCGACTAAACTAGTGCCACTATATAGGGTTACTGTAGAATAGTACATTAAGGATGAATAACCCCATTAAATTGTGTATAAAATATTAAGTCACAAGGCCAGGGTTTCCAAGGTTCTCTGTTGGAGCTACCTATCTGTACACACATGCTAACCTCTCCATGCACATATATGCACAGCCTGGCAGAGTATGCAGGTGTTATCACTAGGGGAAAGTGAGTAAGATGCTGCCATATTTCTCTAGTAGCTGACTGTCTCTAGTGAGAAAAATTTTTGGTGGGCATATTCATATCCAACTGACTTATTCTTATCTCCCCAAACTTCTGCAATGATGGAACGTTGGCAACCTTCATACACTATAGTCAGCTTGTCCCATCTGAAATTAGCAGGTTAAGTTAGATATATCTTATGTAGATTTAAGTGGATCGATCTGTGGAGGATCAAGTCCGAGTCGAATTTCCTGAAATCATAGATTTCATGTGATTCACCCACTTTGAGATTTGAGGCGCAGTTCGCAAAAAAAAAAAAACTTGCTTGGCACCATTTGACACAATACAACAGAGCATCAAAAAACGGGCAAACTTCTTTTAGCATGGCTGGGTGGAATTCTCCTTAATGCCCTACAGCTTTGACAATTAGAGGATTATCATGCTTTGTACAGTGATGGTCGGTCAGTACTCGGGCCATCACAAATCAGCGAGTCCCAGTGGAGTATTGTTTATGCTGCAGAGTTGTTTTCCATCTCCAGAGTTGTAGGATAATTGTCTCTCTATCTCTCCTGTATAATGTAAGTTATTATGGTCAACAGGGTCCTTTTTCTTTTTTAATTCTTGTAGTGTGTAAGCTCTTATTTTCAACAGGTTTCTCTCTCAGTGCAAGTCCATATGGTCTGAGGGGTCCCCTCTTTTATGAAGAATGAAAGTTCTAACGGTCAGAGGGGTCATTTCTCTTTTTTTCTCCTGTAAAGTGTAAGCTCTTATAGTCAGCAAAGCTCTCTCTCTCCTCTCCCACTTATGTATTTTCAAAGCAATTACAAACTTTTCAGCATTGAGATTTGTGCAAATTTGTTTGCCGCAAATCAAATTTTGGAGAAAATATTGCAAAGCTGGCAAATTCAAATTTCAAAAGACTGTCTCACCTCTAATCTTATGTATATATGTATCATCTTTATATGTGTTTACAAGAATAGAATTAGTTGAATTAAATTGAAAAGCTCTGAGTATATCTAGATGTCTACATACAGAAACTATGGTATGTTGTGCTTCAGGTGGTACGTAAGTAAAGAGCTTTCTCTCTGATTAAGAGTGGCATTTGTTACAGATGACGGAAAATGACAGAATGATGGAATGATCATTGACATTTAGTAATTGTCTGGATCATGCAATAGATGTTATGGCGATCTGAAATGTGATGTTTTATATTTCATACTAAGAAAATAAGATATAGTCTTTATTATAATAAAAGGTTGAGGTAAAAATAATATTAGGATGGATCTGTCAACAACAGCAATAAACTAGTGGATATAGCCCTTCATAAAATTATGTAAACTTCCTGATGCCAAATCTTGGAGAGGGAATTAATGAATATTATGCTTATAAACCTGACTGAAGAATCTGCCTATCTGCAGCATCGACCTGTCAGTCAGGGTCTGTCTGTCTGTCTGTCTGAACTGTAAAAATAATAAGAAAAGTAATAATCCTTATTCATATAGACTATTACTATTACTACAGTTTTCAGGGGTCCACTAGACCAACATAAGAGTGCTGCATATTGGCAATTGTGTTAGTAAGGTCAATTCTTGTAGATTCTAATTGCTTATGAGTTATGATATATTCAGTTGTCCTTCCACCCTTTATTAGAAATGGAAAGCAAAATGTTTCATGAAGTTTTACCTTTCAGCACAGAGTCAGTTTAAGGTTTTATTTTCCAGCAAGGTTGATTACATATGGAATAGTTGATTAGCTTTATAAAACAGACCATTAAACATTTCTCACAAATTTCATATTGCACGTGTATAGATTAAGGTCTTGATTAGAGTTGAGCGATACCGTCCGATACTTCAAAGTATCGGATCGGAATGGATCGGCCGATCTTTAAAAAAAGTATCGGTATCGCCGATTCCGATACCGGAAGTCCCATTCAAGTCTATGGGACTTCCGGTATCGGAATAAGAAAAACCCTGTTTTTGACTTGTACAGCCTCTCTGGGGTCTGTACGGGCCTTTCGGGGGGCTGTGCCGGCCTGCCAGGGGGTCTGTGCAGGCTCCGGTGGTCTGTGCCGGCCTGCCGGGGGGCTGTGCCGGCCTGCCGGTGGTCTGTGCAGGCTTCGGTGGGCTGTGCCGGCCTGCCGGGGGGCTGTGCCGGCCTGCCGGGGGGCTGTGCAGGCTCCGGGGGGCTGTGCCGGCCTGCCGGGGGGCTGTGCCGGCCTGCCGGGGGGCTGTGCAGGCTTCGGGGGTCTGTGCAGGCATCGTCCGATGGGACTACAAGTCCCATCGGGCGATGCCTGCTACCATGACAGTGATTGACTCATTAGCCAATGATGGGACAGTAGTAGTCCCATCATCCGGCTAATGTGTTGAATGTAAAAAAAAAAAAAAAAAAAAAATTACATGCTACATACATGCTACATACATACAACATGCATACTACATGCTACATTCATACTACATGCAACATACATACTACATATATACTACATACATAATACATATATACTACATGCATGCTACATACATACTGCATGCTATATACATACTACATGCTACATACATACCACATATATACTACATACATACTACATGCATGCTACATACATACAACATACATACTACATACATACTACATACATACTACATGCATGCTACATGCATGCTACATGCTACATGCATAACACATATATACTACATGCATGCTACATACATACTACATGCTACATACATACTACATATATACTACATGCATGCTACATACATACTACATGCTACATACATACTACATATATACTACATGCATACTACATACATACTACATGCTACATACATACCACATACATACTACATATATACTACATGCATGCTACATACATACTGCATGCTACATGAATGCTACATACATACTACATACATACTACATGCTACATACATACCACATATATACTACATACATACAATACATTCATACAATACATACATAGACATACAGTACATATAACATAGAGTAACATACTTACCAATACTTGTCACATTGTTCCCCGAAGCCATTGTCTTTTCCGGAATAAATATTAACATAACAAACCACAAAAATACTCACCCACGATCCGAAGCAGTCCACGAGTGTGTCCCACGACGATCTTGGGTAGAGAACTGCAGCATCAGATGATGCTGCCATTCTCTACGGGCTGCAGGAATCCAATGACGGAAGGTAGGTATCCTTCCGCACTGTATTCCTCCGCCACTTAAAAAAAAAAAGTCCCTAGTCTCACTTTATGCCATTGCTGTGTGGGAATTTCCCACGCAGCAATGGCATAAAGTGAGACTAGGGACTTTTTTTTTTTTAAGTGGCGGAGGAATACAGTGCGGAAGGATACCTACCTTCCGTCATTGGATTCCTGCAGCCCGTAGAGAACGGCAGCATCATCTGATGCTGCAGTTCTCTACCCAAGATCGTCGTGGGACACACTCGTGGACTGCTTCGGATCGTGGGTGAGTATTTTTGTGGTTTGTTATGTTAATATTTATTCCGGAAAAGACAATGGCTTCTGGGAACAATGTGACAAGTATTGGTAAGTATGTTACTCTATGTTGTATGTACTGTATGTCTATGTATGTATTGTATGAATGTATTGTATGTATGTAGTATATATGTGGTATGTATGTAGCATGTAGTATGTATGTAGTATGTATGTAGCATGCATGTTGCATGCAGTATGTATGTAGCATGCATGTAGTATATATGTAGTATGTATGTAGCATGCATGTAGTATATATGTAGTATGTATGTAGCATGTAGCATGTATGTAGTATGTATGTGGTATGTATGTAGCATGTAGTATGTATGTAACATGCATGTAGTATATATGTAGTATGTATGTAGCATGTATGTAGCATGTATGTAGTATGTATGTAGTATGTATGTAGTATGTATGTGGTATGTATGTAGCATGTAGTATGTATGTAGCATGCATGTAGCATGCATGTAGTATGTATGTAGTATGTATGTAGCATGCATGTAGTATGTATGTAGTATGTATGTAGTATGTATGTAGCATGTAGCATGTATGTAGTATGTATGTGGTATGTATGTAGCATGTAGTATGTATGTAGCATGCATGTAGTATATATGTAGTATGTATGTAGCATGTAGTATGTATGTAGTATGTATGTAGTATGTATGTGGTATGTATGTAGCATGCATGTAGTATGTATGTAGCATGCATGTAGTATGTATGTAGCATGCATGTAGTATGTATGTAGTATGTATGTAGCATGCATGTAGCATGCATGTAGTATGTATGTAGTATGTATGTAGTATGTATGTAGCATGCAGTATGTATGTAGCATGTATGTAGTATGTATGTAGTATATATGTAGTATGTATGTAGTATGTAGTATGTATGTAGCATGCATGTAGTATGTATGTAGTATTTTTTTTTTTTTTTTTTTAACATTTAACACATTAGCCGGATGATGGGACTACTACTGTCCCATCATTGGCTAATGTGTCAATCACTGTCATGGTAGCAGGCATCGCCAGATGGGACTTGTAGTCCCATCGGACGATGCTTGCACAGACCCCCGGACATCAGCACAGCCCCCCGGCAGGCCGGCACAGCCCCCCGTCAGGCCGGTACAGACCCCCACAGGGTGCACAGACCACCGGCAGGCCGGCACAGCCCCCCCGGTAGGCCGGTACAGACCCCCACAGGGTGCACAGACCACCGGCAGGCCGGCACAGCCCCCCGGCAGGCCGGTACAGACCCCGGGCAGTCCACACAGCCCCCCGGCAGGCCGGCAGAGACCCCCGGAAGGCCCGAAATGACGGCGCATCATGATGCGCACACACCGCGCATCATGATGACGTCAGGCTGTCAATCAACTTTGAACTTCCGATTCCGATGCCGAATTCCGATATTGAAAAAATATCGGAAGTCGGTATCGGAATTCCGATACAGCAAGTATCGGCCGATACCCGATACTTGCGGTATCGGAATGCTCAACACTAGTCTTGATATGTACCCACTAATTTTTGACAATCAGCATAGACTAATGTTCTCTTAAAGATAACCTGTCAGCATGATTTTGTAATGTAGAGAAAAGACATGGCTGTAATGGTGATGTAATACTGATTACATTAATACTAGGCATGAGTGAACGTGCTCGGTGATACACAGATGTCACTCGAGTATGTGGGTGTTTGGATATGATCAGCACTCTGCGAGGATTGGCTGGTGGTCGGATTTGAAGCTTGAATCCAGGCCCATCAAGTTTGAGGGGATTGCCTGACAATCACTGTAATGCCATAGCCATCTTGGTAGTGGCATTACTGTCATTGTCTGCCTGCATTACCTAATCAAAGGTTGTAGAAGGACAGGCGCCACCATGCTCTGCTCACTGATACCATTGCGCAGCTCTGGGACCATTCTTATTGGTGGGAGAGAGCATTTATCCAGGCATGTTTGTACACACAGTTTCAGCAATCAAAGTCCTCTAGTGTTGATACCTGTACTGATACTGAACCATCATACTAACAGTCCTTCTAAGGGCTAATCCTTTGGTTTGCTGTTTGTATCAGATACATTCTGCATTTAGCCTGGGGAGGGACAGTTGCAGGAGCAGGGAGAGTGGCACAAAACAACCTGTAGACAGAGCTTAGGTCTTTGCAAACAGTTGCTAAACATGTAGCTGCTACACATGACAACTTTCATTTTTGGTGGGTGAGAAAATTGACTATATTGTCATCCATACAGATTAACGTGCATAGTGCTACATTGCAGTGTTATAAAAAAAAACAAAAAAGTTCACAATTTTTTTTCTGGATTCAATTAATCATCCATAGACTTTAGTGCAATGCTTAGTGTTACATTACGGTGATAAATAAAACTAAAAAAAAGAGTTACTTTTTTTTTCCTGCTTAAAGTTTACTGTGGTTAGTGTTACTCTATGGTGGTATATAAAACAGCAAAAAAATGTTCACATTTTTAAAAAACGCTTGGCCTGCTACAGATGACCATATTTTTTGGTTCATTAAAAAATTAGTTTCAATAATAAATTAATCTTAGTTTTCGGAGACTTGGCAATAAGAAAATGCTTACTGCCGGCTTTAAGGGACACAAAAGTGGAAGTACTTATGATGGTGCATGGAGACACTGAGGACATGGAGCGGGTGCTACAGCACAAGAAACATACCCATCCACAACACATAGCTTCCTTTCTCACTTTGCAGGAAGACACGGGCCACCACCTCTGAAGCTACACCAGTGCGAAAAGGTGGTTGGTTGGATACCAGATAATGCTTTCAGCATGCTTGCCAAGCACCACACAGGGTTCCACATGGTCCAGTCCCACCAGCCAACAGTCTGAATCACTTAATCCTCACCTTGATCCTCCTTCCGCCCACCATGTTGAGTCCCAGGAGACTAGTGATCCCAGACTGAGACCCTCTGAGGAGCTCATTACAGCATAATTTCTTGATTGTGGCCTTTTACCCTGCATGTTCCAAGAGCAACAGTAGGAGATGCTGTGTCATGATGCACAAAACTTAGAGCAGCCACAGTAACAAGAAGATGATGGTGAAGAATGGCAAATTTTGTCTAAGGACATAGATGATGGTGACACCACTGCCTCTTCCCCTGTGCTATGTGCTTCCCCATGGCACTGGCACAGATGCCTCCTCTCACACTACACATGTCCTTGCCCATGCTGATGCAGCATCATTAGGCACTTTCAAATCCTTGTCCCAGCACAGCATTCAGCTGTCTCTTCCCCAGGCCTTGGAACAAAAAGCAAAGTTCCCAGCTACCCATCCACCGGCTCAAATGCTAAGTGGGCACATTTCCAGGCTGCTTGCCATAGAAATGCTGCCATTTAGGCTGGTAGACAAGGAGGATTTCCGCCAACTCATGGTGGCAGCCTTCCCTCGGTACTCGGTCCCCAGCTGCAATTATTACGTCCGGTGTGGTGTACCCACCTTGTACAGGCAAGAGTCTAGGAACATCACCTGTGCCCTTTCTAATGCAGTTACTGTGATTGTACAATTAATGACCAACACGTGGACAAGCGCTTGTGGCCAGGGACACTACATTTCCCTGATGGTACACTAGGTGAACATTGTGGAGGCTGGGGGCCGATTCCCAGCCTGGCACGGCACATGTGCCACCGCTCTTGCTCGATAAAGGTTTCCTCCACCCTCTACATCAGTTCCTGCCCCACTCCTGCTCCTCCTCATTCTCCATCTCCGATTTGGTATCTCAGAGAACATCATCCACATCAATCAGAAGCTGGAAGCTCTGCTGCACTGCCTTAGATAAGCTGTAACAGCCTCTGCTGAAATTAATTTGTCTAGGAGACAAACCGCACAACACAGCAGAGTTATTGAAAGGAATAACAGACTAAAAAGATCTGTGGTTCTCGCCGCTGAACCTCCAACCAGGCATGGTCGTATGTACAAGCAAAACCAAAGAAAAGACAATATATGCATTTACCCTAATGAAAATAAATAAGTAAAAAAGCAATTGCATTAAATAATTAACATAGGGTACTTTTTTCTATCGCAAAAAGCATAAAGCTGTCCCACTGCAACAAGGTATACCCAATTGGGACAGTAACTACACTCTCTAATGTTAAAACTTGCATAGAGTGAACAGTGACAGAGAATCACCAGGTCTCAACTGGACACCCAGCTTTGGAAGGACTATATATGTACTGCCCAGCTCAGTGAAAAGGGGGCCACACCCTATTTGTACTGAATACAAAAATACTGAAGAAAATAACCGAAAACTGAGCTGAATTATGACTTGAAAACATGCATGATGTTAAAGCATGCTCACACTGTCCATAGAAAAAAGACATAAAATTGAGCCAGAGTATGACTTGAAAACATGCATGATGTAAAGGCATGTTGACATTGGCCATAGAAACAAGCAAAGCCAAAGAAAAGAATGTGTGCATATACACTCATGAAAATAAATAAGTAAAAAAGCAAGTGCATTAAATAATTATCATAGAGTATTTAGTAAACACTGTTTTTTGATCAAAAAAAGCATAAAGCTGTCCCACCATGACAAGGTATACCCAATTGGGACAGTAACTACACTCTCTAATGTTAAAACCTACCTACTGTGAACAGGGGCAGAGAATCACCAGATCCCAAGTGGACACCCAGCTTTGGAAGGACTATATATGAACTGCCCAGTTCAGTGAAAGGGGACCACACCCTATTTGTACTGAATACAAAAATACTGAAGAAAATAACCGAAAACTGAGCTGAATTATGACTTGAAAACATGCATGATGTTAAAGCATGCTCACACTATCCATAGAAACAAGCAAAACCAAAGAAAAGACAATGTGTGCATATACCCTAACTGTCGTATGTACAGTTGAAACCAGAAGTTTACAAACACTGTATAAAAAGACACATATGCATGTTTTTTGTTTTTCTCAATATCTGACATGAAATCAGAATAAATCTTTCCAGTTTTAGCTCACTTAGGATTACCATAATTACTAATATTTGCCGAATGCCAGAATAATGAGAAAGTTCTAAGTCATTTTATTACTTACTGCAAAGTCAAAAATTTACATACACTAAGATTACTATGCCTTTAAACTATTCTGGACTGCCCATGTGATGATGTCATGTGTTTGGAGGCTTCGGATTTTTTGGCAACATATGATTTAACTGGAGACACACCTGTGGATGAATTTTAATGCACACCTGAAACACACTGCTTCTTTGTGTAGCATCATGGGAAAGTCTCAAGAAATCAGCCAATATATGAGGAAGAGAATTGTGGACTTGCACAATTCTGGTTCATCCTTGGGTACAATTTCAAGATACCTGAAAATGACTCATTCATCTGTACAAAAAATTATATGCAAGTACAAACAAGATGGGAATGTCCAGCCATCATACAGCTATGGAAGGAGATGGGTTCTGAGATTAATGCGATTTAGTCCGACATGTGCATATCAACCAAAGGACAAAAGCAAAAGACCTCGTGAACATGATGGTGGAATCTGGTAAGATTGTGTCAATATTCACAGTGAAACGAGTACTGTATTAACATGGTCTGAAAGGCCACTCTGCCAGGAAGAAGCCATTACTTCAAAAGTTGTAAATGCACACAGTAACAAAGACCTTAATTTTTGGAGACAAGTCCTGTGGTCTGATGAAACTAAAATTGAACGGTTTGGGCATAATGACCATCGTTATCCTTGGAGGAAAAAGGGAGAAGCTTGGAAGCCTAAGAACACCTTCCCAACTGTGAAAAACAGGGGTGGCAGCATAATCTTGTGGGTTTGTTTTGCTGCAGGATGGACTGGTGCACTTCACAAAATAGAAGGCATCATGAGAAAAGAAGATTATGTAGCAATACTGAAGCAACACCTCAAGACAAGAGCCAGGAAGTTAAAGCTTGGTCAGAAATGGGTCTTCCAAATGGACAATGACCAAAGCATACTGTCAAAATGGTAACAAAGTGGCTTAAGGATAACAATGTTTTGGAGTCGCCATCTCAAAGCCCTAATCTCAAACCTATTGAAAATTTATGGGCTGAGCTGAAAAGACAGGTGCGAGCAAGGCGACCTACAAACTTGGATCAGTTACACCAGTTTTGTCAGGAGGAATTGGCCCAAATTCTGACCAACTATTGAGGGAAGCTTGTGGAAGGATATCCCAAATGTTTGACCCAAGTTATTTAGTTTAACAGCAATGGTACCAAATACTAATGAAATGTATGTATGATTTTAATAATTCTGGTAATCCTATTTGAACTAAAACAGGAAAGGTTCATTCCAATTTCATGTCAGATATTGAGAAAAACATGCATATGTGTTTTTATATACAGTATAGTGCATGTAAACTTCTGGTTTCAGCTGTACCTAGAAGTCAACAAGTATCGCACAATTGAAAAAAACATGAAATTAGTGATCCTATGAATAGTCTTGTTATGTGGGCTGTAGTTATATCACCACTGCAGCCAAAACAAACACCGGAACAGAGGCGGAGAGCTGAATCTGGACAGGGGGAGGATGAGTACTATCTCTATTTGTTTTTTTCCCTACTTTCTAATCAGTTGGGGTTCACTTTTCTAAATTAAAATCCACTGTAAGGGAATTCTATAAGTGGCAGTGTAGGGAACCATACACAAAAGCAGAATAGCGTTTTTCTTAGTTTATTTCATTTCGTATGTCAAAACATCTAATGAGCTGTAATCTGTTGCCTAGGGAGGAAAATAGTAAATCATCAGCCTTGAAGGCCTTAGTTACATTCGGATTCTCTGTTTAATTGTATTTTTGGACAGAAGACATTTGTTAGATTTCTATGTGTTAGCCTCAGTATGCCCAATAAATAATCACCTTATTCACCTTACATAATAGGAATAGTTTTTGTAAAGACTTCAGATCACATATACTATCTTCACATGGCATGGTTTGTACCCCAATGTAATGCGACTTATACCCACATGTGTGCAGTGTAGGTGTGCACACAATGCACCGCCTCATACAGTGGTCGCCGCAAGTAAAGAATGAACCTAAGGAATGTCATGTGTGCGCGCACAATCCAGTGTGCTGATGAGAAGATGAAGCATCATTATAGTGATGAACCGGGTCAATCTACACATGTGTGAGCACGATTAAATAAAATAGTCCCGGTACCTCAGCATCAAGTTAGTAGGCTCCCACGTAATAGTGACGTGGAGGGAATAAAAAATGGAGAACAAGGGAGTATTTGGGAAATCAAGTAAGGGACTTGAAGAAGGAGTATAATTCTATTAATTATGTGAGTCAAGTGTTCATATGGATCAAATGACTGCTGTGTCACAAATCCATACGTACTGAAGAATGAATAATGCCAAGGGAATGAACACACAAAAAATATTCAAAAGTCAAATTTTACAAATTTTTAAATATTTAACTAAAAAAGTAGACGCCATAATGATAAAAAAATCAAAGTGCCAGAAATACGTTTTTTCATTCACCAAAACTTCTTAAGAGAGTCTGAAAAAAATTGGTCTAAAATTAAATCAAAAAGTTGGATAAAAATAAAAATGGTATCCTTAATAACGTCATCTTGTCCAGCAAAAAAGAAGATTCCACTCAGCAACATCAACAAAACCTCCATAGTTGTGGTAGAACTGCAATCATACAGTTCTTTTGTTACTTTATATCACTGTTTTATCACTTTTACAAGATAGTGAACAGCATTAAAAAAAAATTCCTGAATTGTTTATTTTGTTTATTCTGCCTCCTAAAAATCAGAATAGAAAACGATCAAAAAATGTTGTACACCTCAAAATAGTACCAAACAATCTTGAAAAAGCAAGCCCTTATATGACTCTGTCAGCAGAAAAATAAAGAATTTCTTGTTCTTAAAATATGGTGATTTGAAAGTTTTTTGCAAAAGAATTCACAAAAAAGTTTTATAATGTGTAACAGTAGCAAAACATAAAAACCGATATGAATCTGACAGCGCTGTAATACAGATGTCCAAACACTTATCCTGCAGGGTGAATGAGATTAAAAAAAATAAAAGCAATTCTTGAAATGGTTTTGATTTGTTCTGCCTCCCAAAGATCGCAGTAAGGCTCGGCTCATATTTATCCTGTAATCTGCGCTGAGCGCTTACATCGGGGTTTCCATGTAAAACTTTCAGATTTAGACAAAAGTCCTAAAGGAACATTTGCTATAATGAGGAAGAGAAAGACATTTTAGATTCCGTATGGCATATAATCTGGTGATGTCCATCGTTTCAGGTGTGCACAAAAGCGTGATTGAAACAGAGGCCAGACAGAGCCTAGAGTAACTCTGCTGCCTCATTATGGTGAATGTATTCTTTGAGGGTTTCATCTGAATCACGTCTTTCGGAGATTTAGATCAAGACCCCATGAAAATGCTCAGCGTAGATCATCGAATAAATGTGAACCGATCCAAATTGTTGTGTGCCCCAAAGCTCTATCAATAAAAGCTTCAATTCAATCCACAAAAAACTCACTACTGAGGTTCTTGATCTGTTAATGGAAATATAATTTTCCCTTCCCCAAGACAGCACCGCACGAGAGGTGGTATCCGCCCCCAGGAACAGGAAACCTGTGGCAGGGACCGACCAACAGTGGATTCTGGGTCACTGATGTCTTCACGGCACTCCCACCCACCCAGGTACTATTTGATTCAGGCTCCACGCCTAGTGCATGACCAGGCACATTTAAAGTGACTATGGTGTCACTTCTACTATCACACTGAATGCGATTATCTACTATACTGCAGTCTGTTACTGATGAAGGCCAGTGAGGCTGAAACGTCTATTATTTTCTGGCTGCATTAAAAAATCCAAAAAAATATTCTAGAAGTTGAGTGCCAAGTTTTCTTTATTATTAGAGTAGTCATAAAGACTGACCCAACCTTCCTACCGAAGGTTAATTCCAAATTCCACAGGGACCAGGAAATAATTTTGCCCTCATTTTGTGCCAACCCCAAATCCCAGGGAGAGCAAACCTTTCATTGTCTAGATGTCAGACGCTGCCTGCTTCAGTACATAGATGTTTCAAAGGCATGGCGATAGTCATCAGCCCTTTTTGTCTCCTTCCAGGGTACAAACAGGAGTAAAAAAGCTTCAAAATCAACCATTGCACGATGGCTACGTATGGCTATTTCACTGGCTTACTCTTCCTCAGGTCAGACTCCCCCACTGGGTGTAACGGCTCACTCTACAAGGGCCATAGCCACATCCTGGGCTGAAAGGGCAAATGCGTCTGTAGAACAGATTTGTAAAGCAGCAGTATGGTCGTCACCATCCACTTTCTTCCGTCATTATAGACTAGATCTAGGACTCTAAATCTTGCCTTTGGGAGAAAGGCATTATCTGCTGTTGTCCCACCCTAGGAGTCTCTTCTATCTTTCCTCTCATGTGCGGTGCTGTCATGGGGAAGGGAAAATATGATAATTACTTACCGGTAATTTGATTTTCCAGAGCCATAACAGCACCGCATTGTTCCCGCCCTATCTTGGTGATGGTTGTGTGGGGCACCAAAATATGTTTTATGTGTATATATACATATATACTGTATATATGTGGAAAAATAATAATATAAAAGTAAGAAAAAAAAAGAAGGTGGATATCAGTAACCTTGTCATATAATATACATGTGAACTAATAAAGCAGCCACCTTGCATACTCTGAAACAAACTGGGAGAGAGGTGCTGCCCCCTTCTTTGATCTCTGCTACAGGTTTCCTGTTCCTGGGGGCGGATACCATCTCTCATGTGCGGTGTTGTCATGGCTCTGGAAAATCAAATTACTGGTAAGTAATTATCATTTTTCCTTGACACTGGTTACACAAAGTCTTTGGAAAAATTACATGTCTCACCCACAAGAAATCCAGGCACATCATTGCTCTCAAATCCAAATGCCCCCTCCTCCTGAACCCCACAGGGTACCTAAACAGCAGTTTGCATTACTATAGCGAGGAGAGACAAATAAATTTACAATACATGTGTGATGTGTGCTGTAGTCGTATCACTGCTGCAGCCAAAACAAACACCGGAACAGAGGCAAAGAGCTGAATGGGTGAGTACTATCTCTATTTGTTTTTTCACTACTTTCTAATCAGTTGGGGTTCACTTTTCTAAATTAAAATCCACTGTAAGGGAATTATATAAGTGCCACTGTAGGGAACCATACACAAAAGCTGAATAACGTTTTTCTTAGTTTATTTCATTTCGTATGTCAAAACATCTAATGAGCTGTAATCTATTGCCTAGGGAGGAAGATAATATATCATCAGCCTTGAAGGCCTTAGTTACATTCCGATTCTCTGCTTAATTGTATTATTGGACAGAAGAGATTTGTTATGTTTCCATGTGCTAGCCTCAGTATGTCTGAGAAATAATCACCTTATTCACCTTACATAATAGGAATAGTTTTTGTAAAGACTTGAGAGCACAAATACCATCTTCAAGGATAATGCTCTTTCCAAACTGGTGGAAAGAAAGAAAGAAATACAAATACAATGCACGGATAAGAAAAAAATGCAATTCATAGAGTAGTAAACATTCATAGACTGAAGTATACAGAATACTGCAGATTGGTGTTAAAAAGCAGATTTTCTTTAAGGCCTGGGTTCAAACAAGCATATTTCACAGTCTGTTGTTGGATCTTAATTTGCAGACTGACTATAGGTCTCCCAACCAGAAGTTGCGCTACACTGCAGTCTGTATATGGTCCATGAAACATGCTCTTGTCAACCCAGATTGACTAGTATGAGCATGTGAATGGTAGAAATATTTATTATTGTACGTGCGCTGATCCTTTTTTATCACTGTGTACTCATAAGAAATTCAGACATATGGTAGATAATCTTGCTTTAATACTTTAAGTGTCTTAATGGTATTTCAGGTGAAAGTGCCTAAATATGTCTAAATACATTGGAATTATGGAAATCACAGGACTGGCAGACTTTTTAGCGATATGCAAGTGATGAAAAAATGGAAGCACAATTTTCAAAACATCTAGATTTAATTAGTATCAGCTATAAGCGCCGCGTGCAAAAATACATACACTCATATGCCTTGGCATGCTGGTGATGAAGTTATGACTAGTTTCCGGGACATGACACACAAAATACACTAGGGTATGCAAATCATCGACATTTGCTGCTGGCCCTTTATAATTGTCGACCAATGACATCGATCAAGACATACTTGATGAAAGATGAGTACAGAGAGGCTGCAGGCAGCTCAACATGATAACATCAGGCTGCATATTGCACTGTGAATTGCCTTTGTAGAGTTTCTGGGCTTGTCTCCCATGAAGCATGTCTTTGACGTCATTGGTCAGTAGTTGTAAAAGGAGCTGCAAGGGACAGATTTTAATGATTTGCTGCCCAAATGCATTCGGCTTGGCAGAACGTACCTTACAAACCATCATTAACCTCATTAATAGCATGTCAAAGTGTGTAAGTGCATGTATTTCAGTTGCTCATATTCAGCAATCAATAAATTAAGATATTCTGATAAATTTGTTTTCAATTTTCCATAATTTTTATATTATTAAGATATCTATCAATCCTGTGATTTTCAGAATTCCATTAGATTTCCTTCTTGGTGTTACAATTTTAACATTGAAGAGTGCATATACTGTATGTATATATAGAGATAGAGAGCATCGGAGAATTTTTTAAGTCACGGTGGATTGCAGCTACTGTGACTGTTGTCTAAAGAACAGAAGCAGGAACGCCTTAATTAGAGTGACGCACTACTGCTCTATTGATTTACTTTGGGACTGCTGGAGAAAGCCAAATGCAGTGCTCAGCTATTTCCTGCTGTCTTATAGTCAATGAACTTCAGAGTTTCATTCTAAGGCCAGGTTCATACTGCATTAAAGCATCCCATTCAATGCATAGTGTTGACAGGCTGCGTTAACGCTATAGCATAGCGCAGTCCTTCTAACGGACTGCCATAACGCAGTATGAACCCGGCCTTAAGTTGGGACAACTCATTCACCAATTGTAATTCTTTACATCATTTAACTTAAAGGGGAATTCCCATCTGATGCATTCATTGCTTAATAACCTACCAATAGGACCCACATCTGTCTTGAGAATGGGGTGCCATTCTCAAATTGGAATTCCAACCAACCATCTATCCACTGACAGCAGTGTACATGATGATCCCATTTTTTTTAGATAAAAACAGGTTACATTTGTGGGATCCACATCTACTGCACATTTATGGCATAAACTGTAGATAGTCAATAAATGAATGAGATTGGAATATGTATGTAGCTGCCACCCAACTCCTCCTCATAGTAGCACATTTATGGCATAAACTGTAGATAGTCAATAAATAAATGAGATTGGAATATGTATGTAGCTGCCACCCAACTCCTCCTCATAGTAGCACCATGGCTTTTTATTCAGTATAGAAATGTTGTGTCTGCATAAGATTCAGGTCTACATGGACTCAGGCAGACACTGGCCTTTTCCCTTCCGGAAGCCAAGGAGACCTTTATTATCTTAGCGACTTGTGTCTTTGGGACACAAAAGAAGAGAAAAAATGAGGCAAACAGTCAAATATAAAGAGGATGGTGCAAAAATATATACAAAAATTTGAGAAGCAGTCAAAATGATTGTGAAGATCACAGAAAAAAGTGAACAAATAGTAATATTTAATAACACTGAACATCAGTTGGCAATTATAAGTGTAATCTGTAGAAACTGTGCTAAATAGTTGTCTAGCAAATTGATAAGCTGCAATGTTTTCTTACATCTGGGGTAATTAATTAATGGTGGAGTATATGAAGTGCAAACCTGTTCTTGTTGCTGTTTAGTTTATATGGTAAATGCATTTAAATATATAAAAACCATTTTATTAGAAGATTTTACATTTATCGTGTTTAGATACTGCTGTGATCAGATGATGGATATCATTCCTTTATGCTCACCATGTCACCACAAATGAAGCGATCTGTTCCTAACATAGAATAAAGCATCATGTTACATCCCTTGAATGATAACCATATTATTCAAAGGGAATGGTGCGTAATGACATGCTTCGCTTCGAGAAGCTTCACAGATCATCAAGAAAAGAAGGCTTGCACCATTAAATATAGGATATACCATTAAATATGAAGGATATCAATTGTCTTCTTTGTTAAACAACTGAAATTACGGAAGAAAGCAGGCATTTATACCTTCACAATAAATATTAATATTGGTTTGTAAGTACAATGCTCAAAAAAATGAAACACTTAAGCATTGGAGTGTAATTCAAAGTAAATTAAGGTTCTTGAAAAGCAGTCTGTCCACTAAGAGTATGACCAAATACTGTATTCACATTTTATCATGGTCATGATGCGGATGCGATGGTAGGTCTGATACCCCAGACATGATTCTATATGAGGAGCTCTTGGACATTATATATCAGTGCATCAGATGCCACTAGGCAGTGTCACATATTGTCCTTAAGCATCTGCCATCTCATCCGGAGAATGACCAGATATCGTTAATAGGGAATAAAAGCACAAGGGAATCATATACACTACCGAGTACTAAGCAACAGAAAGAGCAGCCATGATGAAATTCAGGCAAATTGGATCAACCTGTGTTAATCTGATTTTTGGGATGATTTGAAATCCTGCTGGTTGGTTGGTCAGCTGGTTGCTGATTTTCTTTCCATTGACATCTGAAACATCATTTTGTTCTCAGCAAATTTCACAATTTATATCAGTAAAGACTTTCAACTTGTCTGTTTTATTCATGCTGATCTGATGTTTCATGTGTTACCTTATTACTTTTTTGAGTAATGTATTTAATTTTAAGTTATTATGGCTGAGATGTAGAGACAGGAAATAACACATGCAAAATATAGATACACTTATCTGCCTAGAGTCTTGTTCAAAGGGTTGTGAGTAGAGTTGAGCAAAACAGGTTGACCAGATTCATAAGTCGCCGACTTATGGCAAAGTCGGGTTTCGCCAACCGAAACCCGACCACAGCGTGAAGTTGGCCATGCGGTCGCAAAACGAGCGCCAAAGTCAGATTTCCCAGAATGCTTGCACGTGAATTTTTTCAGCCACTGAGCAAGGATGTACACTGTGGGCAACGAGATGACATGTGCAGCGTCCAGGGAGAGAGGAGAGAGAGAGATTTTGCGCACTTTAAAAAAGCGGTCCGGCATGTAGGTATGTTTACTGTCCTCCACTCCCTGCCGACTTTGCTTCCCCATTGACTTGCATTGGGTTTCGTGTTTCGGTCAGACCTTCGAATTTTCCTGATAGTCGGCTGATTTCGTTCGACTCGACTTTTGAGAAAGTCGGGTTTCATGAAACCCGACTCGACCTTAGAAAAGGCAAAGTCGCTCATCTCTAGTTGTGAGCAAGGACAAATCTGTGAAGGGTATCAGGAAGGGGGTGGGCTGCGGGAGCAAGAAACGCTGAATATTTCACACACAGAGACACCTGTCAGCTGAATCAGGGATGATGAGGATGATTCTGTGTTGGATTAAACCTGGGAACCAGACAAGGGTGATAAGGAAGTGAGGTCACCAGAGGAAAATGTTGCTGAGATTGGTGAAATACCGCGCAGGCTACATGTGTTTTAAATATCCTATGTGGATAAATCAGCTTTTTATGTTGTCAATTATTAAACAGGTGATGCCAAAAGGTCTGTTGTTGGAGAAGGCTCAACTGCACCTAAAAGATCTGTTGGCAGTGGTGGAGTTATTTTGCACATTGCTGCAAAATGATTCTTTGGTTCTGCAAAAACAAGCATTATGGTTCTTGATTAGCAATGATGCAATATCATTTGCTCATTTTTAAAAAGTAAGCAGGCTTGCAGTTATAGTAAGTCTCATCTTTTCAAGCTTGTCTATCATTCACCACTGCTGCTTGTTGTAGTCCAAGTAAGTCTCCTCCTCCTTCTCTATAGCATCGGTAAACATCCATCCCTGATTGTGTGTTGAGGAAGCTTGCATGCATATGCTACCAGTGTTCTGCTGGCTTGTCTACTAAACTTTCACCTTATCATGTTACTTTTGATGCAGCCACTGCTGTACTGTCTTGTCAAATTGACTGGCTTTTGACAAATGAAGGCAAGTGCTTAGTATTGCTTTAAGATCCAATATTTTATACATACAGTTGTGCTTGTTCTCTTCTCTCACATATAGGCTCTTTCAATTTGTCTTTTAGCTCCAAAGTGCACTTTACCATAGGTACCTGGAGCAGAGCTATAGACAGGGACAATGCATGAGTTTCAAGACCCACTGAGTGTTTTTTTGTAGTGGCAGTGATGTATCACCTCAGCAGAAATAACACTATTCCCATGTAATAAAGTGCAGGAGATGAGTATGTCACCACGGATCAGACAGACCAACAGTTAAAGGGAGGTTTATTTACAGGGGATAACACTGACAAAATTAACAGTGTAAATATGAATATTATGAGAACGTGTTAAGCAGGCAGACAAAAAGCATCAACAGTATTAGATAGTATAAGGGGTAGTTTTCCTATGGAGGAACTTATCAGTTTGAAGGGGTCTTGTCTCAATGGGTCTTGTCTAAAGGGGTCTTGATTGAAGGGTCACTCTTCTCCCACGTTGGCGCCGAATCACAGGAAGCGCTTGTTGTCTGAAGTACTCTGTATCCTGTGCCTTTAATAATGTCCAGCCAAGATATGAGGGGTTAATGTGGGAGCCAGAGGGGTATGAGGCAAACGATATCCCCTATGCTTCAGGTCCTTCTTTCCAACTCTGCAGCGGTGCTTTCTCACTGGAATCAGGGGCTCTGCATTAACACAAGGGTCACTGGAACTTCGTACGTGGTACAGTCTCTCTAAGCAGGTCACAGTCCTGTCACTGGGCGCAGTCTCTTTGCAGGGGACAGTCGTATCACAGAGCGCAGTCTCTTTGCAGGGAAAAGACTTAGCACAGAGAGCAGTCTCTTTGCAGGGGAAAGTCTTTTCACAGGGATGAGTGCGCAACCTTCCTGACACTGCAGTACCCGGCTTCACATACTCATGGTCTGCAGTCTTTGTGCACTGTCTCTCTGTCTCTGGCTGTTGTACCAGAGATCTCTCTCCCGGTCTGTGTCAGCATCCTCCCCTGTCTGCTGTCTGCGCTGCTCTGAGGAAAACCCTTCCCGCTCTCAGCTCTCTTCCCTTCCTGTTCCTGTTTGCTGAAAGGGCTGCTTTTCTGTCCCCCGGGGAACCTGCTACCCTGCTCAATGGTTCCTGGTACGGAGCGGTTTTAGGAAGTTTCGCCCCCAGCAGTTCGCCCCCAGCATTTCGCCCCCAGCAGTTCGCCCCAGCAGTTCGCCCCCAGGTACACTCCGCCTCCGAATATTTCGCCCCCAGCATTTCGCCCCCAGGTTGTTTCGCCCCCGCACATTTCGCCCCCGCACATTTCGCCCCCAGCAGTTTGCCCCCGGATGTTTCGCCCCCGGATGTTTCACCCCCGGGTGTTTCGCCCCCAGCAGTTCGCCCCCGGATGTTTCGCTCCCAGAAGTTCGCCCCCGGATGTTTCGCCCCCAGCAGTTCGCCCCCGGATGTTTCGCCCCCGGCTGTTTCACACCCGGGTGTTTCGCCCCCAGCAGTTCGCCCCCGGATGTTTCGCCCCCAGCAGTTCGCCCCCGGATGTTTCGCCCCCAGCAGTTCGCCCCCGGATGTTTCGCCCCCGGATGTTTCGCCCCCGGATGTTTCGCCCCCACCAGTTCGCCCCCGGATGTTTCGCCCCCAGCAGTTCGCCCCTGGATGTTTCGCCCCCAGCAGTTCGCCCCCGGATGTTTCGCCCCCGGATGTTTCGCCCCCGGATGTTTCACCTCCAGCAGTTCGCCCCCGGATGTTTCGCCCCCAGCAGTTCGCCCCCGGATGTTTCGCCCCCAGCAGTTCGCCCCCGGATGTTTCGCCCCCAGCAGTTCGCCCCCGGATGTTTCGCCCCCAAGCAGTTCGCCTCCAGCAGTTCACCCCCGGATGTTTCGCCCCCAGCAGTTCCCCCCCGGATGTTTTGCCCCCGGATGTTTCGCCCCCAGCAGTTCGCCCCCGGATGTTTCGCCCCCAGCAGTTCGCCCCCGGATGTTTCACCCCCAGCAGTTCGCCCCCGGATGTTTCGCCCCCGGATGTTTCGCCCCCGGATGTTTCGCCCCCAGCAGTTCGCCCCCGGATGTTTCGCCCCCAGCAGTTCGCCCCTGGATGTTTCGCCCCCGGATGTTTCGCCCCCGGATGTTTCGCCCCCGGATGTTTCGCCCCCAGCAGTTCGCCCCCGGATGTTTCGCCCCCAGCAGTTCGCCTCCAGCAGTTCACCCCCGTATGTTTCGCCCCCAGCAGTTTGCCCCCAGCAGTTCGTACCCGGATGTTTCGCCCCCAGCAGTTCGCCCCCGGATGTTTCGCCCCCAGCAGTTTGCCCCCGGATGTTTCGCCCCCGGATGATTCACCCCCAGCAGTTCGCCCCCGGATGTTTCGCCCCCAGCAGTTCGCCCCGGATGTTTCGCCCCCAGCAGTTCGCCCCCGGATGTTTCGCCCCTGGATGTTTCGCCCCCAGCAGTTCGCCCCCGGATGTTTCGCCCCCAGCAGTTCGCCCCCGGATGTTTCGCCCCCAGCAGTTCGCCCCCGGATGTTTCGCCCCCGGATGTTTCGCCCCCGGATGTTTCACCCCCAGCAGTTCGCCCCCGGATGTTTCGCCCCCAGCAGTTCGCCCCCGGATGTTTCGCCCCCAGCAGTTCGCCCCCGGATGTTTCGCCCCCAGCAGTTCGCCCCCGGATGTTTTGCCCCCAGCATTTCGCCTCCAGCAGTTCACCCCCGGATGTTTCGCCCCCAGCAGTTCGCCCCCGGATGTTTCGCCCCCGGATGTTTTGCCCCCAGCAGTTCGCCCCCGGATGTTTCGCCCCCAGCAGTTCGCCCCCGGATGTTTCGCCCCCAGCAGTTCGCCCCCGGATGTTTCGCCCCCAGCAGTTCGCCCCCGGATGTTTCGCCCCCAGCAGTTCGCCCCCGGATGTTTTGCCCCCAGCATTTCGCCTCCAGCAGTTCACCCCCGGATGTTTCGCCCCCAGCAGTTCGCCCCTGGATGTTTCGCCCCCAGCAGTTCGCCCCCGGATGTTTCGCCCCCAGCAGTTCGCCCCCGGATGTTTCGCCCCCGGATGTTTCGCCCCCGGATGTTTCACCCCCAGCAGTTCGCCCCCGGATGTTTCGCCCCCAGCAGTTCGCCCCCGGATGTTTCGCCCCCAGCAGTTCGCCCCCGGATGTTTCGCCCCCAGCAGTTCGCCCCCGGATGTTTTGCCCCCAGCATTTCGCCTCCAGCAGTTCACCCCCGGATGTTTCGCCCCCAGCAGTTCGCCCCCGGATGTTTCGCCCCCGGATGTTTTGCCCCCAGCAGTTCGCCCCCGGATGTTTCGCCCCCAGCAGTTCGCCCCCGGATGTTTCGCCCCCAGCAGTTCGCCCCCGGATGTTTCGCCCCCAGCAGTTCGCCCCCGGATGTTTCGCCCCCAGCAGTTCGCCCCCGGATGTTTCGCCCCCAGCAGTTCGCCCCCGGATGTTTTGCCCCCAGCATTTCGCCTCCAGCAGTTCACCCCCGGATGTTTCGCCCCCAGCAGTTCGCCCCCGGATGTTTCGCCCCCGGATGTTTCGCCCCCAGCAGTTCGCCCCCGGATGTTTCGCCCCCAGCAGTTCGCCCCCGGATGTTTCGCCCCCAGCAGTTCGCCCCCGGATGTTTCGCCCCCGGATGTTTCGCCCCCGGATGTTTCGCCCCCAGCAGTTCGCCCCCGGATGTTTCGCCCCCAGCAGTTCGCCCCCAGATGTTTCGCCCCCGGATGTTTCGCCCCCGGATGTTTCGCCCCCGGATGTTTCGTCCCCAGCAGTTCGCCCCCGGATGTTTCGCCCCCAGCAGTTCGCCCCCGGATGTTTTGCCCCCAGCAGTTCGCCCCCGGATGTTTCGCCCCCAGCAGTTCGCCCCCGGATGTTTCGCCCCCAGCAGTTCACCTCCAGCAGTTCACCCCCGTATGTTTCGCCCCCAGCAGTTCGCCCCCAGCAGTTCGTACCCGGATGTTTCGCCCCCAGCAGTTCGCCCCCGGATGTTTCGCCCCCGGATGATTCACCCCCAGCAGTTCGCCCCCAGATGTTTCGCCCCCAGCAGTTCGCCCCCGGATGTTTCGCCCCCAGCAGTTCGCCCCCGGATGTTTCGCCCCCAGCAGTTCGCCCCCGGATATTTCGCCCCCAGAAGTTCGCCCCCAGCAGTTCGCCCCCGGATGTTTCGCCCCCAGCAGTTCGCCCCCAGCAGTTCGCCTCCGGATGTTTCACCCCCAGCAGTTCGCCCCCGGATGTTTCACCCCCGGATGTTTCGCCCCCAGCAGTTCGCCCCCGGATGTTTCGCCCCCAGCAGTTCGCCCCCGGATGTTTCATCCCCAGCAGTTCGCCCCCAGATGTTTTGCCCCCAGCAGTTCACCCCCGGATGTTTTGTCCCCAGCAGTTCGCCCACAGCAGTTCGCCCCCGGATGTTTCGCCCCCTGCTTTTTGCCCCCAGATGTTTCAGCCCCAAATTAGGCAGGGAATTTTGGCCTTGTGTTTTAGCCCTAAGACCGCTTTCACAGTAGCCACTTTCCCAAGTGCTAAGCACTGGAAAATCGCTAAGAAGATTGCCAATTTTGAATATACTACATGGTGGCCCGATTCTAATGTATCGGGTATTCTAGAAGGCACAGCCACGTGGTATGTTGCACAGGTTATGTAGTATATTGGACAGTCCACGTAGTACATTGTACAGGCCACGTAGTATATAGGACAGCCGACGTAGTATTTTGGACAGTGCACGTAGTAAATTGCACAGTCCACATAGTAAATTGCACAGCGCACATAGTAAATTACACAGCGCACATAGTATATTGGCCAGCCAACGTAGTATATTGCACTGGTCACGTAGTATATTGCACTGTCCACGTAGTCTAGGAATGTGGGCACTATAATCGTGTTTAAAAAAAATAATAAAGATATACTCACCTCATCCACGGGCCCTGAAGTCCTCGCGCCTCTCTGCAGTGCTGGCGGTGGCTTCCGGTCTGAGCGTAGGACCTGCGATGATGTCGCGGTCACATGACCATGACATCATCGCAGGTCCTGGACGGTGTGCATTGGAGAGAGGCGCGGAGGACAGCGCGACGTTGGAGGGGGTGAGAATAATTTTTTTTTTTATCATTATTATTTTTAGTATTACATCTTTTCACTATTGATGCTGCATAGGCACAATCAATAGCGAAAAGTTGGTCACACAGGGTTAATAGCAGCGTTAACGGAGTGCGGTACACCGCGATCCGTTAACGCTGGCATTAACCCTGTGTGAGCGGTCAGCGGTGTCGGGATCCCTCAGATATCTCTTTCATCTGAAGGACCGATGTTCTTGGGTGTAAGGCACCATATGTCTCTAATTGATTGCTCCGTCGAGAAGAATAACACAGACACAAGCTGTATAATACAACTCGGGATGCCTGCTGCGCGCCTCTGGCTTATCAGTTAGGCTTCCATCTTTTATAGCAAAGAATTTAGACATTTACAGACATGCGCAATAAAGAAAAGAAAAATAGTTACTTCTACAACAGCTTTGCCATGTAAGCAGGAAATATTTGACCTTGGTTCACAAGGGAGATGTCTGAGACATCTCCTCGAAGAAAAGATAAAGTTCAGCAGAATTCATTTAACTCATTCAGTTTTTATCATTCCCCCCTTTGACATCTTCATTTTCCACAATCTGGAACACTGGATCCTGCAACAACAGCGGATAGTGGCTCGTTCACCAGGTACTATCCCAGGCCGACGGGTTGCCCAAGGGAGACAGGTCTTCTACCTTCTTCATCCCCCAGATACTGAAGCTACGTCCATCATTGCAAGAGTACACTCCTTCATGCCAGAAATGAGATGTCAATCTAGGACTCAAAGGAATAATAGTTAAATTCTTGTTGTTTACAGTCAAACTTCCTTATCTATTTCTACATCTTTTCTTGCATACAGAGATACACCAAAAAACAAGTTTCAGTAACACATATATTATAAGGAGACAAACGGCAATACGTAATAAACTTAGTATAATCCCAGCTATCCAGCCTCCAATACCCTTAAACCAATTAGCTGGATTAAGAAAGGAGAAAGTGTCTGACCACCAACTATCTTTAGTACGATCATTGTCTTTATCATACTGATCTCTAAGTCTCAGGACTTTAGAAGGAGACAAGCCTGTGTTTCTATTTGGAGTGTGTCTGACTGAAAAGAGTGCAAGAGGCAAGCACTCCACCCAGCTCTTTCCTGTGTCTGCCATGGCCTTTTGAATTTTCAGTTTGTGTCCCATTTAGTCTTTCCACTTTCCCTCTACCTTGTGGCCTATATGGTGTATGAAATGTTTGCTGTACACCCGGGGCCTGCATGACTTCCCTCTTTATTTCTCCCGTGAAGTGTGCACCCCTATCTGTTTCTGTGGTTTCTGGGACACCATACCTGCAGATCAGTTCTTTCATCAGTTTGTCTGTAGTCATTTCAGCATTTGCACGTTTTACCGGATAGGCTTCCGGCCAACCAGAGAAGAGATCTACACATACTAGGATATTTGCATACACTCCTACCTTGGTAGCTGTATGTCGTCAATCTGCCGTCTCTGAAACGGGTAGAGAGGCCTAGGTGTCGCTTTCTTAGGGACTTTTACTGTTTTACCTGGGTTGTGCTGTGCACAGATGAGGCATGATTGTACAAGTTTTGCGGCTGCGTAACTGAAACCAGGAGCGATCCAGAAGGCATCTACCATGGCACACATGTGACTTTTTGAGGTGTGATTGGGGCCATGTGCTGCTTGCGCCATGATTGGGAACAGGGACTTTGGTGGGGACATTTTATCCTTATTCTCCCATACTCCATTTGAGTTCAGCTCAGCTCCCAGTCTCCCCCGGTGTACCTTCTCTGTTTGGGCAGCTTTATGCTGGAGGGATTTCAGGACATCTAGACCCAATGTGGCTGGAATACGCTGACTCCCCGCCACCGTCCACTGCTCTCTCTAGGCCGCCTTGTGCTATTTTAGCAGCCTCGTTCGCCCTTCTATTGCCCTCTACCTCCACGGAGTCACCTTTGTGTGTGCTTTTACCTTGACAATGCCAACCTGGACTGGTAACATCAATGCCTCCATCAATTGTTTCACCAGCTCTGCATTTTTAATGGGCTTCGAATCTGTGAAAATATTAGCGACTTTACCTGCAGCGGCTCTACACGCCTCAGTGAGTGCCTTCAACTCTGCCTCCTGCGCCGACATGTGAGGAGAGAGTGGTTCCGCTCGGATTACCTCATGTGAGGATACTACTGCATATCCAGTGTAGAATCGTCCATCCTGGTGGTATCTGGGGCCATCTACAAAAAAGAAACTCAAAGTCTGCATTAGGAACAGGTTTTTCATGAATGTGTGCAAACCCAACTGTCTCCTGACTCATCAGTTCTATGCAGACATGTTCATGCGTCATGTCAAAGTATCCTTCCTCACTCGCTAATACGGTCACCAATTCCCCCTTTTCTGAATCCACAGGCAGGAGGGTGGCTGGATTCAGAACGTTACATCTTTTGAGGAGTGACATACTCAGGAATTAGTAGAGCACACTCAAGTCGGAGCTGTCTGGCCATAGACAGATGTTTTGGTTGAACTTGTAGGAGTATGGCATGGATGTCATGTGGGGAATAGATTGTCAAAAGAAACGTCAGTGTGATCTCACATGCCTTCCCTATTACGTCTCCACTTTTTTCCTTGTGCTCCAGCATACATGACAGGTTGTCTTATTGTCCTTGTTTGCTCAATTTCTTTAGCTACCTTAAGGAGGTCTTTCAGATCTACATGTCTCCATTCAGGTCTGGCTGTCTGTACTGCGTCTCGTAAGTCTTTGTTCATACCGTCAATGAATGCATTCACCAGTATTCTAACATCAAGTGGGTTTATGCAAATGTACCCCATGTCTGCCCATTTCAGCTGTAACCGTCCAAAGTACATCTCTACTCTCTCTCCTCTTTGCTGTGTCACATTAGTCAGGAGTACAGACTGCTCTGATTGTTCCACTGCAGCCCATTGTCTTAGTGACTCACAGTACGTCTCCCCAGATCGTGCAGATTTATCATCCATGCCCCAAGCCTGATCCTTTGTCACATCTGTGTGTCTTAATTATATGTCCTAGTGCGTCACCTGCCTTTAAACTCACCAACCTCTCTAGGTCTGCCCAGGTACACTTATATGTCTGCTGTACTTCCTTTATGTGTCTGTAAAACGGGAATGGTTGGTCTTCAGGGTCAGGCAGCTGCTCAGCAAAGCTAGCTGGTCAGAGGGGCTCCAGGGATAATACACCTGTATCTTTCTTATTCTAGTCACACTTCTAGGTCCTGATGGGGTTGGTCGTCTGATGTCTACTGTCAGCTTACTCCTCAAGGGCCAATGTCCCCACTACCCACTATCCACACTATTATGTCAGCTTCTTATGATCTTGTCTGGATAGGATTTAGTGCAATTCGCTTAGGTCAGTAGCACAGGTCACACAAGTAGCTATTCAGTCTGGGTTTGTCTGAGTCTGACCACAGTGTTTACAAGTCCATCTGTTTTGTCTGGGTCTCTGGTTACACTTTGTCAATCAAACATTCATAATACACCTTCCATACTGCTGCACATTCTCAAGCATCATTTATTCACTTGCTATTTTCTTCCCTTGTCTGTGCCTTTTTGTACATCCAAACATTCACACTCTGGTATTTTTGCCTTTTTCAATATTTGTCCCACTTGTTTTACTGCTTCCTTCCTTCTCTGTCTTTTGTAATTTGACACAATTTGCTATACAAATCAATCACACAACTAGAAACAGGTTCAAACACATTAATGACCAAGCAATCACTTACAATGACCAAACAATCACTTACAATTCCCTTCTAAATTAGGCACCATATCTTACTTTTAACTTCCAATCTTCAATTAAGTACTGTTGCTTTAAAATGCACAAATCTTTCAGCGCGTACCTTACGGATAGAATTACAGAGAATTTTGAGCACAGCTCACACTCAGCAGAGATAAGAGCGAAGGGAGAAGAAAAACTGCGCAGCGCCATCCTTCCCCCCTCCCATCAGAATGCAGCGTCGTCCTTCACAGAATTCTGTAGTTCTTTAGACTTATCAAAATCAATTTCTACAAAGAAACTCAAAATCACGGGATTTCACTGTAAGGGCAGATAACTATATAATGAGATTAACCATGCCTTGCCCTTTTTCTGGCCAAATGCATTCAGGAAACTTTACAATGTAATGCCACATATAACACGAACTATATCATTACTCAATTCATTCAGTCTCAGATGTAGATTTGAAATATCTATAACGCATCTGTCCGGGATTCCACCACAACTAGAAAGGTCACAAATCTCTTGACACAAAAATGATGTGTGATGATTCATTCATACGTGCTCATTCACTGATTTTTTTTTTTTTTATACTCAATTACTCATCTCTCATCTTATTCAGAGGTTCTCATAGACATATATACAAGGATTCACACAGCCTGCCTATCTTGCACTTTGGATTTGATTAATACTTTTTCCAGGTTCTTTGCTGCACTACTTCCATATCTATCCTCAATTATATCACATAACCGGTCTCCTTCTTCGGGTGTCTTTCCCTGATTGTTCCCCATTTTATCTTTTATTCTTATCCTGTTTTTCTTGTTTCTTTCCTGTTAATCCTCTCTTCCTTAGGTGGTGTATTTGGTAAGCTCAAGACTAGGCTCTACTATACCTCGTTACCTTCTTCCTAAGGTGCCAACAGGTTAAACGGGGTGTCTGTTCCTCCTTGTACTACGTGTCTCGTGTACTTATATGCTAGGTAGCATCCGAACAGTAACACTCCCACAACACACAGGATTGTAAACAAAGTATCCATTTATCAGGGTTCTTCAGTCATATCCTGTCACAGGCTCATTTCGTGGTCCTGTGCTCATTCGGTCACACTCTTATCTGTCACAAGGTTTATTCGTAAAGGGTGTTGATTTAAGCTTAGGCGGTGACCTCCCCGAAAGGACGCTGTCACATAACCCAGTTAGGCAATATCACCACTCTTTGAACGAATACCTACTGTGCAGCTTATTTTTCTACTTTCCACAACCTTTCAAATCAAAGTAGCCATTCAACAACCTCCCTGATTCCTAACACGGAATCTTCTATTGTGGAGAACTTGTCCGTCGGGGCTTTGCAGCATGAACTGTTCACCCAGCCTTATATTCCATAATGTCAGACCTCTCCCATTTCGATTTGCATCAGCTCTTTTTCTAAAAATAGCTGTGCACAGACAGAACCTACAGTAACCTCTCATTCGAGCAGAAATTACATATGCGTGTCACACCCGATTTCCTCAGAGTTCTTATATGGACCTGATCTTACGGCCCCCTCCTCTACTAGATTCCCCTTTATACGGACCTTAGTTATAATGATACATTATGAAGAGCAGAGAAGAGAAAAATTGATCTCTTACCTGGCCAGGTGTTTAGGTATGCTGTTCACAATTTCATCAGTAACTGAAGTGGTCTGTAGATCGGGTAGTCTTGGAGAGGTGCCTATATCAGGTCCCTGTTCGGGCGCCAGGAAACTGTCGGGATCCCTCAGATATCTCTTTCATCTGAAGGACCGATGTTCTTGGGTGTAAGGCACCATATGTCTCTAATTGATTGCTCCGTCGAGAAGAATAACACAGACACAAGCTGTATAATACAACTTGGGATGCCTGCTGCGCGCCTCTGGCTTATCAGTTAGGCTTCCATCTTTTATAGCAAAGAATTTAGACATTTACAGACATGCGCAATAAAGAAAAGAAAAATAGTTACTTCTACAACAGCTTTGCCATGTAAGCAGGAAATATTTGACCTTGGTTCACAAGGGAGATGTCTGAGACATCTCCTCGAAGAAAAGATAAAGTTCAGCAGAATTCATTTAACTCATTCAGTTCTTATCAGCGGTGAGTGCAGGGCAGTGAAGCAGCGGCCATTTTTATGGCAGACTGTGACCGTCGCTGATTGGTCGTGGGCGTTTTGCCAAGACCAATCAGCGACTTGGATTTACATGACAGATGCCGCGACCAATGAATATACGAATAAAACGTTACAGACAGAAAGACGAAAGTGACCCTTAGACAATTATATAGTAGATAAGTCAATGGCTAGAAAAGCGAGGTGTTGTTTCGGCCAGCTCTTTTTATTTTATTACAGGAGCTATTTTTGAGCACTTAGCGTTCATCAATAGCCTGTATCTTATGGGTCATTACCGAGAGCGCTCACTAAAGCGCTCTGAAAAATGCCAGTAAAGCACGTGCTTTGGAGTTCTAAAACAGTGGCAGCATAAGGGTGCTTTCACACTTCCGCTACATATGCACTACAGGCTGCCCGTTCGCTTCTGTAATGCCGCATTCCGCTAACCTGCAGCGGAACGAAAAGAAGAAAATGCTCTTCTTTTTGTTCTGACACTGATAGCGGAATGCGGCATTACAAAAGCGAACGGGCGTCTGCAGATCGCGGAACCCAGCCGTTCACTTCTATGGGCAATGCAAGCGGAATGCCAGCATTCAGCCAGCATTGCCCTGGGGTCAGCTGGATGTCAGATCCAGAGCGGATCGACCTCTGGCGGCCACAAACACAAGTGTGAAACCACTCTAAAATTACAGTGTGCAAGAGGCCTAAAATCTAAACAATTTTGAACTTTTACCTGACCCAGCACTGACCTGCTTTGTTGCAAGTTTTGTTGCAGATGTAACAAGTAGCATGGTCACATGTCCTGCAAGTTACATTAGACTAGCTTTTATTCCATCTGTATATCAGAATATAGCAGTGTCTGAAATCTCCACAAAGAGAGAAGTGTACTGCCACAAAAAATCAGTCAGCTTCCACAGCAATTCACTTTCTACAACTATGAATTCAGTTCTGTCCAAACGTGGAAGGAGGAAGTTGGTCCATGAGAATCACAATTACTTGTTTTCCAAACGAACCGCTGACGATGTTCATTCCATCTGGGTATGTGAAAAACGGTCGACTTGCAAGGGACGTGTTTGGACCAATGAAGAATCTGGCGAAGTTGTGAAAGTAGTCAATCTTCACAATCACGCAGCACAAGCTGCAAGACCTGAAGCAATCCGACTTGTTAATGAGGCTGTGACCAGGGCAAGGACAACACAGGAGACACCACAACAGATTCTCACAGACGTCGTTTCAGGAGCCCATTCTAATGTTGCAGCACTTCTCCCAAGGAAAGCATCACTGAAGAGGACAATACGATTAGCAAGGCAACTTGGCAATGTCCCAAGGTTACCTCAAACCCTTGATCAACTTGTTATCCCCCTCGAGTTCCAGGAGATCAGTATTGATGGTGTCCAGCAGCAGTTCCTTCTGCATGATTCTGGTAAGCTACTTAACCATTTAACATTGTATTAAAACAATTCCATTATGCATAATTATTGCAAAGTTTATTTTGCACAAATGTGAAAAATGCTACACTATAAGGTGCTGATATAAAATACTATGTGATTTTTGCCTTCAAGGGAAACTTTGAGGGTAATATAATGTAGTGAGGCCTACTGATTCCAACTAGTGTTGGCCGATCACTGGAAAGATAGGATCAGATCGGGCTGATCATACCGAAAGATTGGAATTAATTCAGATCCAATCTCCAGAGCTAGATGTAGATATATATATATATATATATATATATATATATATATATGCACACTGTACGCCCGAACAGTGTGTGTGTGTATATATATGCATATATGTGGGTGGGTGATGGTGGTCTGGCACTTTTGGAACTTTGAAATGCAATAAAGGATTTGTATAGGACTTCAGGAGCGCGGAGGTCTTTCTTCATGGATGCATGTTAAGTACGGGCGGAAGCCAACCCCTGCTCTAGCAGCACACTGAGTCCTCAGCAACAATCTCAGTTGAGCCACTCTTCTTCCAGCTTTCTTGCATATATATAATGGCCCCAAGCTGCGCTGTTAAAAAATAAACAAACCCAGTTATTCAACTCTCTCTCCGGTGTCCAGCGCTGTCTCCGGCGGTGCAGGGAATTCCGAAATCCCAATGCTATGCATTCTGGGTTGTGCATCACCACCTCTGCACATGTGCCGGGCTGTTCTGTGACGTGATGTGGTGCTTTCCCAGGACCGTCTAGTGAGTGGTCCTGGGATCACTCTCCACTGTAGTTATAGTACGGCAGGCACAGAGGCGGCGATGCGCCGCCTGGATTTCGGGATTCCCTGCACTGCTGGGCTAGGAGCCGGAGCCAGTACTGGACACTGGAGAAAGAGGTGAGTAACTGGGTTTGTTTATTTTTTAACAGCGCAGCCTGGAGCCATTTACTAAAGCTAAATATGCACACACGCTGTACACCTGTATAGTGTGTGTGTGTGTGTATATATATATATATGCGCACACTGTTCGGGAGTGTATGCCCAGACAGTGTTTTCAGATTACGGAGGATTCCGATTTCTAATTCAGATCATCATCATGATCTGGCTACAAATCGGATCGTAATTTAAAATAACGATCAGCCTGAAAATCGTAATAAATTATGATCTTCAGTGATCGGACTGGCCAACACTAATTCCAAATATGCAGCATTGTACTGGCCATACCTGTCCTGGATGCTGCCCCGGAGTTCAGCCTCGCCTGTCTGCGGCATGCACGGACTGAACTGCCATCGCCGACTGATTCCTCGGCTCTCGTAGTTCAGTCCTGCAGATCCGTGGACAGGTCGGGCTGAACTCCGGAGCTCAGGTGAGATACGCCATGATTTGCAGATGCATTTTGCCTGCTGCTTCCAAGCACTTTTTAAGCACTTTGCAAGCGCTTTGGCAAAACGCTTCTGCAAATAGGGGACGTGGCCAAGCTCTGCTATGGGCGTGGCCATGCCCTGCTATGGCCTAAACCGAGCGTATTTGGCGTGGTTTGCAGGCATTTTTCGGGAGGTTTCCCTCTTGCCCATTCCCATTCCTTCCGGGATCTGCCGGAAAATAGCTTTGAAGCTATTTTCCGGTGGGGCGTTTTCCGGCCCCGGCCAGAATCCGCCCGTAACCCGCACCATAGACATGAAAGGGCGGGTTTCAGGCAGGAAACACAGCACGGAATACGCCTGTAAATCCAGCTTGTCTGGATAAAGCCTGAGGCCTCGTGCCCACTGACGGAAGGGGATTGTGGAGCGGCATCTCCGCAGCCGCTGTAATTGCGGTAGCTATTGGAGATCCCACAGGAATCTATTTGTGCCTGCAATTGTGGCCACTATTGTGGTACCCTAATTCTGTATCAAAATCTTCACTTAACTCTATGGATTTAGGTGCAGGTTTTAGTGCAGGATTTCAGCCCCTTGTCTGAATGGCTGGAATTTTGTTTGTATAATGGCAGCATACATTGACATGCTGCACTGCATGTTTTTTTTGTAAACAAAATTTTTTCATCAGCATGTGGATGGGATTTACACATTAATGCTGCATATGACCCCAGCCTAATGGACCATTCAGTTATGCCTTAGGCCAAAAGCACGCTGGTGATTTTATTGGCGTTTTTTGCGTCCTGCACAATCCTCTCAATGAGACAGCATAGGCAGCGCGGACGTCACGAACGTCCGCGCTGCCCACCCGACGACTAGCGTGCCCATCTGCCTGAATGGAATGCCCCATTCAGGCGGGCGGACTGCCCAGTCGTTCATTCAGATGTCCAGCCGCACGCCGCGTCTGGATGCGGCTGTCAACTAGACGGCCCGTTCAGCATAGTGGCGATCGGCCGTGCTGAACGGCCGTCTAGTTGAAGGGTCTAAAGGCACCCTAAAAATGTGACCTATTTCAAGTTTGGAAGTAATTTTAATTTTAAACAAAAATATATAATTTTCCACTGGGACAATATATGCTGTAAAAAACTATTGGTTGGCCCCTTCACACTAGATTTTGCTTCAGTTTTT
Source organism: Dendrobates tinctorius (assembly GCF_039654945.1). Taxonomy (NCBI): domain Eukaryota; kingdom Metazoa; phylum Chordata; class Amphibia; order Anura; family Dendrobatidae; genus Dendrobates; species Dendrobates tinctorius. Next base: position 14,946,935 of record NW_027361775.1, on the reverse strand, counting down.
TATTATGAAATCAGAAAATCTGGAGCAAAATGTGAGTATTTAATGTGAGATATGAACAGAGTCTTCTGATTAGGATATTTTTTTTGTGAATTTATCCCAAAACTCTGTCTGCTGCTTGTTACACTTTTTCTGTTATTTCCTCTACTAATACTTTCATTTTAAATTAGGAAATGGACACAGCCGTATGTTGATATTTGGAACAAGAGACAATCTCCATCTACTGGCACAAAGTAAAGAGTGGTTTGCTGATGGCATGTTTTTCACTACACCAGCCTTGTTTAAGCAACTTTACACAATCCATGTAGTCCACAGCGGCCTTGTTGTTCCTGTAGTGTACACCTTGCTGACAGACAAGAGCCGTTCTACATACCAGAGGTTGCTGCAGGAGCTGAAGAACTTGCAGCCTGGACTGCAGCCAGACAACCTGATGTTGGATTTTGAACTAGCTGCAATACAGGCATTTGAAAGTGAATTCCCCAACCTTGTGAAGACTGGTTGCTTTTTCCACCTATCACAGTTGGTTTGGCGTAAAGTTCAAAATGAAGGACTCAAGATGCAATACCAAGGTGACCATGAATTTGCCCGTTGGATACGCATGATACCTGCCCTGGCCTTTCTACCACCACAGAATGTTGTGCAATCATTTGACGAATTGGTGGAAGATCCTGCCTTTCCACAAGAAGCAATACCTATTGCCAACTATTTTGAAGACAGCTATATCGGTCGAATGAATCGCAGAGGACGTCAAGCACCTTTGTTTCCAGTTCAATTCTGGAATGTGTATGAACGAACATTGAATGATCAACAGCGAACAAATAATGATGTCGAAGGATGGCACCGTAGCTTTCGAGAAACATGTGGTACTCTTTTCCAAAATATATACCGGTTCATTAACTGTCTGAAACATCAGCAAGAGCTCCATAGTTTTGAAATTATTCAGATAATAGCAGGAAATCCCATCGCTGCAAGAAACAAAAAGTATGCTGCAATTTCAGCAAGGGTTAAACGTATCGTGCAAGATTTCGATAATAGAAGCTTGATGGATTATCTGAGAGGCATCGCCTACAGCTTTGATTTTTAGTTCATGGTCACATATTGTATGTTTTCAGAGCAGTGTTTTTAGCTGTAAAATAATTCAAGCATTATAACCTGCAATTTGTATTTTCTCTTTTTCTCTAATCCTTCCCCTCTATACCTTTTTATGTTTCTTGTTAAAACAGTTTTGATATATACAGTTAAAGCATAACTCTGCAAAAAACATGTTATGTTATAGTACCTGTGCCCATGATATTCATTTCCAAAGGAGACCTTCCAGCAGCTTCACTTCTGTGTGAAAAGTCTCATCCAAGTTAAAGCTCCATGTGCTGCAGGATTTCAGTGGTTGCTAAGGAGGTTGTTTCTCCTTAGTAGCAGTACTTGTAGATGGATTCTAGAGGGCGTGGCTGCACAGGAGCATGCAGCTAACAATATATTCCCTATGATGTATAAAGGGCTGCTGGTTTACAGCCCTCTGCAAAGCCCCCCCTATGTGTTCCGTCCTGTAACGGCTTTACACAGGCAGGGGGGAGCCCTCCTCTTGTCCAGGACAGAGCACATGAGCGGAGGGTGAAGGGGAGCTTTGCAGAGGGCTGTGAACAAGCAGCCCTGAATGTATCATAGGGAGCCAGGAACCATTCTGCTCCCAAGGGGGCACGACCTCCTTAGTAACCAATGAAATCCTACTATTTTCCTGTCTGTTTGTAAAATTACTCATCTAGAAAACAAAGTTTGAGAATAAAAAAAACTAATTTGATCAGAATTGTATATCTTAGACTCATATGGTGTATTATTAGTGATAAGCAAACCTGCCAATGTTCAGTTCAGGCAGGTTTTTCCCGGATGCGAAAGATCCAGGAGCAAATTGCTAGAGGCAAAACATCCAGGGATGAACTGCTGGGGGCGAACTGACAGGGGGCGAAACATCCGGGGGCGAACTGCTGGGGGCGAAACATCCGGGGGCGAAACATCCGGGTACGAACTGCTGGGGGTGAACTGCTGGGGGCAAAACATCCGGGGGTGAACTGCTGGAGGCGAACTGCTGGGGGCGAAACATCCGGGGGTGAAACATCCGGGGGCGAACTGCTGGGGGCGAAACATCCGGGGGCGAACTGCTGGGGGCGAAACATCCGGGTACGAACTGCTGGGGGTGAACTGCTGGGGGCGAAACATCCGGGGGTGAACTGCTGGAGGCGAACTGCTGGGGGCGAAACATCTGGGGGCAAACTGCTGGGGGCGAAACATCCGGGGGCGAAACATCCGGGGGCGAACTGCTGGGGGCGAAACATCCGGGGAGCGAACTGCTGGGGGTGAAACATCCGGGTACAAACTGCTGGGGGCGAACTGCTGGGGGCGAAACATCCGGGGGTGAACTGCTGGAGGCGAACTGCTGGGGGCGAAACATCCAGGGGCGAACTGCTGGGGGCGAAACATCCGGGGGTGAACTGCTGGGGGCGAACTGCTGGGGGCGAAACATCTGGGGGCGAACTGCTGGGGGCGAAACATCCGGGGGCGAACTGCTGGGGGCGAAACATCCGGGGGCGAACTGCTGGGGGCGAAACATCCGGGTACGAACTGCTGGGGGCGAACTGCTGGGGGCGAAACATCCGGGGGTGAACTGCTGGAGGCGAACTGCTGGGGGCAAAACATCCGGGGGCGAACTGCTGGGGGCGAAACATCCAGGGGTGAACTGCTGGGGGCGAACTTCTGGGGGCGAAACATCTGGGGGCGAACTGCTGGGGGCGAAACATCCGGGGGCGAACTGCTGGGGGCGAAACATCCGGGGGCGAACTGCTGGGGGCGAAACATGCGGGGGCGAACTGCTGGGGGCGAAACATCCGGGGGCGAAACATCCGGGGGCGAAACATCCGGGGGCGAACTGCTGGGGGCGAAACATCCGGGGGCGAACTGCTGGGGGCGAAACATCCGGGGGCAAACTGCTGGGGGCGAAACATCCGGGGGCGAACTGCTGGGGGCGAAACATCCGGGGGCGAAACATCCGGGGGCGAAACATCCGGGGGCGAACTGCCGGGGGAGAAACATCCGTGGGCGAACTGCTGGGGGCGAAACATCCGGGGGCGAAACATCCGGGGGCGAAACATCCGGGGGCGAACTGCTGGGGGCGAAACATCCGGGGGCGAAACTTCCGGGGGCGAAATGTGCGGGGGCGAACTGCTGGGGGCGAAATGTGCGGGGGCAAAATGTGCGGGGGCGAAACAACCTGGGGGCGAAATGCTGGGGGCGAAATGTTCGGGGGCGAAGTGTACCTGGGGGCGAACTGCTGGGGGCGAACTGCTGGGGGCGAAATGCTGGGGGCGAACTGCTGGGGGCGAAACTTCCAACTCCCGTACGGAGCAGAGGAGGCACCTCTCTCTCGGCTCTTCCTACACTTCACCCCCTTACATTCCCCCTCTCTGTGAGCTCGCCATTCCACGGGCGAGAGTTTCTGGAGCTCCTGTTGACAATCTTCCAGCTCTTGTACAATTTGCTGCCAGATGAATTCGTCCTGGTTGTAGCATATGGGGGGCACACCAGCCATTGATGGTTCAAAGCATCTTAGATCAGTAGATGCTGTGTAATCAGTCACTGGAGGAGTGGAAGTCGAGGTCCCCTCTGTTACTTCCGTAGTTTCCGGCACCAGTCTTGCTTACAGGTTCTTCAGGAGGGGTGAGAGTCTCCCTCATCTTTGTCATCAGCAGTGGTCACTGGTCAAGCTGCCGGGGGCACCGGGGCAGATGGTACCACTCGGGGGGTCCTGAGACAAGCAGGGATGCAGCATATTCCGATGCAGTGTACGGGTGGGAAGGTCTTCACCTGTTTCTGGTTGAATCTCATAGACGGGACCCCTGCCACCGAGCCGTCACTTCACCCTATATGGCCTCTTCCCACACCGGTACTCCAACTTGTTGTGGAGGCGCGTCTACCTTACCAAGACTCGATCCCCAGGTTGTAGGGCTGTCCCTTTTTGGGGAGTGACCTGAGGGTGTTCCAATTCACGGAATTGGTTTTGCACCAGCCGTTGAATGGTCCGCAGCCAATGACAATGTTCTCGAACCGAGGAGTACACCCACATCCGTGGGTAGTCCTCTCAGGCTCGAGTGCCAATTCTGTCAGTCCCTTCCCGGGCCAACCGAAGAACAGTGACAGACTCAGTCCAGCGCGCTTTCTGGTCTTCTTCCAGTGTCCTCAGCATCTTAATCAGGGTGCGGTTAAATCTTTCACAATCCCCGTTCCCCTGTGGATGGTAAGGGGTGGTCCGGGACTTATCGATTTTATACAGCTGATGCAACTCTTCCATCACCTTCCCAAGGAAGCAGGCTGCTTGATCAGAACTCATACAAACCCATCGGAAAAATGAAAGCTGTCTTGGCCCATTCCTGTTCAGACATTGGTACTTGCCAGTATCCGCTGGCCAGGTCTAGCATGGAAACGTACCGGGCATTTCCCAGTGCTGACAGGGGCTCCTCTATCCTTGGCAGTGGATACGAATCTCGCACCGCACAGGCGTTAAGCCGGTGGTAATCCACACAGAAGCATAAGGTTCCATCCTTCTTTCGCACTAAGATGATGGGGGCAGCCCACATGCTTTGGCTCTCACAGATCACTCCCTTCTTCGACATCTGCGACAGCATTACCTTTACCTCCTGATACATTTGTGGGGGTATCTGGCGATACCGTTCCCGTATTGGTGCCGCATCCCCAGTGGGTATCTCGCCCAAAATCATCTTCATCGTTTGTGATCACCTCCTGGTATTTTCCTAACAAAGCTTCCATGGTTCGCAAGTGACCACCATGCCCGAAAATTTTTTTCGCAGACACTTCACAGAGGCGCTGCAGCCTGAATGGGGTCTCTCTGCCTAGGTCCTCCTGGAAGCTGCCATTTCTTCATGGAACTGGCTGATCTCCATTCTCAGATCTTCTACCCATCGGGGGACTTTGTCTGCGGGGGTGGTTGCCTCCCCGCTCTGCACCTTTCCCATGTCTTGTTCCTGCTCGTGCGTGCGTGCCTCACTACCAACTTCAAAGAAGGTCATGTCTGGCTTTACCTGCAGGCGCTCTCACATAGCCTGCTTTATCATTCCGTCATGCAGCCCCATCACCATCTGGTCTCTGAGCACCACGCCTACTGACCCTACGCCTACCCTGTCCTTCCGTTTAATCGCAGTGTGGAGCTCTTTTAGGGCATTCATAAACTGAGTCACGGTCTCCCCCTCTTTGTACCTGGTGGAACAGTCGCATACGGAGTTCCCCTACATCGGTGGGGTCCCCATGTGTCTGCTCTAGTATACGCAGCACCTTGTCCAGTTCCACATCACATTGTTCCCCATAAACCTCGGCAGATTATTCAACATGTGTCATGATCCAAGGTGGATCTGACAAGTAAATGGACAAAGTGAACTTTTTTCCTTTGGCTTGGTGCCAAAGTGGGTTGCCCCGGTGGCCATTAGAATTATTACACGTGGTGTCGTTTGTTCTAAGTTGCCCCGGTGGTGGTGAGTGGTATTACACTTTAGTTTTAATGTGCACGTATTACAAATCAGGTGTGAGGCTCTAAAAAGAGTTTCAGGTGTGTTTGATGATCGTTGATGATATTGATAGTTCGTCATTTGGGAAGCAAGCCTGGGTGATGAAGGAGCTGAATGAGAGTCCTGGGCAGCACAGCCAGAGGGGTTGAGTCAGCTATGGAGTCTGCAAGGAGTGCTGGCATGGATTGGTGGAGTTCAACGTTGGTGTCTGCAAGAAGGGCTGGCATGGCGTGGTGGAGTCGCGGTTTATGGTGTCAGCAGGAAGTGCTTGCATGGCTTGGTGGAGTGGCGACTATGGTGAGAGTTGCACTCAGCATGCTGAACTTGGTTGCTGAAAGCTGGACTCAAGCATGCTTGACTTCTTGGCAGAAAAGTTGGACTCGAGCATGCTGGACTTTTTGGCAGAAGCTGGACTCATCTTTGGGACTCTGTTTACTGGCCAGCTGCAACTGGTGGTGGACTCTGCTCCAAGGCTGCACTAGGGTGATGGATCCGGTTATGGTGATGGATCCGGTTGGAGGAGAAGATGCAAGCAGGTGGTGGGCTCTGTTGCTGGGAGCGTAAGCAACAGAGCAAAGCTAAGTGGTGTCCCCCTGTTTTGTCATTTTCCCTTATGTGTGTTTAGTGCAGTGGTGGGATTAGTTTCCGCACCGACCAATTCCCTAGTGAGGGTTTAAGTGCAGGGCAAGTCAGGGTTTGAGGTACGCGTGCGTCGCCCGGTGCAGAACCGGCATAGGGAACGTTAGGAGTGCAGGGACACTGGCTCAGGGGAGTACAGGAGGTCTCCACGTCCCTATTCCCTTTCGCAGGGCCCACCATTATTATTGTTACCCAGGTTTCCCCTTTATTATTTAAATTTGCCTTACTGGAGGTGGGGTTTCGAGACTTACGTGTATTACCTAAATTCGCCTGTTGGAGGCAGCGTATCCAGATGCATGTCTTATTATTTATATTCGTCCCACTGGAGGCGGTGTATCCAGGGTCACGTGGGTCATATGGGTTCGCCTTGCGGTACTCGCTGTGTCCAGACACGCGTGACCGTGACATTATCACAAACCCTACTTTTTTTCTGGTGAGCCTTGGCCATGTGGAGACCACTGAGTAATTGCTGCCGGGCCTCACTGAGGTGAGTGAGGAGCGGCATGGTGTGTTAGAGCTGCTGCAGCAGTAGTTGTCAGGGTCTGGGGCCTTCCCTTTGGCTTCACCAGAAAATCAAATGGCGGCTGCGGTCTGGCAAAAAGCCCCCTAGAGTCGCTGCTGGGGAGCGGGACTTGTTCATACAGGTGGACGCACCCAGACAGGTGGGTGGAGTTGGTGATCCCCATGGTGCTGTCTGGGGTTCCCCGAGGTGAAGGGGTACATCCCTGTAGTGAGCAGACTGGTGTATAGTCCATGGGGCTCACGCCAAATCTTTAATACCACCGAAGAAGCCGCCCCTCCTGGTCGTGTGGAGGCAACCAGTGAGTGTATCTCTCCTCCATATCCCTGCGGCGCTGGCAAAAAGCCCCCTAGAGTTGCTGCTGGGGAGCGAGACTTGTTCATACAGGTGGATGCACCCAGACAGGTGGCTGGAGTTGGTGATCCCCATGGTGCTGTCTGGGGTTCCCCGAGGTGAAGGGGTGCGTCCCTGTAGTGAGCAGACTGGTGTTATAGTCCGCGGGGCTGACGCCAAATCTTCTATACCACCGAAGAGGCCACCCCCTCCTGGTCATTTGGAGGAAGTCGACCAGCGAGTGTATATTTCCTCCATATTCCTGTCACCTTCTCCTCCAGGTGTGAGCGGCAGGTGTGCTGCGGGGGAGTAGGGACAAATCTCATCCCTAGCCATTAACCAACCCTGGGAGGCGCAGACCTCATGGTGAAAGGGTTGGAGGGTGGTGTCCCTTGGTGAATAGCGGGGGTGTGAGTGTGGTGACACAGGGGGATGCCTCTGTTGTCGAGTCCAGAATGAGTTCACCAAAATATGACAAACGAATGTGTGGCAATAAACGTTCAGGTCCGGACCTTTGTGTGAACGAGCATGTATGGGTGGCCACCAAAAAACATCTTGTGGAAGTGTGTTGTGGAGTCTGATAAGCTAATAGCAAACATACACATACATAAACTCGTTCCCCAGGTCGGCGCTGTGGAGATGAGTGGTGCCTCCAGAACATGTATTGCCAATACCAGCGGTGCGTTTGTCATAAACCTGAAGTTTCAGGTGGTGGGGTGAACCCAGGGTCTGGGCGTCCCCGCTGTAGGTGTTTCCTTATGAGGAGTGGTCTTGAGGGTCCAGAGGCCCCTCATTAAGGAGGGGGTACTGTCATGATCCAAGGTGGATCTGACAAGTAAATGGGAAAGGTGAACTTTTTTCCTTTGGCTTGGTGCCAAAGTGGGTTGATTGCCCCCGGTGACCATTAGAATTATTACACGTGGTGTCGTTTGTTCTAAGTTGCCCCGGTGGTGGTGAGTGGTATTACACTTTAGTTTTAATGTGCACGTATTACAAATCAGGTGTGAGGCTCTAAAAAGAGTTTCAGGTGTGTTTGATGATTGTTGATGATATTGATAGTTCGTCATTTGGGAAGCAAGCCTGGGTGATGAAGGAGCTGAATGAGAGTCCTGGGCAGCACAGCCAGAGGGGTTGAGTCAGCTATGGAGTCTGCAAGGAGTGCTGGCATGGATTGGTGGAGTTCAACGTTGGTGTCTGCAAGAAGGGCGGGCATGGCGTGGTAGAGTCGCGGTTTATGGTGTCAGCAGGAAGTGCTTGCATGGCTTGGTGGAGTGGCGACTATGGTGAGAGTTGCACTCAGCATGCTGGACTTGGTTGCTGAAAGCTGGACTCAAGCATGCTTGACTTCTTGGCAGAAAAGTTGGACTCGAGCATGCTGGACTTTTTGGCAGAAGCTGGACTCATCTTTGGGACTCTGTTTACTGGCCAGCTGCAACTGGTGGTGGACTCTGCTCCAAGGCTGCACTAGGGTGATGGATCCGGTTATGGTGATGGATCCGGTTGGAGGAGAAGATGCAAGCAGGTGGTGGGCTCTGTTGCTGGGAGCGTAAGCAACAGAGCAAAGCTAAGTGGTGTCCCCCTGTTTTGTCATTTTCCCTTATGTGTGTTTAGTGCAGTGGTGGGATTAGTTTCCGCACCGACCAATTCCCTAGTGAGGGTTTAGGTGCAGGGCGAGTCAGGGTTTGAGGTACGCGTGTGTCGCCTGGGGTGGAACCGGCATAGGGAATGTTAGGAGTGCAGGGGCACTGGCTCAGGGGAGTACAGGAGGTCTCCATGTCCCTATTCCCTATCGCAGGGCCCACCATTGTTATTGTTACCCAGGTTTCCCCTTTATTATTTAAATTCGCCTTACTGGAGGCGGGGTTTCCAGACTTACGTGTATTACCTAAATTCACCTGTTGGAGGCGGCGTATCCAGCTGCACGTCTTATTATTTAAATTCGCCCCACTGGAGGCGGTGTATCCGTGACAACATGGCTCCCAGGGAAATACTAGCCTTGGGGCCTTCCCTGACTGCTTGGTCTGCCCCTTCCGCGCCTTCGTGTGACATCCTGCCGACTGTGCCAAGTGTAATAAAGTGCAGGAGAAGAGTATGTCACCACGGAACAGACGGACCAACAGTTAAAGGGAGGTTTATTTACAGGGGATAACACTGACAAAATTAACAGTGTAAATATGAATATTATGAGAACGAGTTAAGCAGGCAAACAAAAAGCATCAAAAGTATTAAACAGTATAATGAGTAGTTTTCCTATGGAGGAACTTATCAGTCTGAAGGGGTCTTGTCTCAGTGGGTTTTGTCTGAAGGGGTCTTAATTGAAGGGTCACTCTTCTCCCACGTTGGCGCCGAATCACAGGCAGCGCTTGCCATCTGATGTTCTCTGCATCCTGTGCGGCTGTACTCAGCGTCCAATCCGCACCAAATCTTGAAGGAATCCTGACCATAGAAACATACCCTTACATTGGCTGTAAAAGATCCCAGATTTGCCATGTGTGGATAACAACTAGGACACTACAGAGGCACGTCTTAATAGGCTGCCTTTCTGTTTTACACTAAAAAAAATTATACATTGCAATGCATGCTTTCTAAAGTGGTAAGATCTCATAGACAAGTGCCCTAGTGCCACTAAAAAAAGAAAAAACATATGGAGAAAGAAAAATGAGGAAAAAATTAAAGATAGAAAAAACATTTTTTCCCATACATACATTGTGGCAAAAAAGCAAACAAATAAATGAAGTATACATTCTGTAATTGTCATTGCTGCCTCTTTAAGAAACTACAATTAAATCAACAAATTGTATTTCCAGCACAGTTGAGGTTATAAAAAGCAAAAAACATACCAGAATTGTTGATATTTTTTCTTTTAGCTTGAAAAAAAGGGATTGTTTATTGGGACAGGAATTGTAGTTGACACTGATACTTTTTCCAACCCCAAAAAATGGTGTCAATTATACTATAACTACAATTCTTCTCCAAATAAGCAATCCTTTATAAATCTATATAAAGAAAATATAAAAGTGTTGGTGCATTCAAAATACATATATGAAAAAGTCATTGGATCCAAAATTCTTGCTACATGAAGGGCACTAATGTGATATAAAGTCTGTTGTCTATCTTTCAGTCCAGGGTAGTTTTGCTATGGGAGCAGTGGATTATTGTATTTACTATGGCCAAAGAGTAAGCATTTTATTTGGTAATAAAACATAATGATGATCATGTAAGGTCTTACAATGGGTTCTAAATGTAGGTGTTTAGTAAGTAGAACAAAACATGTACTGTATCTAAAACTGAGCAGAGCAAAATAAGGTCAATGCCTGATAATCAACGTATGAAAGTGCATAGAAGCAGCTGGCTGTGTCTTCCTGTCAATGTCACAGAACAGCTGCAGAAAATAATAAGATATTATCATGCATAAAGCAGGATATAGATGACAAGGTGACAGCATAATATTGTCATTGTATAAATCCTTTGGAAATCTACAACCTCAGATATAAGCCTGGAATTTGCTGAATTTTTAGAATAGAAGGTTACTCAGATAAAAAAAAGTAAAAATAAAAAGAATAAAATATGCCGAGCAAATACAAATAAAGCAACTGTGAATTTATTATTTTCAGATCTACTGAAGGTTGGAGAAGGAAACAAATCACTTTTAAACTACATAAGTTGAGAATGCAATTTTTCATCACGTTTATTAATATTTTTGAATAGTAAAACAAGATACAAACCTAGAGGTAACCTAATATTCTATTTACCTATTATTCTGTTTACATGCAATTTTGCAATGCCTAAAAATAAAGTATAAGAGTGCTGAATTGGGGTGCCCAAGGCCCTCCAGTAAATTTGATTCTGGGTGCCCACTGAACAGTTGCATATAAATATGGAGACATGAGAAGCAATGGAATGAAACTGAAAGGGAGAAGATACTGTCACAATTCATTTTGGGAGTCATGACAGCTCTGGTTATGCTTTAATTTAAATGTTTTTACTTTTGGGCCAGCAAGGGTTAATGTCATTTTCTTGGCTGGCTGCTGCTTTGTTGTTGTTCAGCTGATGTGGGTGGTGACCACTCCCACCATCCTTTAAATAGTCACATGACACGTCAGCTGACTGTTGGTAATAGAGTTTGTTTATGAAGACCAGCCTAGGAGTTTGCACCTCTCTGGTGCCAATGGTGTATTTGCTGTTTCTGTGGAGTTTGGGGTCCTGGTTCTGTATTCTCAGCTGTGTGGAGCTTGGCAGCAGAGGTTGGAGCCAAGTTTCATTTTTCCTTTCCTTGTCTGTATTGTGCTTGTCACTACCCCCTGTGTTGATATCATCTGCCGTAGTGATGCTATCGTCCTTGTCGTCCAGTAAACTAGCCAGGGTATTGTGAGGTGACAGCAAGGGACTAGGCACGTGATGACAGCAGGGGAAGGACCCGCATAGGGCATTAGGGGAGCTTAGGGATATGCACAGGTTGTGGTTAGGAGGTACCCCATCCCTCGCTTCCTAATGTTAGGGCCTTCCTCTACCTTTTCCCATCCCGTTGTTTGTGTGTGTTGTGCCATCCGCTGGACATTCCCATCACGAGCGTGACAGATACAGATTAGATATTAGAAAAACCTTTTAGAAAGTGAGGGTGATTAGTGAGTGGAATAGGCTGCCATGAGAGGGTGGTGAGTTCTTCTTCAATGGAAGTCTTTAAACAGAGGCTGGACTGACACCTGTCTGAGAGGGTTAAGTGAATCCTGCACTGCATTGACCAGGGTGTTGGACACGATGACCAATGAGGTCCCTTTGAATTGTAACATTCTATGATTCTATGGGTTGAACTCAGCTAAAGCTGCATGGTCTGGTACATTCCATATCTACTCCATGGCCACAAAAATGTATTTAACCGATGAACTAGTGAACAAATATGGTGGTATTGAAAAGGCCCATGAATGAGAGTACCCAAGAAGACACTGGACAGAGTTGAAAATGGAGTTTACAACTCTCCTTAAAATTAGTAAATTGGTTAGGATCCCCCCAAAAAAGATCAGGATCAGGAAGAGATACTTTAGATTCTACAGGGGTGCCCCCTATGGTAGAAATAGAATCAGGAAACTGCTGCCCCATGGGGACCCGCGAGCAAGGGTCTAACTATGCTAACCCACAGTATTAGGCAGATTCTGGAACATTCTCAAGAGACCTTGCAATTGGTCAGCAAACTGCTTGACCGAGTCCATTTTATTGTTAGTATGCTATGTGCAGGAATAACTACTCTGCATTTTTGCTGGTCCAAATTGAGTCACTGCAGTCACAGATGCACTTTGCGCAAGCCACCACTGCTAGGCAACTCCTTAAGGGCCGGTATATTCTTCACCCACTCCTGAAGTAAGGGCTTTACAGAGCCATTCACAGACTGCTGTTGAAGGATAGCTGGCGTCTGGTGACGGGGACAATGTAGTGTCAGTTACAGGAGTAAATCTAAATCTAGCAGCATAAAACCCAAATGAAGACTAAAGGTACTGTCACACTTAGCGATGCATCAGCGATCCCGACCAGCGATACGACGTGGTCAGGATCGCTGGTGCATCGCTAAGTGGTCACTAATGAGCTGCCACACAGGCAGATCTCACCAGCGACATAGCAGCGGTCGGGGGTCGTTACTTACCTGTCAGACTAGGCGATCCTGACGTCCTCCCGCCCGCGTCCACGCGTCGCTTGTCGGCGCCACAGGAAGCTGACGACGAGAAACGGTCCAGGACGTTCTCACGCGATCAGCGATAACCAGCGGGGAGCCAGTCGGAGGTAAGTATCAGACATAGCGATATCGCTAGCAATATCGCTATAACGACACAAAAAACAGTGACGTTATAGCGATATTGCTAGCGATATCACTTAGTGTGACTGGCCCTTTAAGGGAAACCCAGGGACAGTAGTTAGTAAAGAAGAACCAATAACGACCATTAGCAACTACTGAGAAGCAACCAGAACTCAAACAGGAAGCAATCACCATACCACTATGCCAGGGAACTGAATAAACATCACTTAACTGGATTAGTAGCAATCTTTAAATAGCCCACCCAAATCGAAGGATAATAATCAGGTGATGCTTTCCTCCCAGTCATGTCCAGGGAGCCACTCCCTGCTGACCTGCACAGCAGGGTGTACACATTCCCACCATTTACTAACACCAGGGAAGGCAGCATCCTGCCTTGCTTGGCATCTGGGAGACACAGCGTCCCATGTTTCCAGTGCGAAGTACAGCATCCTAAGTTTCCACAATGGTCACCACTTCCACACATGAGGCACCATCATGAGTAATCGCACCACCCAACTGCGCAATAGCTTCACAGAACAGTCTGAAAACCGGAGGAGAATGATTGTGTCAACAGCAGGTATTCCTAACACATACCAATGGGTAAATACTTCAGACTGTAATGTGTTGTGCAACTTCTGTGAAATCTATGAAAAATACTGAGATTAAACTAATTGGAAAAAGATATTAAAGGTGCCATCAGCAATGACATTGTAATTGATCAGTGATATAGTGTAATTGACATTTGTCTTGCTGCAATTGAATTATAACTACACATTTTTTGTCTTTATTATACATTAGAAAGTAGGAGCAAGGCAGCGCAATATTTTGTTCAGAAAAAGTGAAAACAGTGTCTGTCATAGACGGTTTTCTTGCTTGTCACAAGCAATTGTACTGAGATTGTAAGGAGAGTGTTCTGTAATCCTTTTTGTAAAAGAGTGAATAACTGATTCTTAAAAATAGAAAAGAAAATTCCTCAAAATCCAGATATTTACCTGCAACTGTCTATTTCTCAAAGTGAGCAAGTCACAAGCAATTATTCTTTTTACACATCTGTTCTACGAGTCAAATTTTACATGTACATGTCACATAAATACAGCAGCCTATTGCAGGTGCTGGATTTTGGATGTCTACCTACCTTGCATTTCTTTTTACAACAGTTTTGGGAAGGGGTTGAATTTTGTTAAAAAAAGTTAAAAAATAATACTATTAATCTATACAAGAAGGAAATTCCCCATTATAAAGAACCGCAATAGGGTTATTAACATGTAGAACTCAAACTGAATACAGAGAACAATAAAAACATATATATCGGTATTCTAGATAAGCAGACAAAACAAATGCTAAAATAATATTAATTTTATTAGCTGTAAGACAAATGACAACATCAAAAAATTAAAAAGGTACAGTATATGATGGGCTCCATTTCTAATTCTCCAGTGTAGAAACTGGGTCTGAGCAGAAAAAGTAAATTAATGTGCATGCAAAATGTAATTGCATATGAACACATGACCTTTACACAGAGAAAACCAAAAGGAAAACACAAAACAAATATCCTGGAATAAAAAAGTAAAAAAATATATTGCAAAAATTGCATGAAGGTAGTAATAATAGTAATAATAAGGGTATTTAGTTAACATAATTTTGATCAAAATAATGTAGAAGCCATCCCGCCACGTCACGGCAACCCTTGTGGGACAGTCCTAACTCTTGTATTTAAAACCTTTCCACTTGTCAAGTGACGTAAATGTGAACAAGGACAGAGGGACTGAACCACCAGTAATAGTATAGGCCAGACAGGATGGATTTTCCAACTCAGAAACAGGGCGGTCACACCCTTATATGCACAGAATGCACAATGAAACAAATGAGAAACTGGGTCTGAGCAGAAAAAGTAAATTAATGTGCATGCAAAATGTAATTGCATATGAACACATGACCTTTACACAGAGAAAACCAAAAGGAAAACACAAAACAAATATCCTGGAATAAAAAAGTAAAAAAAATATTGCAAAAATTGCATGAAGGTAGTAATAATAGTAATAATAAGGGTATTTAGTTAACATAATTTTGATCAAAATAATGTAGAAGCCATCCCGCCACGTCACGGCAACCCTTGTGGGACAGTCCTAACTCTTGTATTTAAAACCTTTCCACTTGTCAAGTGACGTAAATGTGAACAAGGACAGAGGGACTGAACCACCAGTAATAGTATAGGCCAGACAGGATGGATTTTCCAACTCAGAAACAGGGCGGTCACACCCTTATATGCACAGAATGCACAATGAAACAAATGAGAAACTGGGTCTGAGCAGAAAAAGTAAATTAATGTGCATGCAAAATGTAATTGCATATGAACACATGACCTTTACACAGAGAAAACCAAAAGGAAAACACAAAACAAATTAATTTACTTTTTCTGCTCAGACCCAGTTTCTCATTTGTTTCATTGTGCATTCTGTGCATATAAGGGTGTGACCGCCCTGTTTCTGAGTTGGAAAATCCATCCTGTCTGGCCTATACTATTACTGGTGGTTCAGTCCCTCTGTCCTTGTTCACATTTACGTCACTTGACAAGTGGAAAGGTTTTAAATACAAGAGTTAGGACTGTCCCACAAGGGTTGCCGTGACGTGGCGGGATGGCTTCTACATTATTTTGATCAAAATTATGTTAACTAAATACCCTTATTATTACTATTATTACTACCTTCATGCAATTTTTGCAATATATTTTTTTACTTTTTTATTCCAGGATATTTGTTTTGTGTTTTCCTTTTAATTCTCCAGTGTATAATGGGCCCCATAAATGCTGCTCCAGTGTCTGATGTCCCCCATTTTAATGCTCCAGTATATGATGGGCCTCATGGATGATGCTCCAGTGTATGATGGGCCCTAATAATGCTCCATATAGAATGGCCTCCATTTATAATGCTCCGGTGTATAATGGGCCCCATAAATGCTGCTCCAGTGTCTGATGTCCCCCATTTGGAATGCTCCAGTATATGATGGGCCTCATGGATGATGCTCCAGTGTATGATGGGCCCTAATAACGCTCCATATATAATGGGCTCCATTTCTAATTCTCCAGTGTATAATGGGCCCCGTAAATGCTGCTCCAGTGTATGATGTCCCCCATTTGGAATGCTCCAGTATTTGATGGGCCTCATGGATGATGCTCCAGTGTATGATGGGCCCTAATAATGCTCCATATATAATTGGCTCCATTTCTAATTCTCCAGTGTATAATGGGCCCCGTAAATGCTGCTCCACTGTCTGATGTCCCCCATTTGGAATGCTCCAGTATATGATGCACCCCATTTTTAATGAACCTAGGCATGGTATGTGAAAAGAGCTCCATGGAGTAATCTGAAGCATGTGATCCCGCATCCTTCACTTTTGGTGTGGGTGAAGGACACAAGGAAAGGGGTTGCTCCTGACCAGAAGCCTGCACTGTTGACTCAGTGCTTACATTTTTTTGAAACTTCAGAAGAGGAGGCGATAGAGCTGGAGGCTGTTTCAGCAATGTAAGCCAAAAACAGTTCCTGATGCTCCGGCTTTAAAAACAGTCTACCTACTCCCAGAAAAGGGAGCCTTCCAGGCCTTCCAGAGCTACACCATGACGCAGGCTCAACACCTTCCGCCTTAGCTGCTATTGTGTTTTTTGGCACTACCAGCAGGTGTACCACCACCATCAGTACCAGGTGGCCCCCCACACCCACATCCGCATCCTCTTCCACCATACTTCCTCATGTTTTTGAAAATGGACCCAAAATACCAGCAGATATATGGTACTGTATCAGAAGCGTACAGCCCTTTACAGTCTAGGGATAACAGTAAATCTCCATATATATTTCATGAGTCATACACAGATGCTCACAGGCTCGGTATGGATTACACAATAAAATACAAAGTTGAAAAAGGGTACAGTATCACCAGATACAAGGTATATATAGTATAGTGTAAACATTATGAATCTCCGTATATATTTCAGGAGGCAGACACAAACGCTCACAGGCCCAGTATGGATTACACAAGAATATGAAAAGCTGTAAATGGGTAATGTAACACAAGTGTACAGCTGTATACAGTGTTGGGGTAATCTTAAAGCTTCAAATATATTTCCGGAGTAACAGACAGACGTTCACAGGCTCATTATGGATTACACCAGAATCTAAATAGCAAAAAAGTTACTGTATCAGAAGCGTACAGCTGTATACAGTGTTGGCCAAGTTTGAAATCTCGGTATATATTTCCGGAGTCACCCTCAGACGCTCACTCAGTCTCGGTTTGACCATAATAAAAAATGTTGTAAAAAAGGTACTGGATAACAAGATAGCAAGTATATATATTATAGGGTACAATTGAAATCTCTGTATGCATAGTCCCATAGTCACTCTCAGACACTTACTCAGTATGAATTTGACCGTAATACTAAATGTCGAGCAAAGGTACTGTTTAACTTGATACAAGCTGTATCAAGTATAGGGTAAAAATTGGTATCTCCGATTACCGTATATATAGAAGGTGTAAACCACACACGCTCATTCAGGATGATGCCGTAATAAAAAATTTTGAACAAAGGTACTGTATCAGCACATACCAGGTGTATCCAGTCTAGGGGTAATAGTAAATTTCCATCTATACTTCCGGAGTCAGACACAGACACTCACAGTCTCACTATGCATTACACCAGAATTTAAAAAGTAGAAAAAGGGAAAGGTATTTGAAGCGTACAACAGTATACAGTGTTGTGGTACTTTTAAATCTTTGTATATATTTCAATCTCAGTAAGCCAGTCCAGACTCTCTGCTATTGGAAGCTACATGGATACAAGTACAGACGGAAAGTCGAGTGTCAGCAGAAATTTGGGAATTACTCATCGCAGGAAAACCTCCCGGTAGATGTTGCAGAGGCGATGCAGACCTTCAAATACTGTGTCTGTAGAGACAGCAAAAATGGTTCTTTGTGAAGAGAGGATTGCTTTATTGCAGTAGCGTGGATCACATCACCATTTCTCATTTCCATCAAATTGTGATCACAGGGAGAGATGTAGACATGGTCCTCACTGCCTATCATGATGTGTCTGGTCATTTTGGAGTGCAAAAGACAGGAGCCACAGGCCGTAGGCGATTCTATTGGATTGGCATGAGAAGAGACATTGAAAAATGGTGGCAGGAATGTCACACGCCTGTGACTATCACAACTGTGAAAGGTGATCATAAAGCACCACTGCACCCGCTTGTAAGTTGATGTCCATTTCAAATGGTAGCCATTGATCATCTGAAGGTAGAGGCCAGCAGGACAGGCCACAGCTACATCTTAACCATCATCGATCAATACACCAAATATCTAGTGGCTGTTCCTGTAAAGGATTTAACTGGTCAGACTACACAGCGGTGGAGCAGGGAGAGGTAAGTATTGCAACTTGCAAGTGCTGTGGCCATGACCAAGCGGGGGCACACTCGTGGGCAACGGTACTGACACAGAGCCCCTCATAGTACACTGGTGTGTCTGACAGCAAATGGGCCCCACACCGTCAGAGACACTGTATTGCACTATGAGGGGCCCTGTGCCAGTGCTGTCGGCCATCAGTGGGCCCATCCACCTGTTCAGAGCGTCGGCACTTGCCCGGGTGCACCAGGTGTTGACCCCAGCCCTAGGGGGTGGGCAGCCCAGTTAGGGTGGTTTAAAAAATGTCATATATTGATGTGTAGGCTGGACATTCAGCTTCTGCAAATGGCGGAATTGAACAGGTCCGAGGAAGAGGAGGACAAAAGCGGGGCAGTTTTCTGGCAACCTTTGTGTCATCAGGGGAAGGTGGGACAAATTCTTTGAAACCCTTGCATGGTTCATTTTAACCCCTTTCTGTCATGTGATGTACTATCCCGTCCATGTGCCCTGGGACTTAATTCCCAGGGATGGGATAGTACGTCACAGCGATCAGCGGCACCCGCGTGGTGAGCGCCGCTGATCGCAGCCGGGTATCAGCTGATTATCACAGCTGACACACGGCACAATGTGTCAAGGGTGGTCACGGACCACCCCCGACATGTTAACCTCTTGCACACTGCGATCAAACGATCGCAGTGTACCAGGGGTTAAAGGAAGCATCAGCAGGGAGGGTACTCCCTCCGTGCTTCCCTGAGCCCCCCACAGCAGCGCAATGTGCATCGCTGCTGCAGGGGGCTCCATCCCTGCAGGTCCCTGAATCCAAGATCGTGACAGGGACCTTTGGGGGCCTGCAGGGAGCTGAATTCCTCATGCCTGCAAAGCGCAGGCAAGGAGGAAGCCTTGTGCAGTGCCTGTGACAGATCTCTGATCTGTCACAGTGATCTGTGATGTGACAGATCAGCGATCTGTCACATGACAGCTATGTCCCCCCTGGGACAATGTAATAAAGTAAAATAAAAAAAGTGTAAAAATAATTTTTAAAAAATCGCTAAGTAAATTTTAAAAAAAAAAACTTCCCTAATAAATTCATTTTTTGGAAATAATAAAAAAAACAATAAAAGTACACATATTTGGTATCGCCGCATCCATAACGACCCGCCCTATATAACTGTCCCATTACTTAACCCCTTTAGCGAACCCCTTAAAAAATAAAAATAAAAAACGAAGCAAAAAATAATGATTTATTATCATACTGCCGAACAAAAAGTGCAATAACGCACGATCAAAAATACGCATATAAATATCCATGGTGCTGCTGAAAATGACATCTTGTCCCGCAAGAAAGGAGCCACCATACATCATCATCAGCAAAAAAATAAAAAAGTTATAGCTCACAGAATAAAGCGATGCAAAAATAATTATTTTTTATACAAAATTGTTTTCATTGCATTAAAGCGCCAAAACATAAAAAAAGACTTAAATGAGGTATTGATGCAACCGTACTGACCCGAGGAATAAAAGTGCTTTATCAAATTTACCAAAGGCGGAACGGTGTAAGCGCACCCACCCAAAAGAATTTCATGAAACGCCGGTTTTTGTTCATTCAGCGTCCCAATAATCGGAATAAAAAGCGATCAAAAGATGTCATGTGCCTGAAAATGATACCAATAAAAACATCAACTCGTCCCGCAAAAAATAAGACCTCACATGACTCTATGGGTCAAAATATGGAAAAATTATAGCTCTCAATATGTGGTGATGCAAAAACTATTTTTACAATAAAAAGCGTCTTTTAGCGTGCGACAGCTGCCAAAAATAAAAACCCGCCATAAATAGTGAATCAAACCCCCCATTATCACCCCCTTAGTTAGGGAAAAATAATAAAATTAAAAGAAAATGTATTTATTTCCATTTTACCATTAGGGTTAGGGATAGGGTTAGGTCTAGGGTTAGGGCTAGGGTTAGGGGTGTGTTGGGGTTAGGGTTGGAGTTATAATTGGGGGATTTCCACTGTTTGGGCACATCAGGTGCTCTCCAAATGCAACATGGCGTCTGATCTCAATTCCAGCCAATTCTGCGTTGAAAAAAGTCAAATGGTGCTCCTTCCCTTCCAAGCTCTGCCATGCGCCAAAGAAGTGTTTTAACCCCACATATAGGGTATCAGCCTACTCAGGACAAATTGCAAAACAACTTTTGGGGTCCAATTTTTCCTGTTACCAGTAGGAAAATAAAAAATTGGGGGCAAAAATTTCATTTTTGTGGAAAAAAATGATTTTTTTATTTTCACGCCCGGGCGTTATAAACTTCTGTGAAGCACTTTGGGGTTCAAAGTGCTCACCACACATGTAGATAAGTTCCATGGGGGGTCTAGTTTCCAAAACGGGGTCACTTGTGGGGAGTTTCAATAGTTTAGGTATATCAGGGTCTCTCCAAACGCACATGACACCCGCAGACTATTCCATCAAAGTCTGCATTCCAAAACGTCACTACTTCCCTTCCGAGCCCCGACGTGTTCCCATACAGTAGTTTTCTCCCACATATAGGGTATCAGCATACTCAGGACAAATTGGACAACAACTTTTGGGGTCCAATTTCTCCTGGTACTCTTGGGAAAATAAAAAAAATGGTGACTAAAAGATCATGTTTGTGGAAAAAATACAATTTTTTTATTTTTACGCCTGAGCGTTATAAACTTCTGTGAAGCACTGGGGGGTTCAAAGTGCTCACCACACATCTACATAAGTTCCTTGGGGGGTCTAGTTTCCAAAATGGTGTCATTTGTGGGGGGTTTTCACTGTTTTCGTACATCAGGGGCTTTCCAAACGCGACATGGTGTCCGATCTCAATTCTAGCCAAAAACGTCAAATGGCGCTGCTTCCCTTCCGAGTCTGCCATGCGCCCAAATAGTGGTTTACCCCCACATGTGGGGTATCAGCATACTCAGGACAAATTGCACAATAACTTTTAGGGTCCTGTTACCCTTGGAAAAATAAAAATTGAGGGTGAAAAGATCATTTTTGTGGAAAAAATATGATTTTTTAATTGTACGGCTGTACATTATAAACTTCTGTGAAGCCCTTGGGGGTTCAAAGTTCTCACCACACATCTAGATAAGTTCTTTGGGGGGTCTAGTTTCCAAAATTGTGTCATTTGTGGGGGGTTTCCACTGTTTTGGTACATCAAGGGTTTTCCAATCGTGACATGGTGTCCGATCTCAATTCCAGCTAAAAAAGTCAAATGGCGCTACTTCTCTTCTGAGGTCTGCCATGCGCCCAAATAGTTGTTTACACCCACATATGGGGTATCAGCATACTCAGGACAAATTGCACAATAACTTTTAGGGTCCTGTTACCCTTGGGAAAATAATAATTGGGGGTGAAAAGAGCATTTTTTTGGAAAAAATATGATTTTTTAATTGTACGTTATAAACTTCTGTGAAGCCCTTGTGGGTTCAAAGTTCTCACCACATATCTAGATAAGTTCCTTGGGGGGTCTAGTTTCCAAAATGGGGTCACTTGTAGGAGGTTTCCACTGTTTAGGTACATCAGGGGCTCTCCAAACGTGACATGGCGTCCGATCTGAATTCCAGCCAATTTTGCATTGAAAAAGTCAAACGCCGCTCCTTCCCCTCTGAGCTCTGCCATGCACCGAAAGAGTGGTTCCCCCCACATATCAGGTATCATCGTACTCAGGACAAACTGCACAATAACTTTTGCAGTCCAATTTCTCCTGTTACCCTTGGTAAAATAAAAAAAATTGAACCTGAATTAATTTTTTTGTGAAAAAAAGTTAAATGTTCATTTTTTTTTAAATATTCAAAAAATTCCTGTGAAGCACCTGAAGGGTTAATAAACTTCTTGAATGTGGTTTTGAGCACCTTAAGGGGTGCAGTTTTTAGAGTGGTGTCACTTTTGGGTTTTTTCTATCATATAGACCCCTCAAAGTGGCTTCAAATGTGACGTGGTCCGTAAGTGATTTAAGGGCATAAAAATTCAAAGTTGGAAAATTGCAAAATTTTCAAAATTTTCGTCAAATTTCCATTTTTATCACAAATAAACGCAAGATATATGAATGAAATTTTACCATTCACATGAAGTACAATATGTCAGGAGAAAACAGTGTCAGAATCACCAGGATCCATGGAAGCATTTCAGAGTTATTACCTCATAAAGGGACAGTGGTCAGAATTGTAAAAATTAGCCCGGTCATGAACGTGCAAACCACCCTTGGGGGTTAAGGGGTTAATGAAGGTTAGATCATTAACATTTTGGGTCAACAGACCGGTCCTTTTTTCTATATAAGAGAAGGAACAGCATCCAATGCAGGTGAAAATCGTATCAAAGATTTATTCTGCCAGTATAAAATACGTTTCGGCCATATTGTGGAAAAAGGCCACAATATGGCCGAAACATTGCATTTTATACTGGCAGAATAAATCTTTAACACGACTTTCACCTGGATTGCATGCTGTTCCTTCTCTTATATGGATATTTTTGTTCATCTGGGTTCATGAACTTTTGAACTTTCATCCACTTAGTCCCTGCTATGCTGTCGGCTACTTTTTGCTGGGTCCTTTTCTCTGTCAGGATTGATCCAGCAGTTCTGAAGACTCTTTCAGATAACACACTAGCAGCAGGGCACGCGAGCTCCTGTAAGGCGTAGTGTGCCAATTCAGGCCAGGTGTCCAGTTTAGAGGTCCAATAGTCAAAGGGGAATGACCTGTGAGGGAGAACATCGATATGGGAGGAGAAGTAGTTTGTAACCATAGTTGACAACTGCTGTCTCCTGTCACTTTTAATCGATGCAGTATTAGCAGTCGTATGAGCGGTACTTGAGAAATCATTCCACAACATGGTCATTAAACCCCTGTCTCCAACGCCACTTTGGCTGTGTGCACCATGAACACCTCTTCCATTGTGCCCACTACGGCTCGTGGGAGAACCAGCACTGCTGCTGCTGTGTTCTGGGAAAGCCTCAAACAAACGGTTTACCAGAGTTGCTTGTTTGTTAGCCAATATTATCTCTAGGTTCTCCTGTGGCATGATGTTGTATAATTTGCATTTGTAGCGAGGATCAAGGATGCTGGCCAGCCAGTAGTCGTCATCCTTCATCATTTTGGCAATGCGGGGGTCCCTTTTTAGGATCCGCAAGGCATAATCACACATGTGGGCCAGTGTTCCAAGTGTCAATAATGCACTGCCACTGCTGGGTGGAGGAGCACTTTCTGGCAAATCCACATCCCTACAATCACGCACAAACACTGTACCTGACCTTGGAACGCCAACATTTTCTCTTGCCCCCTGAGAAGCATCCTCCTGCCCAAAATAATCCTTTTCCTCCTCCTCTTCCTCTTCTTCCTCCACCTCGTCCAGGACAGTTCCCTGACCAGACAATGGCTGTCTGTCATCAAGGCTGCCCTCCTCCTCCTCCTGTTCCTCCTCCGCTGCAGATGCCAGATCCTTAATGTGCGTCAAACTTTGCATGAGCAGACGCATAAGTGGGATGCTCATGCTTATTATGGTGTCGTCTGCGCTTACCAGCCGTGTGCATTCCTCAAAACACTGAAGGACTTTACAGAGGTCTTTCAGCTTCGACCACTGCACACCTGACAATTCCATGTCTTCCCTCAAACTGCCTGCCCGTGTATCCTCCCACAAATGCATTACAGCCTGCCTCTGTTCGCGCAGCCTCTCAACCATGTGCAGGGTGAAGTTCCACCTTGTTGCAATGTCTATGATTAGGCAGTGCTTGGGGAGGTGGAGTAATCGCTGCAGCTTCTGCATACGACTGGAGTGGACGTTTGAGTGACGGATGTGCAAGAACAGTCTTCGCACCTTATGGAGCAGGGATGTTAACTCTGGATAATTATTAAGGAAGCACTGCACCACCAGGTTCAAAGTGTGAGCCGCAAGGTATGTGTGTGAGTTTTGCACGGGCTATGGCTGCCACAAAATTACGTCTGTTATCACTGACTACCTTGCCTGGCTCAAGATGTAGACTGCCCAACCATGACTCAGTTTGTCGCTGCAAGTAGTCGGCCAGTACCTCGGCGGTGTGTCTGTTGTCACCCAAAGACATCATCTTTAACACAGCCTGCTGACGCTTAACACTAGCTGTTCGATAGCGGGACACCTCGTGTGCAACACTGCCAGCTGCGGATGGAGTGCTTGTGCGACTGTGCTCTGTGGATGAGCTTTTGCTTATGGAGGAAGAGGGTCAAAAGCCTACAGCCAACTATTTCCTACACCGTGGGCTAGGCAGCACTGTTCCACCGCCGCTGTCCCCTGTGGAGCCTGCATCCATCACATTAACCCAGTGCGCAGTGATGGACATGTAATGGCCCTGGCCATGCCTACTAGACCATGCATCTGTTGTGAGGTGCACCTTTCCGCTCACTGATTGCTTGAGTGCATGGACAATGCGGTCTTTCACATGCAGGTGGAGGGCTGGGATGGCTTTTCGAGAAAAGAAATGCCGACTGGGTAAGTCATAGCATGGGACTGCGTAGGCCATGAGCTCGCGGAAAGCTTCG
Organism: Dendrobates tinctorius; assembly: GCF_039654945.1. NCBI lineage: Eukaryota > Metazoa > Chordata > Amphibia > Anura > Dendrobatidae > Dendrobates > Dendrobates tinctorius. Next base: position 14,922,177 of record NW_027361775.1, on the reverse strand, counting down.
CTTTCAACCAAATGGTAGGGCATCATCTCTAATGAGATTAGTTTGGCAATGTAGGCATTCAAACACAGTGTACGCGGATGAGAGGATGAGTACTTTCTTGTCCTACTCAAAGTGTCTGGTAGGGTGAGCTGGACTGGAGAGCTGCATATGGGGGAAGTAGCGGTGGACTGGACGGAGTGAGAGGGGGTTGGTGATGGTATTGGTGGTGATGGCCTAGATTCAGTTTTGTGTTGCAAAACCATTGTGATTCCCTGAGTGCTTTGGCCTTGCGATGACACCTCAACATCTAGTGCTGGTGGAGTGCTTAACGGTGGCGGTGGTCTTACAGTGGGGGAAGCAAAGGAGCATTGCTGGCTACCTTCAGTCGGAGCAGGTGCACATTTGCTACCTGAGGTTTTGTAGTCAGTCCATGCTTGCAAGTGCATGTTGATGAAATGTCTAACCGTGCAACTGGTATTCAAATTTCTGAGTTGTTTACCTCGGCTAAAGGTCCTTCCGCACTTCTTACAGGTAACCTTTGCCTCATCAGTAGGATTTTGGGCAAAGAAGTGCCACACTGCACTCTTCCTACTATGGTATACATTTTCTGGCCTTGCACGCTGTGCTAAGTTGACCATTTGGCCAAGCTTTCCTGCAACTCTTTTAGTTTTTGGTCCACGTTTTTGGACGGCTACGGGCCTGCCAAATAACCGCTGCTGCGATGTCAATGCCTGCTGCGGATCCTTCTCCTTATCTGAACTATTTCCAGTGCCACTCTCCTCCCCCAATGGATGCCAATCCGGGTCAAGAACTGGGTCATCCATAACCTACTCTTCAAAGTCATCTGCACCTTCCTCTTACATTCCTCTGTGTCACCGTGTAAGGTGGTATAGTATGCGGGAAGGGGCATCTGAGTTTCATCAGGGTCAGATTCTTGCTCAGTAGACTGCAAGGGCAATGTAGTGCTCTGGGTCAATGTACCAGCAGAATCATCTAGCAGTGGCTGTGCATCAGTGCACTCCATGTCAGATTCATCTTGGACTGGGGAATTCAGGATTTGACTGGATAACCCAGGCATGGTATGTGAAAAGAGCTCCATACAGTAATCTGAAGTGTGGGCTGCCGCATCCTTAACTTTTGGTGGGGGTAAAGGACACAAGGAAAGGTGTTTTTCCTGACCAGAACCCTGCACTGACGACTCCGTGCTTGCAGGTTTCGAACGTTCAGAAGAGGAGGCAATAGAGCTGGTGGCTGTTTTGGCAATGTACGCCAAAACCTGTTCCTGATGCTCTGGCTTTAACAGCAGTTTTCCTACTCCAAGAAAAGGGAACCTTACAGGCCTTCTTGGGCCAGACGATGACGCAGGCTCAACACCTCCTGCCTTAGCTGCTATTGTGCTTTTGCCAGAACCAGCCAATGCACCACCACCATCATTACCAGCTGCGCCCCCTGCCCACATCCGTGGCCACTTCCACCATACTTCCTCATGTTTGGGAAAATGTACCAAAAATACCAGCAGAGACATGGTACTGTATGAGGAGCATCTAGCTGTGTAAGGTGTATTAAAAAAATTAAATCTACGCATATATTTTGTTAGGCCGGTTTCACATTAGCGCTTTTTAAGCGCACGCACGGCCGGGGGTAGCTCCGCCCCCGAGCCGGCTCTCTGCCCGGCGTGCCCGCCCCTTGCTTGTAGCGCCGCCTACTAGCGGACAGCGGCGCCTGCGATCGGCGCACCCTATCTTTAGCATAGGGTGCGCAGATCGTGCGCAGGCCGTGCGCTAGTTGCGCTTTGACCTGCGCTGCGCACTTTTGACGGTGCGCCGTGCGCGCCAAAATCCAAAAAGTTTGATTTTGGCGCGCACGGCGCACCGTCAAAAGTGCGCAGCGCAGGTCAAAGCGCAACTAGCGCACGGCCTGCGCACGATCTGCGCACCCTATGCTAAAGATAGGGTGCGCCGATCGCAGGCGCCGCTGTCCGCTAGTAGGCGGCGCTACAAGCAAGGGGCGGGCACGCCGGGCAGAGAGCCGGCTCGGGGGCGGAGATACCCCCGGCCGTGCGTGCGCTTAAAAAGCGCTAATGTGAAACCGGCCTTAGTCACTGACGCTCTCCCAGTATGTATTTCACCGTAATCCATCAAGCAGATATACGGAACTGTATCAGAAGTGTACAGCTGTATACGTTTTTTGTGTAACTAGCAATCTCTGTATATGTATTTACGGAGTGTCACACACACACGCTGACTCTGTATATATGTGACTGTAATGCGAATGGCAGATATACAATACTGTTTGAGAATCGGACAGCTCTATACGGTGTCTGTATGGAAAATTGTCAAACTCCGTCTATTTTTATACGGAGTGACACACGCTGTCTCTGTATAGTTTTGACCGAAATCAAACAGCAGATATACAAAACTGTTTGAAAAGCGGACAGTTCTATAAAGTGTAGGTCTGGAAAAATGGAAAATCTCCTCGGTTTGTTTTTCCAGAGTCACACACAGATAGCTTGTATTTGTCCGTGATACCAGCCGTACACGGTAGTGTGTGAGGAGCGTACAGCGCTATACAGTGTCTGTATGAAAAATTGTCAATCTCCGTCTATTTTTATACGGCGTGACATGCTGTCTCTGTATAGTTTTGACCGAAATCAAACAGCAGATATACGAAACTGTTAGAAAAGCGGACAGCTCTGTAAGGTGTAGGTCTGGAAAAATGGAAAATCTCCTTGGTTTGTTTTTCCAGAGTCACACACAGATAGCTTGTATTTGTCCGTGATACCAGCCGGTACACAGTAGTGTGTGAGGAACGTACACTGTTATACAGTGTCTGTATGGAAAAATGTCAATCTCCGTCTATTTTTATATGGAGTGACACACGCTGTCTCTGTATAGTTTTGACCGAAATCAAACAGCAGATATACGAATCTGTTTGAAAAGCGGACAGCTCTATAAGTTGCAGGTCTGGAAAAATGGAAAATCTCCTCGGATTGTTTTTCCAGAGTCACACAGATAGCTTGTATTTGTCCGTGATACCAGCCAGTACACGGTAGTGTGTGAGGAGCGTACACCGCTATACAGTGTGTGAAAAAATGAATGCTCGGTAACTCACCAGAGCAAAATAATAAAAGTTGGAGTGCTTTGAAAAAAGCATTTTGAAAAGCAGTGTGCACACAGCAATGCAGCTATCAGGTAGCCTTAAAAGGCAGCCTAATCACCACCAGCGCTGCTGCACACAACAAAAATCCTCCCCTTTCATTGCACACTAACTGTACAGTGAAAAGCGCTATCAGCAGAAGAAATTTTTTTTCTTCTTCCCTGCCTAACGCTCTCCCTTATTCAGAATCAGCAGCATCACCTCTCCCTATTCTAAGATCGGCAGAAGTAAGATGGCGGTCGTCGATCACGGCCTTTTATAGCCACTGTAACGCCACACAAAGCCAGCCAATCACTTCAATGCCCATCTCTAAGATGGTGGTGGCCACTGCTCATGTCATCGCGTTGCCCACAGTGTGCGTCCTCCATCATTGGCTGAGAAAAGGAGCTGGAAGCATTATTTGAAACGCGACTTTGGCGCTCGGCGACCTCATGGCCGACCTCACGCTATGGTCGGGTTTCAATCGGCGAAACCCGACTTTAGCTAAAGTCGGCAATTTTTGAATTAGACCGACCCGTTTCGCTGAACTCTAACAGTGATGTAAATTTCCTGTAATTGATTAGACCTTGTCACAGTGTGTTAAAAACTTAATCCTAACAATAAGGAACAGGAACAAATGTATATGAAATGCTCAAAAATTACATGATATAATGTTGTGTACATGGGTGTAGCAACAAGTAAATAAACAAGGAGGAAGAGGATCACTGACTGACCCGAGTTCATCATCCTGTGTTCCTGCCGCCCCACACTCCAGAGTGAATGGATCACAGCATGATCAACTAGGGTCAGTAATCCTCTATGCTTTGTTTATTTTCATGTTGCTATCCTCATAAAGAATATCTCCCTCCCAGGGTGTATGATTTACAGATGTAGCAAAAGTTATTATGATGTACATCAAGTATTTTGCTAAGATGTTACAGAGGGTTTTCTCACCTAAGAGTGTTAAGATAACTTAACATTGCAAAAAACATTGACTGATATCAACATAGGTGTCATTGTTCACATTTGTGTGCTGTGATATTCCAGTGCTGTGTTATCTGAGCCCAAAAAACCTTTACTAGATCTCTATGCTCTAAGCAGAGAAATGGTTGATTTTTAAGGTAAGGTCTTTCAACCAGCTGCAGGTTGTAAGGTTATCATGGGAGTTTTAGTTTTGCAACAACTGGAGAATCACAGGTTAGGGAACACTGGTCTAAGGCAATCAGATGGCATATTTTTATGCTTTTCTTCATTGTTTTTTATGTAAGTCAATGATTCTACTGTGCAGCCATTCACTGGTTTCATTGGATAGGTGATCAAATAATTTGATACTGTATGAAAGCTTCCACTGGAAACCAGTAGAATCATCTTGTCACGATCCATTTTTGGATCAGTGGCAGATCTGGATTCTCACATATAATCTTTTTTCTTTCATGCCATCGGGGGTTAAGGCAGTTTTTCCCCCACTGGTGTGCTTGTGTAACTGCATTTCTGCTTGGTTAGCTGATGTGGGTGGCGACCACTCCCAACATCCATCAAGAGGTCACCTGATGTATCAGCTGACCATTGGTGTTAGAGCTCATGCTTCAGTGACCTAGCTGGAGGAAGGAACTTGCTGGGAGCAGTGGTGCCTCAGCTGTTTATGATGTATCTGGTGTTGTAGTCCTGCTGTGCGGTGCTTTACAGCAGAAAACTAACTGCTCTATTTTTATCACCCTGTTCCTTTTGCTGTCTGTCTAACCTTACCTTGTGTTGTATTAGTGCAGCGATGGTACTAGTGTCCTTACTTGCCAGTTCCCTACTTAGGCATAGGTGCAGAGCAAGTGAGGGCTTATGCATCCTGCTCAGCAACTGGTTGAAAGAACCTGTATAGGGACGTTAGTAAGATCAGGGGACTTCCTCAGGTTAGTGCAGGAGGTATTCATTTTCCCCATTCCCTATCACCAAGGCCCACCATTGTTAAAGTTTCCCCTGGTGTTTTCTGGTGTTGTTTTTGTTTTACTGTTTGGTGACCAACCAATCGTTGGGTTGTGTCGCAGTTGTCAGTCAATCCGTGACATTAACACCGACCCCTCCATTTTTTCAGGTGAGACATGGCCCAAATGCAGGCCTTTGCCCAACTGCTACAGAATCTCACCGATGAGCTCAAGGTGCTGCTTGGTGAGGTGGTGCAGCAGCTTCTGCAGTTGACATGGATCTGGGCCTCAGCTCAGTTGCAGGCTCTACCGGAACCCAAAATCTCTCTCCCTGACTGGGTTTCTGGAGGGAGAGATAAGTTTTTGGTATTCCAGGAAGCCTTCAAGTTATACTTCCGGCTTTGCCCTCATTCATTAGGGAGGGCGAGGAACAACAGGTGGAAATCATCATTTCCTTTCTTAAGGGTGATCCCCAATCCTGGGCCTTCTCCCTGATGACCCTTTCACCATATCTATGGTCAGTGGACGAGTTTTTCGTGGCTCTGGTGTATGGAGATCCTGATGACGTCTCCCTGGCGGAATCCTGACTCCATAAGATCAAGCAGGGGGGATGGCTGGCTGAGGAGTACTGCTCAGAGTTCAGGAGGTGGGCCACTGACATGCAGTAGAATGGCCCTGCCCTTAAGAGCCACTTTAATCAGGGTCTGTCCCCTAGGTTGCAGGATACTCTGGTGCAGTACGCCTCCCCCAGGTTGTTGGAGACTGCCATTTCGCTTGCCATCCGGGTAGATAGATGCCTCAGGGAGAGGCATACACCAAATGTGCCCCAGTGGTCCTTGCAAGGGAGGAGGACACATCGGTGCTGATGGACGAACCCATGCAGGTGGGAGGAGTTAGTTCCCAAACGGGGTTGCCTGCAGTTCGTTGTAGTGTGGGGGCATGTTTTAAATGTGGGCAGACTGGTCATTTCATCGGTGTCTGTTCAGCTCACGCCAAAATACCTGTACCACCTAAGAAACCGTGTCCCCCTGGTCGGGTGGAGGGAGTGTATATTTCCTCCATTTTTTCTCCTCAGTGCACCTTACCTGCTGAAGTGGTGGTTGTTGGGGTATCTGAGAGTATACCGGTGCTTGTGGGCAGTGGAGCAGGTGTCAGTTTGGTGGATGCTCACTTTGTCCAAACTCATGGCCTGAGGTGTAGGACGCTAGCAAAACCCGTAAGCATCCAGGCCATTGACTATGTCCCACTTAGCCAGGGGAGGTTGACCCAAGTCATGGATGATATATATCTGCGTATAGAGACTCATCATGAAGAGCCCCTGTTGTCCTATGTCTTTGGGGGGAATGCCATCACCTATTATTTTAGGCCTCCGTTGGTTGAAAAGACACGACCCGGTCATAGATTGGCTGTCCAGGGAAATAGTCAGCTGGGATCAGTCATGCGAGGGCTACTGCCTAGGGGCTACTGTCTCTGCTGTCTTTCTACAACCATCCCCTTCTTCTCCGGTGGGGGCAGCGGAGATGCTGTCAGGGAGTAGGGGCAAGTCTCAACCCTTATCACATGCTAACCCTGAGAGTCAGAATCCTCTTAGGAGGAGTGGTCAGGGGAGGGTGGTGTTCCCCTCTGTGCATGGTGGGGGTATGAGGGTGGTGACACAGGGGTACCCCTCAGTTGTCTGTTCGGTAAAGAGTTAACCATCTTGTGACAAACGTGTGCATGGCAATAAACGTTCAGGTCCGGACCTGTGTGTGAATGAATACGTATGGGCGTCCACCAGAAACATCTGGTGGAAGTGTGCTGCTGGGGCCTGTAGTTCTCTGGTGATCGTGCCGTATCGGGTGTCAGCTATTCTCGGCCTGGGGACTTACCAGCTGTAGTTACCCCCAGTAATGCCCGAACACAACTCATTTCCCTGGTCGGCGCTCTGGAGATTTGTGGCACCTCTGGAGTATATGTTATTGTCTCTTCCATCAGTCCGCATTTGCCATAAACCCGAGAGTCAGGTGACTGCCGAGGTGAACTCTGGTGGATCAATGCGTCCTCACCGTAGGTTGCTTTCAGATGAGGTCCAGTGTTGAGGGTCCAGAGGCCTCTCATTGAGGGAGGGGTACTGTCACGATCCGTGGCAGATCTGGATTCTCACATGTAAACTTTTTTCTTTCAGGCCATAGGGGGTTAATGCAGTTTTTCCCCTGCTGGTATGCTGGTGTAACTGCATTTCTACTGGGTTAGCTGATGTGGGTGGCGACTACTCTCAACATCCTTCAGGAGGTCACCTGATGCATCAGCTGACTGTCGGAGTTCATGCTACAGCGACCTAGCTGGAAGAAGGAGCTTGCTGGTAGCAGTGGTGCCTCAGCTGTTTATGATGTATCTGATATTGTGGTCCTGCTGTGCGGTGCTTTACAGCAGAAAGCTAAGTGTTCTATTTTGCTGTCTGTCTAACCTTACCTTATGTAGTATTATGGTGCAGAGCAAGCGAGGTCTTAGGTATCCTGCTCAGCGACAGGTTGAAAGAACCTGTATAGGGACGTTAGTAAGATCAGGGCCCTCCCTCAGGTGAGTGCAGGAGGTATCCATTTTCCCCGTTCCCTATCGCCAGGGCCTACCATTGTTAAAGTTTCCCTTGGTGTTTCCTGGTGGGGTTTTTGATTTGTTGTTTGGTGACCGACCAATCGTTTGGTTGTTTCTCACTGGTCAGTTGCTCCGTGACACATCTGCCATGGAACTACAGGTGAAAACCCTTCACTAGCCAGGCTATTTTTTGTTTTTTGTTTTAGTTTTTTCCTCCCCTTCTTTCAAAAGCCATAACTGTTTTACTTTTTCTGGTCATATAGCCATGTGAGGGCTTGTTCTTTTGTAAGACGGGTTGCACTTTTGAATGACACCATTCATTTTACCATATAATAAATAAATAAGATCCAAATGTATTGAAATTTCAAAAAAGTGCAATTCCACAATTTTTTTTTTTTATTTATCATGCTCACTGTATGGTAAAACTGACCTGATAATATAATTTCCCAGGTCAGTTTGAGTATGCAATCACCAAACATGTATAATTTTTTTTTATTTAGAGGTAAAAAAAAAAAATGTTGAAATTCACAAAAAATTTTTTTTTGTTTTTGTTGTCATTTACCGGGTCTCGTCACATTTTCATTTTACGGGTTCTGGAGCTAGATGAAGGGTTATTTTTTTCTACTGTGAGCTGTTGTTTTTATTGATACCATTTGAACATAAATACAATGTTTTGATCCCCTCTTATAGCATTTTATTGCAATGTTGCGGTGGCCAAAAAAACGTAACTCTGGCATTTTGCTTTTTTATTCTCGTTATGCTGTTTACCGATCAGAATTTATGTATTTTATATTTTGAGAGAATCGACATTTCTGAATGCAGCGACACCAAAATTCTGTTTATTATTTTCTTTAATTGTTTATTTTCAGTGTGGCAAAGGGGGGTAATTTGAACTTTCTTTTATTTTTCTTTTTTTGATATTTTTAAAAATCTTTCTTTTTACAGTATTTAATAGTCCCCTTAGGAGACTTGAAGCCATGATCGTCCAATCTCCTATTCTATAGATAGCAATGCTTCAAGACTGCTGTGTATAGCATAAAAGAATGCTATGAAAAGTTATGAAAGAATAAAGTTATGTTAAAACCAAGCACACCATTGTTTTTCTTGTGAAATTCTCAATAAGTTTGATGTGTCACATGACCCTCTTCCCATTGAAAAAATAAAGTTGGATCCAAAATGGGCAAGTTCAAAATGGCCACCATGGTTGCCACCCATCTTGAAAAGTTTCCCACCTCCCATATACTAATGTGCCACAAACAGGAAGTTGATAATAACAATCATTCACATTTTATTTAGGTATATCCATATAAATGGCCCACCCTGTACATTTCTCCTCATGTTTTGATTTAGAAAACAGTGTGCAATGTTCCCAATGCTAGAAATAAAAACTAGTATAAAGATTTTGTGATTACGGCAACTCATGTTTTTGAACACACTGCTATTATTTTGTACATTACTGTATTTTGTCATGCGTCATCTTTTACTTTGAATTACTGTATTTTAGGGGTCTTGATTTGCCCTACCTCCTCAGCCCTTATTCTCAGTGACATTGAGTTGATTATAAGTTGAGTTTTTATTTTCCGTATAAACTGGTGTATAAGCCGAGATTTTCGCACATTTTTTTGTGCTGAAAACGTCCCCCTCGGCTTATACACGAGTCATTGTCCAGAAAGGTGGCGGGGGAGGGGGAGTGGCGAAGCAGCGGCAGGAGCCAGTGGCTGTGGCACAGTGACAGCTGCAGCCGCTGGCTTCAAGAAGACATCTCCGTCCCTGCATCTTTGTCCCAGCAACTGTTCCCCTGTGCTGGGCGGTCACATGGTACCGCTCATTAAGGTAATGAATATGCACGCATCTCCACTCCCATAGGCGTGGAGCACATATTCATTACCTTAATGAGCGGTACCACATGACCAATGAGCACAGGAAGAGTTGCCGACACCTGGACAACAGAGATGCAGGGACGGCGCAAGGAGGGTGAGTAGGATGAGGGAGTGTTCTTCATGCAGGACCGGGGGAGCCATGTGGACCAGGGGAGCCAAGCCATAAGAGACCCGGGAGCCATGCGGGACTGGGAAGCCATGCATACAATAGGGGGAGCCATACATAGTAGGAAAGGATAGGGAAGCCACACATAGCAGGACAGGATGGGAGGAGCCACACATAGCAGGACACGATGGAGGAGTCACGCATACCAGGAAAAAACAGGGGAGCCACATACCGGTACAGGACGGGGGGAGCCATGCATAGCAGGACAGGGATAAGGGAACAATACATACCCAGCTTATGCAAGGTAAAAAAAAAAATTCAGCTCACCCCTATTATGAGGAGTTTCTTTGACTCCAAAAGATCTTGAGCACGGATTCGCATCTCTGCCAGACGCCTTGTAGATATACATGTGGAATGCAAAAGAATCCAGCTCCAAGTGATAAAATCAATTTCCTTTAATCAAATTCATTAAAAAATACAAAGTAGTCTATAGGACATGCAGATACCGGGTGTACTGGTGAAAGAGTGCATGTCTAATATTGAACGTGTTTCGAACACACACGTGTTCTTAGACTCAGTTGGTTCTTTCATCGGTACACCCGCTTTTATCACTTGGAGCTGGATTCTTTTCCCTTCCACATGTGTATACCCAGCTTATACTCGAGTCAATAAGGTTACTCAGTTTTCCGTGGAAAAATTAGATGCCTCGGCTTATACTCGGGTCAGCTTATACTCAAATATATACGGTATATTTTTTCTATATGCTTTTATTACATTGTACTAAAAAAAAATGAATGAGCATAAATAAAATTATCTTTTATGGTGATATTTGGTCAATGTCATGCTGTCTTTAGCGGGTTATTTGTTTCACATTGTTGCATGAGACTCTATATAGAATTGTTTTCTGGACTACATTGGTGTTATTAGGACATAATATTCCTTCAAGTCTTCAAAGTATCTTATATACCAGATTACAGAGCATTTAATTTGCCCATTTGAAGGTTAACCTCTCTGTTCTAGGTATAGGACATCTTGTTTCCTACACTACCTATTTCATATATCTACATTGTACAGAAAACAGTACTATCACCTAAAGCATTTTAGGTGCGTGTTAAGCAGTCTCCATAAGTACTGCATATAATAAAGTGGTCCAGTCATTTAGGGTATTTGCACTCTTATAGGGTGGAAAATATTGCATTGCTTACCAAAGTTAAACTTGCTAAAAATTAAAAAGTGTACTTGAATTTTCATAAATACTTTAAACCAATATGAAATGTCCTTTATATTAAATATATATAATTTAACCTTATGTATTTGAATAGGTGATTGCAACGAGCAAACCAGTTAGATATCGACATGGAGAACAAAAAAAACTGACAGCTCCAGAAGAAAAGACAAAGTATAAAACTGTGGAGAAAGGTACTTTAAAGAGATATTGCTGAACAAACATTTTTTATAACAATTTTCATCTTATTCCAACCATATCCACTTTTTTCTCACACCTGTTTACATCCCTGACAGTCAGGACAATGCAGAACATTACAGTAATTCAATTTATGTCATTGCTAATATAAGCAATTTACCTGAAATCAGAATGGAAGTATAATAAGTGCTTTGTAAGGCTATGAAATAATGTTTCATTAAAAATGTTCTTTCCTATACGCAAGAATTAGCCAGCTAGAGACAAATAAAATATTTTGTCTGCCTTGTTATCAAATTAAAAACATTAATTTTGGTTTGTGTACTCTTTAATAATTTTAACATTTCATATTTAATTGTATGCTAGACTTCAAATCAACCCTATGCTTTAAAGATATAAAATATTCTAGGGAAATGGATGAATATTTTGTACCTACTAATCAAAGAATGGCTGGCAAATTTTAACATTGGGGGCAATCACAAAACACTTGCCCATGAGTTGCGACATCCCGTCTTTATCCCAATTACCTCTGGCTGCTGCAATAAAGCAGCTGACTTAAGAGGGCATTAAAAATAATGATGGTTGGTGTTGTTTTCATATTGGAATCACATATACATGTGTGTAGTTCAGTGATATAGACAATGATTACTTTCTGTCTCACATGTTCACATTAATAACATTAAAGGGAATCTGTCACCTCATTTTTGCCCTATGAGATGCAGCCACCACCATCATGGGCCTATCTACAGCATTCTGTAATGCTGTACATAAGCCCCCGATGTCCGGTCCGGCGCCTCCCATCTTCTAGCGATGACGTCCTCCTCCTTACTTCTGCCATGGCTCCTGTGCAGGTGTACTATATCTGCCCTCTTGAGTGCAGAGCAGAGTACTGCAGTGTGCAGGCACCGGAAAAGGTCAGAGCCTCCTTGCACTGCAGTTTACGCGTGCGAGGAGGCTCTGCCCCCGTAATGAGGTCTATCGGACAATCATAGGGCCGTTAAGGAGGAAAAGTCTCCGCAGTCTTCTTGGAGAACACGTCCACATACTGCCAATAGTGTTTGGGAAGCAAAGTTAGATCTCCAGACACCTCAGACGACCCAACAAGAATTTGGGCCTTGAGATACTGTCCCTTGCATGACCTACTCCATCCCTGTATACTCCCAGTAGCCCAATCAATATGGAGTGATTGGTGATGCAACCAAGGCATACCTAGAAGTACCTCATCAATACCCTCGCAGATTACCAGCAAAGAGATTATCTCCTGGTGTTTTGGAGAAAACTCAAGGGTAAGCGGAATGGTCTGATGGATAATTTGATAGGGTAGTGCAGAACCATTAACCACTCGGATGGTGACGGACTTACAGAGCATCACTAAGGGTATTGCGTTCCGTTGGGCGAAGGAAGAGGATATAAAGTTACCCTCTGCCCCAGAATCCACGCAAGCCCCTGAAGGGAGTGAGGTCGACCCATAGGACAGTGCCACCTTAAACATTAATTTGGAGGACATGTCCGATGAATCTGAGATGCCCCCTCCAATAACCACTAGAGACGGACATTCTCCCTGACGCCTAGGACACCTGTTGGCAACATGACCAGCCTGCCCACAGACAAGAACAGTTGGAGGAGGATGTGCAGAATGGGATTTAGCCTCTGCCCAATGACCTTCAAGAGGCTCCCTCTGTACATTAGTCTGAATCAGAGACCCCAAAGGATTGGTAAAGTTGGGTGCCAACCAAATCCTTTGCCTACACTGGGCTCGTTCCCACCTATGTTCGGCATACCGAAGGTCTATACGAGTAGATATGGTTATTGAATCCTCCAGTGTAGTTGGAATCTCCCTAGTGGCCAGAGCGTCCTTAACGTGGTCTGCAAGGCCCCTCCAAAACACGGGGATCAAGACCTTATCTGGCCACTCCAGCTTGGTCGGAAACAAACCCTGCATCAGGGCCAGGAGTTGAAGAGCAGTGTCATGGGTAACCTGGGATCCTAGGAAGACCTGTTTCAGGGCACTCAAAAAACAAGGGGCGTTCCGAACCACCAGGTCCTTACGTTTCCATAATGGCATAGCCCACTCCAACGCCCTGTCTGTCAAAATGGACACCATGAATTCCACTTTGGCCCATTCAGATGAGAAATGTGAACTCAGTAGCTGCAGCTGGATTGAGCACTGGTTCACGAATCCCCTGCAAGCCTTGCCATTCCCAGAAATTTTATCAGGGAGGGGGAAGTGTGGGAAAAACAGAACAGGAGTCGCAGCAGAAACCCTAGTAGCTGCTTCACTGGCTGCCTGCGCCACTACTGTGGATCGATCCACAGCTGAAGTTATTCACTCTAACGCGGACAACCTGCTCTCCAGCTGCTGGATACTCCACAGAAGCTGCTGCTCATCCACCATTGCTAGCCAGACCCTGGTGCTAAGATACTGTTATGGTTGGCAGATTGCACTTTATTAGTTACTTTATTTAGTGCGATTGCAACCCGGGATCCACTGTGCAGAGATTTTAACCTGCTGCTAGTGAGTAATGGCGGAGCACTGGTGCGAATGATCACCAAGAACACACGGGGTTAAATGTCACCCTGTGTGGACAAAGTGCAGATTACCCTACTCTGATATCTTCTCAGAGGGGTGAGCACTGGCCGAGGAATACCAGCTCAGCTAACCGCTGAGTGGCAACAAAAATACAACTAACTAATTCAGCGCCACTGAGTGGTGCAAAAATAAAAGTACCAAGCTCAGCTAACCGCTGAGCGGTACCAAAAGAGGTATGTGCTTTACCCAAAACAAAAGAGTTAAATCATGTGGGTTTGACTGTGCCCTGTAAACAGCCCGTGCTAACAGCACACGTGGCTGAGACAGGCGCTAGGCCAAGCCAAGGAAAAACCTGCCTCTCTAGGTAAAACTAGACATTCACACATGCCAACAGAGCGGCAGAGTCTCCACCCACACACGACCACAAATGATCTTAGCGCACCGCTGGGCACCCCAAATCCCCTTTTATAGACTGCGCTTATGTCCAGTCGGACAGGACCTTGCTCGTGGACCAATCCGGGACTGTCACGTAACCGGAGCAGCCTTCGACTGACCACCAATGAGAGGTCACCACCTCATGAGCATGCCCAGTAAGGTGATTCCCGGACTTAGCCTCAGGAATGTCTGTTCACAGCTGCCTATTGCTAGTTACAATAGCTGAAGCTGGAGAGCCAGCAGTAACAAAGAGCACAGCATGAGTATGAGCAGTAAGCTGAGACCGACATCTCTGCTGAGCAGCACCCACTGCGGTCGAAGCTGAATAGGGGACTGCAGAGGGAGATAAGGCTTGGGATCTACCCCATGCAGAGGGAGAATCCCGGCACCTAACACTGAGTTCACTATATAAACATCAGAATATCCCAAAATTTATATCATATATTCAGGAGCAGAAATGCGCATTCTGCATAGATTCAGGAACAGAACAGGATGTCAGAAAGAAAAGTATGTGACTTGAAAATTATGTATTTCCCCATACTTTGCCTAATTCATCAAACAACATGTTAATTTCTTCCAAAATTTAGCATCTCATGTGATGCTAAGAATATGTTAGGATTTGGCTGTTTCAACACAATCTGCACTAGTCCACAGTTAGCTTGTGATCATTTGTATGTAAATTGCATATAAAATGGCAATGAGATGAGCACCGGCAGTGTGAAAACAGGCAAATCCTAACATTACATTGCATAATGTTAAGATTCCACTTGTTAGAGTCAATATATATATATATATATATATATATATATACATATATATATATCTTAATATTGCAAAGTCAGAAGAAATCTACATCCACCACCGTTGTAAAGGGTAACTCAAATCAATGCGAACAGCATATAATTTATATACAGTGATTACTAGCGATGAGCAGATTGATCCATGGTGTATCAAATTCGAGTCAAGTTTCCTGAAAAAATAAATAGAAGCATTTCACAAACTGCTGAAGACCAAAGAGTTGGCTAATGGTCAGTGGGGCTTTCCCAGCCCTGCAGCTATCACATCGCATGGTTTAATGAAACCAATCAGGGAGGCTGTCACAGCTAGTATAAAAAAAAGTAGGTCGGCCATGGAATGCCATTTTATGTGCACAGTGTAGGGATATTGGGTTAGAGTACACAGTTTATTTTATGTAGGTATAAAAAAAGGCCTAGGCCTTGATTAATCAAGAATCCCCAAAATTTACTTTAGTCAGGGACTGGAGTAAAATTTCTGGCATAGGGAATGGCACAGCTTGTCATGAATTAGACAAGCTGTGGTATCATGATCCTGCTGTGTCCCCTCCTGCCCAGCTATGCTCATTTTGGAGGAGCTGGGAGAAACTGTAGTGAAAATACCAAAAGTCACAAAATTTACTCTCAGTTGCACCAACATTTTGTGACTTTTCAACTATTTTATACCTTTTTTCGGCATTGAAACTTTAACCCCTTCACCCCCAAGGGTGGTTTGCACGTTCATGACCGGGCCAATTTTTACAATTCTGACCACTGTACCTTTATGAGGTCATAACTCTGGAACGCTTCTATGGATCCCGGTGATTCTGACATTGTTTTCTCGTGACATATTGTACTTCATGTTAGTGGTAAAATTTCATTCAAATAACTTGCATTTATTTGTCAAAAAAACGGAAATTTGGCAAAAATTTTGAAAATTTCGCAATTTTCCAACTTTGAATTTTTATGCCCTTAAATCACAGAGATACGGCACACAAAAAACTTGATAACTAACATTTCCCACATGTTTACTTTACATCAGCACAATTTTGGAACCAAAATTTTTTTTGTTAAGAAGTTATAAGGGTTAAAAGTTGACCAGCGATTTCTCATTTTTACAACACCATTTTATTTTTAGGACCACATCACATTTGAAGCCACTTTGAGGGGTCTATATGATAGAAAATACCCAAAAGTGACACCATTCTAAAAACTGCACCCCTTAAGGTGCTCAAAACCACATTCAAGAAGTTTATTAACCCTTTAGGTGCATCACAGGAATTTTTTTGAATATTTAAAAAAAAATGAACATCTAACTTTTTTTCACAAAAAAAATACTTCAGGTTCAATTTTTTTTATTTTACCAAGGGTAACAGGAGAAATTGGACTGCAAAAGTTATTGTGCAATTTGTCCTGAGTACGCTGATACCTGATTTGTGGGGGGGGAACGACTGTTTCGGCGCATGGCAGAGCTCAGAATGGAAGGAGCGCCGTTTGACTTTTTCAATGCAAAATTGGCTGGAATTCAGATCGGACGCCATGTCACGTTTGGAGAGTCCCTGATGTACCTAAACAGTGGAAACCCCCTACAAGTGACCCCATTTTGGAAACTAGACCCCCCAAGGAACTTATCTAGATATGTGGTGAGAACTTTGAACCCACAAGGGATTTACAGAAGTTTAAAAAATCATATTTTTTCCACAAAAATGATCTTTTCACCCCAATTTTTATTTTCCCAAGGGTAACAGGACCCTAAAAGTTATTGTGCAATTTGTCCTAAGTATGCTGATACCCCACATGTGGGGGTAAACCACTATTTGGGCGCATGGCAGAGCTCGGAAGGGAAGCAGCGACATTTGACGTTTTTGGCTGGAATTGAGATCGACACCATGTCGCGATTGGAAAACCCCTGATGTACCTAAACAGTGGAAACCCCCCACAAATGACACCATTTTGTAAACTAAACCCCCCAAGGAACTTATCTAGATGTGTGGTGAGCACTTTGAACCCCCCAGTGCTTCACAGAAGTTTATAACGCCCGGGCGTGAAAATAAAAAATTCGTATTTTTTCCACAAACATGATCTTCTAGTCACCATTTTTTTATTTTCCCAAGGGTAACAGGAGAAATTGGACCGCAAAAGTTGTTGTCCAATTTGTCCTGAGTATGCTGATACCCCATATGTGGTAGAAAACTACTGTATGGGCACACGTCGGGGATCGGAAGGGAAGTAGTGACGTTTTGGAATGCAGACATTGATGGAATGGTCTGCGGGTGTCATGTTGCCTTTGGAGAGCCCCTAATGTACCTAAACAGTGGAAACCCCCCACAAATGACCCCATTTTGAAAGCTAGATCCCCTAAGGAACTTATCTAGATGTGAGGTGAGCACTTTGAACCCCCAAGGGCTTCACAGAAGTTTATAATGCCAGGGCATGAAAATAAAAAATTCGTATTTTTTCCACAAACATGATCAATTATTCCCAAATTTTTTATTTTCCCAAGGGTAACAGGAGAAATTGAACCCCAAAAGTTGATGTCCAATTTGTCCTGAGTAAGCTGACACCCCATATGTGGGAGAAAACTACTGTATGGACACACGTCAGGGCTCGGAAGGGAAGTAGTGACGTTTTGGAATGCAGACATTGATGGAATGGTCTGCGGGTGTCATGTTGCCTTTGGAGAGCCCCTAATGTACCTAAACAGTGGAAACACCCACAAATGACCCCATTTTGGAAACGAGAACCCCTAAGGAACTTATCTAGATGTGTGGTGAGCACTTTGAACCCCCAAGGGCTTCACAGAAGTTTATAATGCCCGGGCATGAAAATTAAAAAATCGTATTTTTTCCACAAACATGATCAATTAGTCCCCAATTTTTTCATTTTCCCAAGGGTAACAGGAGAAATTGGACAGCAAAAGTTGTTGTCCAATTTGTCATGAGTACGCTGACACCCCATATGTGGGATAAAACTACTGTATGGACACACGTCGGGGCTCAGAAGGGAAGCAGTGCCATTTTGGAATGCAGACTTTGATGGAATGGTCTGTGGGTGTCATGTGCGTTTGGAGAGCCCCTGATGTACCTAAACTATTGAAACTCGCAACAAGTTACCCCATTTTGGACACTAGACCCCCCCACGGAACTTATCTAGATGTGTGGTGAGCACTTTGAACCCCCAAGTGCTTCACAGAAGTTTATAATGCTCAGACGTGAAAATAAAAAAATCATTTTTTTCCACAAAAATGATATTTTTGCCCCCAATTTTTTATTTTCCTAAGGGTAACAGGAAAAATTGGACCCCAAAAATTGTTTTGCAATTTGTCCTGAGTAGGCTGATACCCTACATGTGGGGGTAAAACACTGTTTGGGCGCATGGCAGAGCTTGGAAGGGAAGGAGCACCATATGACTTCTTCAACTCAGAATTGGCTGGAATTGAGATCAGACGCAATGTTGCATTTGGAGAGCCCCTGATGTGCCCAAACAGTGGAAACCCCCAATTCTAACTCCAACCCGAACCTCAACACACCCCTAACCCTAATCTCAGCCCTAACCCTAGCCCTAACCCAAGCCCTAACCCTAGCCCTAACCCTAACCCTAGCCCTAACCCTAACCCTAGCCCTAACCCTAGCCCTAATGGAAAAATGGAAATAAATACATTTTTTTAATTTTATTATTTTTCCCTAACTAAGGGGGTGATAACGGGGTGTTTGATTTACTATTTATGGCGGTTTTTATTTTTGGCAGCTGTCACACGCTAAAAGACGCTTTTTATTGTAAAAAATAGTTTTTGCTATAATTTTTCCGTATTTTGACCCACCGAGTCATGTGAGGTCTTATTTTTTGCGAGACGAGTTGACGTTTTTATTGGTACCATTTTCGGGCACGTGACATTTTTTGATCGCTTTTTATTCCGATTTTTGGGACGCAGAATGAACAAAAACCAGCGTTTCATGAATTTCTTTTGGGGGAGTGCGTTTACACCGTTCCGCGTGCGGTAAAATTGATAAAGTGGTTTCCTTCTTCGGGTCAGTACGGCTACAGCGATACCTCATTTAGGTCGTTTTTTTATGTTTTGTCGGTTTTATGCAATGAAAACTATTTTATATAAAAAATAATTATTTTTGCATCGCTTTATTCTGCGAGCTATAACTTTTTTATTTTTTCGCTGATGATGCTGTGTCATGGCTCGTTTTTTGTGGGACAAGATGACGTTTTCAGCGGTACCATGGATATTTATATGCGTCTTTTTGATCGCGCGTTATTACACTTTTTGTTTGGCGGTATGATAATAAATCATTATTTTTTGCTTCGTTTTTTATTTTTATTTTTTAAGGGGTTCGCTAAAGGGGTTAACTAATGGGAAAGTTTTATAGGGCGGGTCGTTACGGATGCGGCGATACCTAATATGTGTACTTTTATTGTTTTGGGTTTTTTTTATTTTCAAAAAATCAATTTATTGGGGTTATTTTTTATTTTTTTTTTTTACTAATTTTTTTGGCGATTTTTTTAAAATTATTTTTACACTTTTTTTTTATTTTTTTTTTTACTTTATTACATAGTCCCAGGTGGGACATCACTGTCCTGTGACAGATCGCTGATCTGTCACATCACAGATCACTGTGACAGATCAGCAATCTGTCACAGGCATTGAAGAAGACTTACACTTGCCTGCGCTTTGCAGGCACTGAGGAAGCCAGCTTCCTCCAGGCCCCCCGAAGGCCCCCGTCGCCATCTTGGATTCGGGGGCCTGGAGGAAAGGAGCCCCCCGCAGCAGCGCTGCACATTGCGCTGCCGTGGGGGGCTCAGGGAAGCACAGAGGGAGCCCCCTCCCTGCCGATGCTTCCCTTTAACTCCCGGTACACCGCGATCATGTTTGATCGCGGTGTGCAAGGGGTTAACGTGTCGGGGGCGGTCCGTGACCACCCCTGACACATAGTGCCGGGTGTCAGCTGTGATAATTTCGGGCACGTGACATTTTTTGATCGCTTTTTATTCCGATTTTTGGGACGCAGAATGAACAAAAACCAGCGTTTCATGAATTTCTTTTGGGGGAGTGCGTTTACACCGTTCCGCGTGCGGTAAAATTGATAAAGTGGTTTCCTTCTTCGGGTCAGTACGGCTACAGCGATACCTCATTTAGGTCGTTTTTTTATGTTTTGTCGGTTTTATGCAATGAAAACTATTTTATATAAAAAATAATTATTTTTGCATCGCTTTATTCTGCGAGCTATAACTTTTTTATTTTTTCGCTGATGATGCTGTGTCATGGCTCGTTTTTTGTGGGACAAGATGACGTTTTCAGCGGTACCATGGATATTTATATGCGTCTTTTTGATCGCGCGTTATTACACTTTTTGTTTGGCGGTATGATAATAAATCATTATTTTTTGCTTCGTTTTTTATTTTTATTTTTTAAGGGGTTCGCTAAAGGGGTTAACTAATGGGAAAGTTTTATAGGGCGGGTCGTTACGGATGCGGCGATACCTAATATGTGTACTTTTATTGTTTTGGGTTTTTTTTATTTTCAAAAAATCAATTTATTGGGGTTATTTTTTATTTTTTTTTTTTACTAATTTATTTGGCGATTTTTTTAAAATTATTTTTACACTTTTTTTTTATTTTTTTTTTTACTTTATTACATAGTCCCAGATCAGCAATCTGTCACAGGCATTGAAGAAGACTTACACTTGCCTGCGCTTTGCAGGCACTGAGGAAGCCAGCTTCCTCCAGGCCCCCCGAAGGCCCCCGTCGCCATCTTGGATTCGGGGGCCTGGAGGAAAGGAGCCCCCCGCAGCAGCGCTGCACATTGCGCTGCCGTGGGGGGCTCAGGGAAGCACAGAGGGAGCCCCCTCCCTGCCGATGCTTCCCTTTAACTCCCGGTACACCGCGATCATGTTTGATCGCGGTGTGCAAGGGGTTAACGTGTCGGGGGCGGTCCGTGACCACCCCTGACACATAGTGCCGGGTGTCAGCTGTGATAATCAGCTGACACCCGGCCGCGATCAGCGGCGCTCACCACGTGGGCGCCGCTGATCGCGGTAGACGTACTATCCCGTCCATGGGCATAGGGGCCCGGGTCCCATGGACGGGATAGTACGTCGGATGTCAGGAAGGGGTTAATGTATCAGTGCTTCAATCTGTAAATGCTAATCCAAAGATTCAATTGATATATAGGAAATGTCTGTACCTGCTTAATCACTTAGTGTAACTGAGTTGATTGATCTGAGATATTCTGCCGAAACAGGACCTTAAAGGGAACCTGTCATGTCTAGTGTTGAGCGATACCTTCCGATATCGGGAAATATCGGATCGGATTGGATCGGACCGATACCCCAAAAATATCGGATATCGCCGATTCCGATACCTGAAACCAATGCAAGTCAATGGGACACAAATATCGGAATGAAAATAAACCCTTACTTTCCTTGTAGGTTAATTCTACATGAAGGAAAACAACTAAGAATATTGTAGAATGTATTGGGTGAGGTGAAGGAGACATTAAAGGCATAGAGGTTTAGCCCAATCAAATGGAATAGCAGGAATTAATTTTTTTTTAAGACGTTCGGAGTTACAAAGATATTGACTATGTTAAAGGGGTTGTGTAGCAATAGAGGGAGACGTTCAGAAAAGGCACATGTTGGCGGAGTGTTGGAACGGAGTGCTTCATCTAGCTTGGAGGTTGACTGAGCCCCTGACCCAGAGGACATGGCACGGATGTGGGCCCCTGTAAGCACAACAGACTGTGAGTAAAGCTTTGGAACTACATGCCCTGGTGTCCTCCAGTTATTCCTGCGCCAACACACTCAGCACTGCTACATCTCTGTGCCTGGCACTGCACCATCTACGTCTCTTCACTACCTCTCCATCTACACTGCCCTGGGACAACAGCCCTACCTGTGGAGGGCCACAACATCAAAACTGCACCACACCATCTGTCCCAGAGGATCTGTCTGCAGCGTCGGCTTAACATCTTCATTGCCGAACACCACAGGTGGCGTCACGAATCATTCACTCCTAAACTTTAATCATCATCCACACGTTCAACATTTCCCTTTTACAATGGACGCCCAGGGCCACGGACCGGGTCACAGCTATCGTGACATCTCCCATTGAAACCAACGGGCCCGGTACCGAGTACCCCACCAGCCCTAGTGGGCGATCCAACTTGGCGGAAATACATAACAGAACAGGTTGTCCGGGCTTTTCACATAATCTCAGTGCATATCTAGGCTGCAGAATGCTGACAATAAGTAATTTACCTTCTGTGGCTAGTCTGCACGGTTTCCAAGATATCATCTCTTGCTTCTAAGATAAACGTGGGGGGGTGGGTTCTGGCATTGAAATGAGAACTGGTCGTTTCCTCCTCCCTCACTAGTTTCACTTTCCATAGATCACTGTTCAGCGTGTGTCTGGGGGAAGAGCAGCTGGGTGGTCTGCTCGTAGCCAATCACAGCCATGCCATTAGTTAACATGCCTAACATGCATAACAGGATGTGCCCACACATCTTAGGATTCCTCATTGGCTGAATAAAATCAAACTGGCTCATTGCATTATGGGAACTTCCGATTCCGGTATTCAATATTCTAAAAGTATCGGAACTCAGCATCGGAACTCCGATATCGCGAATATCGGCCAATACCCAATATTGCAGTATCGGAATGCTCAACACTAGTCATGTCCCAAAATGCTATTAACCTGCAGATATAGGCATTGAAAGTCTGGCTGCTAGGAGGAAAGTAACTAACTTTATTCGTACAAACCTCCAGCTTTCAGTCAGGGAGGTGCGGCCAGCCTGGCTTTAGTCATCGCTCATTACATAGTGAGCGGTGGACAAAACCATGCTCCAGCACTGACTGACGACTGCCTCTGATACACTCCAGATACTTGCACTTATCCCTTTAATAAGAGCCTTTTTTTCAATGTTCATACACTACAAAAAGGTGAACAGTAGTGGTATTTTTGCACCTAAAACTAAATCCTTTATCCATGGCTGTGTCATAGAAAGTGTACGTAGTTCATTGTAAGAAAGGCAAGTTATTTTGTTTTTTAACCTCTTAAAAAAGATCTCCATGATTCAAAAATTTCAACAAAAAACGGTGTGCTTGTAAAGGAGTGAGAAAATGTTTGACACCCTGTCTGAAGACTTTTACAGTATGTGTTGTTACTAAATGTGTTAATGTTGAGCACTGTTTTAACCCCTTTATCCCCAAGCTTGTTTTCACCTTGAAGATCAATTTCAGCAGGAAGAGTGCATATTCTTATAATAATGCAAAAGTTTTATTAATTTCACTATATAAAAGCATAGCATATAAAAGCCATATGACATAACATGATAAAGAGTTAGCGTACAAGATAAACCAGTGCTCAAATAAAAAATGGTTTGATCTCACCAATGTTGATGATTACTTTATCGTCAGCAACCCTGTGATACAGAAGCAGAAAACAAGTGTAGAGGGGGGATCAGTTCTACGCTTCCCTGTCGTGCCCCTGCTTTGCTCCTGCCCTCACAAGGGAAGTTCCCAAGTGTAAAGCTGCTTAGATATTGCCCATATATTAATATATTATCTTGAGCAATAGCAATTTATCATGTTATATGTGAGTTGTCATATGGCTTTTATATCCTAGGCTTTTATATAGTTGTGGCGCCCCTGAGGGTTCAGTCGCCACAGAGGTACTGCACCTCCTCCTGAGGTGTGGTACCCCACTATCCAGGTAAGGTGGAGACACCTGACCACGCTCCATCACCTACACCCCACACCACAAAGTAATGTAGCAAAGCACCTTCGGCGGCTCCCTGCTTGGAGTATAGCATAGCACCCCTTGGTGGCTCCCTGCTTGGAACACGAAATATGCTGGGAGGTGGGTGGAGTTAGTTCACACAAAACAGCAGGAAGAGTTGAGTCAGTCAGTCTTTCATTCAGTCAATGAGTGAGGATGTAGAAGGACAGAGTGTGAGACAGACAAGATCCCTGGGAGAGGGATGGAAGAAGGAAGTGCTGCAGCAGGCCACAGTGATCTGGGTCTGCTGGCACAGGAAAGAGACAGAGAAAGGAAGTGTGGCGCCCCTGAGGCTCAGTCTCCACAGAGGTACTGCACCTTCTCCTGAGGTGTGGTATTCCACCATCCAGGTAAGGTGGAGACTCCTGACCATGCTCCAACACCTGCACCCCACACCACAAAGTAGTGTAGTAAAGCACCGTCGGCGGCTCCCTGCTTGGAGTATAGCAAAGCACCCATTCGTGGCTAGCTGCTTGGAACACGAAACGTGCTGGGAGGTGGGTGGAGTTAGATTACATTACAAGGAGCGGGAAGAGTTTAGGACAACAGTCGGTCAGTTGGTTAGAGAGTTGGAGAGAAGATCCCTGGAGAGAGGGATAGATGGATGGAAGTGCTGCAGCAGATCCCAGTGACCTGGGTCTGCTGGCACGGGAAAGGAAGAGAGAGAGCAACATAGACTGAAAGCCTGATTCTCCATAGAAAGAAAGACTAGTACGGAATGTGAGGAGTAAAAGGGAACAGAGGACGTGGGTTAGAAGAGAACCCTTCCTAGAAGTTCCAAGCGCAAGGCCGGGGCCCGGTCCCCGAGGTCGTATGGATACTAATGGTCCTGCAGCAGACACCGGAGGAATAGAAGTAGTGACCACTTTATTCCCACACAAGACTTGGGGGCACAACAGCAACTGGATAGTGAGCCGGGACTTAGTAGCAAGAAGTCCCCGAAGCAGGCTACAGCTGTCTGCCGTACAAGTAGGGTTCATAAGAACATCAGACAGGAGGCACTCCAGTGTAACTCAGTACTAGGAGTACTTCATTTAAAGGCACTATAAGAGGAGGCGTTCAGAAAGGCACATGTTGGCTGAGTGTTGGAAAGGAGTATTCCATCTGGCCTGGAGGTTGACTGAGTCCCTGACACAGAGGACATGGCAAGGAGGCAGGCACCTCTTTGTACAACAGACTGTGAGTAAAGCTTTGGAACTACATGCCCTGGTGTCCTCCACTTATTCCTGCACCAACCTGCCCAGCACTGTTACATCCCTTGCGCCTGACACTACACCATCTACGTGTCACTTCACCTACTCTGCCCTGGGACTAAAGCCCTGCCTGTGGAGGGCTATAACATCACTGCTGCACCACACCATCTGTCCCAGAGGATCTGTCTGCAGTGTCGGCTTACATCTTCATTGCCGAGCACCACAGGTGGCATCATGACTTACACATTGACACTTAACATTTACAATGGGCGCCCAGGGCCACGGGCCGGGTTCCAGCTACCGTGACATCTCCCATTGAGGACCATCGGGCCCGGTACCGAGTACCCCACTGCCCTGGGTATGAGGGCATCCCAGAAACTTGATTCTCCATTGGGAAGAAGGATTAGCACGGATCGTGAGGAGAATAAGAGAACAAGGACTAGGGTTAGAGGAGAACCCTTTTCAAGTTCTAAGCGCAAGGCCGGGGTCCGGTCCCCGAGGTTGTATGGATACTAATGGTCCTGCAGCAGACACCGGAGGAATAGAAGTAGTGACCACTTTATTCCCACACAAGACTTGGGGGGCACAACAGCAACTTATTAGGAAAAAATATATATATAAAAAAAAAATTCTGACTTTTTTTTTTTTTTACAATTCTCTCCTGCTTTTGAGTACCCTAGAATCTGCAGTTTAGGCTGGTTTATTTATTGCTGTGTAGTTCCAAATTATCTCAATTCCCTTTTGCTTTCATGCATAATACCATGTTGTTTTTAACTTCTTTATTACACCACAGCTGTGATTTAATCTAAGCATTATGTTAATCATCCCGGCAATTCATAAAACGTCCCGGTCTTTCCTTTTTTCACCAAACGGAGTATAACAACTCACACAGTGTTCGAAATGGGTTCAGTGTTTTACATTCTTTGCACCTTCCAATCCTGCAACTATGCCGATATGGTGTGTCATGACAATGCCATTGTTTCAAATCTATTATATAAAGCTCAAGTGTGTGTATGTGTGTATTTCTGGGATAGGCATCCACACCGTCGCAGCTACAGCCACAAAATTTGGCACAGTCACATGTCTGGACCCCGAGAGTGTCCTAAGCTATTTTGTGAGGTGAAATTTTAACCCCGCGTGTTCCAATTCACCAAACATTTTTGCCCCTATCTACAAAAAGTGTGTGCGTATCAAGCCCCGCCACTCATTATGATGTCACAATGGTTGCCATGGCGACGCTGATGTCATCATAGGTTGCAAGCCCCGCCACTCATTATGATGTCATAATGGTTGACTATGGGATGGAGGATGTGTGATGGATATATGGGCACTGGAATATGGGATGGAGGATGTGTATGACAGGTATATGGGCATGGGACTATGGGATGACAGATATGTATGATGGGTATATGGGCACGGGACTATGGGATGGAGGATATTTATGATGGGTATATGAGCATGAGACTATGAGATGAAGGATGTGTGATGGCTGGCTATGTTGGCACTCGACTATGGGATGGCGAATATGTATGATGGGTATATGGACATGGGACTATGGGATGGAGAATATGTATGATGGGTATATGGGCATGGGACTATGGGATGGAGGATGTGTGATGGGTATATGGGCACTCCACTATGGGATGGAGGATATGTATGATGGGTATATGGCACAGGCCTCTGGGATGGTGGATATGTATGATGGGTATATGGGCACGGGACTATGGGATGGAGGATAATTATAATTTGTTGTAACTAACCACAGTTAGTTACTATGCCCGGGCAGCACCGGGCTCTTCAGCTAGTGTTCTTATAAAGCCTTGGATTTTTTACCTGAGCTGGATAGAAAAATTGGTGCAAGTTCAAAGAAGAGCAACCGGAATAGTGACCAGTCCGGAAGCAATGTCCTATGGAGAATGGTTACAGGATTTGGGAAAGTTGAAGAACATATGAGGACAAGTTGATAACACATGGACCCAGGATGGGGCACGTTATTACACAAAGGGTCAAGGATGTGGGCTGCTATTTATGTAGAGGCTAATTAACTGATATTATTACTGCTGTGATGTATTTTATTTTGAGGATACCATTTTAAGTGGGGGTCATCTTACTATGCAGGGCGACACTATGTCACTTTTTTCGTCATCTGTCATTGTGGTGAAGTTGGGGAAAAATTGGGGAATGTGCTCTCAAAGTGGTTGTCTGTAAGCTATTTTCTGCAGAGACAAATCATGTCTAGAAAAAGTGATGGCAGTCTGTACTGGATCAAGAATAAAAGCAAAGATAAATATCTCCAACTATAGACATCACTGGTGAGTCAGTGCGACCTGTACACTTACACTGCGCACTGTTGTGAATTCGCTTTCTGGCCTACCTCTGGTTACTTGTGAAGGTAGTGGAGCTGGTTATATTGATAGAGGGTCGCGAGTTCTCTTTCCAGGCTCCCTCTGGTGGTTACTAGAGGTAATGGAACTGGTCTAATTAACAGAGGCCTGCCACCTGATAATGAGGAGGATGACTGGAGATCTGGAGTTTCGGACTGGATTTAAGACAGCCGACTCCCTAAATCCCTGCTGGTAATTTTTTCCTGCCTCCTAAGGTCTTCGTTTCCAGCTCAGTCCCTGCATGCTCAGCTAAGTGTTCTTTTGCTATTGTTCACATTTGATCTGGTTTTGTCTATTTCAGTTTTGTGTGTTCAGCCAGCTCCGGCTGGGACTGTGCTGAATTTCCATCCTTATGTTACTGCTTGTGCCAGTTTGTTTTTGTCCCTTATTAGATTGGCTTCTTTTTGCTCTGCTTTCAGAATATACCAGAGTGCTGATATAGTGGGCGAAGTCTAGTGACTCCAGTATTTTTCTATCAGATGTGTTGGCCATTTTTTGCAGGGTTTTTTGCGTGATTGCAGACAGAGTCTTTCCTTTCCTGTCCTGTCTCTTTAGAGTGGGCCCCATCATTTGCTCAGTCTATATTCCTACCTGCGTTTGTGTTTTCATCTTGTCTCACTGGCAATATATGTTTGGAGGCTATCTATTCCTTTGGGGTCTGCTCTGTGGCAGTTTAGATTTCCCCTTTCTTGCTTTAGGCTTATTTAGTTCTCTGGCTGTGTCGAGGCATCTAGGATCATCGTAGGTACGCTCCACGGCTACTGCTAGTTGTGTGGATAGGTTCAGGGGTCTTCAATCCGCTTAGTTACCAACCTCTCTGGTTTTCTGTGGCTTAGCTTGGTCTTGCTTTCCTCTTCGGTGACCCAATCATTACAGGGCGGCCTGTGGGTGATCTTCATATGGTGTTCTGCTTAGCTATTCATAATGAACACTGTTGACAGGTCATTGATCCCTAGTTTACATAATAAATATATAAATATTATATATACACATTGAAAAAAAAACCGTTCTGCAAGCAAGCGCTTCAGCATAATCGCATATGTAGCAGCTATCAGATCACGATAGCAGCTACTGCGCTGGCGCCGGCAGCGCCATCTTGCTAAAGAAAAAAAACATTCCCTCCTCCAAAATGACATCACTGGTGCCTGCGTAGTAGCAGCTATTGGTGTTCTAATACTGTAGATAGCAGAGGTACTAAGGTAAGAAGAAGCTGCTCACACCCCTGTCCATCCTGTCTTTCTAAATAATGATTGGCTACTGTGACCTGGACATAATCTATATCATGTACCATCAAACTATTTTGAAAAGTAAAAAAAACTAAGACAGAAACAAAAAGAACATATGCCCTGCTGTAAGTAAATAAGTAAAAGAAATAGTGCATATAAATAATGTCGGATACATTATTTGTTGCCATCCCAAAAGCATCAAGGTGTACCTAAATTTAGGATGGTCCTAACATTTAAAATTAAAACCTTACCATGTGTCAAAGTGATGTCAATGTGAATAAGGGCCAAGCAGAACTGTGTATCAAACATGAGCACCCAGCAAAAAGGGAAGCTATATAAACGTAATGGCTAGCTCAAAGAAAGGGAAGCCATACCCTTACCTGACTAACTGCAGAAACCTGAAACTTAACAGAAAAAAATTACTGGAGAATAATTTGGTAGGCATGCAAATTAGGAGTATGTTCACATTGGCCATTAAACAGACAAAACCTAAGACAGAAACAAAATGAACCTGACATTATTCACATTGACGTCACTTTGACACCTGGTAAGATTTTAATACTAGAAATTAGGACCATCTCAAATTTGGGTATACACTGACGCTGATGAAATTGCTTTTACACATTTTTTTAATCAAAAATGGTCTTTACTAATTACCTAATGTTATCTATATGCCCTATTGCTTGTATATATGTACTAACAGCAGGGTATATGTTCATTTTCTGCCTTAGGTTATTTCTGTTTAATGGCCAGTGTGAACATGCTCCTAATTTGCATTCATAACAACTTATACTCCAGTTCATTTTTTTTCGGTTACATTTTGCAAAGGAAGTTTACTTTTGATATGGCATTTTGTCTTGTATTGTTCCTATACATTTCTCTATATGACTACAGTAGTGGTAGAAAAAAATCTGTGACATATGTACTGAATTAAAAAAATTCCACTTTGAAAGCTTTTTAAAAATATGGGGAATACTGATTGAAAATATGGCATCTGGTTGTGTAAAGGTGGTATCTTAATAGATTTTTGGGTAATGGTTGAGTGGAAGAAATACAGTTACATTGAGCAGAAGTAGCTAAGAGTTGCACAAATATTTGTCAACTATTTTTTAATGGTTAAATTTATAACTTGCCTGTATTTGAAGTAAATTCGAACAGTTCATTTTGATACAATTGCAAATAATATTTGACTATAAAAAAATCATGCAATGAGCAATGACATTGACTTTACTATTGTTGTTGTCATTGCCTGGAATAATTTCTCCCAAATGGCAAGAAACGATTTTTTAAGTCTTTTCTCTACGTGTTGATTTTTGACTGTCGTTCCATAAATACAACATGCACTTCTTAAGGCATGTGTTTATCTCCTGGAGAAAGACTGCATGTCAAATAATATTACTCATTGCCAGTAATTCTTAGGTAACATGAGAGCGTCTGTAGGATAGAAGCCTTCATCTTGATTTTATTTTAGCTTTCAATTATGTTGATTTGTAGAAAAGCCAGTCCTGTGGGTTTTAAATTAATCTCTGTGTTTTTATGAATATTTTATTTAGTGTTTGCGCTAAACAACAGGTATTAGGCCATTTTCAACTTTCATCTTTATTATTCTAAAGACAAATGAGCTGTATATAGAATTATTACCATGAGGATTATTGCTCTTAATGCCACCATATACAAGTTAATCTAATTATGGTCTCATACAGACAGATGTTGCAGTAAGTTGTATCTGCACTTTTTTTAATCAATGGAAGTTATATTTTTGATTAATTCAGAAATGTAACCTAAAAGAGCTCCTCGCTGATAAAGTGTACAATTTTCTAAGTCTTCTAGAACGTTTTGTCAACTAACTATTCAATTCAAGCATCATATGTATTCACCACTTAAGGGGTGTGAATCCCATCAACACTCTGTCTGCCAAAAGTCTATGTAAATTGTGGTTTTTGCATGTTATGAGCACAATAATTATGAATGTTGGATACAGCTGGTCCATCCTAGAGCTTTTGCACTTCAGTACTTCTGCTGTCACGAGCAACAGCTTGTTCCTTCAGTTTCCTTGATAACACAAATTGTAATTTTTAGTACTTTGAATATTTCACAGTGCTTTCAATATTGTACACACTCTGGAATCATTGAGCCAAATGTCTGCATCTGTTAAACAGATGAATTGTATTGCAAAATCAAGTTTGGAACTAACACAAGCTTGATGATAGGACAAAGGAGTCAGGATTCTGGAGAGTAGTTTCACCAGTATCTGAGTAATATTGGAAATGTTGGAGGTTCACAGCTATGGCAGCAGCATTTTATTCATAAACTTTGACAATCCTCATGCTCACAATAAAAAATTCGCAAAAAAACGCTAGATGAATGGTTAAAGGGAACCTGTCACCCACCCAGGGCGTCTTTAAGTTAAAGGGCCACCTTCAGCAGCACTAAGGCTGCATTCTGTGAAGGTGGCTCTTCTGTTTCTGACCCCTAGTAATGCTGAAATATCGACTTTTATAAATAGCTCCTCATACCTGTAATGTGTCCCATAGGTATGGTGTTTCCCCCTGTATCAGCTGCCTCCCCGCCGTCAATCATGTCTCTGTCCTGTGTCTGGGCGCCACCCACCATTTATCCATCATGATGCCCCTGTGCTTCGCTGCCTCCTCCTGTTTTGGAAAATGCCAGGGCCTCCGCTGTGACAAGAGTTCTCGGGCATGCACAGTCCGCGCTACGTAGGAACTGCCATCAGGCTATTGCGCCTGCATGTTGTGGAGGCCCCAGATCCCGCCCTGCAGTGTGTTATGATGATCCACAACATGCAGGCACAGTAGCCTGATGTCGGTTTTTGGGCAGCGCGCACTGCGCATGCCCGAGAACTCTTGTCACAGCGGAGGCGCCGGCATTCAAAACAGGAGGCAGCAGCGACGCCCAGGGGCATCATGATGGACGGATGGTGGGCGGCTCCCAGACACAGGACAGAGGCATGATGGACGGATGGTAGGCGGCTGATACAGGGGGACACACCATACCTATGGGCCACATTACAGGTATGAGGAGCTATTTATAAAAGTCGATATTTCAGCGTTACTAGGGCTCAGAAACAGAAGAGCCACCTTCACAGAATGCAGCCTTAGTGCTGCTGAAGGTGGCTCTTTAACTTAAAAACGCCCTGGGGGGTGACAGGTTCCCTTTAACATGTGGTGTCCTTCTTTTTTTACTGTTTTGGCATGGTTCTTCTGATTCACAGTACTTGCTGGCTGCCAATTTCTCAGACTGTTCAAAGCATACTGTACTTTGTTAGGCCTGTTTCACACATCAGTTTTTTTGGTCAGTCAAAATCCGCTAAAATGGCGGATAGCGGATCCGTTCCTGTACTGACCACAACGTTTGGCACTGGACCGTTATTTTCACGGATCAGTCAAAGGAAGAATTTTAACGGAACCGCTGCCTGGGGAAGGAAAGAGAGAGAGAATATTTTTCAGCCGCCAGAACAGAGTTTAGGGTTAAATTTGTGGCTGAGTGGAGTCTTTCGGGCATGCGCAGTGAGAAATGCGGATCCGGCCGCCCGAAAAAACGTTGCATGGACCGTTCGGGCATGTCGGCAGACGTCAAAACTTTGGCAGATCCACAAAAAAACGGATCCAACGGATGGCCATCCATCAAGATCCGCCGGTAATGCAACTCAATGGGAAAAAAACAGATCCGCCATGAAAAATGGCGGATCCGTTTTTTTTGCAAAACGGCGGATTTTGACTGATGGACACAAACGGATGTGTGAAACAGGCCTTAGTCTGAGAAAATACCCAATTCTCTTGGAGGAAACTGTGGTCTCAACAAACAAAGCATATTGTGTACTGAGAAGTATGAGAACCGAGCAGCTTTATAAAATTTGATGAAGTGTTATCTCTGCTCTCAACATTTGCAAATTAAGTCTCTGTAGTTAAAAAGGTTTAGATGCTGCACAGTCAAGGCAAGCTGTCCACACCATATTGCTGCCAAATATGGCTTGATTTACATTCCTGATGACAAAGAATGTCATCACTAACTCTATCGTTAGGGAAGCCAAAATGACACATCTACTGGGATGATAGAATATCCAGTTCACACTGTCTCACTTTAGCTCCATTTTGCCAAAAATTGGTACATTTTCATATTCTAAAATGTGACCTGAATGTGACAAGTAACTAAATGGATAAAATAATTTTAATTAAGACATAAAAACTGGTTTATCATGACTATTATCAATAGTTTTACTGATATCACTGCCATAACTGTCATTATTGATATTGGTTCAGATTTGTACCAGATTCATTACGTGTTCTAGGCATTTTTTGCACTTTGTTATATGACAGGTACGGCATATCAGAAATGAATGTGACTTAAAATGCTCCACATTAAGCTAAAGTTTTGGTACAAAAAACAGTCAAGAAAAATTCTACCCAGAGGTGACATAAAGTTAGTCAGCAGTATCTAAAGGTCTGCTAAATTGTCTTCTAGCATAAGAAATAATGTGGCAAAATAATGTGTTAAAATCTATTTTTAATCTGTCTAGATTTAACACATAAATAATAAATTTCCTCTGTTTTATTTTGTACTATTCTTACCACCTAAATACTGTAATTTCAATTATGTTCAGTAGCAAATTTTGACATTGATAAAATAAATTTAATGTCATGGTGGATAAAATATTCGTATTTATGTGGAAGTATTACACACAATTATAACAGTCATTTAAATACCCAACACACAGTCATTTATTAATGGAAATGCACATTACATGCTGAACAAGTTCTATCTGCATAGAAGAAAGCAGCCATAGAGTTGTAATGAGCATAGATTAGAATTTAGTAATATGATTTCCACCTGAAACTCCCCTAATGTGTAGTTTGAGATGGATAAGGAGCTGCAGTATCGGTGTAAAGCAGATTTTGTACTACAGACTATAAATTAGTGTTTTTTAGTGAAGTTCCAAAATAGAGTTACACTTGAATTTGCAGATTGGTTTCCAGTTACTATGTTTGTGCAACCTATATAATCAGTATGCCTATGTTTGCCAGAGTAATGTATTTTACAGTAAATTCTTTATTTTTTAGGTTAAAGTGGGTTGAAAACCAGGGTGGAAGAAATGATTGCTATTTGCCTAACATCAAGGAAGACTTATTAAAAGTTGGGCACAATTTAAAGATATTCGTACAGAAAAATACATATATATATATATAGTATTCTGTGTATCAATATAACACATAGGGTGAATGCTATTTGATTAAGTTCATTATGATATCAAAATAAGTCATGTATGCCTCGTAGTTCAAAATACGAATGCTGGTGCAACTACTATGGCTTTACCAACAGTGATGCCATATCGCTAGCGCATGGCCGTACATTTTGTACTTTACTGTTGTTGTTTACATAATCTTCCCTATATATATATATATATATATATATATATATATATATATATATATACAGTGGGTAAGGAAAGTATTCAGACCCCTTTAAATTTTTCACTCCTTGTTTCATTGCAGCCATTTGGCAAATTTAAAAAAGTTCATTTTTTTCTCATTAATGTACACTCTGCACCCGATCTTGACTGAAAAAAACAGAAATGTAGAAATTATTGCAAATTTATTAGAAACGAAAAACTGAGATATCACATGGCCATAAGTATTCAGATCCTTTGCACAGTATTGAGTAGAAGCACAGTTTTGAGATAGTACAGCCATTCTTGAGAATAATCCAGGAAGTTTTTCACACCTGGATTTGGGGATCCTCTGCCATTCTTCCTTGCAGATCCTCTCCAGTTCCGTCAGGTTGGATGGTGAACGTTGGTGGACAGTCATTTTCAGGTCTCTCCAGAGATGCTCAATTGTGTTTAGGTCAGGGCTCTGGCTGGGCCAGTCAAGAATGGTCACAGAGTTGTTCTGAAGCCACTCCTTTGTTGTTTTAGCTGTGTGCTTTGGGTCATTGTCTTGTTGGAAGGTGAACCTTTGACCAAGTCTGAGGTCCATACCACTCTGGAAGAGGTTTTCATCCAGGATATCCCTGTACTTGGCCACATTCATGTTTCCTTCAATTGTAGCCAGTCATCCTGTCCCTGGAGCTGAAAATCACCGCCATAGCATGATGCTGCCACCACCATGTTTCACTGTTGGGATTGTATTGGGCAGGTGATGAGCAGTTGGTAGTTTTCGCCACACATACCACTTAGAATTATCACCAAAAAGATCTAACTTTGTCACAACAGACCATTGAATCTTATTTTTCATAGTCTGGTAGTCCTTCATGTTTTTTCGCAAACTCTATGCAAGCTTTTATATGTCTTGGTACTGAGGAGAGGCTTCCGTCGGGCCGCTTTGCCATAAAGGCCTGACTGGTGGAGGGCTGCAGTGATAGTTGACTTTGTGGAACTTTCTCCCATCTCCCTACTGCATCTCTGGAGCTCAGCCACAGTGATCTTGGGGTTCTTCTTTACCTTTCTCACCAAGACTCTTCTCCCATGATTGCTCAGTTAGGCTGGACGGCCAGGTCTAGGAAGACTTCTGGTGGTCCCAAACTTCTAACATTTAAGGATTATGGAGGCCAATGTGCTCTTAGGAACCTTGAGTACTGCAGAAATTCTTTTGTAACCTTGGGGCCAATGTGCTCTTAGGAACCTTGAATACTGCAGAAATTCTTTTGTAACCTTGGCCAAATCTGTGCCTTGCCACAATTCTGTCTCTGAACTTCTTGGCCAGTTCCTTTGACCTCATGATTCTAATTTGGTCTGACATGCACTGTGAGCTGTGAGGTCTTATATAGACAGGTGTGTGCCTTTCCAAATCAAGTCCTATCAGTTTTATTAAACACAGCTGGACTCCAATGTAGAAGGAGCAGAACTAGCTCAAGGAGAATCACAAGGAAAAGGACAGCATGTGACTTAAATATGAGTGTCTGAGCAAAGGGTCTGAATACTTATGACCATGTGATATTTCAGTTTTCCTTTTTTAATAAATTTGCATAAATTTCAACATTTCAGGATTTTTTCAGTCAAGATGGGGTGCAGAAACATTAGTGAGAAAAAAAATAACTTTTTTGAGTTTACCAAATGGCTTCAATGAAACAAAGGGTGAAAAAATTAATGGGGTCTGAATACTTTCCATACCCACTGTTTATATATATATACAGTGGGGCAAAAAAGTATTTAGTCAGTCAGCAATAGTGCAAGTTCCACCACTGAAAAAGATGAGAGGCGTCTGTAATTTACATCATAGGTAGACCTCAACTATGGGAGACAAACTGAGAAAAAAAAAAATCTAGAAAATCACATTGTCTGTTTTTTTTCATTTTATTTGCATATTATGGTGGAAAATAAGTATTTGGTCAGAAACAAGCAATCAAGATTTCTGGCTCTCACAGACCTGTAACTTCTTCTTTAAGAGTCTCCTCTTTCCTCCACTCATTACCTGTAGTAATGGCACCTGTTTAAACTTGTTATCAGTATAAAAAGACACCTGTGCACACCCTCAAACAGTCTGACTCCAAACTCCACTATGGTGAAGACCAAAGAGCTGTCAAAGGACACCAGAAACAAAATTGTAGCCCTGCACCAGGCTGGGAAGACTGAATCTGCAATAGCCAAGCAGCTTGGAGTGAAGAAATCAACTGTGGGAGCAATAATTAGAAAATGGAAGACATACAAGACCACTGATAATCTCCCTCGATCTGGTGCTCCACGCAAAATCCCACCCCGTGGGGTCAGAATGATCACAAGAACGGTGAGCAAAAATCCCAGAACCACGCGGGGGGACCTAGTGAATGAACTGCAGAGAGCTGGGACCAATGTAACAAGGCCTACCATAAGTAACACACTACGCCACCATGGACTCAGATCCTGCAGTGCCAGACGTGTCCCACTGCTTAAGCCTGTACATGTCCGGGCCCGTCTGAAGTTTGCTAGAGAGCATTTGGATGATCCAGAGGAGTTTTGGGAGAATGTCCTATGGTCTGATGAAACCAAACTGGAACTGTTTGGTAGAAACACAACTTGTTGTGTTTGGAGGAAAAAGAATACTGAGTTGCATCCATCAAACACCAAACCTACTGTAAAGCATGGTGGTGGAAACATCATGCTTTGGGGCTGTTTCTCTGCAAAGGGGCCAGGACGACTGATCCGGGTACATGAAAGAATGAATGGGGCCATGCATCGTGAGATTTTGAGTGCAAACCTCCTTCCATCAGCAAGGGCATTGAAGATGAAACGTGGCTGGGTCTTTCAACATGACAATGATCCAAAGCACACTGCCAGGGCAACGAAGGAGTGGCTTCGTAAGAAGCATTTCAAGGTCCTGGAGTGGCCTAGCCAGTCTCCAGATCTCAACCCTATAGAAAACCTTTGGAGGGAGTTGAAAGTCTGTGTTGCCAAGCGAAAAGCCAAAAACATCACTGCTCTAGAGGAGATCTGCATGGAGGAATGGGCCAACATACCAACAACAGTGTGTGGCAACCTTGTGAAGACTTACAGAAAACGTTTGACCTCTGTCATTGCCAATAAAGGATATATCACAAAGTATTGAGATGAAATTTTGTTTCTGACCAAATACTTATTTTCCACCATAATATGCAAATAAAATGAAAAAAAACCAGACAATGTGATTTTCTGGATTTTTTTTTCTCAGTTTGTCTCCCATAGTTGAGGTCTACCTATGATGTAAATTACAGACGCCTCTCATCTTTTTAAGTGGTGGAACTTCCACTATTGCTGACTGACTAAATACTTTTTTGCCCCACTGTATGTGTTAAAAAATGTGCAAAAATGTGCAACACTAGACACTTCATTGGTTCTTTTGAAATAATTAGTGCAAATTTCACTAAAGGGCCTGTCACACTAAGCGATATCGCTAGCAATATCGCTATAACGTCACTGGTTTTTGTGACGTTAAAGCGATATTGCTAGCGATAGCGCTATGTGTGACACTTACCTCCGACCGCTCCCCCACTGGTTATCGCTGATCGCGCGAGAACGTCCTGGACCGTTTCTCGTCATCAGCTTCCTGCTGGGCTTCCTGCTGTGGAGACGAGCGACGCGTTGACGCGGGCGGGAGGACGTCAGGATCGCCTCGTCTGACAGGTAAGTAGTGACCCCCGACTCCTGCTATGTCGCTGGTGAGATCTGCCTGTGTGGCAGCTCACTAGCGACCACTTAGCAATGCACCAGCGATCCTGACCACGTCATATCCCTGGTCGGGATCGCTGGTGCATCGCTAAGTGTGACAGTACCTTAATAGAGTGCTCTAGAGTACACATTAACTATGATTAGTTTTAGCACATAAGTGTTAGACAATAGGGTAGGGAAATACAATCATAATGAGTGTGGTTGTGTACTGACAGAATGACCACTTCTTTTAAAATTACCATCCTATTTGTTCTGCCAGAAAATAAGCTGGTTAGCAATTGTTGAGCTGTTTTACACCAGTATATGATTTGTCTTACTGGCAGACTCTTCCTGCATTAGTCCAGAAACATTAATGAAGAATCATTTATACATGTTTCTAATGAAGCCATAGACAATGTCATGAGTAGGAAATTTAGAGTGCTGTAATTAAAGGAAAGACTCGTCCTGCTTCTGCATCTATATTCTCAATTCTTCCACTGTCTCTCTACTGGTGCCCTGCGGTCTAGATATTAAAGCAATTGATTATTTTCTGCTCTGTTCACTTGCTCAGCCATTTGTTTTATCTCTCTGGACATATCAAGAGTTAAGGCCCCATCTCACATAGTGAGATCGCTAGTGAGATCGCTGATGCGTCACCGATTTTGTGACGCAACAGCGATCTCGCCTGCGATCTTGCTACATGTGACACAAAGCGGCGACCAGCCTCCCCGCTGGATATCGCTGATCATGCTCGAATGTCCTGGGCCGTTTTTTCATCGTTGGCGTCCTGCTGGCCAGCATGCATTGCTGTGTTTGACGCCAACGAGCATCCTCATTGGCGACGCAGAACTCAGGGACACAGGCTGAAATCATTCAGAATAGCTGCTGTGTGACAACACACCAGCGATCCTTACCAGGTCGCATCACTGTTGGGATCGCTGGTGCGTCGTTGAAGAGATCTGCCTGTTTGGCAGCTTACTAGTGACCATGTAGCGATGCACCAGCGATCCCTACCAGGTCGTATTGTTGTCGGGATCGCTGGTGCCTCCCTATGTGAACTGGGACCCTTAAGGTACTGTCACACTTAGCGATGCATCAGCGATCCCGACCAGCAAAATGACGCAGTCAGGATCGCTGGTGCATTGCTAAGTGGTCGCTAGTGAGCTGCTCCACAGGCAGATCTCACCAGCGACATCGCAGGGGTCGGGGGTCGCTACTTACTTGTCAGACGTGGCGATCCTGACGTCCTCCCGCCCGTGTCCACGTGTCGCTCGTCTCCACAGCAGGAAGCCCAGCAGGAAGCTGACGACGAGAAACGGTCCAGGACATTCTTGCGTGATCAGCGATAACCAGCGGGGGGAGCTGGTCGGAGGTAAGTATCAGACATAGCGATATCGCTATCAATATCGCTATAACGTCACAAAAACCAGTGATGTTATAGCGACATTGCTTAGTGTGACAGGCCCTTTAGTGGAAGACTTTAAATGTCGGAGTCTTGATGGTGGGCTCTGTCAGCTATGAATGGCTGTAACTTAAGTTTTGAGAATCCACCACCAGGGTGAGGTAATTTGTTTAATGGAGTTAAACAACTCTACTATCAATAGCTAGCTTTTCAAACAGGTCAAATAAAAAGGGAATTTTAAGTGGAATGGATATTCTGTCTTGACCTGTAAGCCCCCGCTCACTAATTTTCTCTCCAGAATGATATTTCCTTCATATCATTGCTAAACCTAATTTTAGGTGGTGAGTGTGTTTCTAGAGCAATCTGCAATTAGAAAAGGCAGTGGAGTATTTTGAATGAAGCAATAATGTATCTAATTTTAAATATTTTTCAGTCCACTATCACTGTGATTTATGCAGTAATTTGGTTGGCTTTCAGACCCCTTAAAGGTATACAGCAATAGAATTCTTCTCCACACAGCACCAAGGTTGATGCAATGCTGGAAACTGAATGGCACTGCATTGTGGTTTTCTAAAAATCAGAGCAGTTCTATCCAGAGAAAAATCTCATACTCAGATTCATTAACTTAGTCATCTTTGGTGACCTCAAGGGTCATACTACACCATTCAATAAAGGAAGGTATATTCTCATAAGGAGGTTTATGAATAAATAAAACCAATTAAGCTGTGCTGTACACTGTAACTTTATTACAGTAGATTACCACTATCACAGAGACACTTTAGCTGACCTATATCACACTTTTTTTTTCTATATTGATGTTTTTATCACATTTAGGAAAAAAATTAAAATATTTTAATCACTTTTTTAAAACAGCTATAGGAAAACAAATCCAACATAAAGAATTACATTCTCATTTACTTTCTTATAAGTTATAAAGATTTATATACATTATTTTGCAAATGTATGAATATTTAACATAATATTGTATCAGTACTCTCATTGTATGAATTTTAAAAAATGAAATAAAAATTGCCTTCAAAATTATATTTTCGTTATTATTATTATTTTTTATAGAGCACCATTGGTTCCATGGTGCTGAACATGAGAAGGGGTTACATACAAATTACAGATATCACTTACAGTAAGCAAACTAACAATCACAGACTGATATAGAGGGGAGAGAGGACCCTGCCCTTTCGGGCTTACATTCTACAGGATGGTGGGGAAGGAGACAGTAGGTAGGGTGTTTGCGGCAGCTCCAGTGATGGTGAGGCGGTAGCGGGGATCATTGCAGGCTGTAGGCTTTCCTGATGAGGTGGGTTATTGCAGCTAAGGGCCCCGTAACACATAGCGACTCACCAGCAATCCCGATAACGATACCAACTTGTCAGGATCGCTGGTGAAACACTACATGATCACTGGTGAGCTGTCAAACAGGCAGCTTCACCAGTGATCAGCACCAGCGACGCCGAGCGCACGGCATCGCTGTGTACCTTAGTTACCAGTGCCTGATGCAGGGAGCTGGTAACTAAGGTACACATCGGGTTTCTAAGCAGCGCGCGTCACTTAGAAACCCGATGTGTACCTTGGTTACCAGCTCCCTGCATCAGCGCGATGGTAACTAAGGTACACAGAGGGTTTCTAAGCACAGTGCGCTGCTTAGAAACCCTGCGTTTACCTTAGTTACCAGCGCACTGATCGCTGGTCTCCCACCTGTCACACGCAGCGATGCGTGCTGGCCAGTGGGAGACCAGCGATCAAAAAAAGTCCAGGGCTTTCCAACAAGGATCAGCGATACCGGCAGGGCGGCCTGTCGCTGGTCAGTGACACACACAGCGATCTCGCTGGTGAGATCGCCGCTGCGTCATAAAAATTGTGACTCAGCAGCGATCTCGCTAGCGAGATCGCTATGTGTGACGGGGGCTTAACACTATGGAAAACAATATTGTTGCATTTTTTTCCATAAAATATGTGCAATCTTTGCAGCTGCGAAGCTTCTTATCACACTGGGGTCTAACTTGTTTAAGCAAAAATAGAATAATTCCATTGTTTCCTGTACACCATGAAATTGGTGAGATGTTTGCAAGCAACCCAACAAGGTGGACATTCATAGTTGGATGCAAAGGAGCCCACATACTTTTCTATGCAAAGGCCTTTTATTGTACATGACCGCTATTTGTTTTTACAGCTCAACACTATTGCTATTTTTTGGTAACAGAACCAATAAATGTGTTAAATAAAAACATCACTTACCAAAAGAAAGACTGTGATGTCACTTATATGGTCTACAACTTTCTTGATTTCACTGTAAAGCAACTGCTTTGAAGTGAATGTGTAATTGGCAATTAAGTCAATTATGTGCATAGAAAGTAAATAAACATACTTAAAGGGAAGCTGTCACCTTGGAAAATGCTGCTTACCTGCAGATATAGGGTTTGTCTGCATGTAATTTGTGTTACAATGTCTGAATCAGCCTTTTTAAAAGTGTGGCTACCAGGAGAAAATTCCCTCCCAGGAGCCAACAGCTCATTGTGGCATGCACAGAGCAGACTGTAGCCTCTCCATGCACGCCCTTATGGAACAACGTCAACAAATTTCAGGAAATCACCAATGTTCTTGACATCACCTTCATTAGAGAGCACCAATCCTTATAGGTACAGCGATTTGACAGATTGAGATACATATAGCAAAATAATCAATTTGCTAGGATAAATCAATATCACATAAGGAATGAATTTCCGACACCACATATATTCAAGATTTATGCCAGATAAATTATTGAGCCGGTATATATATATATATATATATATATATATATATTCAGTATATACAGCAAAGTAATGGGATGGGATACAGCAAAGTAATTGGTCTCTTTTATTTTTTTCATATACAAATCATTTAGCAACTGTAAAATGCCACATATAGAAAATAATTTGATTAGTAATCATCCATAAGTGTATGTCACAATATCACTGCCTCTGCCTCATCTTGTTTCACCTTGCTGGATCTTCAGGAGGCCCAATATCACATGTTGCTCTTGATATTGAGTGATGTGTATGTTTTTATACTTTCTCAGGTAATACATTTTTTGCTTGTTTTATCACAGGAATTTTTCTGCTTCATCTCCAGCCCTCTAAATTGTTCAAAAATTAAGTCAGTGATCTAGCAATTCCAGTGTCCGCTGAGCTTATTTGTCATTTATTTAATATATGTTTAGCTCCCAGGACCGGTGATGCGCCACACCTGTGATAAAACAGCCAGACAGGGAACTGTGTTCCCTCACACAAACAGTTGCACGCTGTTTTGTCTGCATGTTCATAAAAGACTTAAGCCCCCATCACACACAGCGAGATCGTTAGCGAGATCACTGCTGAGTCACAAGTTTTGTGACGCAACAGCGACCTTACAAGCGATCTCGCTACGTGTGACAGGTAGCGGCGACCAGGCCCCCGCTGTGAGATTGCTGGTCGTTTAGGAATAGTCTGGACTTTTTTTGGTCGTTGAGGCCCTGCTGGGTAGCATGCATCGCTCTGTTTGACACCTAACCAACGACCTCGCTAGCGACTTGAAGCCAGAAACATAGGCGTGGTTTTGCGGTGCCTTTTCCACGCCCCTCAGCGGTGGAAAGAATATAGAATTCGGTTTGGAGTCTGAGCCGGAGAACGCTACTACGATCTGTAAACCATCAAACAGGCAGGAGCAAAGAACAGAAGAGCTGCTAGGTTGCCTTTGTTCACTGGGTCAAGAACAAAGAACAGAAGCGCCGCCAATCAGAACGCAGTAGTGACCACCAATTGGAGATGAGGGGGTGCGGAAAAGGCAACACTAAACCACGCCTGGGTACCTACAAGATCACAGAGTACAGCCCTCATCGTGATCTGCATCGTCAGAACAGAAGTAGTGTAACAGGGTTTCAATGACCACCGACATCGTTACAAAGATCGCTATGGGTCGCCGTATCATTGCTGCATCGTTAGGAAGATCTGTCAGTTTGACATCT
Organism: Dendrobates tinctorius; assembly: GCF_039654945.1. NCBI lineage: Eukaryota > Metazoa > Chordata > Amphibia > Anura > Dendrobatidae > Dendrobates > Dendrobates tinctorius. The sequence goes on along the minus strand of NW_027361775.1, from coordinate 14,879,327 downwards.
CACCAGCGATCACATAGCGATGCAGCAACGATCCTTATCTGGTCGTATCGTTAGCGGGATCGCTGCAGCATCGTTATGTGTGACGGGGCCCTTATGCTTCTCCTCTGGCAAGGAGGTGTGTTTTGTTCTGACCTTGAACTGGAGCAGCACTGCATGGTAAGACACCGCAAATTACAGTGCATAGCAGTGGCACATATTTAAGATTTCAACACATCCAATTGTGGAGCTTACTATTATTCCTTATTCCCCTTATTATTATTCAAGATCTTTTAATTAAAATGTACTTTGTTCATAGGTTAACCTCTTTAAGCTATAACTTTAGAACTCCTGGTTTCTAATTTCTTTAGACCATACAATGGGGAAAAAAGTATTTAGTCAGCCACCAATTGTGCAAGTTCTTCCACTTAAAAAGATGAGAGAGGCCTGTAATTTACATTATAGGTAGACCACAGCCATGAGAGTCAAAATGAGAAAACAAACCCAGAAAATCACCTTGTCTGATTTGGCAAGATTTATTTTGCAAATTATGGTGGAAAATAAGTATTTGGTCATTAACAAAAGTTCATCTCAATATTTTGTTATCTTCACAAGGTTGGAACACACGGTTGGATAGGAAAACAACATAAAATAATGTAGAATATTATTAATAAAAAAATAATAATCTTGAACCACAAGGCAGATGTCGAAGTGAAGGAGGAAGTGGAGGTGGACATGAGAGTGTATGTGGAAGAGGCAGCTTAAGAGGTAGCCAACACTGTTTTTGTAGGTGTTTTTTGGGGGAAATGACTTAAAATAACAAAAAGTAGAAAAAAAATCTTGAACCAGGAGGTGGATGACTAAGTGAAGGAGGAGGCGGACTTGGCAGTGTAGGTGGAAGAGACAGGGGCAGACATAGCCAAGACTGTCCTTTTCTTTTTAGGGAAATTACTTAAAATAACAGAATTTTTTTTTTTAAATAACAATCTTGAACCTAGAGGCGGAGGTCCAAGTAGAGAAGAATGTTGAGGTAAGGGTGGATGTAGAGGTATAGGTAGAAGACGTGGAGGAGGAATCCAACACTGTTTTTGCTGGGATTTTTTTTTAGGGAAATGGCATAGAACAAAAAAATAATAATCTTGAACTAGCTGGCGGAGGTCCAAGTGAAGGAGAAGGTGGACATGGCAGTGTAGGTGGAAAAGGCAGGGAAGGATGTAGCCAACACTTTTTGTGTTTTGTTTTTTTAAGGGAAATGACTTAAAATAAAATAGAATAAAAATAACAATCTTGAACCAGGTGCAGAGGTCCAAGTAGAGAAGGAGGTTGATGAGGAGGTGAAGGTAGATATGGTTGTGTCAGTGGAGGAGAAGGTAGCCAACACTTTTTTATTTAAATTTGGGAAGGCACCATAACTCAAAGTAGCGCAACACAGCACACATGCCCTGCATGGATGCCCACTTGTTGGTTGTGAAGTGGTGTTACAGTGAGGAGCAAAAGGGTAACAATGTTTTGAATTTTTGACTTTCAGGCTCCATATTGCACCATCCACTACAGCTTCAAACATGTGACTACCATCATTTTATAGGCAATCATCTTGGCTCTATCATATATAAATTTGACTCGCACCTATTTTGCATATAATTAGTTACTGCAGAGCGACTCACACATGAGTGCTACAGCTGAAACTTGACTATTGCCTGCTGCTTGCATAGTTTCTCCAGCATACATAGTGGGTCTGTCACATATAAGGCGCTAAGCGGGAAAGGAGAAGTGATACTGCAGTGCAGACAGGTGAGCAGCAGCAGCATTAGAGCGCTGAAAGCATGCACAAATGGCCAGCACTTTCAGCAGCAGCTCTGACATGTCATGGTAATTTTTAAACAAACTCTGCACCACAAAATTGAGCCCATGAGCCAGGCACAGGACGTATGTCAAACCAGATAAGCCCAGGGTTGCTTCGAGATTTTGCCAATTATCGCACACCACCAGGCCGGGCTTGAGATTCAGTGGCACCAACCACTCATGGGTCTATTTTTTGATGAATGTCCACAGCTCCTGCATGGTGAGGGATCTTTCCCTCAAACAGATGAATTTCATAACGGCCTGCTGTTGTTTCCCCATGGCTGTGCTGAAGTTGGTAGTGAATTTGTTATGCTTACCAGATGAGGGAGGAAGGAGAAGGGAACATTGACAGTGAAATTTCTAACATTACTTGGTGGTAGTAGGACATGCAGAACGCCTTTTGCCTCAGGCCCAGCTCCCACTATATTTTCCCTGTGGGCAGTTAGGAAGATATAACGTCTCTGCCAGTGCATAGTGGTCCATGTATCTGTAGTTATGTGGACCTTGCCACTGATGACGTTGTGTAGTGCACACCTGATTTTGTACATAACATGTGAGTGCAGAGCAGGGATGGCTCACCTAGAAAACTAGTGGCACCTGGGAACCACATACTGTTGGACAGCCACCACCATCAGTTTTTTAAAACTATCCGTTTCCATCATCCACAGTGGCAGCATTATAAAAGGCCATTAATTTTGAAATGCTGTAATTCAGGACCAGAGTTGATGGGTGGTTAGGGGCCTACTTTCTCCTTCTCTCCATTGATTTGGGGATGGACAACTGAATGCTTCAATGGGATGGTGAAGAAATGCTCAGTGACACTGCTGCTGGTGGTGCTGTCTAATCCTCTCTTTGCTGTGAGCCAGGTGGTCCTGTTGATTGGGCTAGGGAAGAAGATACTGAAACTACAATTGAAGGGGGAAAAGGAGGAACCTCTGATGGCATCTGATTTTTCAGGTGTGTGTTTGTCACTGCACCTCATTATTTTAATTCAGATGGCTTGTCATGCATGTGGTTCTGAGTTTCAGAACATATATGCCTCACATCAGGCTCTGATGGCACAGCGTGAAAAACCAAACATCCCTTGTTGTCATCAGATTGCCTGAAGAAATGCCATGCCAGGGAAATCCTTTGAGCTGGCTTGGTATGCTCAGTTTGTTGGCGTGGTGGGCAGTAACAGCTGACTTATGTGCTAGGAATCAGCTGCTATGTTTTTGCACAGGGCTTTCTCTTTTGCTGTGCAGCTGGGGCTGCATGGCCACTCCCTCTTCCTCTGAACTGCACATGTCACTCGGATGACCTTCACTCTATGTGGGGTACTGGCCCTCATCATCCCCCACATTATTTTCCACCCATTCCTCACCCCTGCCCTCCTTTCCGGCAGAAAGATGCAGCAGTTGGCACCTTAGTTTCATCATCATTAGTAGTGTTTAGCGATACCATCCGATATTGAGAAATATCGGATCGGATTGGATCTGCCCGATTCCCAAAAAAGTATCCGGTATCGCTGATTCCGATCCCGGAAGTCCCATTCAAGTCAAAGGGACAGAAATATTGGAATTAAAAAAAACCCTTTCTTTACTTGCACATCCAGTTTGGGAGGGGGGAAGAGTGTGGGCGGTGCGTGGGCGGACACTGTGCGTGTCTGTGTGTGTGGGCAGGGTCTGTGCGGGCCTGCCGGGGGTCTGTATGGGCCTGCCGGGGGCTTGTGCTGGCTGCCGGGGGTCTGTACGGGCCTGCCGGGGGCTTGTGCCGGCTGCCGGGGGTCTGTACGGGCCTGCTGGGGGTCTTGTGTGACAGTGATTGACACATTAGCCAATGATGGGACAGTAGTAGTCCCATCATCAGGCTAATGTGTTGAATGTAAAAAACAAACAAAAAAAACCATACATACTACATACTACATACATACATATATACAACATTCATACAACATACATACATACATACTTCATATATACTACATTCATACAACATACATACATACTACATACATACTACATACATACTACATACATACTACATATATACTACATTCATACAGCATACATACTACATACATACTACACATATACTACATTCATACAACATACATACTACGTATATACTACATTCATACAGCACACATACATACATACTACATACATACAAAATTCATACAACATGCATACATACTACATACATACTACATATATACTACATTCATACAACATACATACTACATATATACTACATTCATACAGCATACATACATACTACACATATACTACATTCATACAACATACATACTACATATATACTACATTCATACAGCACACATACATACATACTACATACATACTACATTCATACATACTACATATATACAAAATTCATACAACATGCATACATACTACATTCATACAACATACATACATACATACTACATATATACTACATTCATACAGCATACATACATACATTCATACAACATACATACTACATTCATACAGCACACATACATATATACACACTTCATACTACATACATACTACATATATACTACATTCATACAGCATACATACATACTACATATATACAAAATTCATACAACATGCATACATACTACATACATACTTCATATATACAACATACATACATACATACTACATTCATACAGCATACATACATACTACATATATACAAAATTCATACAACATGCATACATACTACATACATACTTCATATATACAACATACATACATACTACATATATACTACATTCATACAGCATACATACATACTACATATATACAAAATTCATACAACATGCATACATACTACATACATACTTCATATATACAACATACATACATACTACATATATACTACATTCATACAACATACATACTACACACTGTATATACTACATTCATACAACATACATACATACTACATACTTACAACATGCTACAGACATACAACAGACATACTACATACAATACATACATATAGACATACAGTACATATAACATAGAGTACATACTCACCATTACTTGTCACTATATGTAGTATGTAAGTAGTATGTAGTATGTATGTATGTTGTATGAATGTAGTATATATGTAGTATGTATGTAGTATGTAGTATGAATGAATGTAGTATGTATGTTGTATGAATGTAGTATGTATGTATGTAGTATGTATGTATGTTGTATATATGTAGTATGTATGTTGTATGAATGTTGTATATATGTAGTATGTATATAGTATGTATGAATGTTGTATATATGTAGTATGTATGTATGTAGTATCATAGAATCGTAGAGTTGGAAGGGACCTCCTGGGCCATCTGGTCCAACCCCCTGCTCAAAGCAGGATTCGCTAAATCATCCCAGTCAGTATGTAGTATGCATGTTGTATGAATGTAGTATGTATGTAGTATGTTGTATGCAGTATGTATGTAGTATGTACAGTATGTTGTATGTATGTATATATTGTAAGGATGTGACTCGCTCAGGTGCAGCGGGAGACAAACATGAGGCACGTTCCTTTAAAAGTTCACAGGGTTTATTGCTCCATAAACCATAGGCAGCACATTTCTACCATGAGCAGCGCTCTATCTGCAGCCTCAGACACAGGAAGGCTTCTCCTTCCTTGGAACACAGATGACTTTCTGTAGTGTCCCACCTGGACACATGGAACAGCTTTCAGCTCAGGCAAGAACCAACATATGTGTCCATTGTTTCAGGCTCCACAGGCCACTTTCGGTAGTGTCCCAGCTGGACACATGGAAGTCTGTCCACACTCTGACAGACTCCCTCACCCTCTTCCTCACATGTGCTAAACACCTTAATTACATAGCCCTGTAACCACACCCATAGGTGAGGTATGGATCACATGAGCTGGTCACATGGTCAGGACTTCACCACAGGTCCTGAACATACATATATCTTCAGGCAAAACGGAGCACAGTCCGCACCCAGTGCACTAAATGACATCTTTAGTGCTCATGTACACTATAGGCAAAATACTCCGGGTTGCATCGCAGGGAGCATCCCTCCATGTGACATATCTCCCATTAACCACGCGATCACCTGTCACACCACATATCCCCCTCCTCTGCCTAAAGCCGTGGGGCTTGGCACTTTCTATTACTTGACCAGAGATCCTTCTCGGTCGTCTCTGCCAGTCAAATCGTCTATCAAAGTCAGGCCCTGCTAGTGAACCCTTCAGTAGGTGTCCATTATCCGACTCTGTCTTGTTCTTTGATAAAGATGGGCCCATGTCAGACCACCCGCATCCCCGGCGGTCAGTATGGTGTTGCGACTCCCTTGCCCCCATACCTCTTGTCTGGACTGACTCTTTGTCACCACTTCTTCTACAGGGTCTCCCGCCTAGGTCACTCAGCTCTGAGCTAACTGAGGCATCACTACTTCCTCTTCCATCAGGCCACCTATTGTCCTCTCTCTGCTGGCCATTTCTCCTAATGTCTATAAGGTCCCGAGAGCAGCCCTTCCATTTATCTCTATGTACTCTCTTATCTCCAGCTTGAGGACTTCCAGTCTTAAGTGAACCTCTTTGCCTTTCTATACCACGAGTTGAAGGAGGCGGCCATCTTCTTTCCATTTCCTCCAGCTCTCTACTGATCTGCTTCCTCTCAAGTCTTAGCTGCTCTACTTCTTTCAGGTATGACACACGATACTCCAGGAGCATCCGGATATTCCCAAGGCTCTCCATGGACCCGACAACGAGGAATGGAACCATCCCATCTTCACCCTTGTCCTGGGCTTCGTCATCAGCCGGAATCCTCACTCTCATCACGCCAGACCTGTTCACCATGTCCTGCATCACTTTCCCAAACATTCCGATGACTTTCCTCACCAGACCTCCGGGCACTTGAATGATGTCTTCTGCAATGCCCTGCTGACTTTGAACTTTCCTCGCACACTCTAGACATCGAGCAGCTTCTTTTTTTTCCAACAGGATCATCTGCCTTGTGCGGAGGCATTGTAGATGCATATCCCTCAGGATAGTAACCCGCTTCCTTGTGACTTCCTTAGATGACAGTATGACCAGCTGCTTCGTCTCTGGTGCCCAGATCACACTACATGCTTCTATAGCCTTCCTAAAGGCCTCATGCACACCTTCCTCAGCACAGGCTTCCTGCATGTCTTCTGGTACATCAATTACAACCTTGAAGGTCGTGGACTTGCTCTCATCCTGGACAGATGGCTCTGGGTTCCCTACGGACACTTCCCTCAAGATATCTGTCACGATCGGATGACTGTCTTGTGCAGCCCTTGGCTCACCATCTTCCTGAGATTTACAGTCTTCAGGACCCTTTTCCAAGATGGGCTTTGGCAGTTCTGCCTTGCCATCAGTCGGGCACGGCCGCTGTACGTCTTCACCCATCCACTTCTCCTGCAGAAGACCTTTTACTACTCCACTGAGTTCTTGCAGAACTTTATCTCGCTCCTCTGCCAGGTAGCGATGCTCATCCTCTCTCCTGAGAATCTCCTGTTGATGCTTCTCTTGGGCCTCTCTGAGCACCTCCATATCTTCCAACAGGGTCTTGTTCATGGTTTTACACGCTGACAGGTGACCTCTGAGCTCAGAAACTTCCTTTGCCAGCTCATCCACTCTGTGCTCAGTCACTTGTCTCAGTGCCTTGCCTGCTAAGAGCTCGGACTCTAGGTGGTGCAGCCGCTCCACCTGCACGGAGTTGGCGACTTCCAGACTCGCCACCTTCAGACACTCCCTCGCCAGCTGCTGACACATCTCTTCGCGCCCTTGCTCCAAGTCTCGTAGGTACGCTTCTACCTGGTGCAAACTGTCATTACACTGGGTTCGTGCTTCTGCCTGACAAACACTGTCTTCAGCCCTAGTGGTTGCTACTGGCAATAACATATTACAGTCACGCCTGGTACCTGTGTCACACCCCACCGTATGGGAAACGCTCATGTTGCTCTCTGTTCGGGTGTCAGGTGCACTCTTTTTAATTACCAAACCACTATCAGTCCCCCTGTGATACCCGTCAGGTGACATCATGTTCGTAAGTGGGGCCGACGCACTGTTCTCTCTGGTCATGCTTAACTTAGGCCTGTCAACTTTAGGGGGCGGACTTTTCACACCATTACCTCCCATACACATTATATCAACAGACACTTCTCCTTTTGTCCACCAGTCCCACAGGGCTTCTAAGTCCCTCCCTATTACCATAGTATACTGTAAGTCTGGGTTTACTGTCACTACATGGTACGTGGAACTCTCAGTCGTGTCAATGTAGAGGTATGCTGTCAAACGTTCTTTATCGTACCCACCAAAGCCATTCACTCTTGTCACCGTCTCAGGCGACACAGAACGTCCAGGAGTGGTTCTTAGCACAGATACCGGACTCCCAGGGTCTAACAATCCCATCCCCTGTTCTCCATCCAGCCAGAAGGGGCACTGTAGTGTCGGTTCACTGACCGAGCTACTCACAGTCGTCTCATCTCCCAGCCCACCATTCGTCATGTCACGAGACGTCAGGTTCGTAAGTTGGGCAGATGTCCTTCTCCTTCCGGTCAGTTCTACCTCTGACCTGTCCACGTCAGGAGCCGTCACTGTCTCAGTGTCCGCTGGCCCCACAGTCGAAGCATCTCCATCGTCTGACCAAACGTCATCAAACAGAACAAAGTCCCGGCCCCTCTCCCAGGCATAGACTAAGTCCCGTGGTATCCCTCCCCTTTGGCACTCACCACCTTTGGTCCCCTCAAACACTACTCTGTCTACTGCGTAGTTCACCGTGACCCCGTGTTTACAGCGAACCCTGACGTTTTTCTCGGACAGAGAGAAAACGAGAGGAGTTCCTGTCAGAGTCACCTGATTCTCTGATTCCAGCCGACCAAAGGCTCCTTCGCGGTGCAGCATCACTGTACACATCTGTGGCCCGTCATTACTACCCGGAAAGGATATTCCACACTCTGAAAAAGACCTGCACATACACTGCGGTACTCCAGACGTACCTACTGAGTCACCCAGTGCTGTCACTTCTTCAAACTTGGCCCCTTTCTGGACCACCACCCCGCTTTGGGTTGCCGTCACCTCCCAGGACTCCACCCCTTTTTAGGTTACCACCCCAATTTGGGCCACCGCCCCCTTTTGGGACTCCACCCCTTTTTGGGCTACCACCCCGATTTGGGCCACCGCCCCCTTTTGGGACTCCACCCCTTTTCGGGATCTCCCCATGTCTGTCCTGCAGAACCTCTTAGGCCACAGTTCACACAGTACAGTTTATGCCTTTTTCTGGTACTGGCCCTTTAAGCACGACACCGCACCAATTCCTTCTGGCACTGCCCCAGCTCCTGCCGTCGCTCACAAGCAGCTGCTGGTGTCTCTGCAGCTCCTGCTGCGTCGTCTTCGTGGACCCGCCGATCCACCGGAAGCCACTTGTCACCCTCAAAGATAAATAAAACACAAAAGCGAGCCCATAGGGCCTTACCAATGCAGGTATAATGGGTATCAAGACATAATACAGGGTACTCACCCTTTATAGTTGTGTAAAGCCACAACTACTGTATCCGCTTAGACATATGTAATAAAGCTGCAGCAGGATGGTGTAGACAGACAGCGTCTGCTACCAATGCTCAAATAGGAAATCCTAAAAAGGAAAAACACCGGGTCCCCGCGCTGCGAGACCTTCGTGAGCGCACTGAGCCACAGCAAGCACTTTCGGGGTTTTTTTTTTCAGAGAAATGAGGAAAAAAAAAAAGAAAACACATGCACAGTCTCTCACTGACTCTGGTCAGTGCAACACGGATTCCTGTCCGTTACCTGCTGGTGTCAGCCACACAGGTTCTCGGGTACCTCTTCTCCTCATAGGCATCCCACAAATCTCCATACAGTCATTTCCTCTGACCTCGGTCAGTATTACTCATGATTTTCCTGACCGTTTGTGCTCCTGGGAATCGCTGCCCGCAGTCTGTCACCAATTGTAAGGATGTGACTCGCTCAGGTGCAGCGGGAGACAAACATGAGGCACGTTCCTTTAAAAGTTCACAGGGTTTATTGCTCCATAAACCATAGGCAGCACATTTCTACCATGAGCAGCACTCTATCTGCAGCCTCAGACACTGGAAGGCTTCTCCTTCCTTGGAACACAGATGACTTTCTGTAGTGTCCCACCTGGACACATGGAACAGCCTTCAGCTCAGGCAAGAACCAACATATGTGTCCATTGTTTCAGGCTCCACAGGCCACTTTCGGTAGTGTTCCAGCTGGACACATGGAAGTCTGTCCACACTCTGACAGACTCCCTCACCCTCTTCCTCACATGTGCTAAACACCTTAATTACATAGCCCTGTAACCACACCCATAGGTGAGGTATGGATCACATGAGCTGGTCACATGGTCAGGACTTCACCACAGGTCCTGAACATACATATATCTTCAGGCAAAACGGAGTACAGTCCGCACCCAGTGCACTAAATGACATCTTTAGTGCTCATGTACACTATAGGCAAAATACTCCGGGTTGCATCGCAGGGAGCATCCCTCCATGTGACATATCTCCCATTAACCACGCGATCACCTGTCACAGCACAATATATATATTTTTTTACATTCAACACATTAGCCTGATGATGGGACTACTAATGTCCCATCATTGGCTAATGTGTCAATCACTGTCATTGTAGCAGGCATCGCCCGATGGGACTTGCAGTCCCATTGGACGATGCCTGCACACACACGAGACCCCCAGCAGGCCCGCACAGACCCCTGGCAGCTGGCACAAGCCCCCAGCAGGCCCATACAGACCCCCGACAGCCAGCACAAGCCCCCGGCAGGACCGTACAGATCCCCGGCAGCCGGCACAAGCCCCCGGCAGGCCCGTACAGACCCCCGGCAGGCCTGCACAGACCCCGCCCGCACACACAGACACGCACAGTGTCCGCCCATGCACCGCCCACACTCTTCCCCTCTCCCGAACTGGATGTGCAAGTAAAGAAAGGGTTTTCTTTAATTCCAATATTTCTGTCCCATTGACTTGAATGGGACTTCCGGGATCGGAATCGGCGATACCCGATACTTTTTTGGGAATCGGGCAGATCCAATCCGATCCGATATTTCTCAATATCGGATGGTATCGCTAAACACTACTAATGATGATGAAACTAAGGTGCCAACTGCTGCATCTTTCTGCTGTATGCAGGCCGGAAAGGAGAGCAGGGGTGAGGAATGGGTGGAAAATAATGTGGGGGATGATGAGGGCCAGTACCCCACATAGAGTGAAGGTCATCCGAGTGACATGTGCAGTTCAGAGGAAGAGGGAGTGGCCATGCAGCCCCAGCTGCACAGCAAAAGAGAAAGCCCTGTACAAAAACATAGCAGCTGATTCCTAGCACATAAGTCAGCTGTTACTGCCCACCACGCCAACAAACTGAGCATACCAAGCCAGCTCAAAGGATTTCCCTGGCATGGCATTTCTTCAGGCAATCTGATGACAACAAGGGATGTTTGGTTTTTCACGCTGTGCCATCAGAGCCTGATGTGAGGCATATATGTTCTGAAACTCAGAACCACATGCATGACAAGCCATCTGAATTAAAATAATGAGGTGCAGTGACAAACACACACCTGAAAAATCAGATGCCATCAGAGGTTCCTCCTTTTCCCCCTTCAATTGTAGTTTCAGTATCTTCTTCCCTAGCCCAATCAACAGGACCACCTGGCTCACAGCAAAGAGAGGATTAGACAGCACCACCAGCAGCAGTGTCACTGAGCATTTCTTCACCATCCCATTGAAGCATTCAGTTGTCCATCCCCAAATCAATGGAGAGAAGGAGAAAGTAGCCCCCTACCCACCCATCAACTCTGGTCCTGAATTACAGCATTTCAAAATTACTGGCCTTTGAAATGCTGCCACTGTGGCTGATGGAATCGGATAGTTTTAAAAAACTGATGGTGGTGGCTGTCCAACAGTATGTGGTTCCCAGGTGCCACTAGTTTTCTAGGTGAGCCATCCCTGCTCTGCACTCACATGTTATGTACAAAATCAGGTGTGCACTACACAACGTCATCAGTGGCAAGGTCCACATAACTACAGATACATGGACCACTATGCACTGGCAGAGACGTTATATCTTCCTAACTGCCCACAGGGAAAATATAGTGGGAGCTGGGCCTGAGGCAAAAGGCGTTCTGAATGTCCAACTACCACCAAATAATGTTAGAAATTTCACTGTCAATGTTGCGTTCTCCTTCCTCCCTCATCTGGTAAGCATAATAAATTCACTACCAACTTCAGCACAGCCATCGGACGATGCCTGCACACACACAAGACCCCCAGCAGGCCCGCACAGACCCCTGGCAGCCGGCACAAGCCCCCGGCAGGCCCGTACAGACCCCCGGCAGCCAGCACAAGCCCCCGTCAGGCCCGTACAGATCCCCGGCAGCCGGCACAAGCCCCCGGCAGGCCCGTACAGACCCCCGGCAGCCGGCACAAGCCCCCGGCAGGCCCGTACAGACCCCCGACAGCTGGCACAAGCCCCCGGCAGGCCCGTACAGACTCCCGGCTGTTGGCACAGACCGCGCATCATGATGACATCATTTCAGCAGCCAATCACAGCCACAACAGTGGCTCATTGCATTATGGGAACTTCCGATTCCGGTATCCGATATTGAAAAAATATCGATACTATGCATCGGAATTCCGATACAGCGAATATCGGCCGATACCCAATATTTGCAGTATCGGAATGCTCAACACTAATCATTAGAAATGTGCTGTGGTGGTCTGTTGACCGTGTGCACTATCTTTGCCATATACTCATCCTCCATCTGAACAAGTGGTTGGGCATTAGTGCACTCTATCTCTTCCACTTGTGGTGCATGGCCAGGTGGATGGCCCCCAGAGTCACAGCCAGTGGAGTCATCAAAATCCAGAAGTGATTGCTACATGACTTGGGGATCAGACTTCATGCCTGATTTGCAAAATCAGGAATCTTATTCCCATGTGTGGGATGGAAGAGTTGCATGGGAATATACCTAAAAAAAAATTACACTGGATTTGAGGTTATGTTTCACTGTTATTATTCGGTGGTATAGTGAATTCTGGCCTAATCTAACCCTTGTAAATTTTTTTAAGAGTCAGCCTGTCAGCATTTTCAGTTGACTAGCAGATGAGCTTATTAGTTATTATTCCACCAATGGCACTAAAAACCCGCTATGACAAAATGCTGGTGGCAGGGCAGGCCAGGACCTCCAAGGCTTAGAGATCCAGTTCATGCCACATGTCCAGCCTGGATACCAAATAATTAAAAGGCACAGAGGAATCTTGGAGGTTGTTGGTATGGTCAGCAAGGTACTCCCTCAGCATCTTCTAAAACTTTGCACTTGTGAGAGTACCCCACACCTCAGGGCCACTGTAATGGTAGGGTTTGAGAAAACTCTCTCAGAACTTTGCCAGTGTTACCCTGCCTCTGCTGAATTGGAGTTATGTCTCTCTCGCCTATACTCCTTGGTTGTCAACGAACTGTGACCTCTGCAGCCAGAGTTTACAGATGTGAATTTTCTTTAATAATTACGCAACAATGGCCTTCTGATACTGCACTATTTTAGTACACCTGTCTGCCTCTGGAAGAAGAGATTAAAAGTTCTCCTTGTAGCATGGGTCTAGAAGTGTCACCAACAAGTAATGACTGTCGCTCAAAATTTGGAGAATACGAGGGTCACGGTAAAGGCAGCGCAACATGAAGTTGCGTGCCAGACTGGTAACAGGCAAGACTTCCGTGTCCTCACCAAGAGGATGACTGACCATGCTCTCCTCCTCCTCCTCCCTGTCCTCAGGCTATCAACACTGAACAGACGGTATGATAATTGTGCTTGTAGTACCGTCTATACTGCATGAAAGTATCTCCTGCTCTTCCTCCTCCTCTTCCTCATTGTCAACCAATCTACATTGAGATGACATGAGGCTGGGCTGTGTGTAATGTCCCTGTATGGTTCTTTGCTCCATCTCATCGTGCTCCTCCTGCAATGCATTCTCTTTCATTGTGAGCAGAGAGCTTTTCAGAATACAGAGAAGCGGGATGGTGATGCTAATTATGGCATCATTGCCGCTAACCATCTTGGTGGACTCCTCAAAGTTTTGCAGTATGGTACATATGTCTGACATCCATATCCACTCCTGAGGTCTTATGTGTGGAGTCTAAGCTGAATAACAATGGCCTTGTTGATGCTGCTAGTCAACAACTGCCCTCTTCTCACAAATCTTTTGAAATGTATGCAGTGTAGAGTTCCAATGCATGGGGACATCACACACCTGTCTGTGAGCCAGAATCTGGAAATGCTGCTGAAGCATGGCAAAAGCAGCGGAAGCTGTAGCTCACTTTCTGAAATGGGCATACAGGCGGCGTAATTTCACAAGCAGATCCGGGTAGCTTTTGAAAAACTGTTGAACAATAAGTTGCTTGATGATGGTGCTAGTTGAGTGTGCAGCGACAGGTGCAGGGCAGGAGGCATCTTCGCAAGCACCAAGGACAGGGGATTGGCTTCCATGCACAACAGCAAAGAAGCAGTGGTGTCACCCACAGACAATGCTCCTGGTCCCTGGGTTTTGGCCCACAATGTCAGGTGCTTTGCTGCCATGTGCCTGATCATGCTGATGGTGGTCAGGCTGGTAGTTTTGCTACCCCTGCTGATGCAGGCATGGCAGGTGGTGCAAATGGCCTGTTTGGGGTTTCGGCAGTCTTTCAAAAACAACCAGACTCAGGAAGACCTAACAGTTGTGCTGACAACTTCCGTCATGTTGATGTTACGAGGAGCGGTTGCCAGCCTTCTGTCTGCCGCCACCACACTATTTCTTCCTGCCTGTTGGGGTGCTACACCTCCCTCCTCCTGTGTGCTGCTGTCATCGCTCTGCATGTCCTTCTGCGAGATTGGGTCAGTTACTATATCATCCACCACCTCCTCTTCCACTTCCACACCCTGGTCCTCCTCCTGACTTTCTGGCAATTGTGTCTCATCATCGTCCGCCTCTTTTGACACATTCCCACCGTCACCTTTGTGTGTCTGTGGCTGCTCAATTATTTGGGCACCACTACATGCGATATCATCTTACCCAGCTTCAAGTGGACCAGGCGAGAGGAGGAAGGAGGATCAGGGTGACGAATATGCGGTCCAGACTCACGACTACTCAGACTTAACCATGTGGAAGAAAGGGTGGTGGTGGTGACAAAGTAACTGAAGCGTTTTCCGTTATCCAACCAACAACCTTTTGACACTGCTCTGTGTTCAATAGTGGTGTTCTGCGGTCCCCTAGTAATTCGGACAGGAAGGTCGGGCGAGATTCAGATCTGATTCAGATCTCATTGCTGACATCTAAATCTGAGCATGCACCGCCCCGGTGGCCATTTTCCCGGTGGACACCGCATCTCCGCAACGGAGCTGCATGGGCCTCCGGGCTTTGATGAAATGCAGGCAGAGCCCCCCACGCAGCACACAGCACCGCTATCACCCCAGCACAGAGCTCTGCTGCCCCTGCACAGAGCGCTGCAACCCCACAGAGCACAGCCACCTCACAGAGCACCGCTGCAACACAGAGCAATGCCACTGCACAGAGCACCACTACTGAACAGAGCACCACCACTGCACAGAGCACCGCCACTGCACCAGCCTGGGATGGGATTTACTGGAGGCCACTGCACCAGCCTGGACCACGGAACAACCCCTGTGACCGCTCCTCCACCTGTGCCGATCCCTTCCCAGTTAATCTGAATTTGGACTGTAAGACAGACCCCCATTTGACACATTATTTTTTCCCCTATTCTACTTCTGAAAATTTGTGGTGCATCTTAAGGGTTAGGTGCGTCTTATAGTCCGAAAAATACGGTATATGTGATTCGAGTGCGGGAAAAACACAGTTTAAAATATCTGGCCTGTAGTTAAAAAAAATTTTTTTCCGCATACTGGTGTCAATAACTAGGCTAAGACATCAGAAAAACAGTTGAATAGAGGCCTGAAATGCCACAGTTTTTATCCCACAGATAGATGAGGCATGTGATGGAGATACCACACTAAAATATGTGGCCTATATTTTTTAATAGCAAAATAATGATAATAATTGGAGTAACACACAGCAAAAACAGTTGAATGGAGGCCTAAAATGCCACAATTTGTAGCCCACAGATAGAAGAGCCGTGTGACGGAGATACTACATTGAAAAATATGTGACCTGCATTTTTATTTTTTTACAGGAAAATAGTGTCAAGAACTAGTGCAACACACAGTAAAAACAATTGAATGGAGGCCTCAAATGCCACAATTTGTAGCCCACAGAGAGATGAGGCATCTGACGGAGATAGCACACTTACAAATATCTGGCCTGTATTTTTTTTGGCCAGCACATAAGCAGTAGTGTCAATAAGTAGGCTAAGACACAGCAAAGACAATTCTATGGAGGCCTGAAATGGCACAATTTTGAGCGCAATGATATGTGATCCGTGTGGTGGAGAAAACCCAGTGTAAAATATCTGCCCTGTAGCTAAATATTTTTTTAGCAGCTAAATATTTTTTTTGGCTGCAAAATGGTGTCAAGAAATAGTATAACACACTAACAAAAAATTTTACAGTACTACAAAAATGGCAGAATTTTATGTGCACTCAGATGTGACCGCCTGGATGGGCAAACCAGTTTAAATTAGCTGGATTTTCACACTGTACTATGAAAAGGATCTGGCTGTATTCTGCAGTCCCAACAAGCAAATGGAGAAAAAAAAATGTGGGCTCCGGATTGCTTTAAAATTAAATAAACAGGATTAAGGTGCCAAAAAATTATTCATGGCCAATGATACCTGGGGCTATGTATATGCGGTTAATATATGTTATAAGCAGCAGCAGCAGACAGTAATGGAATGGACCCTCTTGATGTATGCAAAGAATTATACCTCAAACAATGCCTGCCTGCCTTCCACTGATATCTACAGTGGCATGCAAAAATTTAGGCACCCCTGGTCAAAATTACTGTTATTGTGAACAGTTAAGCAAGTTGAAGATAAAATGATCTCTAAAAGGCCTAAAGTTAAAGATGACACATTTGTTTTGTATTTTAGGCTAAAAAGTAATACACATTGTCATTTTTTCACATTTTAAAAATTACAAAAAGAAAAATGGTCCGATGCTAAAGTTTGGGCACCTTTGGAGATTTGTGTGCTCAGATAACTTTGACCAAGGTTTCAGACCTTAATTAGCCTGTAAGGGTTATGGCTTGTTCACCCTCAATGTTAGGAAAGGCCAGCTGATGCAGACTCAACAGGTTTAGAAACACATAGCCTCCTCCAACCTTGTGCGAAAAAACAGCCACCATGGGTTATTTTAAGCAGCTGCCTAGCACTCTGAAAATGAAAATGGTGGAGGCCCGCAAAGCAGGAGAAGGCTATAAGAAGATAGCAAAGCGTTTTCAAGTTGTCCTTTCCTCAGTTCAATATGTAATTCAGAAATAGCAGTTTACAGGAATAGTGGAGGTCAAGATAAGGTCTGGAAGGCCAAGCAAAATTTCAGAGAGAGCTGCTTGTAGGATTGCTAGAAAGGCATATCAGAACCCCCACTTGCCTGCAAAAGACCTTCAGAAAGATTTAGCAGATTCTGGAGTTGTGGTAAATGTTCTACTGTTCAGAGACACCTTATCAAATATGGCCTTCATGGAAGAGTCATCATAAGAAAACCTCTCCTGCACTCTCACCATAAAATTCAGCATCAGAGGTATGCAAAAGAACATCTAAACAAGCCCAATGCATTTTAGAAACAAGTCATGTGAATCACTGAAGTTAAAATAAAACTCTTTGGTCGCAATGATCAAAGGTATGTGCAGAGAAAAAATTGCATAGAATTTCAGGAAAAGAACATCTCTCCAACCATTAAGCATGAGGATGGATCAATCATGTTTTTGGATTGTGTTGCAGACAATGGCACAGGGAACATTTCACAGGTAGAGGGAAGAATGGATTCAATTAAATTTCAACAAATTCTTGATGCAAACATAACACCATGTGTAAAAAAGCTGAATTTGAAAACAGGATGGCTTCTACAAATGGATAATGATCACACACATCAAAATCCACAATAGATTACCTCCAAAGGCTTTTCAATGGCCCTCACAGTCCCCCGATTCGATCATCATTGAAAATCTGTGGCTAGTCCTCAAAATAGCAGTGCATGCAAGACGACCCAGGCATCTCACAGAAATGGAAGAATTTTCCAAGGAAGGATGGATGAAAATCCATCAAACAAGAATTGAAAGACTCTTGGCTGGCTACTAAAAGCGTTTACAAGCTGTGATATTTTTAAAAGGGAGTGCTACTAGGTACTAACTATGCAGGGTGCCCAAACATTTGCACTGGCCTATTTTCCTTATTGTAATTTTTAAAAGTAAAAAATGACAATATATAATTTTTTTGGCCTAAAATACAGAGAAAATGTGTCATCTTTAACTTTAGCCCTTTTAGAGATCATTCCATCTTCAACTTGCTTAACTGGTCACAATAACAGTAATTTTGACCAGGGGTGCCCAAACTTTTACATGCCAATGTATATGCCCACATACGCTCCCTGCCTACCTAGCACTGCAATCTATATATCCCGGAAATAGTCCTTCGAAGGACTGTTGGTTTAGCTGGATATGTGGAATCAACAATGGTATACCCACACTAACTAATAAAATTATAAATCTCTCCCTATCTCAGCAGAAACTCTCCCTACACTGCCTAAGTCCAGAGCTGACTGTGCTGAGAAGGACGGTGACTGATCTGATATTGATCTGATGATGCTGTGCGGCCAGCCAATCACTGTAATGCCACAACCAACTCGGCTGTGGCATTAGGGTACTGTTACACTTAGCCATGCACCAGCGATCCCGACAACGATATGGATCGCTGGTGCATCGCTAAGTGGTCGCTAGTGAGCTGCCACACAGGCAGATCTCACCAGTGACATAGCAGCGGTCGGCGGTCGCTACTTACCTGTCAGACGAGGCGATCCTGACATCCTCCTGCCCGCGTCCACGTGTCGCTCATCGGCGCCACAGGAAGCCCAGCAGGAAGTGGCCGACGAGAAATGGCCCAGGACGTTCTCGCGAGATCAGCGATAATCAGCGAGGGAGCCGGTCGGAGGTAAGTATCAGACATAGCGATATCGCTAGCAATATCGCTATAACGTCACAAAACCAGTGACGTTACAGCGATATTGCTAGCGATATCGCTTAGTGTAACGGGCCCTTTAGAGTGCCTGGCAAACAATCCCTGTGTGTTAATTGTTGGACTAAAGAGCACCAAATATGCAGGGCGGGGACCCGATCTCCTGCTGAATAATCCCGGAAATGCTCGGTGCTCGACGAGCACCGCAAGTACAGCGATGCTAGGGCGAGTATGCTAGCTCATTACTAGTCAGAAGCCATACTGGTGAATACCTAATCAGAGCACCACATGAAGACCCCCCATAGGCCTCCCCGAATAATGAGCATACATATCATTAACTCAAAACTGAAAATTTAGGTTAAACAACAATCACAAGACAGATTTCATCAGCCAATGTATCATTTTAATCAGTAAAACGGCACCAACCTGACACTGTCTATGAGTTACTGAGCACAATCCAGCTGACAGGTTCAATTTAAAAATCAAGGTTTTTTTTGTATACTGCAAAGACTCCAATGTCTGGTCACTAGCTTTGACAATACTTCAAATTAATCTTTATGTACAGAAATTACCCAGGTTCAATTTCTGAAATAACTATATCTTTTTAAGAGAAACTGTAGACCGATGGAGAAAGAGAAGTAAAAAACTTCTGCAGATATATGAAAAAGTATTGTTGAGTATGGTAATAAATATTTAAAGCCAGAAGGAGAAATAAACTAACTCTTCTCAATAATGGATCTTCATGTACATAAAGTATGTGCAGTTAATAAGTAATTAAAAATAATCACTGACTATTTTAATCAGTGAAAGTGACATTTGGCATTATCTTAGCAGCAATGGAAAATCTAGCACTTATTTAGTAAGCCTCTGTAGATAAGTCAAGATTGTGTGACGGATGGCTATTATTCCTTCAGGCAATGTTCTTCTTAGTTGCATGAATCAAGATATGCAGCACTATCAATATATTTATTACATCTTTTTCCTGCTGTTCAGTTGGTTTCATTACTTTTTATTTTCCTCGATGTTCAACAGCCCTGTGAAATAGTAATAATAAGACTTTACCTGCTGCACACAAGGATGTTTCTTGATATCTCTCACTGGTAATTTATCATTATGTAACTATATATTTGATATGGAGTCCAGCATATATTAGAAAAGTATCCTTTACTCTCAAACTTTTGCCATATTGTTTGGGGGTTAATTGGAGGAGTTTGGGTATTGTAAACCATATAAGCAAGCATAAACGTCAGAGTAAAATAAAACATGTTAGCAATTTAGAAGTGAATAACTACTGATGGTAAGAATAGAACATATTAGATCTTTGTAAAGTCAGGTAAGTGCAAAAAAAAAATAATAAAAAAATAGATAATTTCTTTTACTATATCCTAAAATAGAATGATGTCATAATGCTTTAGTAATCCACTTACCGTGTGTTAATTTTAAGTCAATTAAATTGCAAGCAACAAAATGTGATATTTGCTATGTTATAAAATAATGTTTTGAGTATATGTCTCTTTTATTTTAATTTCGCTGTTAAAAATACCGTGTACCAGATTGGAATGCTGAGTTGTCAGTAACTGCATCCCAGATACACTGAGGGATGGAATCATACACCTTGTTCTGGTGAAGAAGTTTGTTAACTTTGAAACGTGTTGCCACTAAACTGCACAAAAACATACTTCGTCTCCTTGTTTCATCGACTTTTGTTTCCTGGCATCTTTGGGAGGGCCGTGAACCCCATCTCTCCATTGTTTCTTCTCCTCGTATTAACTTGCAGGTCTGCAGCATTCAACATTTTCAAGGAGTTTGAGTTATTGTGTTTCACACAACTTCATCAAGTGAGCAATTCCCCGCAACCTGATCCCCCTTATACACAGGTTAAGACCCCATTGCGTTATTGTTTTTCCATCTTTTATTCACTTATTTTATTTTCCCTGACAGTCAAATTTCAAATGTTCCCTTGAAATTTTGTATTTTTAAGAATATCTACATTTTCTTTAATTTAGCACCACCCAACAATGAACTTAAGTTAATTAAAAGTGTGATCTATATTTTAATACATTTCTGTCATATGCAGTAGGCAACTTTCTAATCTATGCTATCAATGAATTCTGTCTCTTTGATCCCTAAATATTCCACAAAATTTCCTTCTGCACACGAAGACGCAATCTTTTGATGGCCTGTCCATAAAATAACCACATTCTTTGCAATTAATTTTGTTAACTGTAGAAGCTAGCAGTAGAGATGGGTGGACTCCTGGATGTTCCGGTCTGGCAGGTTCAGGTACCAGAAAAAAAAGTTTAGGTCTGGTACCAGATGAGTACCCGGACCCCATTCACTTGAATGGGGGACTAGACATCCAGTGTTTGCTACAATGTTATGTGCATGACAGCACGGCAAACAGTGCTTCCGATCGACTGTAAAATCATTACCGCAGGTCAGACAGTCGCGGTTCCCAATCTGTCAAATGACAGCATCATCCTGCAGCTGTGATCAGAGGTACAAAGTTTACCTCCGGTTACTGGCATAGGTTGATGGGACTACTGCTCCCATCAGCTTATGCCAGCTGCCACTAATAACTGTCACGGGTTACTGCAACAGAGAGGAGCCAGAAAACCACAGCAAATGATTCCTACTCTGAAAAGAAACTGTTCACCTTCTTTTTAAATGGTGTTTATTTCTTTTGGCAGAACAGGGGTTAATCAGTTATATTGGGAGCTCTAGAAGTCTGAGCTCTCAGCTTAGCTCAGTTAGTCTCTCCTATTCCCTATATAATCTGGGTACTGATTGAAAACCCACTGTCAGAGCTAGGTTATTCTGCATGTCTTGAAGGAATGGTGTTTTTGGTGCTTATATGAGGAGCTTGGAGGAGTTTTTGTGACTGTTGCATGGGTTTGTAAGTGTGATAATTCCCTTCCCTCCTGTTATTTTGTTTTTTCCCCATCTTCCACTCCCCGGGGCATTCCTCTGTTATATGTGAGTGAATATTTCTATGCCTGGTATTTCTTTCCCTTGTTCGTGTTACTTTGTTTGTCGGGTTGTGTAATGCCGTGCACGGCAGCTTGCCTCTTCCCTTTGAGGGGGAAAGGAAGAGATGGAGGGCTGATTCAAAAGATAAGGCAAGGGTGGATGCCCCGGCATCTTCACCTTCAGAAGTATCCCAGGGAATAGGGCAAGTTAGGGCACCCCCTAGAGTTAGGGACAGGGAAGGAGCCCCTGGTCCCCAGTCAAAAGATAGCTGAGTCATGACACTAGCAGTGAGGTCAGATGGTGGCTTATGGTAGAATTCATCAGCCAGCTCCTCCACTCTCAATAAAAGATTAAAAAAGCAAACCAACCTTTGTAGCCCTGTATTTTTGATAACCAACCAGGCAAAACCATCAGCTGTCAGTGATAGCAAGGGTGGTTATCAAGAATAGAGGGGTCCCCAAGCTGTTTTTTTAATTATTTAAATAAATAATTTTAAAAAGTCATGGGATTCCCCCATTATTGGCAAAAAGCCTCGCTAAAGCAGACCGCTGGGCTATGGTATTCTCAGGCTGGAAAGGGGCCATGTATATTGACCCCCCAGCCTAAAAATAGCAGCTCACAGTCGTCCAGAAAAAACACATCTATTAGATGCACCAATTCTGGTGCTTTGCCCAGCTCTTCTCACTTGCCCTGTAGTGGTGGCGAGTGGGTTTCATATTTGTGTGGTTGAAGTTACCTATATATTGTTACCTAATGCCCATTCCATTGAGTCTTTCATATCCTGTAATAAAACTAAAATAAAAACAATATCCCTCACCTATTTGGTGAATGATTATAACTGTGCTTGTTATTTTTAAATAAAAACAGGAAAAGTATGTTTTGTTTTTATTTCAAATAAAGGGTTTTATTCAGTCTGTGTCTTTATTTACAATATAACTATAGGATTAGCAATGCTTAGGTGATATCTGAGGTTCAGCTGCAACGGCAGTGGCTGACGTCCCCTACTGTGGGGACTCTGCGAGTAGGCCATTCCAGCTTGAACCCAAAATTGCCCTCCTGGACAGGTTTTCAGGAGGTAGGGACAAGATTTTTTATTTAAAGAAGCATGTAAATTGCATTTTAAACTTCGTCCTTAAGCCCCCGTTACACATAGCGATATCACTAGCAAAATCGCTGTAACGTCACCGATTTTGTGACGTAGCAGCGATATTGCTAGCGATATCGCTATGTCTGATACTTACCTTCGACTGGCTCCCCCGCTGCTCATCGCTGGTCGCGCGAGAACGTCCTGGACCATTTCTCGTCGTCTGCTTCCTGCTGGGCTTCCTGTGGCACCGACGAGTGACGCGTGGATGCGGGCGGGAGGACATCAGGATCACCTCGTCTGACAGGTAAGTAGCGACCCCCGACCCCTGCTATGGCACTGGTGAGATCTGCCTGTGTGGCAGCTCACTAGCGACCACTTAGCGATGCACCAGCGATCCATATCGTTGTCGGGATCGCTCGTGCATCGCTAAGTGTAACGGTACCCTTACTCCTTTGTAGATGAGGAGCAATGGAGCGGGAATTGTGATTTCACTGTTTCAAGGGGATCCATAATCCTGTGATTTTTCTCTGCCACAGAGGTCTATTTGTCTCCATTCCATCGAAGGGTTTTTAAGGGCTTTGGCCCTTATCTTTGATGATCCTGACTGAATTTCCTTGGCTAAATCCAGGCTGCATTGTCTTCAGCAGGGGAATTGTTCTGGGGAGACTTATAGCTCTGAATTCTGCAGGTGGACAGCAGATTCCAAATGGAATGACCCTGCTCTTAGAAGCCAATTTTGTCAAGGTCTTATTGAAAGGTTAAAAGATGCCTTGGCAGTGTATGAAACCCCAGAGTCCTTGGAGGCTGCCATGTCATTTGCTATACATGTGGATAGATGCCTGCGGGATAGATAGGTAAGACCACCTTCTCGTAAGCCCTCTCTCTGGGACAATACTCCTGTTCTGGTGGGGATGGTCTGTGGGTGAACCAGTACTTCTGAAGTTAGAGGAATCCATGTAGTTAAGAGGTGCTTCTGCATCGTATGTCTCCCCTGACATTCACAAGAAAAAGGGCATGTGTTTTTTTTTTAAAGAAGGGACATTTTTTGGGGCCTGTCACTTGATTCCTAAACAAAAAAAAGACCCGATTAACCCTTGGGAGTCTGGAGTTTGATAATCAAGGGGTGTGTTCATCTTCAACCTGTAATTCTCGGTTTGTACTGACAGCAGAGGTGGTGCTAGAGAGCATGACAGAATTCTGTGTTTGTAAACAGTGGAGCTGGAGTTAGCATGGTTAATGCTGAGTTTGCTAGAACTCATGGGCTTGCTTGCTCTACCTTAGCTTAGCCCATTCCTATTTACACCATAGACTCAGCACCACTTTCACAGAGAGCGTTGACACAGATGGTGCATAACATAAGACTGAGTGTGGGGTCTTTCAATCATGATAATTCCTTGCTATGTCCTGGAGGTTCTCCCCACTCCCATTGTACCTGGTTTACCCTGATTGGTGAAACATAATCCGATAGTGGATTGGCAATTCAGAGAAATTGTGGAGCGGAGAGATTACTGAATTGGTAACTGCATAAACATTTCCCTTTCTGCATAATCTACTGAGATTTTGCCTGCATTTTTGTCTGGTTTTGAGGATGTATTTTCTGAAAAGGGGTGTCAGGATTTGCCCCCCCATCATGCGTATGACTGTCCTATTAACCTGAATCCTGGAGCTAAACTACCCAAGTCCAGACTGTACAATCTGTCCGGTCCTGAGACACAAGCCATGAAAGATTTTATTACTGAGAGGCTTTAGAAGGAACAAATCAAACCTTCATCTTTGCCCATGGTGACAGGGTCCTTTTCTGTGAAAAAGAAAGATGGCGGTCTCCGTCCCTGTTTAGATTTCCGGGAATTTAATCTAATTACTATCCAAGATCCATATCCTCTTCCTCTGATTCCAGATTTGTTGAACCAAGTTGTGGGAGCTAAGGTTTTCTACAAGTTGGATTTAAGGAGGGGCCTATAACGTGGTTAGAATCAGGGAAGGGGATGAATGGAAAACGGCGCTCAATACCCCTGAAGGACATTTCGAGAGTCTGGTTATGCCTTTCGGTATGACCAATGCACCGGCGGTGTTCTCGCATTTCATAAATTATATTTTCCATCATTTGGTGGGTAGGTTTATGATGGTCTGTTTGGATGACATGTTAGTTTATTCACCTGATTTGGAGACATATCATGGACATTTGAGCCAGATGCTTCAGATATTAAGGGATAACAAGTATTATGAAAAACTAGATAAATGTATTTTCATTGTCCAGGAGGTGCAGTTTTTGGGGTACCTGTTTTCATCTTCAGGCTTTCGGATGGATCCGGAGAAGGTTTGTGCTGTACGTGATTGGGACCGTCCCAAGATCTTTAAGGAATTACAGCGTTCTCTGGGTTTTACTAATTTTTTGTCAGAAGTATATTCAAAATTAATGGTGAAACCCCTTACTGACATGATTTTTAAATGGTCAGATGCAGCTCAGCAGGCTTTTTCCTCCTTAAAGAGTTGTTTTGACAATGCACCTATACTCAGTCAACCCAAAGTTACTCAACCTTTTGTGTATAGGTGGATGCGTGGAAGGTGGGGGTTGGGGCTGTCTCAGGGTCTGTCCCATGGTAAATGGCATCCCTGCACCTTCTTTTCCAAAAAATTATCCTTGGCTGAGAGAAATAATGACGTTGGTAATAGGGAGCTTTTGGCAATTAAATTGGCATTTGAGGAATTACAACATTGGTTGGAGGGGCAGTCCAACCTATTATTGTTATCACGAACCTCAAGAACCTGTAATATATTCAATTGGCTAAATGTCTCAACCCTAGACAAGCTAGGTGGTCCCTATTCTTTACTAGATTCAATGTTATGGTTATTTTCCATCCAAGAGTTAAAAACACCAAGGTGGATGCTTTGTCTTGGAACTTCCATGCTGGTGGTGATCATGAGGACCCTACCATAATTTTGCAGAAGGGGGTAGTCATCTCAGCCTTATACCCTGACCTGGAGGGTGAGGTGTTGGAGGATCAGGGGGACACCTGTTGTGAATTCGCTTTCTGGCCTACCTCTGGTTACTAGTGAAGGTAGTGGAGCTGGTTATATTGATAGAGGGGTCGTGAGTTCTCTTCCCGGACTCCCTCTGGTGGTTACTGGAGGTAATGGAGCTGATCTAATTAACAGAGGCCTGCCACCTGATAATGAGGAGGATGACTGGGGTTCTGGAGTTTCTTACAGCTGACTCCCTCTATCCCTGCTGGTGATTTTTTCCTGCCTTCTGAGGTCTTAGTTTCCAGCTCAGCCCCTGCATGCTCAAGATAAGTGTTCTTTTGCTATTGTTCACATTTGATTTGGTTTTGTCTATTTCAGTTTTGTGTGGTCAGCCAGCCCCAGCTGGGGCTGTGCTGAATTTCCATCCTTATGTTACTGTTTGTGCCAGTTTCTTTTTGTCACTTATTAGATTGGCCTCTTTTTGCTCTGCTTTCAGAATATACCAGAGTGCTGATATAGTGGGCGAAGTCTAGTGACTTCAGTATTTTTTCTATCAGACGTGTTGGGCATTTTTTGCAGGGTTTTTTGCGTGATTGCAGACAGAGTCTTTCCTTTCCTGTCCTCTCTAGTTTGTGTTGGCCCCATCGTTTGCTCAGTCTATTTTCCTACCTGCGTTTGTGTTTTCACCTTGTCTCACCGACAATATATGTTTGGAGGCTATCTATTCCTTTGGGGTCTGCTCTCAGGCAGTTTAGATTTCCCCTTTCTTGATTTAGGCTTATTTAGGTCTCCGGCTGTGTCAAGGCATCTAGGATCATCGTAGATACGCTCCACGGCTACTACTAGTTGTGTGGATAGGATCAGGGGTCTGCAATCTGCTTAGCTACCAACCTCTTTTGGTTTTCTGTAGCTTAGCTTGGTCTTGCTTTCCTCCTCGGTGACCCAATCATAACAGACACCCCTGCCTCCTGCCCTTCGTGGAGGTTATTTGTACCATCTAGGTTGAACCGTGAAGTAACTAGGGAATGTCATAACTCTGTGCTTGCTGGTCATCCAGGTGGTAAGACAAACAACGGACCTCTTTACTCATTGTTTTTGGTGGCCGGGGTTGCTTCGGGATGTGGTTGAACACGTGTTTGCTTGCAGTGTTTGCCCGCATTCTAAAGTATTGCATACCCTTCCATCTGGTCCTCTTCTCCCACTGCCCATTCCAAGCAGACAAAGGACACACTTGTCCATGGATATTATTACTGACCTACCAGTATAAGCAGGCAATACTGTGGTTTTGGCGGTTGTGGATAGGTTAAGTAAAATGGTGCATTTCATTGCATTACAGACACTTCCGAACGCCAGGACTCTTGCTCATGTTTTTGTTAATGAGATCATGAAGATTCACGGGGTTCCCTCCAATATGGTGTCAGATCGAGAGACCCAATTTGTTTCTAAGTTCTGAAAAGTCTTCTGTACTCTACTAGGGTTGCAGCTGTCCTTTTCCTCTGCTTTCCATCCTCAGTCGAATTGACAGACCGAGCACACTAATCAGAATTTGGAGACTTACCTCAGGTGTTTTGTCTCTGAAAACCAGGAAGATTGAGCATCTAACTTACTGTTGGTCGAGTTTACTATTAATAATCACCACCAAGAATGTCCTGGCAGGTCACTGTTCTTTGCTGCATACGGTTTCCATCCACGGTTTGGTACTTTTATTGGGGCAGAGGCTTTGGGAGCTCCAGAGGAGGAACATTTTGCTTTGTCATTCTCTTCAGTGTGGAGGGGGTTCAGAGTAATTTGAAGATCATGGGAGACAGGTACAAATGTATGGCTGACAGGAAAAGCTGGCCTGGTCAGGACCTAAGTGTGAATGGCTTTGTGTGGTTATTTACCAGGAATATCATGCTGAAGATCACTTCCTGGAAACTGGGACCTAGGTTTATTGGCCCTCATAAAATAACCGCCATCATTAACCTTGCAGCTTTTCCTCTTAAGTTACCCCAGGCTCTTAAAATTCACAATGTGTTCCACAGGTCTCTGCTTAAGAAGTATGTTGATGCTCTTGAGTTCTCTTCCCTGATGCCACCCCCAATCATTGTTGATGGTAATTTGGAGTTACAGTTTTCAAGGACTGTTGATTCTCATCTTCAGCATTGTTCCCTGCAGTACTTGGTGCATTGCAGGGGTTATGGTCCAGAAAAGAGGATGTGGGTTTCAGCATCAGAAGTGAATGCTCCTAGACTGGTTCTTTCGTTACATGCCTCTCATCCTGAGACACCGGGTCCTGAGTGTCTGGATACCATTCGTAGAAGGGCGTTACTGTCAAGGGTGTGTCAGGTGTGACAGTCATCTTGGATCTTGCTGCAAAAGGTCATTGTGATTAGCTATACACCTTCTTGATTTTTGCATCTCTGTTATGTAGTGATATCCTTCTCCTTCTAGGACCCAAAAGTTTCCTCCACCTTCTGCTGCTAATTAACAAACTCTTGCTGAAGGTTTAAATTATTATTATCATTCATTTTTATAGCACCATTTATTCCATGGCACTTTACATGTGAAAAACGGGGCATACATAGACAAGTACAATAAACATGAGCAATACAAGGCACACACAATTACAGAAGGAGAGAAGACCCTGCCCGCTAGGGCTGACAGTCTACAGGGGAAGCTCGTCTCAGTTCTTTGGTCAGGCTGGTCAGCCAGGGTTGCATGTTGATTGTACGAGTCTTGCTGTGCATGAGGGTGCGGCCAAATCGAGTGTTGCTGTTATTGTGGTGTTATATAAAGTGGCAGCAGCATCTGAGTCATGTAAGGAAGTTATGTCTGTAAGAGGGAGAAGGGACTCAAAGAGTGAGTGTAAATTGAGGTGTTTGAGATTTCTGCAAGGGTGACTGAGTTTGTGGAGTGGGGGTTGCTAACTAGGAGAGGAGAGAGAAGTGAATGTAGATTGTGGTAAGACAGGGGGAGAGGTGAGATGGTGAGATTAGTAAGGGAACAGAGACGGGTGAAGATAAAGTCCAGCATGTGGCCATCTTTATGAGTGGCCATGGAGGACCATTAAGTGAGGCCGAAGGAGGCAGTCAGTGATAAAAGTTTAGAGACAGCTGAGGTGGAAGTGTCAATGGAGATGTTGAAATCAGCCATGATGATAGTGGGGATTTCAGCAGAAAGGAAATGAAGCAGTCAGTTGCTGAAGTGGTCAAGAAAGGTGGAGATGGCTAGTTCTGGGGGGCGGTAGATGACAGTCAGCTGGAGGTTGGAGGGGGAGTAGATGCGGACGGAGTGCACCTCAATCGAGGGAAGAGTAGTGGAGGATGGTAGCAGAAATGGGGTAAAGGAGCAGATATCAGACAGGAGCGCACATCCCATCCCCTCCTTATCCAGGGCCTGTCGCTAGGGTCAGGCAGGGTTTAGGCAGGCAGGGATTAGGTTCCTACTTGACGATAGGTGCAGAACCTTTTTAGGGATGTCAGGTGAGACAGGGTGTTGTTAGATCTGCCTAGGGGACAATACTCCCCCATTCCATGACGTATGGGCTTTCGGCTTAACCTCCTTCTCTCCGTTGTTGTGCACCCTTCTTCTCCCTCACCCAGTGTGACGTTGAAGCAGCAGAGCAACTCCAAAACATTTTTGAACCTCCACCTTTTTTGACTGTAGGTATTGTGTTTCTTTTATTTCTCTAGTCTAGCTTGTTATGTCTCTGTGTCAGCAGTGGGGTCCTCCTGTGTCTCCTGCCATAGCATTTCATTTCACTCAAATGTCAAAACATAGTTTGCACTGACACTGATTTATCCTGAACCTGCAGGACGGCTTGAATTTCTTTGGAACTTGATTGGGGCTGCTTATCCACCATCCGGTCTATCCTGCAATGCAAACTTTAATCAATTATTCTATGCCATCCACCTCAAGGGAGATTAGCTACATTGCCATGGGTTGTAAACTTCTTGATTATGTTCTGCACCGTGGATAAAGGAACATCGAGATCTAGGAGACTGATTTGTAATCTTGAGCGTGTTGCTTTTTATTCAACAATCTTGGTTCTCAAGTCTTCAGACAGCTTTTTTCTCCTCTTTCTGTTCTCCATGTGTAATGTGACACACACAGACACACAATGGAAAGATTGAGTCAACGTCTCCCCTTTTTATCTGGCTTCAGGTGTGATTTTCAAATTGCCCACAACTAGAGTTGAGCGAAACGGGTCGAAAAATTTCAAAAGTCGCCGACTTTTGGCAAAGTCGGGTTTCATGAAACGAAACCCGACCCTAGGATGAGGTCGGCCACGAGGTCGGCGACTTACGCGCCAAAGTCGCGTTTCAAAAGTTTGTTTTGCGCTCTTTTTCAGCCAATCAGGATCCACGGACACTGTGGGCAACGTGATGACATAGGCACGGGTCACCACCATCTTTCAGAAGGGCATGCAAGTGATTGGCTTGCTTTGGTGGGCGTCACAGGGGGTATAAAAGGGCGTGCACGCCGACCGGCATCTTACTTCTGCCGATCTTAGCATAGGGAGAGGTTGCTGCTGATTCTGTAGGGAGAGTGTTAGGCAGGGAAGAAGAAAAAAAAACTGCTTCTGCTGCTAGCGATTGTGCCTGTACAACACACCAGTCACTGTGTGTGCAGTGCAAGGGGAGGCTATATTGTGGTGTATCAGTGGTGTTGGTTGTTGGGCTGCCTTCTAAGGCTTCCTGACAGCTGCATTGCTGTTTACCCACTGCTCTGCAAACTGCTTTTTTAAAAGCAATCCCAATTTTTTTTTTTTGTCCTGCTGAGGTACTGAGCTGCAAACTGCTTTTTTAAAAGCAATCCCAATTTTTTTTTTTGTCCTGCTGAGGTACTGAGCGTGCACTTTTTCACACCATACAGTGGTGTACGCTCCTCACACAGTACCGTGTAACGGCTGTTATCACAGCCACAGTGAAGCTATCTGTGTCACTCTGTGAGAATAAGTCGAGGACATGTTCCGTTCTTACAGACCTGCACTCTAGGGAGATTCCTACTCTGCCCAATTCTACATACACCTTGTAGTTTGTGATACACTAGCCAATTTCTGCCTGTGACATAGCGCTGTGATATTCAGTGGGCCTCACACAATCCAAAAGTGTCCAGTGTCTGCAGAAATTCAAAATCTCACTTATCCTCTAGTCACTTTGGTCACAGCTGTGCCATCGAGCCTGTGACATAGCGCTCAGATGTTCAGTGGGCCTCACACAATCCAAAAGTGTCCAGTGTCCACTAGTGTGAGCAGAAATTCAAAATCTCACTTATTCTCTAGTCACTTTGGTCACAGCTGTGCCATCGAGCCTGTGACATAGCGCTCAGATATTCAGTGGGCCTCACACAATCCAAAAGTGTCCAGTGTCCACAAGTGTCTGCAGAAATTCAAAATCTCACTTATCCTCTAGTCACTTTGGTCACAGCTGTGCCATCGAGCCTGTGACATAGCGCTCAGATATTCAGTGGGCCTCACACAATCCAAAAGTGTCCAGTGTCCACAAGTGTCTGCAGAAATTCAAAATCTCCCTTATCCTCTAGTCACTTTGGTCACAGCTGTGCCATCGAGCCTGTGACATAGCGCTCAGATATTCAGTGGGCCTCACACAATCCAAAAGTGTCCAGTGTCCACAAGTGTCTGCAGAAATTCAAAATCTCACTTATCCTCTAGTCACTTTGGTCACAGCTGTGCCATCGAGCCTGTGACATAGCGCTCAGATATTCAGTGGGCCTCACACAATCCAAAAGTGTCCAGTGTCCACTAGTGTGAGCAGAAATTCAAAATCTCACTTATCCTCTAGTCACTTTGGTCACAGCTGTGCCATCGAGCCTGTGACATAGCGCTCAGATATTCAGTGGGCCTCACACAATCCAAAAGTGTCCAGTGTCCACAAGTGTCTGCAGAAATTCAAAATCTCACTTATCCTCTAGTCACTTTGGTCACAGCTGTGCCATCGAGCCTGTGACATAGCACTCAGATATTCAGTGGGCCTCACACAATCCAAAAGTGTCCAGTGTCCACTAGTGTGAGCAGAAATTCAAAATCTCACTCATCCTCTAGTCACTTTGGTCACAGCTGTGCCATCGAGCCTGTGACATAGCGCTCAGATATTCAGTGGGCCTCACACAATCCAAAAGTGTACAGTGTCCACAAGTGTCTGCAGAAATTCAAAATCTCACTTATCCTCTAGTCACTTTGGTCACAGCTGTGCCATCGAGCCTGTGACGTAGCGCTCAGATATTCAGTGGGCCTCACACAATCCAAAAGTGTCCAGTGTCCACAAGTGTCTGCAGAAATTCAAAATCTCACTTATCCTCTAGTCACTTTGGTCACAGCTGTGCCATCGAGCCTATGACATAGCGCTCAGATATTCAGTGGGCCTCACACAATCCAAAAGTGTCCAGTGTCTACAAGTGTCTGCAGAAATTCAAAATCTCCCTTATCCTCTAGTCACTTTGGTCACAGCTGTACCATCGAGAATGTGACATAGTGCTCAGATATTCAGTGGGCCTCACACAATCCAAAAGTGTCCAGTGTCCACAAGTGTCTGCAGAAATTCAAAATCTCCCTTATCCTCTAGTCACTTTGGTCACAGCTGTGCCATCGAGCCTGTGACATAGCGCTCAGATATTCAGTGGGCCTCACACAATCCAAAAGTGTCCAGTGTCCACAAGTGTCTGCAGAAATTCAAAATCTCACTTATCCTCTAGTCACTTTGGTCATAGCTGTGCCATCGAGCCTGTGACATAGCGCTCAGATATTCAGTGGGCCTCACACAATCCAAAAGTGTCCAGTGTCCACAAGTGTGAGCAGAAATTCAAAATCTCACTTATCCTCTAGTCACTTTGGTCACAGCTGTGCCATCGAGCCTGTGACATAGCGCTCAGATATTCAGTGGGCCTCACACAATCCAAAAGTGTCCAGTGTCCACTAGTGTGAGCAGAAATTCAAAATCTCCCCTGTCCTATAGACACCTTGTTTTACATTACTATATAGTTTGTTGGATTTTGTCTACATTTCTACCAAAAATGAGGAAGGCTGGTAGAAGAGGCCGTGGAATTGGGCGGGGGTTGGCAGCTGGTAATGATGGTGTTGGTGGTGGATCTGATGGTAGTGGCAAGAGCAAAATAGGACCGAATGCAGGAGGTGTTGAGCCTGCGTCATCATCTGGCTCCATAAGGCTTCGAAGGCTTAGTTTTCTAGGAGTTGGCAAACCGCTTTTAAAGCCAGAGCATCAGGAAAAAGTTTTGTCTTACATTGCTGACTCAGCCTCCAGCTCTATCGCCTCCTCTTCTTCAGTTGTAAAAAGTAAAAGCACTGAGTCGTCATTGGAGGCTCATGTTCATGAACCACACCTTTCCTTGTGTCCTTCACCCCAACCAAGATTGAAGGATGACGCAGGCCATACTACTGATTACTCCATGGAGCTGTTTTCACATACCATGCCTGGATTATCAAGTGAAATGGTGAATTACCCAGGCCAAGATGAATCTGACATGGAGTGCACTGATGCACAGCCGCTGATGGATGATTCTGCTGGTACATTCACTCAGAGCACTACATTGTCCTCGCAGTGTACAGAGCCAGATTCTGACCCTGATGAGACTCAGGTGCCCCTTCCCGCACACTATACCACCATACACGGTGACACAGAGGAAGGTGCACATGACATTGAAGAGGAGGTGATGGATGACCCAGTTGTTGACCCAGATTGGCATCCATTGGGGGAAGAGGGTGCTGCTTCCAATAGCTCAGATGAGGAGCATCCACAGCAGACATCGACATCGCAACAGCTGTTATCTGGCAGGCCCGGAGCACTCCAAAGACAGGTTCCAAAAATCAAAAGAGTTGCTGGACAGCTTGTCCAGAGGGTCAAAACATCACAGCGTGCTAGGCCGCAAAATGTCTGCCAAAGTAGGAAGAGTGCAGTGTGGCACTTTTTTGAACAAAATCCTCATGATCAGGCCAAGGTTATCTGTAAGAAGTGCGCAAAGACCTTTAGCCGAGGGAAAAATCTGAAAAATTTGAATACCAGTTGCATGCTTAGGCTAGTTTCACACTTGCTTTTTTTTGCAGCGCGTTTTTCCCGCAAAAAAACGCATTAAAAAAACGCATACAAATGCATACAAACGCTGCGTTTTTTTCCAGCATTTTAATGCGCATGCAGGAAAAAAACGCAGCGTTTTTGCGCGTTTGTATGCGTTTTTTGTGCGTTTGCGTTTTTTTACAGATTTTGGAAAAACCCCACAAAAAAGAAAAAACAACCATTCAACAACACACAAGACCAATGGGACTTCATTGTGGGTGTGGTATGTTAATATATATAGACCCTGTCTACAGTATTCTTCACATTTGCTTGATTCTTCTCGTGACCATGGATCTGCGCTGGAAGAGTTTTCACTTCAACTTGGATTTGGACATCGCGATGGCTCAGGCGTATGCAGTTGCTTGCCATGAACAAAGGAAGAGAGAGAGGCAGCGAAGACGGCGGCGTATGTGGATACATCCGATTGTTGAACTCCGGGAGAGCCGTGGGGCATACCACACCCTCTACAGCGAGCTACGTGCAAACCCGGAGAAATTTACTGATTATATCCGGATGTCCCACGAAAGTTTCATGGATTTGCTTGCTCGTGTCCAACAATCCATCCGGAGACAGGACACACAGCTCCGTCGTGCGATTCCTCCTGAGGAACGGCTACTGGTGACATTACGGTATGTTTTAAAAACAAAGGGGTGTGGTCTGATGTTTTTTTTTGTAAATTTAGTATTCAAAACCTTGGGTAATTAGTTTTCGTGAATGTACTAATATTTTTTTTTATAGTTTTTAAAAATAATATACATAAATATTAATTTTACTTCTTTGTCTGTTCACAGATTCCTGGCGACTGGAGAAACCCTATCCTCACTACACTTCCAGTACCGTATTGGAATCTCTACCTTGTCTGGAATTGTTGCTGACACCTGCCGGGCTCTCTGGAATGTTCTTTGCCCAGAATTTATGCCCCTGCCCACCGCTGAAAAGTGGATGGAAATTGCTGACAAATTCTGGACAGTATGCAATTTTCCCAACTGTTTGGGAGCTGTTGATGGGAAACACATACGGATCATCAAACCCCAAAGAACGGGATCTGAGTACTATAATTACAAAAAGTACTTTTCAATAGTACTCATTGCAATTGCGGATGCCGGATGTATGTTTGTAGCAGTGGACATTGGAGCATTTGGCCGTGGTAATGACTCGCAGGCTTTTAAAAACTCAGACATGGGCCGGAGGTTGTATGGCAACCAATTTAATTTCCCTATGCCACGGCCTCTTCCTCACACCGAAGCTCCGCCACTGCCCTTTGTAATGGTTGGCGATGAGGCTTTTCAAATGTGCGGAAACTTACTGAAACCCTACTCCAGCCGGGACTTGGACCACACCAAAAAAATTTTTAATTACAGGCTGACCAGGGCCAGAAGAACTGTCGAGTGTGCTTTTGGGATTCTTGTTTCCAGATGGCGAATTCTGGGCACGGCCATTAATCTTAAACTTGAAACAGTCGATGAGGTGGTGAAGGCCTGTGTGGTTCTACATAACTTTGTGATGGCTAAAGAGCACCCGACCTTTGAACTGGACGATGATGCTCCTAACCCATTGCCTGAATTCACTCAGCACACTCTCAGGTCATCCGTTGAAGTTGGCCAAATGAGGGACAAATTTGCGGCCTACTTTATTTCTGATGTAGGACGGGTGCACTGGCAAGATGAAATGGTGTAATGTTGTTGTTTATGGTAATAAAAATCCTTATTTGATACCATTACTGAGTGCACTATATTTTTTAAACTCCAATTAATTAAAAAACTTCCCATGTATAACTGAATTTTGTTATGTTCACACACCTGGGCAGGTAAATACACATACGAGTTAAAATGCAGCATTGCTAGTCTGCGTGAAATATATTGGAATGAACAAAGCTGCAGGCCATGAATCAGGAAACCATTTTTTTTCAAGAGAAAATTGTGCAACTAGTTTAAAACAAAGTATGTGATTTTCTCAAAACACAACCCTCAAAACCCAACCCCAATGAAAGTCCATGGGGAATACAAGTCAGCATTGAGTGGATGAATGTAATCTGCTCATGTAATCTGCTCCATTACAAGTTATTACACTAGGCCTTGGAATGACTATACTAGGCCGTGGTATGAGTATAGTAGGCCTTGGGGCTAGTAGTATAGTAATATGTGAAATACCACGGCCTAGTATAGTCATAACAAGGCCTACTCGATTTTGGCCAACTAGTATCTTGTTTCACAAAAAACAAACGGGTGAAACTTGACAAGTTTCAACAGTTTGAAAATAGATTCTAGTTGGTAAAACTAGAGTTATTACACTAGGCCTTGGAATGACTATACTAGGCCGTGGTATTTCAAATATGAGTACAGTAGGCCTTGGGGCTAGTAGTATAGTAATATGTGAAATACCACGGCCTAGTATAGTCATACCAAGGCCTACTGTAATAACTCGATTTTTAACAACTAGCATCTTGTTTCACAAAAAACAAAGTGGTGAAACTAGAAAGAAACTTATTTTTTAGACAAGTTTCAACAGTTTGTTTTTCATGAAACCAGATTCTATTTGGTAAAACTAGAGTTATTACACTAGGCCTTGGAATGACTATACTAGGCCGTGGTATTTCAAATATGAGTATAGTAGGCCTTGGAGCTAGTAGTATAGTAATATGTGAAATACCACGGCCTAGTATAGTCATACCAAGGCCTACTGTAATAACTCGATTTTTAACAACTAGCATCTTGTTTCACAAAAAACAAAGTGGTGAAACTAGAAAGAAACTTTTTTTTAGACAAGTTTCAACAGTTTGTTTTTCATGAAACCAGATTCTATTTGGTAAAACTAGAGTTATTACACTAGGCCTTGGAATGACTATACTAGGCCGTGGTATTTCAAATATGAGTATAGTAGGCCTTGGGGCTAGTAGTATAGTAATATGTGAAATACCACGGCCTAGTATAGTCATACCAAGGCCTACTGTAATAACTCGATTTTTAACAACTAGCATCTTGTTTCACAAAAAACAAACTGGTGAAACTAGAAAGAAACTTATTTTTTAGACAAGTTTCAACAGTTTGTTTTTCATGAAACCAGATTCTATTTGGTAAAACTAGAGTTATTACACTAGGCCTTGGAATGACTATACTAGTCCATGTTATTTCACATATGACTATACTAGCCCTTGGGTTGGTTTTTAACATGTATTTACCCATCAGTGTGTGTGAGCGGCGCAAACAACATTAATGAAACTTATTAATGGTGAACCACAAATGTAAATTTATTTTTTATCACAAAAAAAAAACTAAAAATTATTTTTTACGGCGTTTGGGGGCAGATGGTTTCAATTTGGGGGTGTGCAGGGAATATGCAACACTTGCAGTTGAAGACGGTGTTTGAGGGGAAGGGGCAACAAAACTTGTGGGGGAAGGTAGTCCAGTTAAGGGAATTAAACTTGGAACACTTGTAGGAGAGGAAATCTGTTCAGGTACATTAGTTGTAATGGCATGTCGCCGTAGGCTTGTGTGCCTGGACCGACTTTGGCCCAATGCCCGCCTTGATTGATTTCGCCTTGAAGTAGGGGCAAATATGGAATGTAGGTCCCCCGTCTGCTGGTATGGCAGCTGCTGCTGAGGTGGCGGCTGCTGCTGCAGAGGTGGCGGCTGCTGCTGAGGTGGCGGCTGCTGCTGAGGTGGCGGCTGCTGCTGAGGTGGCTGCTGCTGCTGAGGTGGTTGCTGCTGCTGCTGAGGTGGCGGCTGCTGCTGAGGTGGCGGCTGCTGCTGAGGTGGCGGCTGCTGCTGAGGTGGCTGCTGCTGCTGAGGTGGCTGCTGCTGCTGAGGTGGCTGCTGCTGCTCTTCGTTGTCAGTGCTCGTCCTTGCAGGAGGACTGGTGGCGGCAGTGATGGCCCAGGTTTGCAGAGTGGTGGTGGCAGGGCTACTACATGTTGTTGTAGCGGCAGGGCTGTTCCATGTTTGCCTAGTGGTGGCTGAGCTCCACGCATGCATGGGATTGGCGGTGGTGCTCCAGACAGGAGCAGCGCTTGCCATGGTGGTGTCGGTGAAGTGACCAGCTGCACTCAGACTTGTGGTGGTGTAACGGTGGGTGTCCTGGCTTTGAATAGAGGTGTCCGTGCAGTGGTATGCAGCACAAGTCGGTAGTGAGGTGAAGCGAGTCAATGGTGGCACAGGTGGAAAGGACACCACTGACTGCTGACCGTACCGATTATGCTGCATAGCCTGCAAGAAAGCATTGTTGCAGGCCTGCAGCACATTCAGCTGTTGATCAGGACTAAGGTGTTCCGCCATGCCCTTTTCAATCTTACTAAAAAAATGGTGTGCTGGTCTGTTGAGGTCGGCCTCCAGACGGTCAAGGCGCTGTTCTACAGAATTGAAGCGGTGTTCAAAGTGGTTAAAACCACGTTCCATGAGTGCAAAACCGCTTTCAACTCTGTCGGACAGTGACTTGAGGCTGGAATTAAATGTCTCGCTCAAATGCATAAACTCGGGCAAGACATTCCTGTCCAAGGCCCTCTGCCGCTGGCGGGTAGTGCCCGCATAACCAGTGGCAGAGACCTGGGACAGGGGAACACCTGATGGCCCAGCTTCCTGGTCACCAGCTGTGTGTGTGGTTGACCTGCAAGGTGCTTCCTGGCTGTCGGATGGCTGGGACGGGTCAGAGGACGTCCGAGGAAGGACCGCTCCAGGGCCAGGTTGCAGGGTGCTGCTCCAGGTGCTGTGGAAGAAAGGAAAATCATTACTACCATGCCTTTACAAGAAGCATCAGCTGTGGATTAGAAAAACACAGATTAATAAAAATAAAAACCCAAAATGTATAATACTTACGATCTTGTGGCAAGGACCGGTCTTAGGAACTGCAACGCGTGATAGTGACGGTATCTAGTTCTGGTCCTTGACGCAGATCCACTGCGAACCTGGCCCTCAGCACGAACATCACTGTTGAAGCGGTCCTTGATCGAACGCCAACGTGTTCGGACTTTGTCCACTGTTGATAAAAAAAAACAGTGCCGTCAAGGACAACAGTCACTGCGGCACAATGTAGCAATCCAATACTCAAAACAGTCACTGTAGACCCCGATGACACTGTTGGGTTTCCTGCTAGAATACGCCTAGCACGAAACCCAACAGTGCCGTCAAGGACAACAGTCACTGCGGCACAATGTAGCAATACAATACTCAAAGCAGTCACTGTAGACCCCGATGAAACTGTTGGGTTTCCTGCTAGAATACGCCTAGCACGAAACCCAACAGTGCCGTCAAGGACAACAGTCACTGCGGCACAATGTAGCAATACAATACTCAAAGCAGTCACTGTAGACCCCGATGAAACTGTTGGGTTTCCTGCTAGAATACGCCTAGCACGAAACCCAACAGTGCCGTCAAGGACAACAGTCACTGCGGCACAATACAGAGCAATACAATACTCAAAGCAGTCACTGTAGACCCCGATGACACTGTTGGGTTTCCTGCTAGAATACGCCTAGCACGAAACCCAACAGTGCCGTCAAGGACAACAGTCACTGCGGCACAATGTAGCAATACAATACTCAAAGCAGTCACTGTAGACCCCGATGACACTATTGGGTTTCCTGCTAGAATACGCCTAGCACGAAACCCAACAGTGCCGTCAAGGACAACAGTCACTGCGGCACAATGTAGCAATACAATACTCAAAGCAGTCACTGTAGACCCCGATGACACTGTTGGGTTTCCTGCTAGAATACGCCTAGCACGAAACCCAACAGTGCCGTCAAGGACAACAGTCACTGCGGCACAATACAGAGCAATACAATACTCAAAGCAGTCACTGTAGACCCCGATGACACTGTTGGGTTTCCTGCTAGAATACGCCTAGCACGAAACCCAACAGTGCCGTCAAGGACAACAGTCACTGCGGCACAATGTAGCAATACAATACTCAAAGCAGTTACTGTAGACCCCGATGACACTGTTGGGTTTCCTGCTAGAATACGCCTAGCACGAAACCCAACAGTGCCGTCAAGGACAACAGTCACTGCGGCACAATACAGAGCAGGGAAATACTCACTAAACGCCTTTTTGGAGGATGCTGTGGCGCTGTCCCAGCCATCCATCAACGCTGCGGCCACCTCATTCCATAGCCGCCGGGTCACCACATTGTCCTTGTACAGCCGGTCACGGCTGTCCCACAACGGCGAACGCTCCTGGACCAGGCTGATGAGCTGCTCATTATCCAGGTAGACGTCTTCATCCCGTTGTGGAACCTAGACAAAACACATTCATTAGAATAATCAAATTTAAATTGAATAAAAAGTTACAAAAAAAGAAACAAAAAAAAGAGTAAAAATAGAAGATAAAAAATAAAGAACATTACAAATCATTTGATACTTACATTCCGTATCACCACCGGGACTTGGCTTCGCTGCTCCTGCTCTTCGCCCTCACTAGTGCCGTCCGCAGATGATGATGACGATGTCTTAAGAAAGTTGAAAAAAACGTAAGAGATTTGGAGAAGCAGCAGATATACTTACCAGATGCACGAAAATAATCACCTCACGGTCTGCTTGCGCCAATTCCTGCCGCGATGGGGAATACTCGGATTCTGAAGACATACTGCATGTAAAAATAATAAAAATCATTAGTACATACATAATTTAAAAGGACAGGCATATAATGTAATATACTCACATTCTTCGCTGATATAATGGGTTCTTGGTTGACTGTCTGCTCTTCAATCTGTCAGTGTAGTAGTGGCAGACTTTTGGCAGGCACCTCCTTTATATAGACTTTTTTTTTTTGACTTTAGAAGATTCTAACTAGGATAAAAAGTGGACACCACCCAAAAAACGCAGCGCTAAAAAATCGCATACCTGCGCATGCCAGTGCGCACGTATGCGCATCCATAGGCTATAATGGCCATTTTTAGCGCAAAACGTGCGCATACGTGCACATGCGCTTTTTTCCAGGGCCAAAAAATGCAACATGCAGCGTCTGGAAAATACCAACGCACACCCCAAAAAAACGCATACATGCGCTTACAAGCGCGCATGTATGCGCACCCATGTTAAATATAGGGGAAAAATCGCATGCGCACGTATGCGTTTTTTTCCAGCACTAAAAAACGCAAATGTGAAACCAGCCTTAGACATTTAACCAGCATGCACTTGCAAGCGTGGACACAACACCAAACCTCAAGTGCCACATGTGCAACTGATCACAACGAAGGTAGTCAGCAATGCTACATTGTTTCCCCCACTGTAAGCCCACCGGTTAGCACAGCAGCAAATGTTGAGGTGTCATTGCAAGGCCACAGCAGTCAGGGAATCCCACTGTTATATCAACGAAAGACTGATTCTAGGCCATCAGAAAGAACACCAACTCCATCACCATCATCAACCCTCTCTCAGTCCGCCCTGTCCACCGCTACTTCCACCATATGCAGCTCTCAAGTCCAGCTCACCCTCCCAGACACTATGAGTAGGTCAAGAAAGTACTCAGTCTCTCATCCGCGTACACTGGGTTTGAACGCCCACATTGCCAAACTAATCTCGTTTGAGATGATGCCCTTTCGGTTGGTGGAAAGCGCAGCTTTCCGCGAACTCATGGCTTATGCAGTACCACGCTATGACCTACCCAGTCGCCACTTCTTCTCTCGCAAAGCCATCCCAGCCCTCCACCATCATGTGAAAGACCGCATTGTCCATGCACTCAAGCAGTCAGTGAGCGGAAAGGTGCACCTCACAACTGATGCATGGTCCAGTCGGCATGGCCAGGGCCGTTACGTGTCCATCACTGCGCACTGGGTTAATGTGGTGGATGCAGGGTCCACAGGGGACAGCGGTGGTGGGACAGTGCTGCCTAGCCCACGGTATTGCATATATAGGAAGGAGAGAAGTCCGGCTTTCAGGATCGCGCTGTTCCAGTCCAAAGTTCACAAGGAGTTAATCCAAGGACCAAGCAGTGATTATAACTTTCTTTTTATTCCAAAAACTCTACGTGTTTCGTGTATACACTGTACACTTCCTCAGGAGCAAAGTTACACTGGCATCACATTCCATTCTCCTTATATACTAACTCCCCCAGGAAGTGAGGTAGGTGCTCATTGCACTTAAAAAAATTCACACATAACTATCAACATATTGTAAAATCACAAAAATCACTAAAATTCATCTATAAAACACACTTATATAAAAACACACATATGTAAAACTTCACACTAGAAAAAATGTAAAACATTATAATAAAATTATGATTATACTCAATAAAAGTCTAAAATTCTTGGTACAACATATCAATTAGCAGAACAACATTCACAAATCTCTTATATAACTGCACTTATACTTTCCTTTCAGTATTAACCCTTCATTCAACATATTATACTTTTACTTTCCTTATATTTCAGGCAGATGATCATATATTAATTAATGTATGTACTCCTATGCGGATTCGATCCTGCACAGCAGACCCATGCTCTGCACTCAAGAAACTTTTCTGTTCTCTCAGCCAAAGGGTCCACATCTTCAGAGATGTCAGT
The DNA here is from genome assembly GCF_039654945.1 of Dendrobates tinctorius. Taxonomy (NCBI): domain Eukaryota; kingdom Metazoa; phylum Chordata; class Amphibia; order Anura; family Dendrobatidae; genus Dendrobates; species Dendrobates tinctorius. The sequence goes on along the minus strand of NW_027361775.1, from coordinate 14,836,772 downwards.
TCCTTTTCAAGGCACCAGCCAACTATTCAATCATAGTAAAATGCCGCCGATTGTATCTCTTTATATGTTAGCGATATGATCATTCCCTTGCTGTAATGTTATAGCATGGACATCACACAATTATCAGATGCCAATACTACTCTAATCCTTAGCAGACAAATATGCAGAGCACCAAAATTATTTAAAGATGTCAGATATTTCATTTAAACCGTATGGTTGCAGAGTCTGCAACCTGTGAATCCAGTAAATTTCCTTTCTCATCAGAATGACACTCCTGTTCACAGTGTCTTCTGAAACATAATCAATTGGGGCCACTTTAATACATGGTTTCTTCCCATGTTTTATAGTGCAATGTTTTGATACTCCATGGAACATAAAACCTTCAATTATATTGTGTCTGTGCGAATTCATGCGGTTATGCAGTTCTTGTGTGGTTTTACCCACATACTGTAAACCACATTCGCATTCTATCAGATATATCACAAAACTACTTTTACAATTCAGGGAAAACTTTATATCAAACACCTTATTATTCTGAATTGATCTGAATGTGGTCATATTATGCATAATCATGCCACAACACAGACACCGAGCGGTATTACATTTAAAGACTCCTGGTTTTTTGCACTGTTCATCCCTAATTTTTTCTTTTTTCAGGCGACTGGGGGCCAGTATATTTCTAAGAGTAGAGGATCTTTTAAAGGTTAGTCCTGGTTTATTTGGTAGCATACTCCCCAACACTGGATCATTAAGAAGAACAGACCAATGATCCTGTAAAATATTCCTAATTTTTTTATTTTGTTTAGTAAAATTAGTTAAAAAGTTTAAGGAGAAACTATCATTCTCTTTTTCTTTTTTCTTAGGATTTACTAGGTCCATCTGTTCCAAACCTGCGCACTCATTATATGCTTTTTCTAGCAGTTTTTTTGGGTAGTTTTTCTCAATAAACCTATTTTTCAATTCCTTGGCTTGTAATACAAAATCTGGCTCTAAACTACAATTTTTCTTAATCCTTTTATACTGGTTCTTCGGGACATTGATTAACCATTTATAATAATGGCCACTATTAAAATCTAACAGACTATTTGCATCACACTTCTTAAAAAAAGTTTTAGTAAAAATCTTCCCTTCTGAATGGAAAATGGTCAGATCCAAATAATCTATACTCTCCATATTATAGACCCATGAAAAGGTGAGACCCCAATCATTCCTCTGAATGCTCTCCAGAAATTGTTCTATGTTATTACATTTATTATCAAAGACTATCATAAGGTCATCTATGTACCGTTTAAAAAATATAATATGCTCTGAAAAAATGGAATTTTCTATATAAATGAATTCAAAAATGGCCATAAATAGGTTAGCGAAAGTTGGCGCTACTTTCGAACCCATTGCGGTACCGACTTGTTGGTGATATAGTTTTCCCTGAAAGTCAAAAAAGTTATTGTGCAGTATAAACCTCATGCTATCCATTAAAAAGGCTTTCTGACTCAATGGTAAACGGGCATCTTCTTTCACATATCTCCCAAAACAATACAATCCTAGATCATGTCTAATATTTGAATAGAGGGATGCAACATCTATAGTCAGAAACATGTATGAATCTTTCCACACTATATCCTTCATCAAATGAATCAGCTGGGCAGAATCCCTAAGAAAACTTTTCACAGACATCACATGGAAATACATAATATTATCTACATACGCTGCCAATCCTGACGTGAGAGAACCTATGCCAGAAATGATGGGCCTCCCTGGGGGGTGGTTTTGATCCTTATGAATCTTAGGAAGATGATAGAAAAAAGCCCTAGGGGGATTTTTCATAGTCAGAAAATTATATTCATTTTTATTTAAAATCCCCTCCTTTTTTCCAGTTGCAATTAATTTATTATATTCAGTTACCGCACTCTTATAAATATCCATTGTGACCACTTTATATGTATTCTCATCATTTAATATTCTATATGCCTCTTTCAAATATTCCTTCCTATCTTGGATTACAACCCCCCCTTATCAGCTGGTCTAATAACCACCTCTGTGTTCTCTTTCAGACTTTTAACAGCCTCCCTTTCTGCTTTAGTCATATTTCTTTCATTTTTATAATCTGCAGGATTTATATTCTCAAAATCCTTCAGTACTAAATCAGAAAATGTTTTTAAATGGTGTCCCTGGTTCTGTATCGGGTAAAAATTAGATTTATTCCTCAATGTAGTGTGTAATATTTCATTTTTAGTATGCTGTAATGAAACTTCCTCATCTAAAGACACTTTTTTTACTATCCTGTATCAGGAAGTGCCTTTTTACCGTTAATTTTCTGATAAAAGTTTGCAAATCAATAAAAAGATCCAGTTCCTGTGAATTCGTGACAGGACAAAAGGATAATCCTTTTTGCAACACAGAAATTTCTGCTGTATTTAATATGATAGATGATAAATTAAAAATATTATTTATTATTTTGTTTTCTGGTGTCGGTATCTTTATTCTATTTTGTTGCGTTTGCCCCCCTCTGCAGCCTCTGTAACACTTTTTCTTTTTCTTGGCTGGTTTGAAAAAAAGTGCGTTATTACATTCTGCTGGTTTTTTCCCTTCACTAAAAAAGACGGTATATCATCTTGAAAGGATTGTTTCTTCTTTTGTTCACTACTGTTAAATTTTGGAAGAAAAGGGACCAAACTGCTCTGATTTTTAGAGTTATCAATAATACACATTTTGTTCAACTCTTGTGAGTTGTCACATACAATGGACTCCTTCTCTGCAACTGCAATATCTGTCGCTCCCACAATTAAATTATCATCCAACCCCACTTGGGGGAGAATATAAATATTTTGTCTATGATCATCAATTTTATCCAGGAGATTGCTCTTCATGTTATCATCTGAAAAATTAATCATATCCGGGGGTTCAATCCTCATAGGAGTCATAGGAGGTGGCAAGCTTTTATTTCCATCTTTCCTATTCACCTGTTTTTTATCCTGATTTTTCCCACTTCTCTTTATTGCATCTACACTCACTGGCCACTTTATTAGGTACACCTGTCCAACTGTGTGTTAAGACTTAATTTCTAATCAGCCAATCACATGGCGGCAACTCAGTGCATTTAGGCATGTAGACATGGTCAAGACAATCTCCTGCAGTTCAAACCGAGCATCAGTATGGGGAAGAAAGGTGATTTGAGTGCCTTTGAACGTGGCATGATTGTTGGTGCCAGAAGGGCTGGTCTGAGTATTTCAGAAACTGCTGATCTACTGGGATTTTCACGCACAACCATCTCTAGGGTTTACAGAGAATGGTCCGAAAAAGAAAAAAAATCCAGTGAGCGGCAGTTCTGTGGCTGGAAATGCCTTGTTGATGCCAGAGGTCAGAGGAGAATGGGCATACTGGTTCGAGCTGATAGAAAGGCAACAGTGACTCAAATTGCCACCCGTTACAACCAAGGTAGGCAGAAGAGCATCTCTGAACGCACAGTGCGTCGAACTTTGAGGCAGATGGGCTACAGCAGCAGAAGACCACACTGGGTACCACTCCTCTCAGCTAAGAACAGGCATCTGATGGCTACTTTCAGCAGGATAATGCACCATGTCATAAAGCTCGAATCATCTCAGATTGGTTTCTTGAACATGACAATGAGTTCACTGTACTCAAATGGCCTCCTCAGTCACCAGATCTCAATCCAAAAGAGCATCTTTGGGATGTGGTGGAACGGGAGATTCGCATCAGGGATGTGCAGCCGACAAATCTGCGCTAACTGTGTGATGCCATCATGTCAATATGGTCCAAAATCTCTGAGGAATGCTTCCAGCACCTTGTTGAATCTCTGCCACGAAGAATTGAGGCAGTTCTGAAGGCAAAAGGGGGTCCAACCCGTTACTAGCATGGTGTACCTAATAAAGTGGCCAGTGAGTGTATTTGTTCTATTATTTTCTTAATCTGCATCTGTGAGTCTATAACTTCCCCAGTAACATTAGTATTATTGGTGGTATTTATATCAACTATTTTTACTAGTGCACCCAAATCATTATTTCTTGAATTATCCGTCACATCCATTTTGTCATTGTCACTATTGTCACTAATGATCCGTGGTTCGCTTATTTCAGCTTTCATATCATTAATATTTTCATTTCCATTTTTATTTTCATTTTCATTCTTATTAGTGTAATTTTCAGTAATCACTGTTTCACATAAACCCGTCTGTTTTACTTGTGCATCAATGTTTTTGGGGACCTCACTTACTATAGTTTCAAAAGAAGGTTTTTGTGTAATCTTCAAATTGGTCTTTGTAAAATTTGGAGTATTTTCACTATAAAAAATTTTTTTATTTCCATTTCTGGGTGTACGTGTAGGCACCATAGGAATTTGAGGGGTGTTTTTCTGTATATTCCCATCTCCCTTATTCACATTCATTATATTGTTCTTCCCACAATCTAGTGTGTTTTTATCAATACTATTCGCTTTCTTATAATCATCTCTATCTCTATATAGTTTGCGTGCCTTTCTCTTAATTATTTCTTGTTCAGCTTGTAAGAGCCTAGATGTAATAGCTGTGTTAATCCTATTAAATTCCGGGTGTGTCCCAAAATGAAGGAGTTCTAATGATAAATTAGAAATCCTTTCTACTAATGTCTCTGCCAAAGACGTTCTTTTTTTAAAAAGTAGTTGCAGTAAACCCTGCATGCATTTAAATAAAACCTCATTCCATTCAGAACAAAAACTTAAATCATGTGGAAAAGGGGACGAATGATTAACCCTCAATCCCCTTGGGCATAAATTCTCATCTAAATATATAGAGAGAAACCTAGCATCAGTGTAAAAATGCAATTCATCCTTCAGAAAATCTTCTAACTGATTGAACAGTTTTTTCATTTTAGCCATGTCTTCCCCTGTAAAGGGTGTCGTATCATCCACATTAATAGTCTTATTTGCTCCAGTCCCAATAGTCTGTACAATAAGTCGTTCCCGGGAAGAAAGGCGATGAGGAAAATATTCCATATTTCTGCCCTAGTGCAGCTATCCAAAGAGGAAATTCAATTTCCAATGTGAACTATAAAAAAGGGGGAGACAGAAGCGCACAATAGGGTCTTATCCAATGATATAAACGTTTCAACAGATATGGATCCACTCACCTGGTTCAGTTGTGTGGAACACAACAACCATAAGCACAAATGGGTAGGATCCGATGAACAGCAGCAATCAGCCGGTCACTAGAATTGCATATATAGGAAGGAGAGAAGTCCGGCTTTCAGGATCGTGCTGTTCCAGTCCAAAGTTCACAAGGAGTTAATCCAAGGACCAAGCAGTGATTATAACTTTCTTTTTATTCCAAAAACTCTACGCGTTTCGTGTACACACTGTACACTTCCTCAGGAGCAAAGTTACACTGGCATCACATTCCATTCTCCTTATACACTACCTCCCCCAGGAAGTGAGGTAGGTGCTCATTGCACTTAAAAAAATTCACACATAACTATCAACATAATGTAAAATCACAAAAATCACTAAAATTCATCTATAAAACACACTTATATAAAAACACACATATGTAAAACTTCACACTAGAAAAAATGTAAAACATTATAATAAAATTATGATTATACTCAATAAAAGTCTAAAATTCTTGGTACATCATATCAATTAGCAGAACAACATTCACAAATCTCTTATATAACTGCACTTATATTTTCCTTTCAGTATTAACCCTTCATTCAACAGAGCTGTCAGTTCCTTTTCAAGGCACCAGCCAACTATTCCAATCATAGTAAAATGCCGCCGATTGTATCTCTTTATATGTTAGCGATATGATCATTCCCTTGCTGTAATGTTATAGCATGGACATCACACAATTATCAGATGCCAATACTACTCTAATCCTTAGCAGACAAATATGCAGAGCACCAAAATTATTTAAAGATGTCAGATATTTCATTTAAACTGTATGGTTGCAGAGTCTGCAACCTGTGAATCCAGTAAATTTCCTTTCTCATCAGAATGACACTCCTGTTCACAGTGTCTTCTGAAACATAATCAATTGGGGCCACTTTAATACATGGTTTCTTCCCATGTTTTATAGTGCAATGTTTTGATACTCCATGGAACATAAAACCTTCAATTATATTGTGTCTGTGCGAATTCATGCAGTTATGCAGTTATTGTGTGGTTTTACCCACATACTGTAAACTACATTCGCATTCTATCAGATATATCACAAAACTACTTTTACAATTCAGGGAAAACTTTATATCAAACACCTTATTATTCTGAATTGATCTGAATGTGGTCATATTATGCATAATCATGCCACAACACAGACACCGAGCGGTATTACATTTAAAGACTCCTGGTTTTTTGCACTGTTCATCCCTAATTTTTTCTTTTTTCAGGCGACTGGGGGCCAGTATATTTCTAAGAGTAGAGGATCTTTTAAAGGTTAGTCCTGGTTTATTTGGTAGCATACTCCCCAACACTGGATCATTAAGAAGAACAGACCAATGATCCTGTAAAATATTCCTAATTTTTTTATTTTGTTTAGTAAAATTAGTTAAAAAGTTTAAGGAGAAACTATCATTCTCTTTTTCTTTTTTCTTAGGATTTACTAGGTCCATCTGTTCCAAACCTGCGCACTCATTATATGCTTTTTCTAGCAGTTTTTTTGGGTAGTTTTTCTCAATAAACCTATTTTTCAATTCCTTGGCTTGTAATACAAAATCTGACTCTAAACTACAATTTTTCTTAATCCTTTTATACTGGTTCTTCGGGACATTGATTAACCATTTATAATAATGGCCACTATTAAAATCTAACAGACTATTTGCATCACACTTCTTAAAAAAAGTTTTAGTAAAAATCTTCCCTTCTGAATGGAAAATGGTCAGATCCAAATAATCTATACTCTCCATATTATAGACCCATGAAAAGGTGAGACCCCAATCATTCCTCTGAATGCTCTCCAGAAATTGTTCTATGTTATTACTTTTATTATCAAAGACTATCATAAGTTCATCTATGTACCGTTTAAAAAATATAATATGCTCTGAAAAAATGGAATTTTCTATATAAATGAATTCAAAAATGGCCATAAATAGGTTAGCGAAAGTTGGCGCTACTTTCAAACCCATTGCGGTACCGACTTGTTGGTGATATAGTTTTCCCTGAAAGTCAAAAAAGTTATTGTGCAGTATAAACTTCATGCTATCCATTAAAAAGGCTTTCTGACTCAATGGTAAACGGGCATCTTCTTTCACATATCTCCCAAAACAATACAATCCTAGATCATGTCTAATATTTGAATAGAGGGATGCAACATCTATAGTCAGAAACATGTATGAATCTTTCCACACTATATCCTTCATCAAATGAATCAGCTGGGCAGAATCCCTAAGAAAACTTTTCACAGACATCACATGGAAACACATAATATTATCTACATACGCTGCCAATCCTGACGTGAGAGAACCTATGCCAGAAATGATGGGCCTCCCTGGGGGGTGGTTTTGATCCTTATGAATCTTAGGAAGATGATAGAAAAAAGCCCTAGGGGGGATTTTTCATAGTCAGAAAATTATATTCATTTTTATTTAAAATCCCCTCCTTTTTTCCAGTTGCAATTAATTTATTATATTCAGTTACCGCACTCTTATAAATATCCATTGTGACCACTTTATATGTATTCTCATCATTTAATATTCTATATGCCTCTTTCAAATATTCCTTCCTATCTTGGATTACAACTCCCCCCCCCTTATCAGCTGGTCTAATAACCACCTCTGTGTTCTCTTTCAGACTTTTAACAGCCTCCCTTTCTGCTTTAGTCATATTTCTTTCATTTTTATAATCTGCAGGATTTATATTCTCAAAATCCTTCAGTACTAAATCAGAAAATGTTTTTAAATGGTGTCTATGATTGGAACAGTTGGCTGGTGCCTTGAAAAGGAACTGACAGCTCTGGAGATGTGGAGCCTTTGGCTGAGAGAACAGAAAAGTTTCTTGAGTGCAGAGCATGGGTCTGCTGTGCAGGATCGAATCCGCATAGGAGTACATACATTAATTAATATATGATCATCTGCCTGAAATATAAGAAAAGTATAATATGTTGAATGAAGGGTTAATACTGAAAGGAAAATTTAAGTGCAGTTATATAAGAGATTTGTGAATGTTGTTCTGCTAATTGATATGATGTACCAAGAATTTTAGACTTTTATTGAGTATAATCATAATTTTATTATAATGTTTTACATTTTTTCTAGTGTGAAGTTTTACATATGTGTGTTTTTATATAAGTGTGTTTTATAGATGAATTTTAGTGATTTTTGTGATTTTACATTATGTTGATAGTTATGTGTGAATTTTTTTAAGTGCAATGAGCACCTACCTCACTTCCTGGGGGAGTTAGTATATAAGGAGAATGGAATGTGATGCCAGTGTAACTTTTCTCCTGAGGAAGTGTACAGTGTGTACACGAAACGCGTAGAGTTTTTGGAATAAAAAGAAAGTTATAATCACTGCTTGGTCCTTGGATTAACTCCTTGTGAACTTTGGACTGGAACAGCGCGATCCTGAAAGCCGGACTTCTCTCCTTCCTATATATGCAATTCTAGTGACCGGCTGATTGCTGCAGTTCATCGGATCCTACCCATTTGTGCTTATGGTTGTTGTGTTCCACACAACTGAACCAGGTGAGTGGATCCATATCTGTTGAAACGTTTATATCATTGGATAAGACCCTATTGTGCGCTTCTGTCTCCCCCTTTTTTATAGCCCACGGTATAGGAAACAGTTGGCTGTAGGCGTTCGACCCTCCTCCTCCTCCAGAAGCGAAAGCTCGTCCACAGAGCGCAGTCGTACGATCACTCCATCTGCAGCTGCCACTGTTGCACACGAGGTGTCCCCCTATCGAGCAGCTAGTGGAAAGCGTCAGCAGGCTGTGTTGCAGATGATGTGTTTGGGCGACAGACACACTGCCGAGGTGCTGGCCGAGTACTTGAAGCGACAAACTGAGTCATGGCTGGGCAGTGTACATCTTGAGGCAGGCAAGGTAGTTAGTGATAACGGCCGTAATTTTGTGGCAGCCATAGCCCTTTCAAAACTCAGCCACATACCTTGCTTGGCTCACACCTTGAACCTGGTGGTGCAGTGCTTCCTCAAAAATTATCCGGAGTTAACAGCCCTGCTCCAGAAGGTGCGAAGACTGTGCGCGCACATCCGCCGGTCGCCTGTACACTCCGTTCGTATGCAGAAGCTGCAGCGATTGCTCCACCTTCCCAACCACCGCCTCATTATCGACATTGCAACAAGGTGGAACTCCACCCTGCACATGGTGGAGCAGCTGTGCGAGCAGAGGCAGGCCATAATGCATTTGTGGGAGGATACACGGCCAGGCACTTTGAGAGCAGACATGGAGTTGACAGGTGTGCAGTGGTCGAAACTGAAAGACCTCTGTAAAGTCCTTCAGTGTTTTGAGGAATGCACACGGCTGGTAAGCGCAGACGACGCCATCCTAAGCATGAGCATCCCACTTATGCGTCTGCTCATGCAAACTTTGACGCACCTTAAGGAGCAGGCTTCTGCAGCCAGTGTTGATGAGGAGGAAGAGGAGGAGGGAGTCCTTGATGACATTCAGCCATTGTCTGCTCACGGACCTCTCCTGGACGAGATGGAGGAAGAAGAGGAGGAGGAGGAGGAGGATGATGGGGATGATTACTTAGGGGAGGAGGATGCATCTCGTGGGGCAAGTGAAAATGTTGGCGTGGCAAGGTCTGGTACAGGGTTTGTGCGTGACTGGAGGGATGTGGATTTGCCAGAAAGTGCTCCTCCAACCAGCACTCGCAGTGCATCATTGACACCGGGAACATTGGCCCACATGTCAGATTATGCCTTGCAGATCCTAAAAAGGGACCCCTGCATTGCCAAAATGATGAACGATGACGACTACTGGTTGGCCAGCATCCTGGATCCACACTATAAAGGCAAATTACAAAACATCATGCCACAGGAGAACCTTGACCTAATATTGGCTAATAAACAAGCAACTCTGGTAAATCGGTTGCTTGAGGCATTCCCAGCACACAGCAGCGGTGATGGTTCTCACACGAGCCGTACGGGCCAGGGGCAGCTTGGCAGAGGTGTTCGTGGTGCACACAGCAGAAGTGGCGTTGGAGACAGGGGTTTCATGACAATGTTGTGGACTGATTTTTCAAGTACCGCTCACACAACTGGTAATACTGCATCGATGGAAAGTGACAGGAGACAGCAGTTGTCAACTATGGATACAAACTACTTTTCCTCCCATATCGATGTTCTCCCACACAGGTCATTCCCCTTTGAGTATTGGGCCGCTAAACTGGACACCTGGCCTGAATTGGCACAATATGCCTTACAGGAGCTCGCTTGCCCAGCTGCAAGTGTGCTATCGGAAAGAGTCTTCAGTGCAGCTGGATCAATCCTGACAGAAAAAAGGACCCGTCTGTCAACCCAAAATGTGGATAATCTGACCTTCATTAAAATGAACCACGCATGGGTTTCCAAGGATTTTGTCCCACCTTCCCCTGATGACACATAGGGTGACAGAAAAATGGCTTGCTTTGGTCCACCTCTTCCTGGGACTTGACCTATTTCACCTTTTGCATCAGCTGAATATCCAACATCAACATATGCCACTTTCTAAAACTCCCCAACTGTGCTGCCTCCCCCCCCATGGCTGGTGTCACCACCTAGCGCACGACACCGTGCGAGTGCCGTTGCCCTGGACAGGTGGGTAGGCCGACTCTTGGGCGCGGGCACTGGCACAGGGTCCCTCATAGTGCAATCAAGTGTCTCTGACGGTGGTGGTGCACACCCGCCGTCAGACACACCGCCGTACTATGAGGGGCCCAGTGCCAGTACCGACGCCCACGAGTCCACGAGCATTTGCAATCTTTACCTCTCCCTGCTCCTCCGCTGTGTAGTCTGGGCCGTCAAATCCATACTGTGCCTGACACCGTTTGAGCCTGCCTCCTGATGTATAGACATATATTTTGAATGTGTACGCTATCCATACATGTTATCTGGGGATACGGTACCCTTTCTAACCTTTGTGCAATCACGTGCAATCCATACTGGGCCTAACACCGTCTGAGCCTGCCTCCTGATGTATAGACATATATTTTGAATGTGTACGCTATCCATACATGTTATCTGGGGATACGGTACCCTTTCTTACCTTTGTGCAATCACGTGCAATCCATACTGGGCCTAACACCGTCTGAGCCTGCCTCCTGATGTATAGACATATATTTTGAATGTGTACGCTATACATACATGTTATCTGGGGATACGGTACCCTTTCTCACCTTTGTGCAATCACATGTAATTCATACTGGGCGTGAGAACGGCTGGCGAGCTGTTAAGCAAGCTACAGCACCTGTGGTTTGCACACGTAAGTTTTTCATTTTTTCAGGAATGACGGTTAGGCCTAATTCCGGAACTGCGGTTGACCTGCACTTACTGGGAAATCATTGTTCGCGGGTAATAATTGTAATCAGTGATCCCCATCACTAACGTTGTTCAGCGGGTTATCTGCACCTGTAAGCGACAAACGCTGGCCTTTTCAGTGTAGCGCACATGCAGCCACGGACATGTAAGGGCATGACACACCAGTTATTGGCCAATCTCATGTGCCAGAGCCTCACGTGTCCCTCTAGTAAGCCGGACTCGGACCGCGGGGCATGACGGAGTCTCGTTCGTTAACGGAATTAAGCTTGCAATGTGTGCATCTGTTCTGTAGCTGGCATGGTTGAGGTTTCCCAGGTGGAGTCGAATTTAACCGTAGGCTCCACTCCTGGTGGTGCCCTTCTGGACATTCCTTTAAGGTTCAGCTTTGCAACCATACTGCCCACGTAAAACAAACACTTTGCCTTCATGAACGCTGTTTGGAGGGTCATGACTCGTGGGAATAACGCCGCCCAATCAGTTAACCTGCTAGAGAGATCGTTCGTTGCTCCCAAGCATGACATCACACTCCCTAGGACGAAGGTAATGCCACTGTGGCGACCGTACTCCTGGGGGCGACACAAGTGCACTGATGCCCAGCCACTGCTCGATGAATCTGCTGGTACATTGACCCAGACCACTACATTCCCCTCGCACGCTACACGGCCTGAATCTGACCCTGATGAAACTCAGGTTACCCTTCCCATATACAGTTCCATCTTACACGGTGACAAAGAGGAAGCTGCAGATGAAAGTGCAGGTTCGGCCCACCCGCCATCAGACACACCACTGTACTATCAGGGGCCCTGTGCCAGTGCCGTCACCAACGAGTGGGCCCCCCCTGCTTGCTCAGGATCACAGCACTTGCAAAGTTGAAATACTGTGCAGTGAGATGGAAGATGGGGACGACGAGGAGTCCAGACAAGTACAGGGATTCCCTAGCGAGGAGACTTATTTGATTGTTTTCAATGTTGGGACAGCAATTTTTGGGGAGCACTATACTCTGGAGAATGATAGATGGGGCCCACCATACACTGGAACATTCCAAAGGTGGACATCAGACACTGGAGCAGCATTTACAGGGCCCATTATACACTAGAGCATTAGAAATGGGGCCCATTATGTTTGGAGCATTATTTGGGCCCATAAGACAGTGGAGCTTCATCCATGGGGACCAACATAAACTGTAGCATTATGTGGAGCTCATCATATACTGTTTCAAACATTATATGGGACCAGTGATTCTGTATGGAGAAATAGATGGGCCTCGTCATGAGATGTAAAAAGTGAAGTATTTTTCATTGTACTATACCACTATTTCTCTGACATATCAGAGCATGATGAGTTGTGGTATGTGTTAAAGGGGCGCTGTTTCGCCCAGGGCACATGAAAACCTGGAGCCAGCCCTCCCCCCCCACAGTCTGTAGCCAAATAACCCCCATTTTTCAGTGCGTAACTTGTATTATGAAGTTAATTAAGGTTGACAAGCTTAAGTAAGAAGAATTGATGCTTTTGGCATTCAAATGGGCACTGTTGGTGTGTTTCCTGTCCTCCTCTCACTGCCGACTTTTATTCCCCATTGACTTACATTGGGTTTCGTGTTTCGGGACGACCCCGACTTTTCCCTATAATCGGACGATCTTGCTCGACCCGACTTTTGGAAAAGTCGGGTTTCACGAAACGAAACGCGACCCTAAAAATCCAAAAGTCGCTCAACTCTACCCACAACTTTTATTGTAACAGAAATATGAACCCCACTTGCCACAGCTACAGGGCAAGTGGAAAGAGTCGGGCAAAGCACCAGAATTGGCGCATGTAACACATGTGCCTTTTCTGGGCAGCTGCGGTATGCTATTTTTAGGTAGGGTACCTATTTCAAGGTTCAAGGGCCCCTTTCCAGCCTAAGAATACCATCCCTCGCCTGTCAGCTTTAGCAATACTGGTTGTCAAAAATGGGGGGCCTTATGCTGTTTTTTTAAATTATTTAATTAAATAATTAAAAAAAACAGTGTGGGGACCCATCTATTCTTGATAGCTAACCTTGCTAATGCTGGCAGCTGAGAGTTGCAGCCCCCAGCTGTGAGTTTTGCGTGGCTGGTAATAGAAAATAGAGGGGAAATAACACCAGGTTTTTTCATTCATTTATTTGTTCATTCACAGCGCAGGTGGTGAGTGAGGAATAATCTCATCAGCCGCTCCTGTTGTCACTGTAATTAACGGAAGCAGGTGTAGGCTGATGGGAGTAATAGTCCTATCAGCTGTCGCCTGCTCTCATTGTTATCTCTTGAATACAACCCTCATCATTCTACCTTGCTCACACTGATCGTCAGCAAAGCAGGGAAGAATTTGAGCGTCTTCAGCACCTGGCGCCGGGGAACAGCGTTTACTGTAGCGCTCATCCGTGTGGTACTGATGCGGCACACGGGTGGTACACGGTTGCCACACGTATGATGCAAGTATTACACACCAAACTGGCCTAATTGTGAGTATGAGATCACATCAGTATTCATCTTCTTTACTTCCCCACTCTTCCTTTTTCCTTCTGCCTCCCCAAACATTCACAATAATAATTTTATTACTATTACTGTATATCTTTGATTGTTTGAGCACTAATTAGTAAAAATTTTACTCAACACATTCAAACAAACATCAGTTATGTGTATATATATATATATATATATATTAGGGTGCCAAGGAAAAATGAACTTTGCAAATTGGTAAGTCTTACCCCTCAAATTTGTTCCTTTTGGCATAAGGATTCACCATGTAAAATATGTTGACATTAAATTTAGATTTACCACTTGCTCAAGGCATGTGTCAAGGCATGTGAATTATTCCATGTGGACTAGTAAAAAAAAAAAAAAAAAGAATGTAAAAAAACCTAAAAGTTCAAATCACCCCCATTTCGCCCCATTGAAAATTAATGGGTTAAAAAAAAATATACACACATTTGGTATCGCCGCGTTCAGGAACGCCCTATCTATCAAAAAATAAAGTCAATTAATCTGATCGGTAAACGGCATAACATACCATACATAATGCGGGATTTGCATGACGATAAATACTAAACAAACATTTAAAACTGCAATATGATGTGCCATTGAGCAACCAATATATGATAACTAATCTTAAAAAAGAAAATTATAAAATATCTATGACCAAAAAGGAACAAAATTAGGAGGTAAGACCTTCAAAAACTTGCGACTTAATTTTTACCATGCATTTCCTTGGCACTCTAATATATATAAATAAAAACAAAAAAATAGCTAAAAAATTGCAATAGGGTGCAAGAGGCTTCCAGGCATGTACCAAACCAAGCTTGAAAAAGGTCCACACTTGGGACTGAAATGTCGCACATGGGCCAATAAACTTTACGTATTTTTTTCATCTATTGGTGTGCTGCCTTCATTTTTTCTGTCTCTCTCGCTCTCTCTCTCTATATATATATATACACACACATTACATGTGTGCATGTCTTTCCACATATATGTGTGTGCATGTACTTATTGTATGTGTGTGAGATATATACAGTATATAGATATACTCTCTGAGGCTTACCACATATGATGGCATTATATACATTCTCTGAGGCATACCACGTATGATGCCATTAGATGCCTCATCAGTTATGTTAGATTAAAGGGAATCTGTCACCCCTTTTTTGAGATATCATATAATGATATCATTCAATTGTGTGTCACATAAGGATTCTCTTAGTACTTTTGCTTCCCTCTGACCCCGCACCTTTCATGCATAAATACCTTTTTTATATCGGTTCAGATGTATGTAAACTGTCACTGTCTGGTCCGCTGGGTGGGGCTTATTTACCTGCTCCCCCCCTCCCTGTCTTGCTCTATGCATTTCTTCTTGTGTAGAGCAAGACAGAGAGGGGGAAGCAATTGAATAAGCCCCGCCCATCGGACCAGACCGTGACAGTTTACATACATCTGAACCAATATAAAAAAGGTATTTATGCATGAGAGGTGCGGGGTCAGGGGGAAACAAAAGTACTAAGAGAATCCTTATGTGACACACAATTGAATGATATCATTATATGATATCTCAAAAAAGGGGTGACAGATTCCCTTTAAGTCTCTTTAAGAGCTTTACACTGACATAGCAGAGTTGTATCACTGATCAGCATACAGCAACGTGACGATCATTCTGCTGCGCTCTAAGCATCTGCGGTGACAGCTATGGGGAATTGTGATCAGAAGCCTTGCACTGTACTACTACTGTCAGGCTGTGAATACCGCTAACCACCACCTATACTCACCTTATCCCAGACCTCCCATCACTGATCGCACTGAGCACTGAGGGGTTGACAGGGGAAAAGTGAAGCTCACAGCAAAACTGCAGGGTTTAATAAATTGGTGTCAATCTCCTCCCACAGATGTGACCTGGACAGCCCAGGACGCATGCCCAGATCACAGATGGAGGCAGCCACAGGGTGAAAGATGCCATCGGAGAGCCTCCAACAAATGCAAAAGGCAGCACCCAGTAGCTGAAGAATATGTTAAAGGAGGTATTTCTTGACTTTGTTAAAAAAAAAGTGTCTTAGCAATAACGGGCAAAGTGTCTTAGCAATAACGGGCAGGTGAAATTTGCTACCTACCTACCTTTTGTATCCAACGCTGTTCTTTGAGGGCACAGAATTGTCACAGACATCTCCTGCCAGTGGATTCAGCTGTCTCTGCTGATGTCATATTCAGAGAGCAGTGGATACCACAGGATTTGACAGCACCTTAGGCTGATTAGAGAAGTAGTCACTTTAATGAATGTGAGGTTGACCTCAATGGCCGTGGACATGCTAAACAAAAGTTCCAATATTACACTTGACTCAGGGCAGGCCAGAATCTCCAAAGTGTAAATAGCAAGCTCAAGCCATGGGTCCAATTTGGAGAACCAGAAGTTAAATGGGGCAGACCCATCACTCAGTACATGAAGACATGTGGACACATACAATTCCACCACGTTGTTGAAACCCTACCGCCTGATAATATTGACCATATTATATGGTGGTGCTGGATTTTGTGGCATGCTGATGAAGGTATTCCACATTTCAGCCAGGCTAACCCTCCCTTACGAGGTGGTGCCAGTGGCCCATGTGTGTTGGTGACTTCCTCCTACTCCTTTTCATTGTTTTTTCATTGAGTCCCTGCTGTCAGGTGGGAACGAAGTCAGTAGTGCGTCTTGCAGCGTGCGCTTGTATTCTTGCTTTTTCCATTCTTGCTCCAGTGACATAAGTAAGATGATATGTTGCCCTTATAGCAGGGATCCAACAGGGTGGCCACCCAGTTACCAGCACTGGTAACAACCCGGCAAGTTGGCGGTTGTTGCACAAGCACAGCAGTATATAATGGCTCATGTGTGCCAAGCTGCACGGTCAATATAAAGAAAGAAAAAAGAAATAGGCCACACACAGGGGATCACCCAAGGCAGGAATTAGCATAAAATTATACAAACTATATTGACATAGAAAGAACAAGCAAAAAAATTAAATACATTAAAAATAGTCACAAATGTGACATACAGACAAATCACACTAGACTCATAATAGAGCCAACTACCTGTAGCAAAAAATACTCCACAAAATACCAATATGAGTGAAAGCCCTAGAACCATATAAACAGCATATCGAAATATGGTAGGTGTGGACCATCAATATAATCAGTGCATAACCTATGTAGAGAATATAGAATATGGAATTGACCCACACACAAATACATATGAAAAAATTAGTTCAAGACCTAGTAAAGCATAGCTGAAGTTGGTAACTAGGGGTCACCATGAGTAGGGCACACACATAATATAGATAATAAAAAGAAAATATCCAATGGAACTGTGTTACCTAGGTGCAGCTTATCCATATGCGTTGCATAAGTGTCAGGGATGACAGGCTTAAATGGCCAGCCTCCAGAATATAATGGACCAAGGCCAACAGCGGACATGGAGCACTAGAAGCCCACAATATGACCAAGTGGTAATGGGTACATAAGGATAAATAATAAGGGCTAAAATAGCCATCTGCACAGGACACCACAGATTCACATTAGCTGTGTGTTGACCCCATGTGGAGTAAAGCCAGGCAGAAAAAGGAACCCGAAGTGTGTCGCAACCCTAAGTGGCTTCATCAGGGATGCTTACTCACAGTCGACTATGTCAATATATAGGTAAGTTAATTAGTAAATGCAGCTGCGCTGCTGCTTACCATAGGGAAGGCAGGGAATGTATGTGATGCTTCCTGGGGGCCGCGGGGTACTCGGAGCCGGGCCCGTCGACTTCAATGGGGGATGGTGTCACGGCGGCTGGGACCCAGTCCGTGGCCTCAGGCGGTCAATGGCAATTGCTGCTTGTGTGGTATTTAAGGAGATGGGAATAAAGTTTATGGTTGGTTAAATACGTGACGCCACCTGTGGTATTCTGGTCAGAGGTGACCAGCGCTGCGGTGTTGCTTCTCTGGGATGTATATTGGGCGCAGCTATGATGTTGTAGCACTCCACAGGTAGGGCTGTAGTCCCAGGGCAGAATAGATGAAGTTGTTTGTAGGGTTGTGGTGTGGAGTGGAGGAGTGGCGCAGGAATAAAATGGAGGACACAATTGCATGTAATTGAATGGGCTTTACTCACAGTCTGTCTGCAGTACAGATGCTCGCTTCAGTGCTGAGTCCTCCATGTCAGGGGTCCAGTAAACTTCCAGGTAGATGAGTACACCCCTCCAACACTCCCTTTCAGTATGTTCCTTTCTAGGCCGTCTCACTGTACTGGTTTCCTCTCCTTCCTCCCTTTCCAGCACCTTCACAGTGTCCCAGGCTAGCAGCCGCGGATCCTGTCAGAATTCGTCACTCAGGCGGTTTCTTGATCCTATGTGGCTGCCTTTCTGGGAAAGTAACTGTGGGATTCGCTGTGGCCCATACAGCAACCACAGCTGTCAGCTTGCTAGTTAAGTTCGCTGTTTACTTCACTAGGCTAGGAGCTGAGACCCTTCTGCGACCTAATTTCTTCCCCCACCTGATAGCAATCAGCGTGGGACTCTAGAAATTCCATTCTTTCCTCCCGGGAGCTTTCCCTCCCAGTCAATCTGTATGGCAGCTCCTCCTGACAGGAGCTGCTCCAAGCGCATCCTTCCACCTGCTCTCCCCCTGAGGGAACTCTCTCAACTGTCTTCAAATCTCCCACTCTTTCTCTAAGCTCCGCCCACTCACTGTTCCCATTGGCTGCTCTACATCACTCCACTTTCTAAGCTCCTCCCCTTTTCCTACCTTCCCCACTAGCTCCTAACACCTTTTCCTAATCAGTCTGGGATGAGGCCCTCCTCCCATAGGGTACGCCCAGGTGCCCTGACTAGCTAGTGTGTGTGTTGAATGCAGTGTAAAGAGTGTGGTGAGGTGCCCCCATCTTACCTGGTCATGAGATACCACATCTCTGCATGAGATGCAGTACCTCTGTGGCGACTGGACGCGCAGGGGCGCCACATATGCACCTGAGGTAATCATGTAGACCATGTGACTCATAGCGGTGACTTGTGTCCCATAGAGATGGCATATGTTCTCCAAACATATGCATAATGCAGCCATGTGCGCAGGCACCGGCGTCTATAAAACCGGAACTGCATCACAGAGTGAGAGGCTCTAATAGCCATAAGCAATGCACAGGTGTACAGCACTGTTGCTGTAGTAACCCACTGTGACAACACCAGAGTCAGAAAGACAGGAAACTCATCAGTGAGTGGGTGGGCACAAAGCTGTGAAAGCCACGCCCACTGTGCAGGCAAAAGAGGAGCACGTCATAATACACACAGGCTGCATTATTATAATAGCTGGTACCCCGGCACAGGTGCCACCAAATACGTCCCATTACATGCAGCACTATTGCGGTAGTACCATACTGTCAGCGCCGAAGTCTGAGAGACAAGGAACTCATCACTGAGTGGGCGGGCACAAAACTGTGAAAGCCACACCCACTGTGCAGGCGCCAGAAATAGGGCAAAGAGGAGCACGTCCTAATACACACAGGCTGCGTTATTATAATAGCTGGTACCCCGGCGCAGGTGCCACCAAATAACAAGGGAGGAGGCATATCATGAACAAGATCAATACTATAGTAGCAAAGACCTCCGATCTCCCACCGACGAAAGCCAGGATGGGGTGTAAAAGATCTAAGTATACATATGAATTGTTACGACCACAACCAATATGTGTGCGCTGCAATAGGCACGTATCTGCACACCTCAAGATAAGCTAATGTTTAATGAAAAATTAGGCACCCCAACACACAGGCGCTAAAGATTAAACAGCATAATGCGCAGCAATGCTATTGTGGTAAGTAATTCCACCGCACATATGCCCCCAGAGACCAAAACAAGAAATATAGCATGATGTAAACAAGAGCAGTGATATGCATATGTCCATATAGGCCAAGATCAATTGACATATGTCCAAAACAGTGTACAGATGAATGGAAGTGCAGTATGTCTGCTGAACGGTGCTCTTACAGCTCAGGTCCCAAAAGAGAATAATA
Source organism: Dendrobates tinctorius (assembly GCF_039654945.1). NCBI lineage: Eukaryota > Metazoa > Chordata > Amphibia > Anura > Dendrobatidae > Dendrobates > Dendrobates tinctorius. The sequence continues at coordinate 14,816,796 of NW_027361775.1, read as the reverse complement.
TCCAACCCAAATAGGTGGAAAATCGGGGATGATTTGGAGCACCTAAGGGCTCAACAAAATAATCTCAGCCATTAGCGCATAATACAAGCGCAATACCTGTACAGCTACAGTATATGTAATGGCGGCTCAGATCAGATAGCGCATACAGTTGTTGAGGCGACACATAACACATAATTCTCATAGTAACTATTCCCAGTAAACCCGTGGTCCAAACACAGTACCTATGTAACTACAGTATATCTTATAACGGCGCAGATCAAATCACGCATATGGTTGTTATAGCAACAAATATACAAACAGTTCTGCTCATGTACAGTATATTGACATATGGTACAGGCACAATGCTCATACCGCCGTAAATATTATAGGGGCACGGGCCAGAATGGCGCATATAGTTGTTATGGCGACGCATTACACCAGGCGTTTTTTTAAAAAAGAAGTAAATTTAGGCAACAAATACCAGCATATGATAGCCCTACCTAGATCGCACATGTAGTTGTAATAAAGACACATGTCGTATAGATACCATACAGTGATAGTTCACAGCATATGATAGCTGCAATCAGAGAGACCAGCATGTGATAGCCCTGCCTGGATCACACATATTATTGTAATGAAGATGCATGTCGTATAAATACCTTACAGTGATAGTTCACAGCATATAATAGCTGCAATCAGAGGGACAGGCGAGCCAAAGGATGGAGGGAAACCCTCAAAAAGGTTGAGAAATGGATAAAAAAATGGATAAAAAATCCATGGCAACATGACACATAAATACATACATGTAGGGCCCAAAAAGGATAAAAAATAGGGCAAAACAGGGGCAAAAATATTCAGTAATCCACATTTTAATGACCAATTGGCCACAATATCCCCAATAGCGGACTGTCACCCTAATTTAGATTGTCATATGGGTGCAGAAACAGAAGAGACTGATTTGATAATGCCCTATGGCAATCAGCATGCTTATTACATCATCCAAGCAGAGGAAAGTACACCTAGAACCAATAGGTATTGCAAATACCCCACAAATGCAGCCCTGATCTGTTATAGGTCCATGGAAGGGTGATGGAGAACAATATACTGTATACATAGAAACCCCCACACACAAAATGCCCCATATCAAAAATATATTTTGAAAGGGGTGGAGTAATGGTGATAATAATGAGGGAAGAAAAGCACAGTAATAGATAAAAATTGAATAATGAAAAAACCCCAAATGGAACAATAAAGACAATGGTTATGGACAAAGAGAGTTGATATGCTGTTTATATAGACCCCTAGACATGAAGGCCAAAATTAGCAACAATTGAATGCATATACAAAGATGTGAACTGATATGCTGTTTATATGAACACAAAAACATGAACGCCAAATAGGCAGAAAATGAATGCATTACATAGATGTAGCCAGTGTCTAGGAAGAAAAAGACAGAAATATATACCTCTAGCCAAAACCAAAAACCAAACCCAAGGAGTGGGATTATGTCTGTTTGTAAAACCCGGTAAAAAATAGGTCTTCATTCAGACCAGAGGGGACCAAGCTATTAAGGTTAAAGATCCACTTAGATTCCCGACTGAGAAGTTCCAAGGTAATGTCTCCACCCCTGATGTCTGGTTGGATAGACTCAAGTCCCATAATCTTGGTGCCACTCCATTGGGAATTGTGTGTAGTCAGATAGTGTAAGGCCACAGATGTGGGTGATTTGCCTTTCTCCATATCCTTCTTTGCCGTTGTTATACTTGAAAAATGGTGTTGAATCCTTCTCCTTAGCTCCTGCGTTGTTTGTCCAACATAAACTTTTGGACACGGGCATATCAAGGAGTAAACCACATTATGGGATTTGCAGTTAAAATATCTCCGTGTAGTGATCTGGAATTGGAAAAAGGGTAAAGTGAACACACTGGTACCGATGATAAATGGGCATACAGTGGGGAAAAAAAGTATTTAGTCAGTCAGCAATAGTGCAAGTTCCACCACTTAAAAAGATGAGAGGCGTCTGTAATTTACATCATAGGTAGACCTCAACTATGGGAGACAAACTGAGAAAAAAAAATCCAGAAAATCACATTGTCTGTTTTTTTTTTCATTTTATTTGCATATTATGGTGGAAAATAAGTATTTGGTCAGAAACAAAATTTCATCTCAATACTTTGTGATATATCCTTTGTTGGCAATGACAGAGGTCAAACGTTTTCTGTAAGTTTTCACAAGGTTGCCACACACTGTTGTTGGTATGTTGGCCCATTCCTCCATGCAGATCTCCTCTAGAGCAGTGATGTTTTTGGCTTTTCGCTTGGCAACACGGACTTTCAACTCCCTCCAAAGGTTTTCTATAGGGCTGAGATCTGGAGACTGGCTAGGCCACTCCAGGACCTTGAAATGCTTCTTACGAAGCCACTCCTTCGTTGCCCTGGCGGTGTGCTTTGGATCATTGTCATGTTGAAAGACCCAGCCACGTTTCATCTTCAATGCCCTTGCTGATGGAAGGAGGTTTGCACTCAAAATCTCACGATACATGGCCCCATTCATTCTTTCATGTACCCGGATCAGTCGTCCTGGCCCCTTTGCAGAGAAACAAAAAAAGAAAAGAGAAGCCAGCGTTGCCAAGGTCAGAACGCATAACATAAAGTGCATTTGCACATAACATCTAACTGTATTCAAAATGAGATATTTAGCAAAAAAATTGATCAATTCAATTGAGCCACCCCGCCGCGCCAAGGCAATCTCACGAATTGATCAATTTTTTTGCTAAATATCTCATTTTGAATACAGTTAGATGTTATGTGCAAATGCACTTTATGTTATGCGTTCTGACCTTGGCAACGCTGGCTTCTCTTTTCTTTTTTTTTGCAGAGAAACAGCCCCAAAGCATGATGTTTCCACCACCATGCTTTACAGTAGGTATGGTGTTTGATGGATGCAACTCAGTATTCTTTTTCCTCCAAACACGACAAGTTGTGTTTCTACCAAACAGTTCCAGTTTGGTTTCATCAGACCATAGGACATTCTCCCAAAACTCCTCTGGATCATCCAAATGCTCTCTAGCAAACTTCAGATGGGCCCGGACATGTACAGGCTTAAGCAGTGGGACACGTCTGGCACTGCAGGATCTGAGTCCATGGTGGCGTAGTGTGTTACTTATGGTAGGCCTTGTTACATTGGTCCCAGCTCTCTGCAGTTCATTCACTAGGTCCCCCCGCGTGGTTCTGGGATTTTTGCTCACCGTTCTTGTGATCATTCTGACCCCACGGGGTGGGATTTTGCGTGGAGCACCAGATCGAGGGAGATTATCAGTGGTCTTGTATGTCTTCCATTTTCTAATTATTGCTCCCACAGTTGATTTCTTCACTCCAAGCTGGTTGGCTATTGCAGATTCAGTCTTCCCAGCCTGGTGCAGGGCTACAATTTTGTTTCTGGTGTCCTTTGACAGCTCTTTGGTCTTCACCATAGTGGAGTTTGGAGTCAGACTGTTTGAGGGTGTGCACAGGTGTCTTTTTATACTGATAACAAGTTTAAACAGGTGCCATTACTACAGGTAATGAGTGGAGGAAAGAGGAGACTCTTAAAGAAGAAGTTACAGGTCTGTGAGAGCCAGAAATCTTGATTGCTTGTTTCTGACCAAATACTTATTTTCCACCATAATATACAAATAAAATGAAAAAAAAACAGACAATGTGATTTTCTGGATTTTTTTTTCTCAGTTTGTCTCCCATAGTTGAGGTCTACCTATGATGTAAATTACAGACGCCTCTCATCTTTTTAAGTGGTGGAACTTGCACTATTGCTGACTGACTAAATACTTTTTTCCCCACTGTATATTACTGTTTCCACAAGGAAAGGAGCCAACCAGTTGTATTCCCCTATTCAGCCTGGTGACTGGTCTTTTAAAATGGCTGTGGCTCAAGCAATCTTTTAGATTTCTAGCCCTTCTTGCCACCAGGCTAGGTTGCGCCGAAATGTGGGGCTTAAGTCTATGCTCGCTCAAGAGAATACCCCAGTGCCTGGACAATATCCCTCTGATGTCTTGCCACTGATTGTTGTACGTGGTAATGACCCCAAGTGGTTTCGGGGGTCCCTTGACCCGTGACTTAAGCAAACTGTCCCTATCAACATCCCTTGCTGCCATGAAAGCTCGTGAGATTACCTTTTTGGGGTACCCTCTGTTCCTGAATCGGGTAGTCAAATCCTGTGCATGTACCAAAAAGTCCTCTTGCGTGCTGCAATTTCTTTTCACACAATAGAATTGTCCCTTGGGAATACCGTTCCTGAGATGCTGGGGATGGAAGCTGGAAAAATGTAACAGGCTATTAGTGGCCGTGGGCTTGCGACACAGAGTAGAAAACATACGCGTGCCATTGGGGCGGAGCTTCAAATCCAAAAATTTGACCTCCGTTTGTGAGAAATGTGATGTAAGCCAAATATTTAGAGGATTGTTGTTTAGTGTCTCAACAAATTGGTGGCACTCATCCAGGGTGCCTGTCCAGAGAAACAAAATGTCATCAATGTATTGATACCAATTGGTGACATGCATGGTGAATGACTCTAGACAGTACACCCTGGTGAGATCCCACCACCCCAAAAATAAATTTGCATAAGCGGGCGCACAACGTGCACCAATTGCTGTGCCCGTATTTGCCTGTAGTGGACCCGGTTGAAGATGAAATGGTTTTTGTCCAATATAAAATATAACAAATCCAGCAGAAATTAATCATGTTTTCGATCCCCCGATGTGTTCTGGTCCAAAAAGAAAGAAACAGCCTGTATCCCCAGATCATGCTATATACACGTGTAGAGCGACTCTTCATCCAGAGTCACAAGCCAGGTACCAGAAGGGACGTTAAGATTACGTAGCTGTTGAATCAGGAAGGTGGAATCCCTTACATACGACCTGAGGGAAAAAAACAATGGGTGTAGAAAAAAATCTACATAAATACAGGGTCGTTCCAACAAGCCACCAGTCCCAGACACAATGGGCCTACCTGGAGGTGCCCGTGCAGATTTGTGGACCTTTGGGAGCATATAGAAGTTTGGTGTTCTGGGATGGTGACTTGTCATAAATTCTTTTTCGCGTTTGTTAATGATGTCACATGTGAATGCCGAATCCAATAGGCGATTTAATTTCGCTTCAAATGCACATGATGGATCTGAGGGGAGAACCTGGTAACAATCAGAGTTTGATAACTGGCATTTGGCTTCGTTCACATATAACTCTACTGGCCAAATAACCAGATTCCCCCTTTGTCCGCCTCACGGATAACAAAATCGCGATTAGACCCTAACTTAGCAATTGTAGCTTGTTCAAGTTTACTCAGATTCCTATCCCTATTTGGATCCAATTTTAAGGCCTTTATTTCACTGCACACTGTGTTGAAAAATCTCTGCACTGATGGAAATAGTGAAAAGGAAGGGGTGGCCTGTGAAGGCAACCTACCCGAGAATTTTCTCCTCATTGTGTGTCCTCCTTCATTCTCATCCAATAAATCCAATAGATCCCTAAAAGCCTGTCTTTCGACCATTGGCAAATCATCAATAACAGATGGCTGATGATATAGTAGTTTGAAGGTAAGCTGTCTGCAAAAAAGATAGACAGCTTTGATCAATGTAAATTTGTCCAGACAGCTGTTGTCTCCAACACAGTGATCTCCAGGTCCTTCAGAACATAAGAGGAAAGAATAATGATTTGTAGCTTACCAGAGTCAACAGGGGCATCAGCTGGGGTCAAAGGTCAGGGGGGTCAAGCTGCAGCGTCATCAAGCTGTACTTGGTAGGAGGTATATCATCTATGTCCTTTGTATCTCCCCAGCCTCTCTCCAATGATGCCCATGAACTGCTTTGAGTGCCACCTTGCTGTAAACATGGTTCCTCCTCCTCATCCTCCAAAACAAATCCTTCAAAACTGCCCTGCCTAGACAGTTGTGTATTTGGCCACAGTTGGAGAATGCACCCACCCTCCGAGTCATGTGTGGATGACGTACAAAATGACAAAAAACAGATTGGCACATCCAGACTTAGTGTGAATAGTTGTATACCAGAAGGAGCTACCCCCACATACAATATACAAAAAAATGTTGCACTCTATCATGCTAAAGCATGTCAATGTGAAATATATGAAATATGAAAAAAAATTTGAGACGCTTAGCATAAAATTTGGCCATGCTAATATTTAATAGCAGTATTGCTATTCATATTTCATATATTTCACATTGACATGCTTTAGTATGATAGAGTGCAACATTTTTTTGTATATTGTATATGGAGGTAGCTCCTCCTGGTATGCACCTATTCACACTAGTCTGGATGTGCCATTCAGTTTTTTGTAATTTCTGTTAGCTTACTGACCAAGCACTCTGCCCTTCAACGTGTGGTGATTTTAATTACAGCAGGTTTCTACTTACTCATGAAGGCAGGCATTACTGAGAGAGGAGTCAACATTCACCCAAGAATTCAGACATCAGCGTAGGAGAAGTATTCACACACGTAGGGACCCATCAGTTTTTGAGGCCACCTTGACGATGGTTGATGAGCAGACATAATTTGGCCAAATTTTATGTTAAGCATCTCAAATTTTTTTTCCAAATATTCAAAAGCAGTGTTCCTATTCATATTTCATATATTTCACATTGACATGATGTGGATGACTGGCCTGATAATGGTGTGAATAATCCCTGTTGCTCCTCCTCTTCCTCCTGTGCTACCACCACATCCATCATCACCTGAAACATTTTTTCAAGGAGGCATAGAAGTGGAAGAGTAATGCTGATGGCATCATCAGTGCTGGCCATGTTGGTGGAGTAGTCAAAGAAGCTCAACACGGCACACATGTTCCCCATAGAGACCCCCTCATTGGTCGTAAAGTGATGTTCTGCAGAGCGACTCACCCTTGCATGCTACATCTGAAACTCTATTATTGCCTGCTGCTGCTAGCACAGTCTCTCCTGCATATGCAAGGTGGAGTTCCATCTCATAGGTATGTTGCATATAAGGTGGATAGCTGAAAGACAGAAGTGATGCTACAGGGTAGACAGGTGAGCAACAACAGGGTGAGAACATCGAAAGCATATTGAGGTAATTTTAAAGGAAACTCTCCAACACCAAATTCAGCACATACACCAGGCAAAGGATATGTGTCAATAGGAAAAATTCAGCACTCTCCACTTGAACTGAAGATTTATATGTCCTTTATTTCACAAATGTGACATAGACAGATTAATGGATGAGTAGGACGTTAGAGGAATGCAAGGGGAAGGAGGTGCCGGACAAAGGCCGTTTCGCGATTGCTCGCTTCTACAGGTCCAATTGCGAAACGGCCATTGTCCGTTGCATTCCTCTAACATCCTGCTTGTCCATTAATCTGTCTATGGCACGTTTGTGAAATAAAAGACATATAAATCTTCAGTTCAAGTGGTGAGTGCTGCATTTTTCCTATTGACACATATCCTTTGCCTGGTGTATGTGCTGAATTTGGTGTTTCTATATACATTCCTTTGGATATCTCATGTTTTTCATGCATGCACCACTGTTTTTTGACTGAAATAGCGCACCACAATTCAGAATATAAGTTCTGTCTGCTTAAAGTGGTGATTTGGTTGCCCTAGTTTGCCATTCATCTTTCTGCTTTTTGATGGACTAAGGCCTTTTTCACATTTCCGTTTTTTGACGTCAGTGTAAATCCTCCAGAATATGAAAAAAGAGATCCGTTTCCGTGGTGGCACAAACGGAGGCCACCGTATCCGTTTTTTTGACGGATCCGCATTATCAGCTAGAGGTGGAAATTTAAAGGAACACGAGCCTGGAAAAGGAGAGAGAGAGCAAGAGTGAGTTTCTGTCCAGGTCTAGTTCATGAGTTTTATCTTTTGAAAAATTCTGTGGAAGCATGATTGAAAAGCAATGTCTGACTTTCATTTGTTCATTTTCATAGATTTTTGATTTATTGTTACTTTTGTCAGATTCAAGTTATTTATGTGACCATTGTGGGTTTTTCTGTCATTAAACGAGGGGTACCAACAATTTTGACCACATGTGTATGCAGTAAAGAGATTGTTTTAGTAGAGTTTTTGCTCCCTTTTTTCATCTTTAGCATTATTCATCAATTTTTTTAGCTTTTTTTTACTATTTAAAGAAGCACTGTCAACAAAATGTGTATTAAGTGTATGTGTATTAAAACACTTACGTTACAGCTCCTTACCTTTGCCAGCTCACACAGGGCGATAGCTACTTCTATCAATGAAAGCTTATAGAGCCTCAGGCTACGTAGACTTAGGGCTTGTGCACCCAACTGTATTTTCAATCTGCATGCTATCCATTAAAAAAGTACATCACACTGGGACACATGTTATTTAATGAAGCAGTGTATATGATTTTTTTCACTGATTGAGTCTGCGCGTGAAAAAAATTGCAGCATGCACAATTTTCCTTTGGAAATTGGATAAGACTCACTCATTCAAGTTTTGGGGTGTATGAAAAAAATCGGATGTCCCACTGAGCCACAGTATATCATCCAAGTTTTACAGAAATATTGCAATTCTATAGCACTGGAAACTGTAAATGGTCTTGTAAATGATTAATAGCTGTTGAGTGAAAGAACGGCTTGCACATGGATGGCAAGTGAGAAAATTTTTTTCCAACTTTTCTGGATGAAAATCAGACCGATTTTTTTATACTGTCGTGCCTAAGGGTAGGGTCACTTGAGCGCAGATTCTTTACTCCGAGAGAATCGGATTGATTATTGACACTCTGATCAAACTCTAATTGGAGTTTGATGGGAGAGTCAGCTTAGTGTCAACCGATTCTCTCGGATGAATTGTCTCACAGGTGAGGAGAAGATGGAGAATAAAATTTCTCCATCTACTCCATTCTGTGAGTCCATGAAAATAGGAATGCACTCGGATGTCATTTGAGTGTTTGCCACGCACCAAGTGAATGGGTGCATGCCATCCGATTTACACTGTAAATCACAGCATGTTGTGATTTTTTTCTCATGTTGAATTGTTAAGAAAGCCCCATTGAATAATGTTGGTCCAAGAGCAATCCAACAAAACATTGGATAGCACTTATCCGATGAATAAGCTTGTGTGTGCGAGTCCTAAAAGTGACTTCCAGACAACACATGAATACCTGCGTGATCCGGCTAGTCTGATATGAGTTTATGTGATCAGGAAGAGAACCCCATAGATTCTGAAAACTTGGGTAGATGCACCTATAATACAGCACAGATATATTGAGAAGGGATTAAGGAATATATTTTTACTGTATTTTATTTCTGCACCTTGCCTCATAGTTCTGTGAACGAGCCGCATTCACCTGTTCTTATTGCATGGAATGAGCTGTAATTAATCAGTATTGTGCAATTTTCTATTGCTATCAGTCAGTAATTCAGATGAGGATTTAATTACACAAACACACTGAGACTCTAGCCTTTGTATATCAACTTTAGAAACAATATGTTTTCAATATTTCAGTAATGAAATCTAAATGATTCAGGAATGGGTTTTGTCATCATTTGTTTTACAAAACCTTCTCCGACTCTATCTTCCCAATAATCTTAAAGGTTCATTCACTGGGAGTATATTTGTTTATCAGCATTAGCATGGCTTTTCTATTTTATTCATAACCTGGAGCTAACATGTTTATCTTTTAATTACAAATCCAGCCTCAAATGCACTATCGTATTGTCTTGGAAGAGTGTTCAAAGTCATATAAACAATTTATAATGATAATAGCTTTCTTACCTTTTTATGATTTGTTGCAGCCCTTTAGTTTGAAATGATTGGTGTGAAACTATTTGGTGGTGTTCATCAATGAGCTGAAGATTATTCATTTTTTTTTTGTGTTATTTATTTTTTAACTTTCAATATGTTATGATACAGGAGGCACATTTACCTCTAAGATAGGAGCTATTTTTATTGCGATTATTACTACGTAGCCATTGAAGGATTTTTACCCCCCAGTGTATAAGAAGGATATGACTGAAATACAGCTGGTACTATATAGAAGAGATATCAAAATGATTAAGGTAATGGGAAGACTACAATATCAAGACAGATTATTAAAGTAGGTTTATCCAGTTTGGAAAAACTAAGGCTTAAGGAGGATCTTACTGCAATGTATAAATATGTGAAGTAACAGAACAGAGATCTTTCTAATGATCTATTGACATCTAGACTTCCATCGGGGATAAGGGGGCATCCTCTATGCCTAGAGGATAGAAGGTTTAATCATAATCCCAGAAGGACATTCTTTATTGCAAGGGTAGTGAAATTAAGGGACTTTCTGACACAGGATTTTGTAATGGCTGATTAACTATAAAAATACAAGAAGGGCATGGATGCCTTTCTTCAAAAAATATAATGACATAGGTTATAGGTAGCAGATTCTGTTAATCTAGGGTACTAATCTAAGAGCCATATATGGAATTGGGAAGGAAATTTTCCCCTAATATGTAGCAATTATTAGCATCCATCTCAATTGGTTTTTGCCCTCTTCTGGATCAACATGTTAGGTTATAAGTTGAACTCTATGGACTTGTGTTTTCTTTCATCCTTATAACTATGAAAAGTGTAACTCAACAGTAACTCAACACCTCCACAAATTCAAATTGTGTTGTTAAGTCTTATGTTAAGAATTAACTTTCTGCATCTACTATATAATTGTCTAATTCTGTCTGTCTGTCTGTAATGGAAATCCCGCCTTGCTGATTGGTCGTGGCAGTTAGGCCGCGACCAATCAGCGACAGTTGCTTAGTCGTCGCGGCAACACGGCTGCATTGCTTATTGTACAGGCACATTACAGCCGTTAAAGGCATCATTGCCGCGTCGCTCATTACACAGGCACAGTTCTGTACATATTCTGGAGTACAATACATTAGGTAACAGCAGAACAATAACTGCAGCTCTTGGTGTAACTGGAGTACAATACATTAGGTAACAGCAGAAAAGTGACTGCAGCTCTGTGTGTAACTGGAGTACAATACATTAGGTAAGATCTGAACAGTGACTGCAGCTTTGGCTGTAACAGGAGTATAATACATTAGGTAAGAGCAGAATGGTGACTGCAGCTCTGGGTGTAACTGGACTACAATACATAAGGTAAAAGCAGAACAGTGACTGCAGCTCTGGAAGTAACTGGAGTACAATACATTAGCTAACAGCAGAACAGTGACAGGCAGCTCTGGGTGTAACTGGAGTACAATAAATTAGGTAACAGCAGAACAGTGACTGCAGATCTGGGTGTAATTGGAGTACACTACATTAGATAACAGCAGAACAGTGACTGCAGCTCTGGGTGTAACAGGAGGACATTAGGTAAGAGTAGAATGGTGACTGCAGCTCTGGGTGTAACTTGCGTACAATACATTAGGTAAGAGCAAAACAGTGACTGCAGCTCTGGGTGTAACAGGAGGACATTAGGTAAGAGCAGAATGGTGACTGCAGCTCTGGGTGTAACTTGCTATCAATACATTAGGTAAGAGCAGAACAGTGACTGCAGCTCTGGGTGTAACTTGCGTACAATACATTAGGTAAGTGCAGAACGGTGACTGCTGCTCTTGGTGTAACTGGACTACAATACATTAGGTAAAAGCAGAACAGTGACTGCAGGTCTGGGTGTAACTGGAGTACACTACATTAGGTAACAGCAGAACAGTGACTGCAGCTCTGGGTGTAACAGGAGGACATTAGATAAGAGCAGAACAGTGACTGCAACTCTGGGTGTAACTTGCATACAATACATTAAGTAAGAGCAGAACAGTGACTGCAGCTCTGGGTGTAACTTGCGTACAATACATTACGTAAGTGCAGAACGGTGACTGCAGCTCTGGGTGTAACTGGAGTACAATACATTAAATAACAGCAGAACAGTGACAGCAGCTCTGGGTGTAACTTGAGTACACTACATTAGGTAACAGCAGAACAGTGACTGCAGCTCTGGCTGTAACTGGAGTACAATACATTAGGTAACAGCAGAACAGTGACAGCTGCTCCGGGTGTAACATGAGTATAATACACTAGATGGTGGCCCCATTCTATCGCATCGGGTAGTTTAGAGTCTCTGTTAAAATAAAAAAATAGTTATATACTCACCTTCCGACGGCCCCCGGACTCTGTCCCGCCTCTCACCACGCTCCCGGCATCTTCCGGTCCCAGTAATGATTAACGAGAAGGGCTGGAGATGACGTCACTCTTGCGAGAGCGCAACGTCATCAGCGGTGTTTTGCACAAAGCATTACTGGGACTGGAAGATGCCGGGAGCGTGGTGAGAGGAGGGACAAAGTCCAGGGGCCATCGGAAGGTGAGTATATCACTATTTTTTATTTTTACAGAGACTCTAGAATACCCGATGCGATGGAATCGGGCCACCATCTAGTTGTAACATTTCTTGTAAGTTTAAGAAAGGCTACACCTGTAATTATACATTGCTTAACATTGAATTTGCAACACCAAGAAGGTAAATTCATGGAATTATGGAAATTACAAAATTGATAAACATGTTATATTGTGCAAAAATGTTAAAAGATTTTTATTTATTCCGAATCAAGTATGAGCTACATTGTGAATGGTTAAAACTAAAATCAAAGCTGAAATTTCGTTTTATCCATTCTCTGAAGGTTTCGATTCTCCATTTTTGTTTCTGTAAGATAAATTTTATAATTAGGTAAAAGTTCAAACTGTCATGAAACCAGACTGTTCCCATCAGGTGCAAGATAAGGGAGGCGAGGGTGTAAAACTCTGAAGAATATGCCATTATACTACTTTCTATTTGGATACGGACATATATGTAGTTTCCAGTTTTCTTGCAATATTATTGGCTTATAAAGTGAAGTATTACCATGATGCTATAGGTAGTTGAGAACTTCGCATAATTAAGCAAAAGATTATAAAAGAAGTGACTAAAATAAAGGGGCTTGGTGATCTGCCTTGATCCTCCCGTACAGAGACCCCCATCTCCGTGTGGTCATTTGAGTTGCTAGGAACACTCTGTGGATTAATTTGAAAATCACTGGCTTAACCGTGAAGGGTTAATTTAGCCCTCCCTAAATAGCTACCCCAATAACTGGCCGCCCAACGTGGGGCCCCCGAATAGGGATGCCTCTGCCCTGGAGGACAGCAAGACAAAGGACCCTCGGAGCGGACACAGGTGCTGGAAAATTGGGACTGATCATCCCCCGCAACAACCACGGTAAGTTGGCAGTTATACTGTTCAGACTGACCGTTGGTGTGGTTTTCCTGTGCTTGTTGCTGCAAAGAGGATCTGAGGTTTGTCCCCGTGGTGGGGTGATTCATGGGTTGAATCATATAGAGGTGCAGTCCCGTTGGGGGCCCAGTGCTCGAACCGTACCTCATAAGGGACGGACACCCTGGATTGACCAGTGATTGTGACTCTCTTTATAGTCAAAATATCCTGAAGTCCTGATCATTGTTAGTAATCGGGCGTGGTGATGTGATGGAAGACTGGGTAGAATATGTAACTCAGGTATATATAGATAGATATATATATATAAAAAGAGGTGTCTGAAGGGATAGTCTGAGACGCCCTCCTCCTTTCACTGAGTACCGTGAATTTTGGGCAATGCCAGAGGGGGATTATTGACCCGGTGGAACAGACTGATACGGCCGCTCCAGATCTGTGCACAACTGAAGTAAGGATATTTAGCTATTTTTCTTTCTTCTGCGAGGTGTCTGGCACCCTGAAGGAGACAGTGACCCAAGAATACCACTTGACCAAGGCAGAACTGAAGTCTCGAGGCCGAAACGCGACAGTTCAGTGCTGCCAGATACTTGAGGAGGCTAACAATGGCAAAAGACACTTGCTCATATTTTTTTTTTTTTTTGCAAACTGGTTGGGACTGTTTTGGGCCCCTTGTGGCATCTGTGGGAAAGGCATGAAAAATACAGATTTCCTCACTGTCTTCATCTACATAGGGATTATATAACGTAAGAGCCATCTGACCATCATCTTGGAATTGTATTCTGGAGCGGAACTGTGATAATAAATCTGCCCTTAATTAATTTACTGGACATATGGGAGAGATTACAAACTGAATAGTAACCTCAGGGAAGGGTTTTATGGGGTTTATAAAAGTATATTAATTGGGTCTGCCATCTACCCCGATTAAAACAGCAGCCTGTATGACAATCTCTCTGAAAGTGTCCGAATCGGGCACAGCGCTAGAATCGCTGATGAGAATTAGCAGGGTTCCCAGTCATAGGATTGGAAGAGATATTGGAGCGTGGGAGCTGGAGTTTGAGGGGGAGCTGTTTGTTCACAGCTGCAGTGGGGGCGATGGGAGGGGGCTGGAGCAGCTATGGCTGCTAGCTTGGTTTTTTTTTCTTTTTCTCACTCTCTGCTGAATAGAGCGGGTTAAAGTCTTCTGAAAACTTTTTTTTTCTCTGGATCTGGTAAATGGAAGGGGGTGGATACTCATAACCACTTGCAATATTAGGCATAGCGGGGACTGAGGCTGGCGGTCGATGGTAATAGGTACCGTCAGCGTCTCCCGGTCTCCTTGTACAATTATCATCTAGCAGGGAGACCTCTTTTTTCAAATCATCACTTTTAACTATTTGTCTGCCTGACACATTAGTCTCGATATCCGTTTCTTCTTTAATCACTTCCTCAATTCTCACACCACAGTCACTTTCTTGAACCACAATACATGCCATCCTGGCCATAATAATAGACAATTTTTCCTTCTTCAACATAGCAGTAACAGAAACAATCAAAATTCACTTCCTCTGTTCTTCCTAACACCTTTGTCACACAATTCATGTGCCAAGCCACAAAATTCTTCTTTTCCTTCCACGGATTCTCTCATTTAGAGCTCCCTTCCTTTCCCAAAAGATGAAACTAGATTAAACTGAACTCCAGCGTTTTCTTGGACTATGTACTTATTTTTGTCAGTGGATACTGGATGCATCCCTCATAATGCAACCCCTTTACAATGCCTTGAAAGATGGTATAATGAACTATAAGGGAAGATGGCAGTGATGAGGATTACCTCCAATATGACTGTTCCCAACTTCTGACTGAAGAAACAGCTACTCCACCAAATGTCAGTGAGAATTCACTCCTAAATCCTGATCTGGTGTTATACACGGATGGTTCAAGATATGCTGATGAGTTTGGTAGATTCCACACGGGATATGCTGTTACCACAGAGGACACTGTAGTGCACGCAGCTGCGCTCCCGCCCTCACAGTCAGCACGAGAAGCAGAACTCCAGGCTCTGTCTACTGCATGTACTTTGGCCAAGAACAGACGGGCTAATATATATACGGCCTCACGGTATGCATTTGGTATTGCTCACGATTTTGGAGCTCTATGGGCCAATCGAGGGTTTATTACTACTGCCGGGACCCCAGTGAAAAATGCTGAAGCTGTTAAAACCCTCATGGACTCGATCAAATTACCTACTCAGGTGGCCATTATCAAAGTTAAGGCGCACGGTCCTAGGACCAGTCCACAGACTGTTGGCAACGCATTTGCGGATATGCAAGCAAAAGCCGCCGCTCTTTTACCCATTGAACCAACCATACCAAGCATGGTGACCACACGCTCTCAGCTTAAACAGTTACAAGAAGCATTGACTCTACAAGAACCTGATGATCTACAACAGACTGAAGTTTTCTGTCGGACCCCGCGAGACCGCTTAATGACGATGCAGGGAATGTCTCCAAAGGAAGAGGTGAAGCAATGGAAGACTGATGGGGCATGTATGGATAATGGTCTCTGGAAAAAGGACCATCTCGTGGGTCTCCCTAAGAGGATGTACCCTGCTATTGCCACATGGGCCTACACATCGAGGAAAGAATCAGGCCCTCGCACTGGTGCAAAAATTCTACTGGGCCCCGGTTCTCCAGTTGGCCGGAAGCATTCCCTGTTACCAACATGACTGCAAAGACCACAGCGAAGAAACTGGTGATGGAAGTTATATGCAGATATGGGGTTCCAGAAGTTGTTGAAAGTGATCAAGGCCCGGCCTTTTCTTCTCATGTGTACCAAGAAATTCTGACAATGCTTGGATCCACAGTAGCCCTCCATACCCCGTACCACCCACAATCCAGTGGGGAAGTTGAGAGGTTGAATGGCACACTGAGGGAACCATTGACCAAAATGATGCAGGAGACTACGGCTCCATGGCCAGAGCTCATACCCATTGTACTATACCACATTCGTACTACCCCTATTGCAAAACATGGCCTGTCCCCATATAAGATATTGTTTGGTGCTAGGCCCCAAGTTGCAAATTTCCAGCCTCAGCAGTTATCAGAAGAAACTGACCGTGCTGTTCAATATATTATTCAGCTTAGTAAAAATCTTGCTAACACCCATGCTCCAGTTTCCTCTTCTTTTCCAGATTCAGCAGAAACCGACACCTGTTATAACCTGAAGCCTGGTGATTTGGTAGTCGTGAAAAGGCATGTCAGAAAGCACGGACTAGAACCCTTGTATGACGGTCAGTATCAAGTTCTCCTCATCACCCAACAAGCCAATAGCAAATAAAGGGGCATAATGTTTTAGTTTTTCGCATTTTTCATATTATTATTGGTAGAAGTTAAAAGTTAAAGTTAGAAGATATTCAAAGACTCAGAGATCAATACGATAAAGACAATGATCGTAATAAGGACAGTTGGTGGTCAGACACCTTCTCCTTTCTCAATCCAGCCAATTGGTTTAAGGGAATTGGGGGCTGGATAGCTGGGATCTTACAGAGCTTGTTACACATTGCTGCCAGTATCCTTGTTGCATATGTGATACTAAAACTTGTTTTTTGGTGTATTTCTGTATGTATTAGGAAATTCTACACTAAGCCAGCTAATGATGATACCAAAGGCGTCGTTGCCCCTGCTCTTCTCTGCACCGATCTCAAAAGGCTACTTGATGAAAATGTTGAAGCCAAGCACATGGCTATCTACAAAAGATCTCCACCACTGTCATCAAAAATTGTTATTTGTAAATTGCAGTATACAGGGGGGATGGGTGCGTCGCGACAGCCATGACTGGTAACACAGCATCAGCCATGTGAAGACCAGTACCCCTCGAGCTTATGGCTTGGGATAGCACCTCTGATGCTGCATATGTGTTAAAGAAAAATTTATCTAGGGGGAATGTGAAGGGTTAAAACTAAAATCAAAGCTGAAGTTTCGTTTTATCCGTTCTCTGAAGGTTTCATTTCTCCATTTTTGTTGCTGTAAGATAAGTTTTGCAATTAGGTAAAAGTTCAAACTGTCATGAAACCAGACTGTTCCCATCAGGTGCAAGATAAGGGAGGTGGGGGTGTAAAACTCTGAAGAATATGCCATTATACTACTTTCTATTTGGATACGGACATATATGTAGTTTCCAGTTTTCTTGCAATATTATTGGCTTATAAAGTGAAGTATTACCATGATGCTATAGGTACTAAACCAAAAAGAGAAAAATGAAGGAACATGATCCCAATATATAACAAATTTTATTGCACCATGATTAAAAAGTATATATCATACAACACCATATTTTAATAGTATAATACAGAGTATAGAAGGGGAGAAAAGTACCTCACCCTAATATCAGCAAACTTGTGGTTAATGGATAAGAGACAAACTGTATAACGGTACCCAGCACCTAAATAGGGCGCAGCATAGGTCTATTATATACTGTTGTGCTGAATATACAGCCTAAAAATGACCAACAAGATGCAGCAAATTGCTATAACAAAAAGGCACACAAAAAAATCGCCATATGAAAAAATACCAGTGCACCTGTAGTCATGCTGCCACCCAGGTGGAGGGGACCTGTAACACACCCCGACGCGCGTTTCACCGCCTCTGCAGTTTCATCAGGAGGTAAGTAAGCAACATATCTGGTTCCTAATATAGCCCCTGCATGGATCACTGACCACCCACAGCTGTGTGCGGCGCGTCACCGCCATGTTGTGATGCGGCAAGGGAGGCGGCGCTCAACACGCGCGTCACACAGTCACATGGTCCGGTCATGTGACCGGGCATGTTGCCATGCTACGCGACGCCCCTTAGAGCACCAGCCGCCCCGCCGCAACACAGCGCATGCGCGGTGCGCGCTCAAGCCTGTGGGAACGGAGGATATCTATGTTTCTTCTACATGGACATTGCAATGAAAATAGGCTATACTTTAAATGCACCCCCATATAAAGCCAACATCACATAGATAAATGGGAGGGACAAAGAGAATTACATACCATGCCCATATAGTCAGAAAAATTCTCAAAATCCATTTACTATGGTTATTATAATCGAGGTGAATTATACCTCAAGATACCCCCATATAATGAATAAAGGGGGGAAAATAACAATGTAGGTGGCCACATCACTACATCAATAACCTGTAATAGGATCAGAATCAAACATAATTTTGGCTACATAAAAATCCATATGCCAATACATACAGAATATCATACAGTCTTTGACTGTATACAAATACAATTGTACAAAATATTTATATAATTAGCATAGAATCATCAGATTATCATAACCAATATGGAGAAAAAATATGCAGTATAAAAATTTGCTTGATATTGTTTTCTTTTGATCCAGAACCATATCACTCCATCTAGGTCCATAAAGCCAGTAGTGGATCCAAACATTAAGGAGCGAACTCCCTTGTGTGATACGAAAATCAGAGCTTCAGTGTGTTGATATGTACTAGAAGAAATTGTTAAAACAACATAAAATTAACACGGGACACACTCAAAGGACAAAAGACAATTAAAATTCGCGTCTACTATAAAAAGGACTTGAAGCTCAATGTTTCATTGAGGCCCTTCGGGGCACATGTATCGAGCACAACATCCATTTAGTTTCTTTTTTAAGCAATTCCCTCTTATAATCACCCCCCGAGTACCCAATTGTACCCTATCTATTCCCATCACCTTAAGCCATTTGGGGTCACTTTTATGACATGCATGAAAGTGTCTAGGTATAGTTTTCAAAATTGTTGGATCTTGCACCGCCACTGCATTTTTAATATCTCTCACATGTTCGAGAATCCTAATTCTCATTTGTCGAGTTGTCATCCCAATATATATAAGCCCACAAGGGCAAGATGCATAGCATACAACCATATCTGTAGTACATGTAACGTGATGTGTGATGTTATATGTCCTCGTGGCCTCACTGTTGTTGAAAGTGAATGCCCTCTCAACATATTTGCAGGCTGAGCAATTGCCGCATTGAAAACTTCCCCACGTAGGGCCAGTTCGTTCTGAAAAAAATGATTTTTGTGGAGCCACATAGTGGCTCCTTGTAAGGAGGTCCTTCAGATTTTTTGATCGTCTCCAAGTTACACTTGGATGGGTAGGTAAGACTTTACATAAGTCTTCATCGGCTCTTAGAATAGGCCAATGTTTCTGGAGTATGTCCATAACATCCGTCCACCTTGAATTAAAGGTAGTATAAGACGTACTGGTTGTTCTGCTGTCTTCACCTTACGTTTATGTACTAATAGCTGATTTCTGGGAGTAAATTGAGCTCTCCTGTATCCGGCCCTAATTGTTTTATGGTTATACCCTCTTTGTTGAAGATTAGACAAGAGAGTCTTAGCTTGTTTCTGAAATTTGGCATCATCTGAACATATACGCTTCATGCGCAGGAATTAACCCACCGGTATCGCCCTAACCATCTGCGGATGATGTGCCGAGGTGGCGTGAAGGAGAGAGTTTGTTGCTGTGCTTTTCCAAAAAACATCAGTTGTAATAAATTTAAATTGGTCAACCTCCAACATAACATCCAGAAACTCAATTTTATCCTTACTATATTTAAAGGTTAATTTGATGTTTAATTGATTGTCATTCAATTCTCCCATGAATGAAATTAAGGAGGTCTCTGAACCTTGCCATATAAACAATATATCATCGATATAGCGAGACCATGAGATTACGGCAGAGAAGTCCTCCAAATTATATACAGTTTCTCTTTCCCACAGCCCCAGGAACAAATTAGCATACGAGGGAGCACAAGTCGCCCCCATTGCTGTGCCCTGGAGCTGTAGGAAAAATCTATCCTTAAAAGTAAAAAAATTATGCGTCAAACTAAATTTTAATAAACCCAAAATAAAATTAATCAAATTATTATCTAAATCAGTCATATTTAGGAAGGACCTCAATGCCGCAATCCCATGGTCATGACATATCGATGTATATAAAGACTCGACATCACATGTTACTAAGAACATATCTTGTTCTAGTTGTACACCATTGAGTCGTTTCAAGATGTCAGTTGTATCCTTAATGTATGATGGCAAGGTTTCCATGCACCGCTGAAATCAATAAACCTACAAACTCTTTCGTTCAAACCCCCTATCCCCGAGACGATAGGGTGACCCGGTGGGTCTTGCAAATTTTTGTGGATTTTTGGCGTCAAGTAGAACGTTGGGACCACTGGTGATGTGGTGATTAATCCCTCCAACATTCTATTTGTTATTATGCCCTCCTGTTGTGCTCGATGCAACATGGAATCCAATTCCATCTTGAATGTTTTTAGTGGATTGGAGTCCAACTTCTTATAGCTTTTATTTTTGCAAATTGCAAAATTTTCTTTTCACCACATAAAAAAATATATACATATACACACAAGTTTGATATCAATATTATCATACTGCTCTGGAATGTCAAATTTCAGCTCATTTATACTGTACAAACCTCAAAAAACAAACTCAAAAAACTCAAATTCCTTTTTTTGTGCAATTTCACCGCACTTGGAGTTTTTCCCCCCTTTTTCAGATAAGTTGAATCAGAAGATGAATGGTTTCATTCAAAACTACAACTTGTCACGTTTAAAGAAAACTTTCATATGGATATGTGGACAATGAAAATGCCAACGTCTCCAAAAACTGCACTCAATTCTGCATTGTGCAGAATCTTTGAGACTTTTTAATGTATTCAATGCTGGAGTTTAGTGTAAAAGCTGTGCTGTATTGCCCCCCATTGTCACTAGAAGAACTATTTGACCAAAAAGGAGAGTCCTGCATTATGATGTGGCCTCCTCAGTCATATGACCCAATAGGGATGTTTTTAGGTGAGTTGAACTGGTGAGTTAAAGCAATCAGGAGTAGGGATGGGCGAACCCAAACTGTAAACTTCGGGACCATACTGAACACATAGTGTTCTGTCACAAGGTTCCGAACACGGGTTTTCATGTTACAGTTTGGGTCCTGTTTGGTTCCGAGTCCAGGGCCATTCTAATTATACTTACCTGTCCAGCGACGTGTCCTCCCATCCGTGAATAATGCCGGCAGTTAATGAGCGGCCCCGGAAGCAGAAGCGGCTGGGAGACAGCGGGACGGGAGGACATGTTGCTGGATGGGAGGATGTGTTGCTGGACAGGTAAGTATAATTAGAATGGCCCATATCTGTAAAGTTCAAGTTCGGGGTTCGGATGCAAGTTCGCGTCATCTCCGGCCCGAACTCGAACTTTACAATAAACTCGGGTGAACATCGGGGGGGGTTTGACCATCACTAATCAGGAGATTAGTTGAGAGAATACCATAGTGTAGAATTACGGATTTTAATGATTTTCAAACTATTGGTAGTGAAGATATACATGTATTGTAAGTGAAATAGTTAACTTTGCAAAATCTATATTTAAATCATTATGCAAATACCTAAAGATCAGGTTGTAGATTTTTGTGGGTTCCTTTGAAAAGTTTTTCCTATAGGGTGTGACCTTACCCCAGTCTGTAAAGCTGTCGACTAGACAAGAGATGGCTACTTTGAAGAGTCTAAGATATGAGATAGTTTTGAATTGCTTAGCATTTTGGTCACTGCATAATTCCATTTCATCTGTCTTTGTATTAAAACTGACAAAGGAAATTTCACTGTCTGAAGGGAATACTTTACTAGATTTAACATACTGCATATATTTACAAAGCAAATGAAAGTGCATGCATGGCTCCTAAACACAATACATTTATCTAAATGAAAGGCTCTTATATGCTAACTTAAGTAATAAAACAACATTCTCATCACCTTGATACATCTTATTGCACTTGATGCATTAAAACCTGACTGATACACCCAACTACTAATGCAGAAAATGTTTAGAGAACTATTTTTTTTAAATTTGAATTTAATAAAAATGTAACACTTCCGAGTGAGAGATTGCAATTATATCATAATAAAATGTGCTGCTTTATTCATCTAAACACTTCAAAAGATTGCTTTAATTTTTGATCTAATCTTCAAGCACCAAACAGAGCAGGCATCTGGAAGAAAATCATTTTAATAGTGCACCATTAATAAAATAAATAGCATGCTGTAAAAGTTATAGTTGTGGTTAAAACTGGTTGATATTTATACTCTTTAGGAAAAAGAAATGTTAAAAGCTGTAAAAGGCAAACAGGGTTTATGTGTGGCTTAGGTAAGAAACAATTTAATTATTATTCAGATTAGCTGTTTTTCTGTGATCCATGAATACAGCAAAATACAAGAATCAGTACATATTATTCTTTAGGAACTGACTGCTATTTACCGCTGATTAAGTAATATCTCACTATGCATTATGTTTTTTTCTTTAAAACTATAAATTTATTTAAATGTTTCAAACAATCTATGAAAAATGGATTATCAAAGACGCAGATAATATTGGCTAAGTATGATGGTTTGCATAAAAACATCTAAAAAAAGAGCCAGCGTTCCTCCTGGCAACTGTGCTGATAACCTTTTTCTCTGAAAAAAAAACATAAAATAGAATGATGAAAGATTGTGTCTATTGGCTGCTAGGTTTAAAACTGACACATTACTGACTAAAATAATTAGCTAGAATTTCAAATAGCACACACCATAAATTATTCCATTTTGACAGCAAAAGTCTGGAAAATGTCTAAAGGTCTTTCACACCAAAAATCTGTAATTAAGCATAGTATAGAGTAAGTTAATGGAGTTTTACAAGTCCACTGACATGCTGTGGGATAAATTAGTGTTTGAGAGCTGGCTACATATTTGAAAATCCACAGCAAGTCGATAGATGTCTTCTTACATATATTTTCTTTTGGCTTAACATATCCCACAATAGGTAATGTCAGACTGCCAATTAAAAAAAAATACAAATATGATTTTGGGATGCCCTGTCTATATGTGGCTACCCTGCAGTTGTGACATGATTTGCAGCCTATCAAAGGTTTTGCCAGCATGGTGGAATATTGCACTAGTTTAGAAATAAATTGGAGTCTTAACTAAATTCAAATAAAGTTATAAATTAAATGGATATATCACTTCTTGTTTTTGCCACATATTTCACAAATTGCAATATAAGGGGAATGAGTCTTATGAGAGAAAGTGTATCACACTGCAGGAAAATATATATATACAACTTGTTTGCCAGTAGATAGAAAATACAATCAGTGGTTGATACCTTTTAATGGCTAACTGAAAAGATGGTACTAAATGGCAAGCTTTCGATACTACTACTGCCACAACTGTTTTCCCCTTCCCATATTAATAGTTCTGCTTCAAATTACTTGTCTTATGTACTGAACTACTCCTGAGTCATCTTGTGGATAAATATGTGACTGTTCTGACTTTGTGCTAAGCTATGCCTGATGAAGAGACCTGATTAGTATCTAAAGCTTGCTATTTATTACCATCTTTTCAGTTAGTCTTTAAAAGGTATCAACTGCTGAGGATGCTCAAATTTTAGCATCTTCTTACTACACTAATTTATGTATCAGAAGCACATATCCAAATCGCTTTTCAAGAAATGCACTTGAGGGTGTCCTATGTGTGTCCAAACAGTTAAAGATAAACTCATCAATTTGTGAAGGATCGAGTTTGCATTGAATTTCCTGAAATTCGCTGTTTCATATGAATACAAAGATTTTGAGAAAGATAAAATAAATAAACATGTCTGCCAACATTTCCCACAATGCTGCAGCATCAGAGAAACTGGCAAATATAATTTTGCGTTGACACGCAGGCTTGCCCATAATGTCCTTCAACTATGACATCTTAAGGATTATTAATAGTGATGAGCGAGCACTAAAATGCTCGGGTGCTCATAGGTCGGGTCGAGCAAATTGGAATACTCGGGAACTCGGACAGAATAACGAGCCCAATGTAAGCCTAATGGAGACCCAAGCATTTTTACCGCGATCCCCCCCGGGGGTCCTTTTAAGGTCTAAAAACATCTGAAAATGATGGAAACACTGCTCAAATGACATGGGAACATCATGGCAAATTCCCCATGGAAGCATTTCTGACTCCTAGGTCACAACTCTAAACAATGTTTTCAGAGTTTCACGCCCTTTTTACAGGTGCACCAAAAAAACCTACAAAAATGAAACCAAAATGTATTTTGCTGGGAAATATGTTAAGGAACATCCTTTCCAGGTTAATAACTTTTATCTAAGCCAAAATAATTAACCCAAAACAAAAATGTTTCTCCACCACTTGGGCTATGTTCCCCCATAGCTTTTTTGAGGCGTTTTGCAACTTTAGCATTCCTTTCAAACAATACAAATGCATTTACTGGGAAATGTCATTGTAACATTTAACAACCCCAGCTGGCCATGTGGTGTGTGACACATAAGCAGACACATCTTGTTTCATTTATTAAGGAGGGACTCTTAAAGTCACAGAGCCTATTTTTACAGGGGCATCAGGCAGCTTTAATCTTCTTAAAGGGCCATTATTAAACAGTTGGTCTCCTATGCTGTTATTGCCTATGCAGTGAGTGGATGGGCTGCCAAGAATTATGACACACCCCAATACCCCTTTCATGAGAGGTAAAGGAGGGCACCTGAAAAATTTTTGCATTGAATGCAAGGCCTGGCCTGCCCCAAAGTTACTTACTCCCCAATAAGCTTTTTAAGCCATGTACTGGAAAGGTACAGGAAAATCCACTTCACATTATTCATTTTGTACTCCCATACTATTTTCTTATGCATTGACAGCAAGGCCTGCCCTGCTGACAAGTCATATGCACTCCAATAAGCCTTTGAACCCATGTACTGGATGGGCACAGGAAAATCCACTTCACATTATTCATTTTGTACTCTAACTGTATGGGCTGGCAGATATTTCCCCTGTGGGGTACACCTCAACCTTTTTCAGAACAAGTATTTTACATCCAGCATAACCTCCCACCCTTGTTAAGAAATCAACACTGGCTGTAGCAGCACGGAACATGTTAACCCTGGTGATCTAGTGGTGGTGGATGAAGAGACGTGGAGGAAGGCCTAATAAAAAAAAATAGGCCCAATTTAAAGAAGCGGGTCTCCTAGACTTGTAATGCCCATACACCAAGTGTATGGGCTGGCAAACCTTTTCCCTGTGGGGTACACCTCAACCTTTTTCAGAACAAGTATTTTACGCTCAGCATAAATACCCACCCTTGCTAAGAATTCGACACTTGCTGTAGCAGCACAGAATACATTAACCCTGGTGATCTAGTGGCGGTGGATGATGAGATGTACATAAAGTCAGCCATGCGTGCCAGACTGGTAACGGTCAAGACTTCCATGTCCTCACCAACTGGACAACTGACTAAGGTGTCCTCCTCCTCCCTATCCTCAGGCCATCCATGCTGAACAGACGGTATGACAGTTGTGGTTGTAGTACCGTGTATAGCACATGAAAGTAGCTCCTGTTCTTCCTCGTCCTCCTCTTCCTCATTGTCAACCAATCCATGTTGGGATGACATGAGGCTGGGCTCTGTGTAATCACCCTGTATGGTTCCTTGGCCATGTCCTCATGCATCCGCTTTCATTGTGAGCAGAGAGCTTTTCAGAATGCAGATGAGCGGGATGGTGAGGCTAGTTATGGCGTCATCGCCGCTCACCATCTTGATGGATTCCTCAAAGTTTTGGAGGATGTTACATATGTCTGACATCCATGTCCACTTCTGAGGTCTTATGTGTGGAGTCAAACCTGAATAACAACTGCTTTGTTGATGCTGGTATTCAACAATTGCTTTGTTCTGCTCACAAATGCTTTCCAGCATATGCAGTGTAGAGTTCCAACACGTGGGGACATCACACACGAGTCGGTGAGCCGGAATCTGCAATCACTGCTGAAGCACGGTAAGGGTGGCTGAAGCTGCAGATGACTTTCTGTAATGGGCACATAGGCAGCGTACTTTCATCAGCAGATCCAGGTAGCTTTTTAGAAAATGTTGAACAATGAGGTTAAGCACATGGACCATGCATGGTACGTGTGTCAGTTTTCCTCACCTCAGAGCCGCCACGAGGTTCCTGCCATTGTCACACACAACCATGCCTGGCTGGAGATTCAGCAATGTCAGCCACACATCTGCCTGCTATTTCAAATTTGTTAACATCTCTTCAGCATTGTGCAGTTTGTCACCTAAGCAAATTAGCTTCAGCACAGCCTGTTGCCACTTGGGTTTGGCAGTGCAGCAGTGCTTCCAGCTTGTGACTGATGTGCTCATTTTGTAGATGAAAGTTGAAGAGGAGGAGAAGGAGGAAGTGCAGGAGCTCTACACAGTGGAGACAAGCCTGATTGACGTAGGACCCGCAATCCTTGGTGTCTGGAGGACATGTTCCTTCCCAAGGTCTGACTGGGTCCCGGCTCCACTATGTTAACCCAGTGTGCCGTCAGCAAGATGTACAGTCCCTGGCCACAAGCACTTGTCCACATGTCTGTGGTCAGGTGAACTTTGACAGTAACTGCATTGTTGAGGGCATGGGTAATGTTGTGGGACACTTGCTGGTGTAATGCTGGGATGGCACAGTGGGAGAAATAGTGGCGGCTGGGAACCGAGTACCTTGAGATGGCTGCTGCCAACAGGTTGCGGAAAGCTTCCGTCTCAACGAGCCTAAAAGGTAACATTTCAAGCACAAGCAGATGAGAAATGTGAGAATTTAGTACTGTGGCCTGTGGGGCGTTGGCTCCGTATTCATGTTTACATTCCAATGACTGGGGTATGGACAACTGAAGGCTGAGCTGGGACAAGGACATGGATGTGCTTGATAATGGTGCTATTTGACTGTGGACAATGGCAGGTGCAGCGCAGGAGGCATCTTCGCATGCACCATGGAAAGGGGATTGGCTTGCATGCACAACAGTGGAAGAAGCAATGGTGTCACCCGCAGACACTGTTCCTGGAGCCTGGGGTTGGGCACACAAAGTCGGGTGCTTTGCTGCCATGTGCCTGATCATGCTGGTGGAGGTAAGGCTGGTAGTTTTGCTACCCCTGCTGATGCTGGCATGGCAGGTGCTGCAAATGGCCTGTTTGAGGTTATCGGTGGGGTCTTTAAAAAATAGCCAGACTCAGGAAGACCTAACAGTTGGACTGGCAACTTCCGTCATGTTGGTGTTACGGGGAACGTTTGCCCGCCTTCTGTCTGCAGCCACCACACTGCTTCTTCCTGCCTGAAGGGGTGCTTTCCTCCCCGTGTGCTGCTGTCCTCCTCCTGCCAGGTTGGGTCAGTTACTATATCATCCACCACCTTATCTTCCACTTCCGCACCCTGGTCCTCCTCCTGACTTTCTGGTAATTGTGTCTCATCATCGTCCCCCTCTTGTGACCGTGGTTGCTCAAATATTTGTGCATCGCTACATGGAATCTCATCTTGCCCCGCTTCAAGTGGACCAGGCGAGAGGCAATGGAAAGCTGAACAGCTCTTCGGAGTGTCCGAGTGTGGGATCAGTTGTCTCGGGCTCTCAGCATGGTGGGAGGAAGGAGGATCAGGGAGAGGAATATGCGGTCCAGATTCACGGTTACTCTGACTTGACCATGTGGAAGACATGGTGCTGGTGGTGGTGGATAAGTAACTGGAAGTATTATCCGCTATCCAGCCAAAAACCTTTTCACACTGCTCGGGCTTCATTAGTACTGTCATGGTGCGGTCCCCTAGGACATCGGACACTAAGGTCCAGCAAGAAGATGAGGATGCTTTTGGTGGCCCAATTTTAGCTTGCTCACGGCCTCGGCCGCAGCATGCATGATCACCATCACGTCCACTTCTCCACCCACACGCCTTGCCCACTGTAAATGGGCTAGAATATTATACACGCTCACTACAAATGGCTGAATTGGGAGCGAACTTGTATATGATATGTGTGTGGGAAAACCACACTTTAACCTATCTGGACTGTAGTTAAAAATGTTTTTTGCTTATCAAATTTGTGTTAATAAGTATGGTAACAGACTGAAAAAAAGAAGAATATGTAGGCCTAAAATGGCCAAATTTTTGGCACAGATAAATGAGGCCTGTTACAGAGGTACCATACTGCCAAATATGTGGCCTTTATTTTTTTCTTTTTTATGCTAAATAGTGCTGTATATAACTAGAGTGACACACAGGAAAACACTGAAATTCCGGCCTAAAATGCCCAAACTTAGAGCACGCAGATATATGAGCTATCACGGAGATACCACACTGCAAAAAATGTTGCCTGTATTTTTTCTTTTTTATGCTAAATAGTGCTGTATATAACTAGAGTGACACACAGGAAAACACTGGAATACCGGCCTAAAATGGCCAAACTTGGACAATGCAGATATATGAGGCCTGGCACAGAGATACACATCAAATATGTGGCCTGTTTTTTTGAAAAAATCCAAAATAGTGCTGTATATAACTAGAGTGACAGAGAGCAAAAAAAAATGGAATACCAGCCTAAAATGGCCAAACTTAGAGCACGCAGATATATGAGCTGGCATGGAAATACCACACTGCCAAATGTTAGGTGTTGGGTTTCTCCCTCTGCACAGGAGGAATCCCGAGCCTTGCCTTCTGCGGTCTTCCATTCAGTCCTGGCTGCAGAGGAGCCTGCTCAGCAAAGGCATCGATCCCGGCATCCTGCTTTAGCTAGTGCTGTCGGGTTGGTTGCTGCTGCATCCCTGGTTCAGTTATAGCAGCCTGCACTAGCCAGCGGCAAGCAGCTCCTGGGACTAAGTCCCTCTTTTGGTCCACTGAGCATGCCCGTGGATCAACCTCTCATTGGAGTTCAGGGGTCACATGCTCAGGTCACGTGCCTGTTCCGATTGGACCATCAGAAAGGTCCTGGAAGGACGCTGCTATAAAAGGTTTGCATGGCCACTCAACCATGCACTAGTATAGACTGTAATGGCTAAGTGTGTGTGTGATGATGGATGCTTATGACAGGTGACTGACTCATTATGACTCCCTCCCTTGGTTGTGCATGAGATAGGGTTTGTAGAGTCAGAGTCAGCACCGAGTTGTAGCACTGCCTAGTGCCGCAGTGCTCCCAGCTCACATGCTAGCGCCAGAGTGTGCCATTCAGCACAAGGCACCACTTTACTGCATATACTGCTGCGTCCATCAGAGCGTCACCTGTTATGAATGAGTCACCGAAGGAGGAAAAAACAAAAATACAAGCTAAGTCCAGAAAACCAGAGAGGTTGGTAGCTATCGGATTGCAGACCCCTCATCCTATCCACAACAACTAACAGTAGCCGTGGGGGGTTCCTACGATGCCCTAGACCCCTCGATCACAGCCGGAAAACTAAATAGGCCTAAAGAAAGAAAGGGGAAATCTAAACTCCCCAGAGCAGACCCCAAAGCAATAGGCAGCCCCCAACATATAATGACGGTGAAGCAAGATGAAAACACTAACACAGATAGAAAGATAGGTTGAGCAAGCGATGGGGCCCAAGCTAACTAAAAAGGACAGGATAGAAAAGCTGCTGTCTGCAATCCGCAAAAAACCCTACCAAAAAATGTCCCAACAGTCTCATAGGATAAACAGGCCCTGAAGTTGCTAGGACTTCAAAATGACTATATCAGCACTCAGGTAAATTCTGAAGACAGAGCAAAGAGACAAACTGATCAGAGACAAAAATGGAACTCAGCACACCCCCGACCGGGGATGGCTAAACTCCAAAAAACATGGCAAACAAAACAAAACCAATAAGTTCAACAGCAGAGCAAAAACTTATCTTTGGGAAGCAGGAATCAGACTGGTCTCCAAGAATCCAGGAGAGAAATCACCAGCGACTCAGAAGGGCGTCGGCTGCCTTATATCCAGTCAGCAATTCCTGTTACCCAGTCATCATCTACCAGATCAGGTGTTTGGTAATCAGCCTCACTACCTTCCTTCACCAGAAGAAGGAGTTCATCAGACATCGACGGTGAAGGGGAAAATGAACTCACAACAGTCACCATGCGCAGATAGTACGCTTTCCAGCTCTAAGCTTAGGCTGGTTAGTGGCATCCGCCAGTGTGGCACTGCATGCTCTAGTAGTGGTTTACTCTAGTCATGTTCTCCTGGCATCGCAGTTGTGGTGCCACACGCTAGTGAGTCAAGAGGGACTCTAACCCTATGTCCTTGGGGTAGAGTCCTGAGACTCTACACTAGTGCTCCCCTTGCTGGGCTCTGTGAGTGATAACAGGCTTCGGCATTTATGTTCTGCGCTGCAACTGAATCCGCCGCTGTACACACCAGGTGACGTTAACCCGTCTGAGTTCAGCCATCATATTACCTTACAGCTTCCGTCATTATGATTAGCAGGTAACACCTCTGCATGGTGGACCCCGGGCTGCAAACGCACCTTGATGCCATCTTATTATTACTTGGTGTGTTCCGCTAGCCCTAACACCAAAAATGTGGCCTGTATTTTTTTCTTCTTTATGCTAAATCGTACTGTATATAACTAGAGTGACACACAGGAAAACACTGGAATACCACCCTAAAATGGCCAAACTTGAACTTGGAGCACGCAGATATGAGCTGGCACGGAGATACCACACTGACAAATATGTGGCCTGTTTTTTTTAAAAAAATGCAAAATAGTGCTGTATGTAACTTGAGTGACAGACAGCAAGAATATGGAATACCGCCCTGAAATGGCCAAACTTGGAGCACACAGATATATGAGCTGGCATGGAGATACCACACTGACATATATGTGGCCTGCTTTTTTTAAAAAAGGCAAAATAGTGCTGTATATAACTAGAGTGATAGACAGCAAAAAACATGGAATTTAGGCCTAAAATGCCAAAATTTTTAGCATAAGGATGAAAGAGGTGTGTCACAGATATAACACACTGAAAAATATATGGCCCGTATGTATTTTTTTTTGATTCAGCAAAATGGTGTCAAGAAATTTGTGCAAGACACTCAACACATTCTACTCTACCATATCACATAAAAATGAAAGATTTCTCTGTGCACTCAAAACTGATTTTTGGGACCCCTTTAAAATTGGTGGATTTTCATGCTGTGCTAGGGAAAGGATCTGGCTGTATTGTGCAGTGTCAAAAAGCAAATGGAGAAAAAAAAAAGGGCTGTGGATTGCTTTGCAGTAAAATAAGCTCTATTAACCTGGCAAAAAAAAATTTCCTAGCCAATTAGACCTGGGGCTAGGTATATACGGTCAATGTATCCTATAGGTAGCAGCAGACAGTAAGGGAATGGACCCTCTTGATGTGTGCAATGATATCTATATACACACATACAGTGCCTGCAGACCTTGCACTGATATGTATAGAGCGACGTACAATCCCCTGCCTACCTAACACTGCAACCTATATACTTTGAAATTAGTCCTTAGATGGATTGTTGGTTTAAAAAAAATCCCCAATTCTGACCCTATTTTGGCAGCAGTTCTCCCTACAGTATGTAAATCCGGAGCTGAATGCGCTGAGCAGGGCGGCGTCCGGTCTCTTATACCCCTGATGATGCTGTAAGGCCAGCCAATCACTGCAAGACCACAATAAAGATGGCTGCGGCATTACAATGCTTGGCAGACAATCCCTGCATGGTGATTGGGTCTCTGAAGACAGACAAAAAAGCTGGGTGAAGACCCAAGTTCCCGCTGAGTAATCCCAGAAATGCTCAGGCGAGTGAAGAGTAGTGGTGAGCACATTCGCTCATCACTAATTATTATACCTTGTACAGTGGTGATCAGCAACTGGACCTTCACACCAATCAGCTGTTCCCAGTGGAGGAGAGTTTGTACAGTAGAGTCATTTTCCATCTCCAGAGTCACTGGATAAGTCTTTCTCCTGTAGAGTGTAAGCTCTTATAGGCAGCAGGGTCCTCTCTCACACTTATAAAATGTAAGTTCTTATGATCAGCAGGGTCCTCTCTCTCCTGGATCATGTAATGCCTTATGGTCAGTGGGGTCCTCTCTTTGACCATAAGAGCTTATACTTCATAGATGACAGTGAGGTTGTCTCTCCTCTACCTCTTCTATTTATATTTTCAGAAAAATCCTGAGATTTCCAGTACTGAAATTCAGGCAAATTAATTTGCCGCAAATCAAATTTTTAGGGGAAAAATCATAGAAGTTCACTTTGCAAAAATCTTTGGGTCTGATTCATCAATACTGGCATTGCTCTCAATGATCTAAATTAGGAGTGCATGCTGAAGTCAGAAGCTTATGATTCATAAATAGATCCCTACAGCCTCCCCACACACAGTGATGTAATCCACAGCCCCCTACACACAGTATGATGGACTTCACAGCTGCATACACAAAATTTGATGTCACAACAGCCCACCACACATAGTATGATGCACCACATAGCTCTTCCTACACAGTATAATGGACTACACAGACCACACACAGCATATATTAGACCCCACAGCCCTCTAACAGGCATTATATTGACTCAATAGCTCCTCATACACAGGATAAAAGACCCCATAGACCCCCACACACAGTATAATAGAACCCACTGCTCCCCACACAGTTTGATGGACCCTACAGCTCCCACACAATATGATGTCACCACTGTTCTTAGCACAGTATGTGCCTTTACACTGCATGATGTCCAAACAATATTATGGTCCCCGCAAACAATATGATTTCCCCAACAATTATCACCCCCTCAGCCCCCAACACAGAATAATGGCTCTCACAATAGTATATTGGCCCCTACAGTCTCCCAGCACAATAACTGCCCCCAAAATCAAGTTATGCAAATATGATGTCCCTAAGGTCCTTCACACAGTATTATGATCTCCACGCAAGTATGATATAACCCAAAAAACACTTACATTATAATGGGTCCCACATTTTTACACACACCTCGGGCAGAGCTCTTATTAGGTAGACATACAAGGAAATAAAGTTAGTCAAAAGTAAAATGTGCAAATGTGGCAATTCTTAGGCTACCAAAAATGGAATTGCTCCCAGGAAAACGGCTTTCCCCCATATTCATATTTTCATTGATTTGGATCTTTTCCTGTTTCAACTAAAATAAATAAATAAAATGGAGAACAAATGCATTTAATAGACTGTGTATCTAAATATTTTAAGGTAAGGGTTATAAATTGCAAATGCAAATATTGCATTAGCTTGTGAAAAACACTCAATAATATCAAATTAAAATTATTATACAAGTCATTTACTCAAAGCTTCCATGCATCTAGAAAAAAACAAATTCACAACGCCTTTGCTAATTTAGACTTTCCCCAATTAAGATTAAGATCTCTAATAGCTATTATATCTCAAATATTATATGATCATCAACTCAAAACCTAATCATAGAATCGTAGAGTTGGAAGGGACCTCCTGGGCCATCTGGTCCCACCCCCTGCTCAAAGCAGGATTCACTAATCATCCCAGACAGATATCTGTCCAGCCTCTGTTTGAAGACTTCTATTGAAGGAAAACTCACCACCTCTCATGGCAGCCTGTTCCACTCACTGATCACTCTGTCAAAACGTTTTTTCTAATATCTAATCTGTCTCCTCCCATTCAGTTTCATCCCATTGCTTCTAGTCTTTCCTTGTGCAAATGAGAATAAAGATGATCCTTCTGCAATGTGACAGCCCTTGAGATATTTGTAGACAGTTATTAAGTCTCCTCTCAGTATTCTCTTTTGCAAGTTAAACATTCCCAAATCCTGCAACCTTTCCTCATAAGACAGGGTTTGCAGACCGGTCACCATTCTGGTCGTTCTTTTCTGAACTTGCTCCAGATGGTTGATGTCTTTTTTAAAAGGTGGTGCCCAAAACTGGACACAGTATTCCAGATGAGGTCTGACCAAAGAGGAGTAGAGGCCAATAATGACTTCATGTGATCTAGACTGTATGCTTCTGTTAATACATCCTCGAATTGTATTTGCCTTTTTTGTTGCTGCAGCACACTGTTGACTCATATTCAGTCTGTGATCTATTAGTATACCCAAGTCTTTTTCACATGTGCTGTTGCTTAGCCCTATTCCTTCCATTCTGTATATTTTCATTTTTATTGCCCAGATGGAGTACTTTGCATTTTTCCCTGTTAAAAACCATTCTGTTAGTTGCTGCCCACTGCTCCAGTTTATTTATGTCTTTTTGAATCTTCTTTCTCTCTTCTCTAGTATTAGCTATCCCTCCTAGCTTTGTGTCATCAGGAAATATAATCAGTTTACCCTCAATTCCTTCAACTAAATCGTTGATAAAGATGTTGAACAATACAGGGCCCAGGACAGAGCCCTATGGTACCCCACTTGAGACATTCTTCCAACTGGATGTGCAGCCATTTACGACCTCTGTTTGGGTCCTATCACTAAGCCAGGTATGAATCCACCTAACAGTTGCCTTGTCCATTCCATACTTAGTCATTTTTTCAATAAGGATTGTGTGAGATACTTTGTTAAATGCTTTGCTGAAGTCAAGATATACTACAGCATTTCCCTGATCAACCCAATCAGTGATTCTGTCATAGAAGGAAATTAAGTTAGTCTGACATGACTTATTAGTTACAAACCCATGCTGACTCTGTTTAATCACTTAATTCTTATCCAGGTACTGACATATATGTTGTTTAATAATTTGTTCAAAGATCTTTCCTGGTGTAGAAGTCAGACTCACCGGCCTATAGTTGCCTGGGTCCACCTTCTTCCCCTTTTTGAAGATAGGAACAACATTTGCTCTTCTCCAGTCTTCTGGGACTTCTCCTGTTTTCCACGAATTTTCAAAGATTATGGAGAGCGGTTCAAAAATTTCTTCTGCTATCTCTTTCTGGACTCTGGGGTGTAATTCATCTGGACCTGGAGACTTGAATTCATTTAGGTTAGCTAAGTGTTTCATCACTATATATCTGTTTATAGATATCCTGGATTCTTCTATTCCCTTAATAGGACAGTGAAGAATGACAGTGAACCTATATAACTATTTAATTTTCTCTCAATGTCTTGAAAAAACAGAAGAAAACAAATGCTGTTAGGGTAATTGCTTAAATGGCTGTTAAATGATAAAATGATGTCCATTATCTATAGACTACAAATATGGAAATTCAGCAGCACAATGAGTCCGCCTGTCCATTTGTCCATCCATCCATTATGTGTTATGCAGGGCTTAGGTCAAAGGAGGCTGAAATACCCGGGGCCCCTGCGGAGTCCCTCCAACTAGGGAAAACCCTGTCTGACCCTCAACCCAGGGTTTTTGCTAATGGTGCAAATGCCTGAGCCTCCAACCTTTCCTTATCTCCTGCTCAGCCCTAAGCTGAACCCTCCACCCAGTGAGTTGTCAAACCACCAAAGCCCACACAGTAATGACAGACAGGGAGAACTTTAACCGCACAGCGCCGCATACACACAGAACAAAACCGTAATGTGAACAGGGCAAAACAAAGCACAAATATAGGAAGGCGAAAAGGTAACAACGGATCATACGACACCAGATATGAATTTCTCTCTCCAACACCTCCTCTCCAGACCGGAACCACTTGGCATAAAACACAAGCTATAATCGGCGACGCCCACAGGCCAGCACGACTATTTAAAGACCGTGGGCGTGCCCAAACATCCCACCTGATTTCCAGCTAGATTAACCCCCGATAACCTGAGTAAAATCAAGCCGGCGCCACTGAGGCTATAGTGGACGGAGATGGAACTACCGCTGCCTGCCGGACGCTGTGGTGTGAATAGCGTCCGACATGACATTATGTGTTGTAACTATAGATGAGCAAGTATTTCAATGTTTGGTTTGGATTAAGTGTGCCGAATCTGCAATATTCGCAGATTAAGTTATCAAATATTCGCCGAACATAACCGAACGCCATTCACCTCAATGGGAGGCAAAAACAAACACATGCACAACACCTTAGAACGGCCCAAAATGCTATCAAAAACACATCAAATAAGGGACAGACACAAGGAAAGTGGACTCAATTCACCCACAGTACTGATTTTAGCATGGCACTGCATCAATCAGCGAGGCATGAGGTATTGGGGTCTGGGACAGCATTTACAGCTTTCAATTGAATATCACAGTAAGATGAGGTGGGTGAGGGATCGGTTTAGGGCCCATTTGCTGGGAGGCCTATCACCTCTACATGCTTTCATGCTGAGCTATACTCAGGTGGCACAAATATCAGTTTCTAGACTACCATTGTGAGAAAAATGTAAGGATGGTAACATGGGTACTTGAGTCCAAGGAAGTGGAGGACTGATGGTCTTGAAGGCCTATTGCTACAGGCAACATGCATGAAAGAGACCCAACCATGAGTGTTCACATATGAAAAAATTATTGGTAGACACCACTAAAGCGGCATCAATTTCACCCCTGTAGAAATTAAATAATAGGGACTTCACAATAGTCTTCCACTATACCCTATCCAGCAGATGGCCACCCAACCAGGAGTGTTCACATTTTAAAAAATGAAGGCCTGACACCACCATAGTGGAATAACTGTCACCAGATTAGAAATAGTATAATTGGGACCGGCACATCTTCCACTACAGCTAACCTAGTAGATGTAGACCAACCATGACTGTCCACATTTCCATAAATTTGTGACTTGTTCATCTTAATGAGAGTTAGGCGGTCTACCCTTTCAGGGGACAGCTGGATGCACTTATCCATCAGGACACCATCAGCAGCGCTGAAGACCGCTGTGAGAGAACGCTGGGTGGCGGGTACGATAAAACCTCCAAGGCATGTGAGGTGAGCTCAGGCCACTCCTCCATTTTGGAAGACCTATATGTGAAAGGGTCAAAACACCCCCTGATGGTATTGAT
The DNA here is from genome assembly GCF_039654945.1 of Dendrobates tinctorius. NCBI lineage: Eukaryota > Metazoa > Chordata > Amphibia > Anura > Dendrobatidae > Dendrobates > Dendrobates tinctorius. The sequence goes on along the minus strand of NW_027361775.1, from coordinate 14,779,905 downwards.
ATTTAGGTCTAGGTATTTCTGCACCATTCTCTCCATTCGTTCAACACGTGTAAGACTTGGACTCTGTTGTGCTGGTTCACGAGTTGGTCTAAAAAGTGTCAAAGGACACACAAAAATTGCTTTTTCCACTTCCACCACTACTACTGCTAATGTTTTGGTGTTGACGAATTGATGGGCCGGAGATTGGAAATCTATAGCTGTGATGCGAACTGTGTGCTTCATTGCTGTCTTGGGGAAAAGCTGTCTTATGTTTGTATAAAAGTGTGATTCGTACTCCAACATTTGTGGGACCCTTTCTAGGGTGTGAAGCATCTTGGAAAATTTGGTTTTATAACATGGATCTGATAAAGTGGCTACCCAGTAGTCAGTATTATTCTTAATCATAACTATATAGGGATCATGTTGCAGATAGTGCAGCAAGAAGGCGCACATATGTCTACCATGAGGTCCAAGCCCATGCTGTGTTGGTGGCTGGGTAACAATGAGGCTTGTTTCCTTTGTCCTCTCCTTCCAACCACAAACAGCAGAGAGGGAAGGATTATCCTCTTCATCCGAAAGTTGCTCGCCCATCATCACTTCCCCCTCCATTTGTTCCTTGTATCTTGCACCTTCTATAACAGTTTGTCTGTTTTCACCTGCCCCCCTCAATCACAGTAATCCACCCTCCCGAGGCACTCGCCTGTGTGATGACAGTCTTAAACTTTGAGACAATATTATCCCTTCTGCAGCTTCCTCCGTCTTCAGGGACCACCATCTCCTCCAGCAGGCTATTAAGTCTGCTCCTGCATACAGATGACCGGAATAGTAATTCTGATGATGACGTCATCAGCGCTAACCATCTTAGCAGCCATTTTAAAACTGTGCAGGAGGGTGCAGAGGTCCTTAATCTGTGCCCACTCTGTAAATGTGATATGCGCCACGTCTGTACTGTATTGGCCCAGGCTATATGACATGATATACTGTGTTAGGGGTCGTTGCTGCTGCCACAGTCACTGCACCATGTGCAAAGTGGAATTCCAGCGTGTCGACACATCGCATATCAATCTGTTAACTGGCATGGACAAAGACCTCTGTATCGATGCAGGTCAATGAGCAGAGGGGTGCGAAGAGTGGAAATGAGCACACAGCTTACATGCTTTTTGGAGCAGCTCACCCAGGCATGGATAGTGGCTAACAAAATGCTGTCCCACCAGGTTGAGGACATGAGCCTTGCAAGGCACGTGTGTGAGCTTGCCTCGACATAAGACTGCCACATGGCCTTCACTGGATGCAGGTTCAGCGAAGACAGCCATTGATCAAATTCAGCCTGGAGAGCTGTCCACAACTCTTCAGCTGTGTGTCTGCGATCTCCAAGGCATATTAATTTTGAGACTACCTGATTGCGGTTGGCACTGGCTGCGCAGTACGGAGGTGGTGGGGGCTTGCTATGCACTGTTGGAACGCATGTCTCATGAAGATAGAGGATGAGGGCACAGGTGGAGGCCCTAGAGGAGATAGAGGATGCAGAAGCAGTGGAGGAAGTGTTAAATGTAGAGGTTTGCCCTGAAAGCCTTGGGGATTCCAAGACTTGTGGAGCAGCGCCTGTCCCCAAAGCCACCAGAGTCACCAGTGCCCAGTGAGCGAGATGTATTGCCTTTTGCCATGCGTACTTGTCCAAGTGTCTGTGGTGCAACACACCCTGGCAGACAGAGATTTTGTCAAGGAACGGGTTATGTCTGCAACATGCTAGTGTAGCGCAAGCACAGGTGCAGGCACAACTTTCTTAGAAAAGTAATGGCGACTGGGTAATTGGTACTGGGGGACTACGACAGCCATCAGCTTTCAAAAACCATCTGTATCCACCAGGCGGAACGGTAACATTTCCATGGCCAACAAATTGGAGATGGTGGTGTTCAACCTCTTAGCAACGTCATGCGTAGGAGGAAACAATATTTTTCATTACCACAACTGTGGAACCATGGGCTGGCTGCAGTGCTGCGAGAGGACGGAATATGGTGAACTGGACAAACTGCTGGACCATAAGAGAGGTGCAGGCGGAGATGTTACTGTGGATTGAGAAACTTGTGGTGTGATCATTCTCTGAGATCGGTCAAAAACAGCAAGCATGTCTGCTTCTGTTACAGCTGTAGGCAGCGTTTTAGTCAGCATGACTCGAGCGGGTAAAGAACCCAAGGTTCTGCAGTCAAAGACCTGCGCCTCAGTAGTTGGTACGGTAACAGAGGAGGAGGAAGAAGCAGCAGATGAAATTGATGGGTCACCTGATGGTTGTTGAGGTCTGCTGGTCCACATTTTTGCGCAGTGGGATTCCCACAGTAAAGCATGATGATTGTGCATGTAGAGGTTCATACATGTAGTAGTCAAATTATTGCACTTTTTACCTCAACTCAGTTTTTTGCAAAGTTGGCAGATTACGTGAGTTGGCTCATGCTTTGCAGTGTCAAAAAAGGTCCAGGCTAGGCAACCGTTGCCACCCCTGCGAGCTGAAAACCCATGGACGCTGCTGATCACAGGCACAGTTGTGGCTGAGGATGCATTGCTCATCGTGGCTGCATCACTACGTGTCTGCGACAGACAGCGCAACATAGCTTACTGGTCTTCCTCCTCAGATGACCAACTTAGCTGTGTGCCTCTATGTTCACGCCAACTGGGATCTAACACCTCCTCATCATCATCCTCTGTGCTATCACATTCCTCTTCTTTTCCTGTCAGCACAGTACAGTCAGTGTGAGCCTCAGATATCCGAGTCTCATCAGGATCTTCACGCAGGGGTTAGCGTCTGATGACGAGGGTCAGGATGCTGCACCAGACTTCTTCCTGCCCCGGAATCAAGCTAAAAAAAAAATTGGGGCATCAGTGCAGATTTCCTCCTCACGACTCTGCAAAGCTTTTGAGTACACTTCTGATGAACACGGCATAGAATGTGTGAACAGCTCTTCAGGCTCACCCATTTGTGGCTCCGTACAGTCAGTTGAATGGTTGGATAATTGGGACATGGGGGGAAGCAAGGGGAATGTTGGTACCACATCTGTGGGCTGTACTGGGTGTGATGTTGAGGTGGAGGAAGAGGAGGAGAGGCCACTTGAAGCTGCACTTGCCATCCACTCGAGTACATGCTCTTTCTGGGCATCAGAAAGGTAGTGGTGTAGCCTGTCCAGTTGTCTTTGCATAGGACGTGACGTTGCTTCACTAGTGCTTTCACAAACATTACTACCTACCCCACGTACACCTTGAACACCATATCTGATTCCTCTTCCACCATGGCCTTGCTATTTCCCAGTCATGTTGCTCAGATAGTGTGGTAGGAGCACAGTATAAGCAACAAAAAAGCTAGATTTTAAACTCTGCACCACCTCTGCAAACAGCTGAATTTCAGTGACAGTAAATTTGAAGTTGAAATATGGCATGCTGTATCATGTTAGTCATGGAAAAAAGAACTGTTTGAGTGTGGATGAGGCCTGCATGACAAAGAAGTAATGCTACATTCAATTTTAAAGTCATGTCCCTTACTGTATGCCTATAATAACAAAAGATTTTTTGTGGTCTATGAATCAGGCCTCTGTAACACTCTAGATGCTACAAACTATTTTTAAAGGCAATATAGAATTAATCTTCTGCTCACCTGGTCCAGCCTGCCCAGTCCTCCTTTCCATGATCTCGGTGCACGGAATGAATCCATCCCCATCTGGGAGAAAATTCTTGGTGAAAAAAAACTTTTGTAGTTCCAGCACACGATATAGGAAAATTAAAAAAAGCCTTTATTTAGTCCATCATTAAAAATTACAATACCATGTAATAAAAGCATATGTAGGCTTAGGTGTTTCGGATCATATTTGACCCTTAATCATAGCATAAAATACTGGATAAATGTAGCACTTATCAAGGAAAAGCAACCAAAGAAGGCTGCCTTCGGTAACACCCACCAGAATCAGCTGTAATACCAGCATCACTAATTCAAGGTTAGCAATAGTACCTCACTGGAATAACCCTATGATGCATCCATCTTATACAAACATGTTACAATGTGAATTCTCACTTAGTGATAATCTAATGGTTTAGTCACTTTTTAACCAAATATTTATATATATAAATTCATCAGGAAGGGATGGGATTACAGGCGCACACCACCGCACCCAGCGAAAAAAAAAAAAATTAATAAAAAAATCTTTAAAAAAAACCTTTGAAAAAAAAACCTTTGAAAAAAAAAAAACCTTTGAAAAAGAAAAAAAAACCCTTTGAAAAAAATGTTTTTTCTTTTTTTCTTCCCCTCCTCTTCCTTTCAATTTATCTCTATGTTTCCAACTATTTTAGTATAAATACATCAATTCATGCTTCAAATTTAATCCTGCTGGATATCTGGTGTTAAGTTTTAGAATCCATCGAGCTTCAGTCATGTGGAATAATCACCACCACACCGAGGAGCAGGAACAAATTCCAAAGGACTTACTCGCAGGCTGCTCAATTCTCCCTTATGTTCATGCAAAAAATGCTTAGAAGCCCCCGAAAGACTGCGGGTAGTGATATTATTGATGTCATAAATGTGTTCCGACAACCTTCTTCTTATACTACGACTAGTGGATCCTACATACTGTTTTCTGCATATCGTGCAAAAAATAATATAAACACAGTAATCAGTAGCACAATTCATAAAAGTTTTGAGATTAAATACTTGACCCTCATTGCTTGTAAAAGACTTATTATTATTTATCATGAATTTACATAAACCACATGATTTCTGGCCGCATCTGAATGAGCCTTTAGTAGATAACCATGTACAACCTGTTTTACCTGTGTTCTCACTGAGTTCACTGGGAGAGATTATATTTCCTATTGTCAAGGATTTTTTTGGAACAAATTTACAACCATTTTTTAGAATTTCCCTAAGCGTACTATCAGTAGTTAATAATGGTAGATGTTTTCGAACAACATTGATTACATTGTAGTAATTACTATGATATGTAGTGGAAAAAATCATTTCATTGGAAAAATCTTTCCTATCTGATTTTTTTGACTGAAGTAAATACTGATCTCTACTTTTTCATTAGCCTTTGTTTCAGCTTTTTTGACCATTTTATAATTATAACCCCTATGTTGCAGCCTTTTTTTGATATTATCACATTCTTCCTTAGGCTGGAGTCACACTAACCTGCGCAAAATACGCTCCGTATTTTACATGCGTAATACGGATGAATTACCACTAAATAGTGGTCCGTAGGTCATCCGTAAGCAAGGTGAGGTCGCGTATTTTGCGCATGTGTGTATCCGTATGTAATCCGTGTGCAATCCGTATGGCGAGATTTTCTCGCAGCCTTGCAAAATGGACATTTAACGGTTTTGAGGCCTGCAAACAATTTAAATCATTAGCCTGCACCCTATTTAGACATTCAGAAACAGGTGGCTGCCTACATTCTGTACATTTGTCACCTTGCTTTCACGAGGTGTGTTGGTGTTCTTTGTGCAGCATGGCAGAGGGTCTGACATTCAATACAACTGAGCAGGTTCTCTTTACCTGGCTTTTGTCACGGTGCTTTGCCCAACCATATCCTGTGATAGTGGATCCGCGGAGGAGGAGACGCATGTGGGTACATCCACTTTTGAGGCAACGACTCACAAGAGGTCATTTTCACCGCCTCTATTCGTCTCTGCGGGAGCATCAGGAGAAATTTTACCAGTACTGTCGAATGAGCATTTCCACATTTGATCGCCTCTTGGAGACAGTGCGCCCTGGGATCACCTTTCAGGACACTATGATGCGCAAAGCCATATCTGCAGAGGAGCGACTTCTACTCACAATACGGTATGTACTACACAACCACATTCTCTATGTTCATAATGTGTGTGTTAATTTATGTTTTTTGGCCTTCTTGGACAAAGTTTAATACCCTCATCTTACTCAAAATATGTTTCACCTGACACAGCAGAATGGTACATCTAATATGTCCTGCATATCACTTAGTCATTGTGCCACCAAATATGTGTGTGTTGTTCTCTCTCATTTCCTAACAAGTTTGGTCGGCATGTAACTGATTTTTTTTTTACTTTAGCCATTCTAAACTGTACTATTTCTGTTGTTCTACAGCTTCCTGTCCACTGGCCTGTCTTATGCCGCCCTCCACCATGAGTTTCTCATTGGAAAGTCAACCATTTCAGGTATAGTGAGGTCTACATGTGCACAAATCTGGACAAGACTCCATCAGGTGGTCCTACCCGAGCCCAGGATGGAAGACTGGTTAAGGATTTCAAGGGACTTTGAGGAGGACTGCCAGTTTCCAAATTGTATTGGGGCCCTGGATGGCAAACATATCAGGGTGCGTAAGCCGCCGAACTCAGGCTCCCAATTCTTCAATTATAAACAATACTTTTCTGTTGTATTGTTGGCTCTGGTAGACCCTCAATACAAGTTTATAATTGTTGACATTGGGGCCTATGGAAGGACGGGAGACTCTAGAGTCTTCAATACTTCCATAATGGGTCGGCGGCTACGCACCAACCAGTTGGATCTACCACCACCACGCCAGCTACCAGGCTCCCCCGAACAATCAGTCCCTTATGTCCTTGTGGCAGATGAGGCCTTTCAGTTATCACGCAATGTCATGAGGCCATATCCCCGGCGCAACCTTGACCACAGGCGCAGAATTTTTAACTTGCGCCTATCACGTGCTAGGCGACTGGTGGAGTGTTCCTTTGGGATTCTTTGTGCCAAATGGCGGGTACTCCAGTCTGCCATTCAGTTTAGTGAGCAAAATGTGAATGAAGTTGTCAAAGCCTGTGTTATTCTGCATAACTTCACCAGGATACATGATTGTTCCTCCTCTGATGGTGTTGTGCGTAGGCCGGACAATGTGCGCAGGGTGAGACCACCTATCATCCCTCAACGTAGACCGCTCTCTGGCCTCAAAGTGCGTGATATATTCACGAATTACTTTATCTCACCTGAGGGAGCAACTTCTTGGCAAGAGAATGCTGTGTCTATGTTATAATTTGTTTCTTTAAAAGTGTGTCTAAATATATATTACTCAAGCCTTTATGATTCTATGACTGTTTCATTGCATTGGTTGGTGTCTGTTAGTATGTTGTGAGGGATTGTGAAAAATCACACAGAGACGTTAACTAGAGTAGTCAAATTTTTAGTTTTGCCTTTTTTTTTTTTGTTTTGCTTAAAGGCAAACATAATTTTGCCATAACACAAATTTGGCAATGGCCAAAATGACCCTTTGTGCCTTCTTTAACTTGGTGTAACATTAACATTACAGAAAAAAACTGCAACAAACATTATGCAATAACAACATTGCTGCATGCCTACATTAACCTTGATTAGGCAACAAAGGGTGAGCTCCATCAACTAAATAAAGTCAATAAGATAACACTCACATTTCCTCATAATGTTATCCAATCATAGAAAGATTCCACCATGACAGGCAAGGCTACCTCACATCTTTCACACAGATATTACCTGTCTGTAGAAAAGACAATATTTAAGCATGCTATACTGGAAAGGATGAAAATACAAAACTCACTTGTTAAGACATAGAGAGAGCGTGATATTCTGAATGCTGGTCGCCTCAAATTGTTTTACTAGATTGCTAACAACAAAGTTGACTACTTAACTAAAGGCAAGCATGCCTTTCCTATGCGTTAGCAAGTGACTAGTGTATTTTCATCCTTTCATGTAACAGTATAGCGCATTTAAATATTCTCTTTTATACACACATGTAATATCTGTGTGAAAGGCGTGAGGTAGCATTGCCTGTCATGATGGATTGTTTCATATGTTTGGAAAACATTGTTTAAAAATGTGAGTGTTAAATTATGTTCTAAATGATGGTGAAGGAGAACACCTGTTTTTTTGTCTAGATTAGAAGCACCAGTTACATGTCACTGGACATCTCCAAACTTTTGAATCATAAATCCTCATATGTAGGGGAAGGGGAATGTGGAGGATCAGCCTGTGGGTGCTGCTGGACATTGTAGGCAACATCGCCCTGTGTGGGGCCATACTGTTGCCCATGATGCTGTAGTTGTCCAGCCTCCTGGGCCTGTTGGGGATACTGGCCAGAGTAATGATGATGGTGAGGGGCTTCTTGTTGGCTCTGGTAGGCCCGTGGCTCATAACCACCAAGATAGCCAGATCGTCCCCAACCAGGATTGGGACCAGCCTCCAACACTGGGTGGGTACAAGTGGCCATATTGGTGGGGTTGGCTTGAGGAAGACATTTGGGGCTGCGGAATAGAAGGATGGGTAGGGGGAGGAAGGGGTTGAGGTGTTGGCCCACAAATTAGGGGCTGTTCAGACCCTGCTTGAGCAAGCATCTGTGTGGCTGGTCTCATGCGCATTAAATTTCTTGGTGAGAGCTGCCACCTCTCCAGAAATTCAAACACCTCATATGGGGTACTGGGGGGGTGCTTGCATCAAGCAGGATCTGAATACATCCCCTAATACGGAGCCTGACCTCACGGGTAAGGGCACGGAGATAAATGGTGAGGCTACGTGCATAGGCCTCCTCACCATCATCTGTAGTGACTCTGGACAAGTAATTCAGCACCCCTGTGTCCACATTGGTCCTGCTCTCTTGAATGGTGACCTGGCGCCTTCTTCTTATTCGCCGTGATGCTAGAGCAGCCTGTGGGGAGGGCCTGATCTGGGCAGTTGGGCTGCTGCTCAAGTTGCCCGGCTCTTCCAGGATGGGTGAGGTTGCAGCAGCAGACCGTCCTGGTGGTGTGTTGTGTAGAGCAGCCATTGTGTGTTCTGGTGATGCCTCCTCTTCAGCCATCCTTCTTGTAGGGGGAGAAGATGGGCCAGCCACCTCATCCCCTACAGGATCTATAATGGGCTCTGCCTCTGAGGCCGTTCCTCGATCCGTAAGGTTGGATTGAGTTCTGTTATGAAATAGCACAGAGGCAAAAAAACATCAATATTTTTGTCCCTGTAAAGTATTTGTGTAATGTTTTTGTGTCATGTGGTGTGAGGTATGTACTTACGGTCTCAGAGCCAGAATTGGGGAGAGGAAGTTCAGCCGGTCATAGTATATATATTTGCGCTTTACATGGCCAGCATCCCCACTCCTGGACCGCTGCTGGCGTTCCCGGCGGTACTGGTCCCGGATGCTTCTCCACCGTTTCATCACATCTTCCACTGCAATGTGACAGGAAAGATTGTCAAAATCACATATTTGAGAGGTCACATTTTCTACCAGTAGTCTAGGCATGGGGCCTTCTGGGGTGTGCGTTCTAACCATGGTGGCATATGTAATTGGGCCGATACCCAGGGTCTCATTAGCTCCACTGAAACTAATTTTATTGGCTAGGAGGATGAGGAGCTTGTGGCCTAACCCCTAATTATGGCTGTGTGAAGCCACGTGTCACATCCTAATGTAACGGCCTCATGAGGCTAATAAAAGTACATGCACAGGAAGGGGGGGTGCTGATTGTAGATTCATTTTATAGCGTGCGCTAAGGTTAATGATATTTTTATGGTTGCACTTACGAATTTTATGCTGCTCATCATGTGGTCTGTCACCAAAGTCATGGTACATCTGGCGACAGATGCGCCTCCATGACGCCTCCTTTCTTGTGCGGTTCGCATAGTTTGCGTCGCGTGGGTCCGATATTTCTGGACGCTCCTGCACCAGCACAATGAGCATCTCTACATTAATATATGTGGACGCCATGCTGCTGCTGTACTCCGTAGAGGCTGACTTCCTGGATGTCTGGAGCGGTTTTTTAGCTCATTTGCATGTTTAGGCTTCCTGATGATGGATTGGCCCATTTCCTGCTCACCAGCCAAAAGATCTGCGTATTGCTCGCAGGTCACACGTGTGTTCCGTGTGTAATCCGCATTTTTTGTGCACCTATAGACTTGCATTGGCGTACTACAGGCGTAGTACGCTGACAATCGCAGCATGCTGCGAGTGGCACGGAGCGTAGGATACTGAGGAGAAATATACGCCTGGTGCGAGTGACCCCATAGAAAATCATTTGTCCGTGTCTAATCCGTGCTTTTTGCGCCTCTCACTCTCCCGTATTCCTCGCCAGTGTGACCCCGGCCTTATATTTTCTATCATCGGTGCAGCACCTACGAGCTCTGATGAATTCCCCTGTGGGGATATTCCTGATCACATGTTGTGGGTGTTGACTAGAAGCATGCAAAATGGAATTTCCTGAAATTTTTTTTACAGAAAAGCTGACAATCTACTTTTTTGTTTAAGCTATCACCACTCAATTGTATGTCGAGAAAGGAAATCATATCCCTATTAGTGGAAAAAAAGCTGAAATAAAGGCTAATGAAAAAAGTAGAGATCAGTATTTACTTCAGTCAAAAAAATCAGATAGGAAAGATTTTTCCAATGAAATGATTTTTTCCACTACATATCATAGTAATTACTACAAAGTAATCAATGTTGTTGGAAAACATCTACCATTATTAACTACTGATAGTACGCTTAGGGAAATTCTAAAGAATGGTTGTAAATTTGTTCCAAAAAAATCCTTGACAATAGGAAATATAATCTCTCCCAGTGAACTCAGTGAGAACACAGGTAAAACAGGTTGTACATGGTTATCTACTAAAGGCTCATGTAGATGCGGGCAGAAGTCATGTGGTTTATGTAAATTCATGATAAATAATAATAAGTCTGTTACAAGCAATGAGGGTCAAGTATTTAATCTCAAAACTTTTATGAATTGTGCTACTGATTACTGTGTTTATATTATTTTTTGCACGATATGCAGAAAACAGTATGTAGGATCCACAAGTCGTAGTATAAGAAGAAGGTTGTCGGAACACATTTATGACATCAATAATATCACTACCCGCAGTCTTTCGGGGGCTTCTAAGCATTTTTTGCATGAACATAAGGGAGAATTGAGCAGCCTGCGAGTAAGTGCTTTGGAATTTGTTCCTGCTCCTCAGCGTGGTGGTGATAGAATTAAACTACTCCACATGACTGAAGCTCGATGGATTCTAAAACTTAACACCAGATATCCAGCAGGATTAAATTTGAAGCATGAATTGATGTATTTATAATAAATAGTTGGAAACATAGAGATAAATTGAAAGGAAGAGGAGGGGAAAGGAAAAAAGAAAAAAAGAAAAAAATTTTTTTATTAAATTGTTTTTTTTTTCAAAGGTTTTTTTTTCCCCAAAGGGTTTTTTTTTTCAAAGGTTTTTTTTTTTTTCAACGTTTTTTTTTATTAATTTTTTTTTTTCGCTGGGTGCGGTGGTGTGCGCCTGTAATCCCATCCCTTCCTGATGAATTTATATATATTAAATTTGGTTAAAAAGTGACTAAACCATTAGATTATCACTAAGTGAGAACAAACATTGTAACATGTTTGTTTAAGATGGAGCATCATAGGGTTATTCCAGTGAGGTACTATTGCTAACCTTGAATTAGTGATGCTGGTATTACAGCTGATTCTGGTGGGTGTTACCCAAGGCAGCCTTCCTTGGTTGCTTTTCCTTGATAAGTGCTACATTTATCCAGTATTTTATGCTATGATTAAGGGTCAGATATGATCCGAAATGCGTAAGCCTACACATGCTTTTATTACATGGTATTGTAATTTTTAATGATGGACTAAATAAAGGCTTTTTTTAATTTTCCTATATCGTGTGCTGGAACTACAAAAGTTTTTTTTCACCAAACTATTTTTAAAGTGAGGTCCCATACTGTATGCTGTTAAAAACAGAAGAATTTTTTTTTACCTCTGGATCAGGCCTCTACAGCTTAATTTCAACCCAACCAAACGACATAGTGTGATACGGCTGTTTTTATAACTTTTTTGCAACTGAAAAATAATAATTTTTTTTAATGTGCCTTAGGTCTGCAGATATATTCAAATCACCGCCACAAAATGACAACGTGAAATACAGCAGGCTGTTTCACATTTAGCAACAGAAAAAAAATAACTTTTTTTAATGTGCCTTAGGTCGGCAGACAGTTTTATATCACCACAACACTAAATGACAAGGTGGGATACAGCAGGCTGTTTAATATTTTTTTCACTAGCGACATGTGAATTAGAATGCTATACTCATGCAAGGATCACATTAGAAGCAGTGCACAACATGTGCTCTGCTGGCTTTCTTTGTTGAACCTCATTATGGTCAAAAAAGAAAAAAAGTGCTAGAAGGTAAATGTAAGCCACACTGAACACTAGCTACCTACAGTATCTGACTGATATACAACCACCTAAGTACCTGAAATGTGGTTACAGCAGGTTTTTTTTCACATTTAGATTGTGAGAAAATATTATTTAGAATGCTATACTTGTGCATGGAGCACTATAGAAGCAGTGCACAACACACTTGTAGTACATGTGCCCAGCTAGCTTTGTCTGTGAACCTCAATAATGGCCCCCCCAAAAAATTCCGGAAGGTAAATTTTATAGCCACACTGGACACTATCTAGCTGCATAATCTGACTGATATACAGCCACCTAACTAACTAGCTAACATCTTGCTGTTAACAGTGGCAGCATCAGGAGCAGCCTCTCTGCGCTGTTACAGTGTCAAAATGGCGCTAAAACAAGATGTCAGCTATTTATATGGAGAGGGAAATGTGATTTGAGCAGCTAATTACACAAGCCGTTGTGTCAGGACATTGTGGGTGTTTCCTGCGCCCTGATTGGCTAGCTGCAATGTGCACACATAAAGTTAGGGAAAAGAAATGACTGCTGTGCTTACAAGAACGCCGTGCCTCTGGGCTCTGCAAACCCCCTCCCCTCATCAAACATGTGCCAGACATCCATGATGCACCACCATTATTGTTGCTAAAGTGCTGAAAATATTCTTTTGGCAACGCAAATATTTTCCGGCACTTTTACAGAATGTTACTGATTTTTGCCAGTTTTATAAAATTTTGCCGAATTTATGTTTGGCGATCGTTTTCCAAACAAATTTGCTCATCACTAGTTGTAACATTAGTTATTTATTGCAGAATGCCTTGTTAATTCAAATTACATGATGAACACAAGTATTTTGCCCTTTTGAAATGAAAAGTTTAATGAGATGAGGCGTAATATTTGACAGATATGAAATACTCCTCTTTTGGCCTGTAGATCAGAGTTTGCAAAAAATCTGCATTAAAATTCACAAATAAATCAGTCATGAATGGCATTCCTACTGAAACAAGATGATTTGGTAGAATGATTTAATGGGATGCTAACATCTATGCTAAGCAGCTGTCACAGAACTTATGGCAAGGCTTGCGCAAATTACAAGTTTATGATTGTTATAGAACAGACGCTGCCAATTAAATTTACAACTCTCAAGCAAAGTTTAGCTACAGGAGTAGGATGTATTGAGAAACTTGTCCTAAACATAAATAAAACCAAATGTCATAAAGTAATGAAAAAGTCTGAAATTTTAGAGAATTGTTTTTAAAAATTCTGAGCATGATCCTTGTTTAGATTCTGTCATGTCAACATTATAACGTAGATGCAACAAAGTTTAATATAGCACATTTACTAATATTGTCAAGCTATTCTTTTTCCTGTTGCTTGTATAGTATTAACACATTTCAAAGGTGTACAGTGGGGTCAAACTATTGGATTGCCAATATATATATATATTTTAAGAGTATGAGAGGATCTGGAAAACCCATGCAAATATGAAAGAATACAGAAACTCCATTCAGATGTTGGCAAGCTTGTGCAATTCTATAAATTTGAAATAAATCCACCCCTTATCTTTGCTCAAATTTGGTTATTGCAGAGAATTTTTCTATTTAAATAGATCTATGGGTGAGACATCTGGCAGAGCTTTTTTTAAAACCCCTTCACCATACATGTACTGCGCATGTCATGGTTGGTGCTCATGGCTGTCAGGAACACCGCACTGCACTTGCTCACTGAACCAGTGCGCGTACCCTGAGTAAGACAAACTGTGCTCAGCGATACCTGTGGAGCGGGCAGCAGCAGAGAAGGTGCGTGCTTCAGACCAGCAGGACCTAAAGCACGTGACTGCTGGGGGCGTGGCCTAAACCTCAGAGAGCTAGGAGCTGCAGGAAAACTCCTAGCAGGGTAACTACGGGGCAAAGTTACCAAGGGGCACAGACAGGCTGGGGTCAAAGCACGAGATAGCATGGCAAAACCAGAGGATAGACAGAACAGGGAGTCAGGACATAGCCAATGAGTCATACACGGAGATAGGTGCAAAGTACAAGAGAGGCGAGCAAAGAATAGTCAGGTCACAGGCAAGGAGTCATACACAGAGAGGGTAGTGCAGTACAGAATCAACAGGCAAACTCACAATGGGGGGCAGAACCGGGTCAGAACCATATAAGCAAGCTAGAAGACAACGAACAGGCACAGGCACTGTTAGGCGTCAGGTTTCTGTGTCTGCTCTGCGCGAATCCAGAGTCTCACATTCTGCGGTCTCCTGCTGTCTTTCTACTGCAGAGGAGATTACTTTGCAGCAGACCGCTCCAGAGACTAAGTCCCTCTGTGCTCCTACTGGGCATGCTCACGAGACAATCTCCCATTGGAGATCGGGAGTCATGTGTCCAGGTCCTGTTCCAGATCTCATTGGTCCATCTCGGAGATCTGGAAGGTCCCGAACGGCTATAAAAAGTGCACATGGCCGTTCCGCGATGCGCTAGTATAGACTATACTTGCTATGTGTGAATGGTGACGGATGCATGATTCTGGTGACTGACTCATTTGAAACCCCTTCCCTCTGATAATACGCATTTGGATAGGGAATTAGTTTTAGCAGTCAGTGCCAGTCAGTGGCAAGCCTTAAGCCTCTGTGCTCACCGTACCGCTACGCTAGCGTCCAACATCGCGCTTGCTTTCTGGCTTTGTCGTTTAGCGGCAGTGTCCTACGCCGCGCTACAGTTGCAGCCCTCCTTGGTGTCCGCAGAAGCGATGCCGCACAAACGGTAGGTCTAGAGGGATGCAGCTCTTC